>NC_134400.1:8110809-8725915 GCF_050003625.1 Haematobia irritans
TAGAAATAAAATTTTGACAAAATTTTCAATAGAAATAAAATTTTGACAAAATTTTCTATAGAAATAAAATTTTGACAAAATTTTCTATAAAAATAAAATTTTGACAAAATTTTCTATAAAAATAAAATTTTTACAAAATTTTCTATAAAAATAAAATTTTGAAAAAAATTTTTTTAAAAATAAAATTTTGAAAAAATTTTTTTTAAAAATAAAATTTTGACAAAATTTTCTATAAAAATAAAATTTTGACAAAATTTTCTATAGAAATAAAATTTTGACAAAATTTTCTATAGAAATAAAATTTTGACAAAATTTTCTATAGAAATAAAATTTTGACAAAATTTTCTATAGAAATAAAATTTTGACAAAATTTTCTATAGAAATAAAATTTTGACAAAATTTTCTATAGAAATAAAATTTTGACAAAATTTTCTATAGAAATAAAATTTTGACAAAATTTTCTATAGAAATAAAATTTTGACAAAATTTTCTATAAAAATAAAATTTTGACAAAATTTTCTATAAAAATAAAATTTTGACAAAATTTTCTATAGAAATAAGATTTTGACAAAATTTTCTATAGAAATAAAATTTTGACAAAATTTTCAATAGAAATAAAATTTTGACAAAATTTTCAATAGAAATAAAATTTTGACAAAATTTTCTATAAAAATAAAATTTTTACAAAATTTTCTATAAAAATAAAATTGTGACAAAATTTTCTATAAAAATAAAATTTTGAAAATTTTTTTTTTAAAAATAAAATTTTGACAAAATTTTCTATAAAAATAAAATTTTGACAAAATTTTCTATAAAAATAAAATTTTCTATAAAAATAAAATTTTGACAAAATTTTCTATAAAAATAAAATTTTGACAAAATTTTCGATAGAAATAAAATTTTGACAAAATTTTCTATAGAAATAAAATTTTGACAAAATTTTCTATAGAAATAAAATTTTGACAAAATTTTCTATAGAAATAAAATTTTGACAAAATTTTCTATAGAAATAAAATTTTGACAAAATTTTCTATAGAAATAAAATTTTGACAAAATTTTCTATAGAAATAAAATTTTGACAAAATTTTCTATAAAAATAAAATTTTGACAAAATTTTCTATAAAAATAAAAGTTTGAAAAAATTTGCTATGGAGAAATGTGGACAAAATTTTCTATTAAAATGAAATGTAGGCAAAATTTTCTATAGAAATAAAGTTTGACAAATTTTTTTTTTATAAAAATGAAAAATCGTTTACTAGAGTAATTTAAAAATGAACCCTATTTTTGTTAAATTAATCTACAGCCTTTGCTGCTCGACTATAATATATATATATATATATATATATATATATATATATATATATATATATATATATATATATATATATATATATATATATATATATAATATATATATATATATATATATATATATATATATATATATATATATATATATATATATATATATATATATATATATATATATATATATATATATATATATATATATATATATATATATATATATATATATTTTTTTTTTTTTTTTTTTAATATTTCCTTATATACAATAAAGTAACAATTTCCTTTTGTTCTTGTTACAGTTAACTAACAGCATTATTTCAATATGGAACAGTTTATCAGTTACCCGTAGCATTGGAGCAATATGTGGTTGGATTATGATTGGTCTAACACCCCATGAAGACTTTCTATATGAACATTTATTAGATTTAACACGATATCAAATGACAAATAACTAAAAAAATATATTTAAGTTATTATAAAAAATATAAATTATAATATTTTTATCATATATGGAAATGTTAGATATATTTTTTACATTAATTTTTTATTTAAGAGATTTTGTGATGTTAATTTAATTAGAAAAGCTGATATGTATTGTTATTTATACCAAGTATAATGTAAATATGTAACGACTGTTTATATGTACTATATATCACTATATATCGTTATCGAGAAACTTAATTGATTTTTCGTTAATTTTGTACAATGAAAATTATTTTTGTTTTGTTAAAAATCACAGAATTTATTAATTCTAAAAGATTTTGAGAATTTCTTGATTTTGGAAATTAGTCATTTGTGGCATACCTTTAAGGTAAGGTTTCACTCAGTCATTATACCAAAAAAAAAAAAATAGTTAAAAAAAAACATTTATGGTCCTCCCAAAAACTACTTTTAGCAAAATATCTGTATTGTTATAAAAGCTATAGAATTTTTTTTGTTTTAGTATATTATGGAACAAATTGTCTATAATACCCCACATATAAAAATATTTATGTATTTTATCTTATTAATATTTTTATTTTTATTTTGCCTAATTTTATTGTATATTTCTTGACCACATCGCTTTCTCTGGGTATATACAAATATAAAATTTTAACAAAATTGTATAGATTATAAATGTAAATTATAGCAAAAGCCATACTACAAAAAGCAACAATTAGTAGAATTTACAAACAAAACATGCAGCTTTAATTACCAAAAAAAAAAAAAACAACCCCTTATATTTATAAAGAAATCACCCAATCACCAAGTAAAAACTTATTATAATGCCAATTAAGAAAATTTTTGGCAATAAGTAGTAGAAAAATACGAAAATGAAAATTGTAAATTTTAGTATCATTATGAAATCCAAAAAATGCCCTTCAAAGGCCGCTAGAAATCAAAGTTTGATTTTAAACCAAACAAAAACAAACAAAATTACTATCAAAATTCTGTAGTCTATTTCGTTTAGAAATGAAGCATGTATTTACTAATTAACCTACGATAATGGAAATTTGTCCCGTTCTTAGATATAGCAAGCTTAAAAAAATCCCCCCTCCCTAAGCTCATATAACTGCAAAAAGAAAATAAAAACACCAGCAGTATAAAATAAAAACTCATATGTATTGGCTTTTTTATATATATCTAAATCAAATTATACATATCGCTTGAATATAAATTATTTAAAAATGAAATGAATAAATAAATTCAAATAAGACAATATATCATATAAATTTTTTATAATATATTTTATTTATTTGTTTTGATTTTATAATCCCTGGACTTCATTTTATAACTTGAAATTTAATCAAAAGAAAATATTATAAAAAGATTTTTAGCAATGTTGATATCAACTAGAACTTCCATTTGTTGTTACATATAAAATTTTATTTCTATGAAAAATTTTGTAAATTTTTTTCTATCGAAAATTTTATAAAAATTTGATTTCTATAAAAAATTTAGTTCCAATTTTATTTCTATCGATTTTTTTTTTCAAAAATTGATTTCTATAGAAAATTTTGTCAAAATTTTATTTCCATAAAAAATTTTGTCAAAATTTTATTTCCATAAAAAATTTTGTCAAAATTTTATTTCCATAGAAAATTTTGTCAAAATTTTATTTCGATAGAAATAAAAATTTTATTTCTATCGAAAATTTTTTCAAATATTTATTTCTATATTTTTTGTTTGTCCAAGTTTTATTTCCATAGAAAATTTTGCCAAAATTTTATTTCCATAGAAAATTTTGCCAAAATTTTATTTCCATAGAAAATTTTGCCAAAATTTTATTTCCATAGAAAATTTTTTCAAAATTTTATTTCTATAGAAAATTTTGTCAAAATTTTATTTCGATCGAAAATTTTGTCAAAATTTTATTTCGATCGAAAATTTTTTCAAATATTTATTTCTATAGAAAATTTTGTCCAAGTTTTATTTCCATAGAAAATTTTGTCAAAATTTTTTTTCTATTGAAAATTTTGTCAACATTTTATTTCTATTGAAAATTTTGTCAACATTTTATTTCTATAGAAAATTTTATAAAAATTTTATTTCTATTGAAAATTTTGTGAAAATTTTATATCTTTAGAAAATTTTGTCAACATTTTATTTTTATCGAACTTTTGTCAGAATTTTATTTATCTATAGAAAATTTTATCAAAATTTTATTTATCTATAGAAAATTTTATCAAAAATTTTATATCTATAGAAAATTTTGTTAAAATTTTATATCTATAGAAAATTTTGTCAAAATTTTATATCTATAGAAAATTTTTGTCAAAATTTTATATCTATAGAAAATTTTTTTAAAATTTTATTTCTATAGAAAATTTTGTCAAAATTTTATTTCTATAGAAAGTTTTGTCAAAATTTTATTTCCACAGAAAATTTTGTCAAAATTTTATTTCCATAAAAACTTTTGTCAAAATTTTAGTTCTATAGAAAATTTTGTCAAATTTATTTCTATTGAAAATTTTGTCAACATTTTATTTCTATTGAAAATTTTGTCAAAATTTTATTTCTATAGAAAATTTTGTCAAAATTTTTATTCTATAGAAAAGTTTGTCAAAATTTTATATCTATATAAATTTTTTTCAAAAACTTATTTCTGTAGAAAATTTTGTGAAAATTGTATTTCTTTAGAAAATGTTGTCAAAATTTTATTTCTATAGAAAGTTTTGTCAAAATTTTGTTTCTATAGAAAATTTTATCAAAATTTAATTTCTATAGAAAATTTTGTCAACATTTTATTTCTATAGAAAATTTTGTCAAAATTTTATTTCAACAGAAAATTTTGTCAAAATTTTATTTCTATATGGAACTTAGTCAAAATTTTATTTCAATAGAAAATTTTGTCAAAATTTTATTTCTATAGAAAATTTTGAAAATTGTATTTCTTTAGAAAATTTTGTCAAAATTTTATTTCTATAGAAAGTTTTGTCAAAATTTTGTTTCTATAGAAAATTTTGTCAAAATTTTATTTCCATAAAAAATTTTGTCAAAATTTTATTTCCATAGAAAATTTTGTCAAAATTTTATTTCCATAAAAATTTTGTTAAAATTTTAGTTCCATAGAAAATTTTGTCAAAATTTTATTTCTATTGAAAATTTTGTCAAAATTTTATTTCTATAGAAAATTTTGTCAAAATTTTTATTCTATAGAAAAGTTTGTCAAAATTTTATATCTATATAAATTTTTTTCAAAAACTTATTTCTGTAGAAAATTTTGTGAAAATTGTATTTCTTTAGAAAATTTTGTCAAAATTTTATTTCTATAGAAAATTTTGTCAACATTTTATTTCTATAGAAAATTTTGTCAAAATTTTGTTTCTATAGAAAATTTTGTCAAAATTTTTTCTATATAGAACTTAGTCAAAATTTTATTTCAATAGAAAATTTTGTCAAAATTTTATTTCTATATGGAACTTAGTCAAAATTTTATTTCAATAGAAAATTTTGTCAAAATTTTATTTCTATAGAAAATTTTGTCAAAATAGTATTTCTATAGAATTTTTTTTGAAATTTCATTTCTATAGAAAATTTTGTCAAAATTTTAATTTCTTTAGAAAATTATAGTAAAAATTATATCTACCAAAACATCAACAATTCTTCAAATCTACCAAACAGTAAAAATTCTACCATTTTTGATAGAATTCTAACAACTGTGGCAACCTATGTAGATATCATAGAAAACTTTGAAGTGTCTAGCTTTTCGAAATAGAAGAACCATAATCGTTTGGAATATGAATAAAAGCTGTCGTAAGAGATATTTTTCACATATGTACGTACTTCAATCTGTGTGGAACAATGTGGCGTATGAGTATTGTCGCAACTAAACAGTCAATAATATCGCTCATACACCACATGGGCCGGCTGACTTGAATCAAACTTGAATTATACACTCACTACTCTACAATAGTGGAAGAATGTGTGTGCAATACCAATAGAGAACATTAAAATATTTTTGTGCAACATTATGATCTTAATCATATCAGTCAACATATTGCTAAAATTTATTTTAATTATTTTATATTCTTCATACGTTTGGTTTCCAAAAATTTGTTTTATTTTGTTTTTTTTTTTTTTTTGCATTTACGTCATAAAAAATATATAAATAAATATTTACATGTAACTAGATAAATGAGACTTAATTTATGCAATAATACTTATAAAAATCAACTAGACAAAGTGAAATGAAAATAATACAATAAAACTCTACGGTACACAGAAAGTGTGCATTATATAATTACACAAAGACAAAAATTGTAAATAAATATATAAGAAATAAATACATATATTATACACATTCACTTCATGAGGTAGCAAAAGAGAAATATTAAAACATGAAAATTTTATTTTTTTTAATATATTTCAAATAATATTTAAAACTTACCAATTTCTGCTCGGCCAATACTCATAATCTACTATCTGGTTGAGTGATCAGATTTCTTATAGAATATTTGATAAAAGATGGCAACACTATGGTATTTCGCGCCAAAAATTAGAATAGATTTTAATTTGGCCGTCTTAGTATGATACCGCATAATTTGTGCACGTAAACAAATGTTCGGCTATCGTCTCTCGCCTACCGGCTATCGCTTTTCGTCTATTGCTTGTTTATGTTCGCACTCAGAATGCTTTGTCTTATTAAATAAATGACCTTAGACCAGAAATCCATGTGCTAGAGAGAGACAACGATAATGTATTTTGGTCGCTTCTTTATTTGAGTATTATTTTATTGTGATCGAGAGAAACCGAAAAGGTATTCAAAGAGAACAGTGAAGAGTAATGTTAACAAAGCAAACATGAGAACCTAACTCTATTACACCACCACCAATTAATCTCAAAACTTACTGTTACTGTATGCTCTTTACGTATGTTAGTCACTGTAACAGATACAAAAATTATGCTGTAGCAATAATTAGTAAGAGAACACCTCACCCTTGTTAGTCTTCATGGGAGTTTATGAAGAAATACATAAATAAAATTGATAATTCAAATCTGTTATATAGAGGATACATGAGCCTTGGCCCAGTTATGATCTATAGATTCTGAGATGTTAGCCTTATAATTTAATAAATTAATTTAATAATTCTTATAATTTTTAAAGTGAGATACAAAATATTGGTTAATATATAATCGAAATTGCTACACTAAAAAACAAACAAAAACTAGCAAGACATACACACACACACTCACGCATATACCCATAACGAAATAATAACTTTGTATATACGCCGATGTCGATATTATATAGATAAATGCATTATAAATAAAAAGTAGAACTTTGTATGGTATTTTACATGTGTAAATATTATTAATCAATGAATATTGTAAAATATTGAAAATAGCTACTACCACAAGAACCCTATACAGGCATATTGAATATAAAAACAAAAACAACCTAACCTATTACTTATGTTATCTAGGAAGATACAATATTTAAAGGCAAAACTTACGAATTATAGTACTACTAAAAATTAAAAACAAAAAAAAAAATTATATTTATGAATACATATATAATATATAAATAAACAAAGAAAATTATATATACACATTATGCAAAAAAAAAAAAAAAGAAAATGATATGTTAATTTCGAGTGAGAATCTGTGTTTTATTTGAGGGAAATCTAATGCTAATTAATGGAAAACGAAAGTTTGATTGGTTGACAATCATAAGTATGAACCTCTGGATAATTTTTGTTGTGAACATAAAATGTTACAAAATCATATTTTCGAGCTCGAGGGGGTTCACAATCAATTTTTTTAATCAATTCAGTTTGGGATATTAGAGGTTACCAAATGCCGACTACACGGAAGGAATTCTCGTTTCGCAAATTTTACGAAACATAACTCATTGGCTATTCTTAGTAAATTCTCCATTGAAACAAAGAAATCGATTTTCAAAAACAAAAAAACCAAAAAAACATTACGATGAAAAATACGAAAATTGCATACAAATTTCTGTGGGCGTATTTTTTTTAACGCATGTCTATACTACTTCTCGTTTAGCTGATAGGATGTTATGCATAAAACTAAAGCAACTATTCAAACATTAAGGTTTAATGCAGAGATGGCGTTTTTCTAACCAAAAAACCCCCTACAAATAAATCTTTTTTTCTAAACAAAAAATCGCAAAAATACGAAACATTTTCGTACAATGTGCGATATATTTTCTTAAAAAGTGCAGGGAAGTCCAAAATTCGCAGCGAATTACTGTCATGACTAGCGGTGTGTCCACGGTTGCCACAGTTAGGTTAATTTAGGTTAGGTGGCAGCCCGATGTATCGGGCTCACTTAGACTATTCAGTCCATTGTGATACCACACTGGTGAACTTCTCTTTTATCATTGAATGCTGCCCGATTCCATGTTAAGCTCAATGACAAGGGACCTCCTTTTTATAGCCGAGTCCAACGGTGTTCCACATTGCAGTGAAACCACTTAGAGAAGCTTTGAAACACTCAGAAATGTCACCAGCATTACTGAGGTGGGATAATCCACTGCTGAAAAACTTTGTGGTGTTCGGTCGAAGCAGGAATCGAACCCGCGACCTTGTGTATGCAAGGCGGGCATGTTAACCATTGCACCACGGTGGCTCACAGTTGGTAGAATTTTACCAAAAAAAGTGGGTTAGGTTAGGTTAGGTTAGGTTAGGTTAGGTTAGGTTAGGTGGCAGCCCGATGTATCAGGCTCACTTAGACTATTCAGTCCATTGTGATACCAGATTGGTGAACTTGTTTACTATTTGGTGGATTGGTAGAATTGTTGATGTTTTGGTAGATTTTGCAAAATATTCCTCTCCATCTAAGAGGTACTTCAAATTTTGACAAAATTTCCTAAAGAAATGAAAATTTGCCAAAATTTCCTAGAGAAATAAAATTTTGACAAAATTCTATATAGATAAAAATAAAATGTTTACAAAATTTTCTATAGAAGTAAAATTTTGCAAAAATTTTCTATAGAAATACAATTTTGACAAATTTTTCCATAGAAAGGACATTTTGGCAAAATTTTCTATAGAAATACAACTTTGACAACATTTTCTATAGAAATAAAATTTTGACAAAATTTTATATAGAAATAAAATGTTGACAAGATTTTCTATAAAAATAAAATTTTGCCAAAGTTTTCTATAGAAATAAAATTTTGACAAATTTTTCCATAGAAAGGACATTTTGACAAAATTTTCTATAGAAATAAAATTTTGACAAAATTTTATATAGATATAAAATGTTGACAAGATTTTCTATAAAAATAAAATTTTGCCAAAATTTTCTATAGAAATAAAATTTTGACAAAATATTCTATAGAAATAAAATGTTGACAGAATTTCTATAAATAAATTTTTCTATAAAAATGAAATTTTGACAAAATTCCTACAGAAATTACATTTTGCAAAAATTTTCTATAGAAATAAAACTTTGACAACATTTTCTATAGAAATAAAATTTTGACAAAATTTTATATAGAAATAAAATGTTGACAAGATTTTCCATAAAAATAACATTTTGCCAAAAGTTTCTATAGAAATAAAATTTTGACAAAATATTCTATAGAAATGAAATGTTGACAAAATTTATATAAATAACTTTTCTATAAAAATGAAATTTTGACAAAATTTCCTATAGAAATGAAATTGTGACAAAATTCCTACAGAAATGACATTTTGCAAAAATCTTCTATAGAAATTAAATTTTGACCAAATTTCCTAGAGAAATGAAATTTTGAAATATAAAAAAAAACAAGTAAGTAAAGTCTAAAGTCGGGCGGGGCCGACTATATTATGCCCTTCACCCCTATGTAGGCCAAAATTTGTGTTACCATCTCAACTACTTCACATTTGCTGGAAGCTACATAAAGGAGAATATTTTTTTACTTTTACAAAATCTCTAGAATTAAAATTTAAATCGGCTAACGCAATCCAGTTAATTGGAGGAAACTTCCATTGAAAATGGGTCTAAAATGTGTAACAGTCTACCATATTTCCCAAACTCTGGTGTACGTATATATAATCTGAACCGATTTTGACTAAATTTGACATGTATAGTTAGAATAATAATTCTGCTATCTATGCGAAATTTCACGTAAATGGGAGTATAACTTTGGCCCCGCTGGTCATATGAGTGCAAATCAAACGGAAGATATATATGGGAGCCATATCTAAATCTGAACCGATTTCAACCAAACTTGGCACAATTACCGATACTACTAAACGTACTCCATGTGCGAAATTTGAAGCAAATCACGGCAAAACCCTGGATATTGAGGCCATATAAGTTCAAATCGGACGAAAGATATATATGGGAGCTATATCTAAATCTGAATCGATGTTGACCATATTTGGGACATAGTATCGTTAAAAGTACCGCTTGTACAAAATTTGAAGTAAGTCAGGGCAAAACTCTGGCTTTTGAGACCATATAAGTCCAAATCGGGCGAAAGATTTTAACAAAATTTGACACACTTAACGATACTATTAAACGTACCTCTTGTGCAAAATTTGAAGCAAATCGCGGCAAAACTCTGGCTTTTGTGGTCATATAAGTTCAAATCGGACGAAAGATATATGTGGGAGCTATATCTAAATTTGAACCGATTTCAATAAAATTTACCAAGCATTGGCAGAATGTCAATTCTACTCTTTGTGCAAAATTTCACGAAGATCGGTAGTAAACTTTGGCCTCTGTGGTCATATGAGACTAAATCGGACGAAAGATATATATGGGAGCTATATCTAAATCTGAACCGATTTGGCTGACAATTTGCAAGATTTTTGAGATTCATAAAATATTTGGATGTACGGTATTTCAAGAAAATCGGTTGATAAACACGCTAACTATGACCAAATCGGGGATAAATATATATGGCAGCCATATCTAAATCTGAACCGATTTTCTCCAAAACCAATAGCGATTGTCTCTGTCCCAAGAAACGGCCCTATGCCAAACTTGAGGACGATCGGATTTAAATTGCGAGCTGTATTTTGTGCACAAAATTACATATACAGAGAGACGGACGGACAGACAGACAGACAGACAGACGGACATCGCTAAATCGACTCAGAATTTAATTCTAAGCCGATCGGTATACTAAAAGATGGGTCTATGACCACTATTTCTTGGCGTTACATACAAATGCACAAACTTATTATACCCTGTACCACAGTAGTGGTGAAGGGTATAAAAATCCCAAAATTTCCTGTAGAAATAAAATTTTGCAAAAATTTACTATAGAAGTAAAATTTTGCAAAAAATTACTATAGAATGGAAATTTTGATAGAAATTTCTATGGAAATAAAACTTTGCAAAAATTTCCTAGCTAAATGAAATGTTGACAAAATAAAATAAATAAATAAAATAAATAGATCGTATAGAAATGAAATTTTAACAAACTAGAAATATATAAAAAAAATTTTATAGAAGTAAATTTTTGACAAAATTTTCTATAGTAATAAAATTTTGATAAATTTTTCTAAAATAGGAATAAAATTGTGACAACATTTTAAAACCATTTTCTATCAAGCGACACGCCGCTAACCGTCACGGTATTCCATCGCGGACTTCCCATATGAAATACACATAAACAAGTGTTCGCCTATCACTACGGTTATAGTTGCACACAAAACTACTAACTAACAGCATAATGTTAATCTCTGTTGCTGTTATTACACAGACCCCTTTACTCTTCAGCGCCATCTGTAGTTATAATAACTGTAAACTCTCAAGCCTAACGGTTCTATGTGTGCAGTGTTCAAATTTATTTTGAGTGATTTTTTTCATACAATTTGTTGAATTCAAATATTTTTCAATTTTTGTTGAAGATTTGTGGGTTTTCAATGAACGTGAATACTTGGCAAAAATTTGTGTTTAGCACACTGGGCCTTTTACTCTTCTATGGTTGTAATGTCTAACTAAAATTCAATTCAAATTTATCCAATATTGTTTTGGCCATTATATTTTTATTGAATTCACCATGAATTTATATATTTTTCAATGATGAAAACATTTACGGTGGCCGCTGGCTAGCCCAGTTAATTTTCTTTGGGTGCGAAACAATATCAAGGGGAAGGGATTCAGGTTTCAAATATTTTTCAAATGTTGAAATTTGTGGGTTTAAAATCAACGTGAATAATTGGTAAGTAATTTTATTTAGCACACTTAAAATTAATTTGATATAATTTTGAATGCAAATCTGTTTCTAACTTCGAAGGTTCTTCGTTTAGTTTTATGTACCTACAAAGCTTTCTAACATTATTTTAAGCTTTCTGTTCACATTCATTTACCATAGTTATGAACCAATTAGTATCAAAAGCATCCAGTAGATGATATCAAATACATACAACAACATACATTCATGGATTATTATAAGAAGAAACGATTTTGGAATAGTATTAAATCTCATTATTTTATGGATCTAGATTATGAAAAGTAGGTTGTACATTTTTGGATATAGTGCGGTATTTCTATAGAAAATTTTGCACAAAATTTAATTTTTACAGAAAATTTTGTTGAAATTTTATTTCCATAAAAAAATTTGTCTATGTTATTACTATAGAGAATTTTATCAAAATTTTATTTCTACAGAAAATTTTGTCAAAATTTTATTTCTATAGAAAATTTTGGCACAATGTTATTACTATAGAGATTTTATCAAAATTTTATTTCTATAGAAAATTTTGTCAAAATTTATAGAAAATTTTTCCTATAGAAAATTTTGTCAAAATTTTATTGCTTTTGAAAATTTTGTCATATTTTATTTTAATAGATTTTGTTTTATATAGAATTTTTTTTAATTTGTTTTTTTATTTCTATAGAAAATTTTGTCAAAATTTTATTTTCATAGAAAATTTTGTCAAAATGTTATTTCTATAGAAAATTTTATTTATATAGTCAATTTTGTCAACATTTTATTGATATTGAAAATTTTGTCAACATATTATTTCCATAGAAAATTTTGTCAAAATTTTATTTCTATGGAAAATTTTGTCAACATTTTCTTTCTATATAGAATATTTTGTCAAAACTTTATTTCACAAGAAAACTTTGTCAACATTTTATTTCTATAGAAAATTTTGTCAAAATTTAATTTCTATATAAACAATTTTGTCAAAATTTTATTTCTATAGAAAATTTTGTCAACATTTTATTTCTATGGAAAATTTTATTTCTATAGAAATTTTTTTCAAAATTTTATTTCTGTAAAAAATTTTCTGAAAATTTTATTTCTATAGAAAAGTTTGTGACAATTTTATTGCCATAGAAAAGTTTGTCAACATTTTATGACTATTGAAAATGTTGTCAAAATTTTATTTCTAAGGAAAATTTTGTCAAAATTTTATTTCTATAGAAAATGTTGTCAAAATTTGATTTCTAAGGAAAATTTTGTCAAAATTTTATTTCTAAGGAAAATTTTGTCAAAACTTTATTTCACAAGAAAACTTTGTCAAAATTTTATTTCTATAGAAAATTTTGTCAAAATTTTATTTCTATAGAAAATTTTGTCAAAATTTTATTTCTATAGAAAATTTTATCAAAACTTTATTTCGATGGAAAATTTTGTCAACATTTTATTGCTATTGAAAATGTTGTCAAAATTTTATTTCTAAGGAAAATTTTGTCAAAATTTTATTTCTATAGAAAATGTTGTCAAAATTTGATTTCTAAGGAAAATTTTGTCAAAATTTTATTTCTAAGGAAAATTTTGTCAAAATTTTATTTCTAAGGAAAATTTTGTCAAAATTTTATTTCTATAGAAAATGTTGTCAAAATTTGATTTCTAAGGAAAATTTTGTCAAAATTTTATTTCTAAGGAAAATTTTGTCAAAATTTTATTTCTATAGAAAATTTTGTCAAAATTTTATTTCTACAGAAAATTTTGTCAACATTTTATTTCTATAGAAAATTTTGTCAACATTTTATTTCTATATAGAATATTTTATCAAAACTTTATTTCTACAGAAAACTTTGTCAACATTTTATTTCTATAGAAAATTTTGTCAAAATTTTATTTCTATGGAAAATTTTATTTCTATAGAAATTTTTTTCAAAATTTTATTTCTGTAAAAAATTTTCTCAAAATTTTATTTCTATAGAAAAGTTTGTGACAATTTTATTTCCATAGAAAAGTTTGTGAAAATTTTATTTCCATAGAAAATTTTGACAATTTGGCGATCTATTAATACCCTAAACCATAATTATGGTCAGAGTAAAATAACTTTAATCGTTGAGTCAATTTAGCTCTGACTTTTACATCTGTCCATCTGTTGTTTGTTAACCGCTCTGCTTTCATGCAGTATAGTTTCCCTATCAGAATTCACATTTACTAGCTTCGATGAAGACGATTGAAGAGGGATCATCGGCGGTCACAACACCAGAGTATAGCATCATTTCTGATATACATTCTTTAGTATATACCACCTGGCCCCACTCTTACACCATTATGTTGTAAATATCTTTGGTGTTGATGTACTTTTCATCCTCCTCAAGGATATTAGCATAATTTGGTTAAGACACCAAGAAAGACACGCACATTAAAGATTAGAACATTTTAAAATTTTTGTTTTTTTTTTTTTGGTTTTATGGTTGTACAGGTGACAATGATGATGGTTCACTTGCCATGACCCATGCCATGAAATTTAGAAATATGTTGGATGGTAGATTAATACATAAAACTCATTTTCACATCA
The DNA here is from genome assembly GCF_050003625.1 of Haematobia irritans. NCBI lineage: Eukaryota > Metazoa > Arthropoda > Insecta > Diptera > Muscidae > Haematobia > Haematobia irritans. The sequence goes on from NC_134400.1 coordinate 8,125,281, forward strand.
TGGAGTTTCCTTGAATTTTTTGTTTCTTTTTTGTGAAAGTTCTAAATACCATGTTTTGTTTTTTTTTCGTGAACTCATACAATTTGTTTCTTTTGGTAGAACAAGGATAATGGAGAGAAGAAAGTTGATTTTCATTAAACGACCACTTTAAATGCTAATTTGATATTTAGGGGTTTTTTGTTTTGTGTTTTCTGGCTAAGGGGTATGATGTGCTAACGACTTAGGGAAGAGAATTGTCCTAGATAGATCATGTTTAAATGTCGGAGGATTTTGTTTTTTGATAAAATAGATGAACGTTTTTAGTCTATTAAGTAAATTTTTTATGAATTTATTTATAGGAGTTTTTATAACAGACATCACAAAAATGGTATGGCAATTCCTAATTTGTTTGGTACAATTAAATTTTTAATTTAATTGTATCAAATTTTATATAGAAATACAACTGTAACAAAATTTTCTATAGAAATAAAATTTTGACACATTTTTCTGTAGAAATAGAACTTTGACAAAATTTTCTATAGAAATAAAATTTTGACAAAATTTTCTTTAGAAATAAAATTTGTACAAGATTTTCTATAGAAATAAAATTTTGACAAAATTTTCTATAGAAATAAAATTTTTACAAAATTTTCTATAGAAATAAAATTTTTACAAAATTTTCTACAGAAATATAAATTTGACAAAATTTTCTTTAGAAATAAAATTTTTACAAAATTTTTTATAGAAATAAAATTTAGACAAATTTTTATTTAGAAATAAAATTTTGACAAAATTTTTTATAGAAATAAAATTTTGACAAAATTTTCTTTAGAAATAAAATTTTCACACAATTTTCTGTAGAAATAAAATTTTCACACAATTTTCTGTAGAAATAGAACTTTGACAAACTTTTCTATAGAAATAAAATTTTGACTAAATTTTCTATAAAAATAAAATGTTGACAAAACTTTTTATAGAAATAAAATTTTGACAAAATTTTCTTTAGAAATAACATTTTTACAAGATTTTCTATGGAAATAAAATTTTCACAAAATCTTCTAAAATTCTAAAAAATTTTTACAATATTTTCTATTGAAATAAAATGTTGACAAAATTTTCTATTGAAATAAAATTTTGACAAAATTTTCTATAGAAATATAATTTTGACAAAATTTTCTACAGAAATAAAATTTTGACAAAATTTACCATAAGATTAAAATTTTGACAAAATTTTCTATAGAAATAAAATTTTGACAAAATTTTCTATAAAAATAAAATTTTGACAAAATTTTTTATAGAAATAAAATTTTGACAAAATTTTCTTTAGAAATAAAATTTTTACAAGATTCTCTATAGAAATAAAATTTTGACAAAATTTTCTATAGCAATAAAATTTTGACAAAATTTTCTATAGAAATAAAATTTTGACAAAACTTTCTACAGAAATAAAATTATGACATAATTTTCTACAGAAATAAAATTTAGACAAAATTTTCTATAGAAATAAAATTTTGACAAAATTTTCTACAGAAATAAAATTTTGACAAAATTTTTTATACAAATAAAATTTTGACAAAGTTTTCTTTAGAAATAAAATTTTGACACAATTTTCTGAAGAAATAAAATTTTCACACAATTTTCTGTAGAAATAGAACTTTGACAAAATTTTCTATAGAAATAAAATTTTGACAAAATTTTCTATAAAAATAAAATTTTGACAAAATTTTTTATTGAAATAAAATTTTGACAAAATTTTCTTTAGAAATAAAATTTTTACAAGATTTTCTATAGAAATAAAATTTTGACAAAATTTTCTATAGCAGTAAAACTTTGACAAGATTTTCTATAGAAATAAAATTTTGACAAAATTTTCTACAGAAATAAAATTTTGACAAAATTGTCTATAACAATAAAATTTTGACAAAATTTTCTATAGAAATAAAATGTTGACAAAATTTTCTATAGAAATAAAATTTTGACAAAACTTTCTACAGAAATAAAATTTTGACAAAATTTTCTACAGAAATAAAATTTAGACAAAATTTTCTATAGGAATAAAATTTTGACAAAATTTTCTATAGAAATAAAATTTTGACAAAATTTTCTATAGAAATAAAATGTTGACAAAATTTTCTATAGAAATACAATTTTGACACAATTTTCTGTAGAAAATAATTTTCACACAATTTTCTGTAGAAATAGAACTTTGACAAAATTTTCTATAGAAATAAAATTTTGACAAAATTTTCTATAGAAATAAAATTTTGACAAAATTTTCTTTGAAATAAAATTTTGTATAAAAATATTTTTTGTTTGAAAAAATTGTTTCTATAAAAAAAAAATTTGACAAAATTGTGTATAGAAATAAAATTTTGACAAAATTATCTATAGCAATAAAATTTTGACAAAATTTTCTATAAAAATAAAATGTTGACAAAATTTTTTATAGAAATAAAATTTTGACAAAATTTTCTTCAGAAATAAAATTTTGACAAAATTTTCTATAGCAGTAAAATTTTGACAAAATTTTCTATAGAAATAAAATGTTGACAAAATTTTCTATAGAAATAAAATTTTGACAAAATTTTCTATAAAAATAAAATTTTGACAAAATTTTTTATAGAAATAAAATTTTGACAAAATTTTCTTTAGAAATAAAATTTTCACACAATTTTCTGTAGAAATAAAATTTTGACAAAATTTTCTATAGAAATAACATTTTGACAAAATTTTCTATAAAAATAAAATTTTGACAAAATTTTTTATAGAAATAAAATTTTGACAAAATTTTCTTTAGAAATAAAATTTTGACAAGATTTTCTATAGAAATAAAATTTTGACAAAATTTTCTATAGAAATAATTTTTGACAAAATTTTCTACGGAAATAAAAATTTGACAAAATTGTGTATAGAAATAAAATTTTGACAAAATTTTCTATAGAAATAAAATTTTGACAAAATCTTCTAAAATTCTAAAAAAATTTTACAATATTTTCTATTGAAATAAAATGTTAACAAAGTTTTCTATTGAAATAAAATTTTGACAACATTTTCTATTGAAATAAAATTTTGACAAAATTTTCTATTGGAATAAAATTTTGACAAAATTTTCTATTGGAATAAAATTTTGACAAAATTTTCTATAAAAATATAATTTTGGCAAAATTTTCTACAGAAATAAAATTTTGACAAAACTTTCTACAGAAACATAATTTTGACAAAATTTTCTAAAAAAGTAAAATTTTGACAACATTTTCTATAGAAATAATATTTTGACAAAATTTACCATAAGATTAAAAATTTGACAAAATTGTCTATTGCAATAAAATATTGACAAAATTTTCTATAGAAATAAAATGTTGACAAAATTTTCTTTGAAATAAAATTGTGCCAAGATTTTTTATAAAAATATTTTTTGTTTGAAAAAATTTTTTCTATACAAATACAATTTTGACAAAATTTTTCTTTAGAAACAAAACATAGAATTAAAGTTTTGCAAAATTTTATCTAAATTAAAATTGAATTGAACATTAAAATTATTAGTTTTTTTTTAATTAAATGTTAAAATAAAATTAACATTAAAGGTAAAATAAAAATATTAAAATTTAAACTAGATTTAAAATCAAATTAAAATTAAGCAAAACTTTTTCTGAATTAAACAAAATTTTAGGTAACAAAATTTGTTTTCTTGACACTAATGACTGAAGTTATTTCTCTATGATTGAGTTCAACTTCAGGGTTCAGTGATTTTCTGTTATTGATGCATTTTGCTTTGGTGCTGAGTCCTTGGAAATCCTCTTATTTCCTTGCTGTTCATTTAACTGGGCTCACGTTGAGTTGAGACATGAACTACGTTAATATTTTGTGTTAGGGATATTTCATTGTTGTCGTTGTTGTTGATGTTAATGCTGACATTTATTTTCTTGCTTGCTTTGATTTTTTTGCTGATTGTTTGCTTTCAATCTTTGTAATTTTTAACGAAATGGTTCAATTAATTTGCTACTTTTGGCAATTGCAAGATGGGTATCGGGGTGGAGGGTAGTGTCTACAGTATGTTTGTGTATATCTCTCTAACTCTGTTAATGGCTGAATGAATGTGTATGCGTGTGTGTGTGGGTGTGCGTATAAATGAACGAAATCATTAGTGTTATTATTACAATTAATGAGAAATGCTTGAGGACATTATCCAACTGGAAAAAAAATGTAATTTTTAATTATGCTAATTTTAACATTAAACTGTGGAGTGAACAGTTTCATTGTAGTGATACATTGTTTCTCATACTATACCCAGTATTTGTTTTATGACGTACAAAAAATAATTCTTTCATTCGAAAGGGTATTTTAGACCAACCAAGAAAAATTCTTTTTGTTTGTAAAGTTGTCTATGGTCTAAAATTTCGCTTCCCCGTAAAGAAATAATTTTTTGCTGCAACCTGGATTGTACAGAAGATGGAAAAAGGAGTCAATTTTCCAATTTAATATTTATTTAATTATATCCTTAAGTGGTTTCACTGCAATGTGGAACGCCGTTGGACACGACTATAAAAAGGAGGTCCCTTGTCATTGAGCCTAAAATGGAATAGGGCAGCACTCAGTGATAAGAGAGAAGTTCACCAATGTGGTATCACAATGGACAGAATAGTCTAAGTGAGCCTGATACATCGGGCTGCCACCTAACCTAACCGACCCTATCCTATATAGAATATTTTATCAAAATTTTATTTTCTATAGGAAATTTTGCAAATATTTTAATTCTATAGAATATTTTACCAAAATTTTATTTCTATAAAAAGTTTAGCCAACATTTTATTTCTACTGAAAATTTTGTCAAAATGTTATTTCTATAGAAAATTTTGTTTTTATAAAAAATTTTGTCAAGGTTTTGTTTTTATAGAAAATTTTGTCAAAATTTTGTTTTTATAGACAATTTTGTCAAAATTTTATTTCTATAGAAAATTTTACAAAAATGTTATTTTTATAAAAAAAATTCTCAAAATTTTGTTAAAATTTTATTTCTATAGAAAAAATTTTCAAAATTTTATTTCTATAGAAACTTTTGTCAAAACTTTACGCCTATAGAAAATTTTTTCAAAATTTTATTTCTATATAAAATTTTCTCAAAATTTTATTTCTATAGAAAATGGTCTCAAAATGTTATTTCTATAGAAAATTTTCTCAAAATTTTATTTCTATAGATTTTTTTGACAAATTTATTTCTATAGAAAATTTGTTAAAAAATTTATTTCTATAGATAATTTTGTTAAAATTTTATTTCTTTAGAACATTTTGTCAAAATGTTATTTCTATAGAACATTTCGTCAACATTTTATTTCTATAGATAATTTTGTTAAAATTTTATTTTTATCGAACATTTTATCAAAATTTTAGTTCTATAGAATATTTTGTAATAATTTTACATTCTATACGAATTTACATTTTATATATGGACAAAGATATGTTATATTTATAGAAAATTTTGTCAAATTTTTGTTCTGTAGAAAATTTTGACAAAATTTTAATGCTAAAGATAATTTTGTCAAAATTTTATTTCTACACAAAATTTTGTTAAAATTTTATTCCATAGAAAATTTTGTTAAAATGATATTTTTATAGAAAATTTTCTTAAAAATGTTACAATTTTCAAGTGGCTTCGAAGATCTGGGTGTCAAATTGTGATTACTACTAAAAATAGATAACACAGAATAGATGCTTAGTTGTAAATAAATGTTATTCAGATCAATGCCATCGAAATCTGCTAAATTATAATTCTCCAGTAATCGAAACCACATTGGTCCTATAATTATATCCATCCCTAATGAGCTTATTGGTGTAAAGACCTTTGGACCCAACAAAACTTCACCTAGTATTCTGACATTGAAATTTACAATATTCCCAATGGGAAACCATATTAAGTAAAAAAAAAAACCTATAAGTAAAAAAACCTATAGTTAAGGTAGTAGGCTTAGGAGGACAACTCCCCCTCAAAAAAAAAAAAAAAAAACTTGCGGCTGAACTAAACACCATGACAACATTCGAAACGTTTACGACATTAATAACTCAACTATCAAACTTTCTATAAATGGCTTTTATTTGAAACCACAAATTTTGGTCCTTTGTTCAAGGTATGGGCCGTATAAATTAGAAAACACTGAAAAATTGCCAGAGAAAAAAACCTTAATCTCAATAGTGACACTTGTGAAATAAGGCCCAATTTTGTGGTTAGAGCCTGCATAGTCTTTTTTTTAAGATGAAATGGCCTACACTAACTCCATGGCCATGAATAAACTATGAACATAAGTATGATAAGACAGGTGGTGAATGGGGGGAGGAATTTATGGTGTTCATTTATAGGTTTTACCTAAATGACAGTGTGCCATAGTGTTGTTTGGATTGATTAACATGAGAACAAATACCAAAATATTTTAAAAAGGTGGGTAATGTACCACGGCATTTACCAAATTTACAAAAAAAAAAAAGTACCAAACAAAAAAATCTTATTTTGCAAAATTTTATTTCTATAGATATATATATTTTATTTCTGTAGTAAATTTTGTCAAAATTTTATTTCTATTGAAAATTTTGCCACAATTTTATTTCTATAGAAAATTTTCTCAATATTTTATTTCTATAGAACATGTTGTCAAAATTTTAATTCAATAAAAAATTTTGTCAACATTTTATTTTTATAGAAAAATTTGTCAACATTTTATTTCTATAGAAAATTTTCTCAAAATTTCAGAATTTTTATAGACTTTTTTAAAATTTTATTTCTATACAAAATTATGCCAAAATTGTATTTCTATAGAAACATATGTCAAAATTTTATTACCATAGAAAATTGTGTTAAAATTTTATTTCTATAGAAAATTTTGTCAACATTTTATTTCTATAGAAAAAATTTGTCAAAATTTTATTTCTATAGAAAATTTTGTCAAATTTTTTTTTTATATAAAAAATTTTGTCTAATTTTTTTTCTATAAAAAATTTTGTCAAAATTTTATTTCTATTGAAAATTTTGTCAAAATTTTATTTCTATAGAAAATTTTGTCAAAATTTTATTTCTATAGAAAATTTTGTCAAAATTTTTGTTTCTATGGAAAATGTTGCCAAAATTTTATTTCTATAAAAAATTTTGTCATAATTTTTTTTATATAGAACATTTTGTCACAATTATATTTATATAGAAAATTTTGTCAAAATTTTATTTCTATAGAAAAATTTTATCAAAATTTTATTTCTATGGAAAATTTTGTAAAAATTTTATTTCTATAGAAATTTTTGTCATAGTTTTTTTATATAGAAAATTTTGTCTAATTTTTTCTAAATTTTCTCAATATTTTATTTCTATAGAAAATTTTGTCAATTTTTTTTTATATAGAAAATTTTGTCTAATTTTTTTATATAGAAAATTTTGTCAAAATTTTATTTCTATTGAAAATTTTATCAAAATTTTATTTCTATTGAAAATTTTGTCAAAATTTTATTTCTATAGAAAATTTTGTCAAAATTTTTGTTCTATAGAAAATGTTGCCAAAATTTTATTTCTATAAAAAATTTTGTCATATTTGTTTTTATGTAGAACATTTTTTCACAATTATATTTATATAGAAAATTTTGTCAAAATTTTATTTCTATAGAAAAATTTTATCAAAATTTTATTTCTATGGAAAATTTTGTAAAAATTTTATTTCTATAGAAAATTTTGTCTAATTTTTCTTTCTATAAAAAATTTCGTCAAAATTTTATTTCTATAGAAAATTTTGCCAAAATTTTATTTCTATAGAAAATTTTGCCAAAATTTTATTTCTATAGAAAATTTTGTCAAAATTTTATTTCTATAGAAAATTTTGTCAAAATTTTATTTCTATAGAAAATTTTGTCAAAATTTTATTTCTATAGAAAAAAATTGTCAAAATTTTATCTCTATAGAAAAATTTGTCAAAATTATTGTTTTTATAGAAAATTTTGTCAAAATTTTATTTCTGTAGAAAAATTTGGACAAAATTTTACTACTATAGAAAAAATTTACTACTATAAAAAAAAAATTTTGCTACTATAGAAAAATATTTCTATGGAAAATTTTGTAAAAATTTTATTTCTATAGAAAATTTTGTCAATTTTTTTTATATAGAAAATTTTGTCTAATTTTTTTCTATAAAAAATTTTGTCAAAATTTTATTTCTATTGAAAATTTTGTCAAAATTTTATTTCTATTGAAAATTTTGTGAAAATTTTATTTCTATAGAAAATTTTGTCAAAATTTTTGTTTCTATAGAAAATGTTGCCAAAATTTTATTTCTATAAAAAATTTTGTCATATTTGTTTTTATATAGAACATTTTTTCACAATTATATTTATATAGAAAATTTTATCAAAATTTTATTTCTATAGAAAAATTTTATCAAAATTTTATTTCTATGGAAAATTTTGTAAAAATTTTATTTCTATAGAAATTTTTGTCAAAGTTTTTTTATATAGAAAATTTTGTCTAATTTTTCTTTCTATAAAAAATTTCGTCAAAATTTTATTTCTATAGAAAATTTTGCCAACATTTTATTTCTATAAAATCAAACTTTTTTATATAGAAAATTTTTTTTCACGATTATATTTATATAGAAAATTTTGTCAAAATTTTATTTCTATAGAAAATTGTGTCAAAATTTTATTTCTAATTCTATTTTGATGTTTGTTTGGGGGTTACCAATGTTTCGGTCCAGTTGTACTTACTTCAGTTTTACAATTTGAAGTTTTTTTTCTTAGACATGTCAGGCCAATGACATTGCAATCCTATTTCCTACATTCTCTTCTCTGACGTATTCTACGCTTAAGCATTATTCCCTAGGGGTTCTGATTGCTCTGTGCATGTCAATCACTCTACTTCTAGGAATATTCCTTACAATTTGCCATTGGTCTCAGTTGTTATGGTCATTGTAGGATTGATGCTTCCATTTGTGAGTTCGTTTACAACTTCTCCAGTGTTGCCAATATTGAGGATTTTTCCCAAAATGGGGGATATTTTCGTAACTGGCGATGACATTTTTGAGTTGGGGTTTTGGAGATTTTGTGGGTTTGTAGATTTTTTTAGTAATCGGTTCGGAAAATATTCCTTAGATCAATGTTATAAAAAAAATTTCGAAAATTTATTGGAGATTATATGGGGAATTTTGGGAACATTTTTGGACAAGGACAAGAAAAATACTGGCAATACTGGACTTCTCCATCACTCTCGCTCTCTCTCCCTCCTCCTCTCTTTGTCTATTAAAGGCTCTTGATTTTGCCAGCGTCATCTTTGTTGTTCCATAATGTTTGCGTTAGACTGCCCAAAAAGGAAACTGTGACAATTTAATGGAGCTTAACAATGACAACATGAAAGATGTGTTGTTGTCTTTCAACGAAGACAATGGGAAATCCTAGCAGACAAAAGACGACATTAAGTTCTTTTGCTACGCTACAATAGAAGCAACTACCTTATTTGATGGTGCAATATAGCCAAAGGGTAAACGATGGCAAATGGAAAGAAATACCAATAGACATTATAATTGAGAGAGTTTCTTTTTAAATAACAAAAGTTCATAGGTCATAGAGAGGTCATCAATAAGTTATTGGACCTTAGTTTACTCATTTGATCACTATATACCGATAGCGATTCAAATTAGAATTTCTAATAAGTGGCAAAAAAAGTGTCATTTGTAATAAAACGTAGCACAAAAAGTGGTCACTATTTTATGAAGGGAAATATAGAAATAAAATTTTTCTATAGAAATAACAATTTTGACAAAATTTTCTATAGAAATAAAATTTTAACAAAATTTTCTCCAGAAATAAAATTTTGACAAAATTTCCAAAAAAAAAATATATGGAAAAAAACTTAGATAACATTTTCTATAGATCTAAAATTTTAAAAAATTTTCTATAGTAGTAAAATTTTGTCCAAATTTTTCTACAGCAATAAAATTTTGACAAGATTTTCTATAAAAACAATAATTTTGACAAATTTTTCTATAGAGATAAAATTTTGACAATTTTTTCTATAGAAATAAAATGTTGACAAAATTTTCTATAGAAATAAAATTTTGACAAAATTTTCTATAGAAATAAAATTTTGACAAAATTGTCTATAGAAATAAAATTTTGATAAAATTTTATATCGAAATACAATTTTTATAAAATTTTCTACAGAAATAAAATTTTGATAAAATTTTATATCGAAACAAAATTTTGACAAAATTTTCTATAGAAATAAAATTTTAACAAAATTTTCTATAAAACTAAAATTTTCTATAGAAAATTTTGACATTTTCTATAGAAATACAATTTTGATAAAATTTTCTACAGAAATAAAATTTTGACAAAACCTTCTATAGAAATAAAATTTTGACAAGAAATGTCTTTAAAAAAGTGTTGACAAAAAATTTCTATACAAACAAAATTTTGAAAAGGAATTTCTACAAAAAAAGGTTTTGACAAGAAATTTCTATACAAACAAAACTTTGACAAAATTTTCTTCGCAGACAAAATTTTGACAAAATGTTCTATAGAAATAAAATTTTGACAATATTTTCTATAGAAAAAAAGTGGTCACTATTTTATGAAGGGAAATATAGAAATAAAATTTTGACAAATTTTTCTATATAAATAAAAATTTGACAACATTTTTACAGAAATAAAAATTTTGACAAAGTTTTCTGTAGAAATAAAATGTTGACAAAATTAAAAAAAAATCTACGGAAATAAAATGCAGACAAAATTTTCTATAGATCTTTAATATTTACAAAATTTTTTTTGTAAAAAAAATTTGACAAGATTTTCTATAGAAACAATAATTTTGACAACATTATCTATAGAAATAAAATTTTGACAAAATTTTCTATAGAAATAACATTTTGTCAAAAATTTCTATAGAAATAAAATTTTGACAAAATTGTCTATAGAAATAAAATTTTGGTAAAATTTTATATCGAAATACAATTTTGATAAAATTTTCTACAGAAATAAAATTGTGATAAAATTTAATATCGAAATAAAATTTTGACAAAATTTTCTACAGAAATAAAATGTTGACAAAAATTTCTATAGAAATAAAAAGTGGTCACTATTTTATGAAGGGAAATATAGAAATAAAATTTTGACAAATTTTTCTATAGAAATAAAAATTTGACAACATTTTTACAGAAATAAAAATTTCGACAAAGTTTTTTATAGAAATAAAATTTTGACAACATTTTCTATAGAAATAAAATTTTGACAAAATTTTGTATAGAAATAAAATTTTGACAAGATTTTCTATAAAAAAATAATTTTGACAAAATTTTCTATAGAAATAAAATTTTGACAAGATTTTCTATAAAAACAATAATTTTGACAAAATTTTCTATAGAAATAAAATTTTGACAAAATTGTCTATAGAAATAAAAGTTTGATAAAATTTTCTACAGAAATAAAATTGTGACAAAATTTTCAAAAAAAAAAAAAAAAATATACGGAAATAAAAATTTCGACAAAGTTTTCTATAGAAATAAAATTTTGACAAAATTCTCTATAGAAATAAAATTTTAACAAAATTTTTTATAGAAATAAAATTTTCTATAGAAAAATTTGACAACATTTTCTATAGAAATACAATTTTGATAAAATTTTCTACAGAAATAAAATTGTGACAAAACTTTCTACAGAAATAAAATATTGACAAGATATTTTTTTAAAAAAAATGTGTTCACAAGAATTTTCTATACAAACAAAATTTTGAAAAGAAATTTCTATAAAAAAAAGTTTTTACAAGAAATTTCTATAAAAACAAAATTTTGACAAAATTTTCTACGTAGACAAAATTTTGACAAAATGTTCTATAGAAATAAATTTTTGACAATATTTTCTATAGAAATAAAATTTTGACAAAATTTTCTATTGAAATAAAATTTTGACAAAAATTGTGCATAGAAATACAATTTTGACAAAATTTTTTATAGAAATAAAATTTTGACAAAAAAAAAATTTTTCTATAGAAATAAAATTTTGACAAAATTTTCAAAAAAAAAATATACGGAAATAAAAATTTCGACAAAGTTTTCTATAGAAATAAAATTTTGACAAAATTTTTTATAGAAATAAAATTTTGACAAAATTTTTTATAGAAATAAAATTTTGACAAAATTTTTTATAGAAATAAAATTTTGACAAATTTTTCTATAGAAATAAAAATTTGACAACATTTTTACAGAAATAAAAATGTTGACAAAGTTTTCTATAGAAATAAAATTTTGACAAAATTTTCAAAAAAAAATATACGGAAATAAAAATTTCGACAAAGTTTTCTGTAGAAATAAAATTTTGACAAAATTCTCTATAGAAATAAAATTTTAACAACATTTTTTATAGAAATAAAATTATCTATAGAAAATTTTGACAACATTTTCTATAGAAATACAATTTTGATAAAATTTTCTACAGAAATAAAATTGTGACAAAACTTTCTACAGAAATAAAAATTTGACAAGAATTTTTTTTTAAAAAATGTGTTCACAAGAAATTTCTATACAAACAAAATTTTGAAAAGAAATTTCTATAAAAAAAAGTTTGGCAAGAAATTTCTATAAAAACAAAATTTTGACAAAATTTTCTACGTAGACAAAATTTTAACAAAATGTTCTATAGAAATAAAATTTTGACAATATTTTCTATAGAAATAAAATTTTGACAAAATTTTCTATTGAAATAAAATTTTGGCAAAAATTGTGCATAGAAATACAATTTTTACAAAATTTTTTATAGAAATAAAATTTTGACAAAATTTTCTATAGAAATAAGATTTTGACAAAATTTTCTATAGAAATAAATTTTGACAAAATTTTCTATAGAAATAAATTTTTAGCCAATTTTTCTATAAAAATAAAATTTGTTATAAATTTTCTATAAATTACATTAAAAATTTTAATTTTTATTGTAGGCCCACCTAATCAGTCCACCTAAATCAGTGGAATAGCCATCAACTGTTTAGAAAAAATTGTATGCATAGTTTCAGGCGGTATATGGTTCCTCTTGAAAACACTCTGATATGAATTAATTTCGATCAGATTTATTAAAAAGTGGCACTACATGACAAGAAATGGTAACGAAAAAATTTTAACGTAAGTATCTTGATGATATGTTCAGGCACCACACATATATTTGAGTGTATGAGTTTTTTGCGAATGTGTGTATGGTATTTTCCCATAACTTTATGGCGTCCAGTATTACTTCTTACTTTACCAATCTACGAGTAGAATGATGAAATCTGTCGTGAAAACTGCTGCTCTTCCTTGTACATCTCCTGTGGATGGCTCAACTGTGTCCATTGTATGTTAGTAGACACCTCAGTCATCATCGCCATCATCATCATCATGGTTTTTGCCTACAAATTATTTATGCTGGCAAGGTTTCAACGCATACCGTCGAAGTATACGATGGCTTGGTAGTATTTGCCCGATAGTGGTTTCTGTCACATAAAAACGAAAAACTTTGCATAAAAACATAAAATATTGTATAATGTGTTTTTTTTGTATCCTATGCTGTATCCTCTTTCATGGTATGAAGGATATAGTGGCTATATCGGAGTATTTGTAACCTTTTAAGAAATTTGTATAAGGATGACCAGCTAAGATATCAATGGTATTATAATGATTTCAAGCAGACACATGTACCGCCTGTAAGTATGCAAAGATTTTTTTCTAAACAGTTAAGGGTTATTCCAAGGATTGATTAGGATAAAACGAAGCTACCATGATTGATGGGTTATTTTAGATCGAATTTAAAAAAGGGGATTTCAAAATTCTATAGAAAAAATCTTCTAGAAATGTACTAGTGTGCCACCATTTGTAGTGATTGGCTATTTTTTGCCACTTTCAGAAATGGTCAACGTTAATGCTGGTTATAGTAGCTATATTATAGTGTTTGTAACCTAATAAAAAGATTCTATATCATTGATCCTATGAAAATCCTCGCAAAATCCAATTTTTTGTATATGACAAGCTTATTTTAGCCATATACGACCTAGACACGGTTGACACTCACTCCAAAAACAGTCTACCAAAAATTTTACTAAAATGCTACTAAATTTTTAAAATGTTATTTTGAATAGTTTGTCATAAATTTTATTTCTATAAAAAAATTGGAAAATTTTATTCTATAAGAAATTTGGTCAAAATGTTTTTATAGAAAATGTTGTCAAAATTTTATTTCTATAGAAAATTTTGTCAAAATTTTATTTCACGTTAATTCGTGACCAAAAAATTATCAAAATTTTTATTTCTGTAGAAAATTTTTGTCAAAATTTTATTTCTATAGAAAATTTTGCCAAAATTTTATTTCTATAGAAAATTTTGGCAAAATTTTTGTTTGAATAGAAAGTTTTGTCAAAAATTTTGTTTCTATAGAAAATTTTGTCAAAATTTTATTTCAATAGAAAATTTTATAAAAATTTTTATTTCTATAGAAAATTTTTGTCAAAATTTTATTTCTATAGAAAATTTTGGCAAAAATTTTGTTTCAATAGAAAGTTTTGACAAAAATTTTGTTTCTATAGAAAATTTTGTCAAAATTTTTGTTTCTATAGAAAATTTTGTCAACATTTTTGAAAATTTCATTTATATACGAAATCAGGTCAAAATGTTTTCAAGAGAAAATCTAGTCAAAATTTTATTTCTTTAGGATTTTTTTTTCTTTTATTTCTGTAGAAAATTTTGCCAAAATTTTATTTGGTCACAATTTTATTTCTATAAAAAATTTTGCAAACTTTTATTTCTATAGACAATTTCTGGAAACTTTTATTTCTGTAGAAAAATTTTCCAAAATTTTATTCCTATGGAAGATTGATTTCTATAGAAAATTTTATTTGTATAGAATTTTTTTTAAGTTTATTTCTAAAGAAAATTTTTGGAAAATTTTATTTCTATAGAAAATTTTGTCAAAATTTTATTTCAAAGAAAATGTGGTCACATTTTTATTTCTAAAAATTTCAAGCAAGTTTTAATTCTATACAAAATTTGTGGAACATTTTTTTTTAGAAAATATTTCCAAAATTTTATTTCTATAGGAAATTTGGTAAAAATTTTATTTCTATAGAAAATTTTTTTTAAATTTTATTTCTCTAAAAAATTTTGGCAAAATTTTATTTCTATAGAAAATTTGATCACAATGTTATTTCTATAAAAATTTTGCAGACTTTTATTTCTATTTTGTTAAAATTTTATTTTTCTAAAAAATTTTGGCAAAATTTTATTTCTATAGAAAATTTGATCACAATGTTATTTCTATAAAAATTTTGCAAACTTTTATTTCTATAGAAAATTTCTGGAAACTTTTGTTTCTATAGAAAATCTTTCCAAAGTTTTATTCCTATGAAAGATTTATTTCTACAGAAAATTTTTGGAAAATTTTGTTTCTATTGATTTTTGTTTAAAGTTTATTTCTATAGAAATTTTTTGGAAAATGTTATTTCATAGAAAATTTGGTCACAATTTTATTTCAATAGAAAGTTTTGTCAAAATTTCATTCCTATATAAAATTTGCTAAATTTTATTTCTATAGGATATTTTTTTAAAATGTTATTTCTATAGAAAATGTTTGCAAAATTTTATTTCTATAGAACATTTTTGTCAAAATTTTATTTCTATAGAACATTTTTGTCAAAATTTTATTTCTATAGAAAATTTTTGTCAAAATTTTATTTCTATAGGATTTTTTTTTTTGAAAATTGTATTTCTATAGAAAATTTGTCAAATTTTATTTCAACTTTTATTAGTTTTCTGTTAATTCGACCTTTATGAATATATAATGAAATGATTTCTATATGCAATTTGGTCAAAATTTTACTTCTATAAAAATAGGAAATTCTACCAAAACATTAAGAATTCTACCAATCGATCCGAAAGTAGTAAAAAATCTCGTATTTGACAGACATCTACCAACTGTGGTAACCGTGTAAAGGACGTTAATTCGTCACTTCCCCCAAAAAATCAAAATTCGTATGAAAATCCTCGAAAAATACAAATTTTTATATGAAAAACTTATTCGGGCCATTTCTTGTTAAATATGACAGTCAGTGTCTTGACCGCCTAAAGGTATGCAAAGAATTTTTTCAACAATAGGTAAAATAGTTCAGTTTTATTTCCCTGAACTATCCATTTCAAGGAGGTCCTTTGTATAAAATCAATAGAAAAAATGGGATAGAAATCTGATAGAAAGGTTGCCCCTTATTTTTAAACAAATATGGCATTGTGGAGTGCATATAAACTTCGCCTAGACCGAAATTGTGGCCATATTCACTTTTTTCTTGTTATTTTTTGTTTTGTGAGGACAATTTTATGGCCATTTCCATATTCACTAGAACTCTCAGTATCACATCGGCTAGAGTTATTCAATGTGTCTGTATGAAAACATATCCAAAGGTGTCGCCAGTGAAATATATTTCATTTGCGGTTGGTGTTGTGTCACAACCACATGTAAATATATACTGTGAACTGAATTTCCGGTAGTAAAAGCGAAGGTTTAAATTTACATTTATTTGATTCGCTATTCACGTTTTTTATGGCATCTAGAGCAGATGTAACAAAAAAAAGTAATGATCCTCTCAGGGACATAAACCATGAACCACTGTCAGTGGCATGTCCATATGTCAATTTAAAAAAATTCTGGGATAGCTTACAGATATATGGCAGTTATACAATTGCGAGTATGTATACATTTGCGTTATCCTGGAAAATTGAATGTATCTTTATATCGAACTTACAGTATAAGTTTAAGAATATGAAGGAAAATTTTTTTAATCTCGTAAGATGGAAATATTTTCACATAACACCGAAGGATTTGAATTTATAATTATTATATCCACTAATACTTACTTTTTTTTTTTTTAATTGTAATATATAGTATTTTAACTTTAAATTAGAACTTTTTCAAATGAAATGAATCTTTTTTTAAGTAAATGGAACCTGTTTTAATTAATATGAAACTTTTTTAATTTAAGTGAAACCTTTTTCAAATGTAAACTTCATATTCTTTATATCAATCTTAAAATTTTCTCCGTGTCTTTCAAATGTTCCATGCCAGATTTTTTTTATCGCTTCCTTGTATCTTAAACTTCAATGCAATATAAATGAAATTCCATATCACTTTGGATATCATAACAGATTTCACATTAATTTAATTTGACATTCAATATTTTTATAGCAAGCAAGCAGCATAAAATGACCATAAATTTTTCTAAATAGAACATTTTTACTGTTAGTACCATAAACAATAGCTGTAAATCATTGACTACTCACAGTAAATGCCTTAGATAGTTCAAAAAAATATCGATCAATAAAACTACATATCCCATCACATATTTAATATGTGGTAAGCTTTTGTTGGCAAATACGTTCAAATTTATGTGATCGAATGGAGGATGATTGAAGAAATTTACAATGCAATAAGAAGTGATGGACATTGGTTATGTCAAGAGCACACATATGAATGAACTAAAGTTCAGTTGGCATCCAAGATTCAAAATTTCTAAATAAAAATTTGTCAAAATTTTATTTCTATAGAAAATTTTGTCAAAATTTTATTTCTATAGAAAATTTGGTTAAAATTTTATTTCTATAGAAAATTTTTGCAAATTTTATTACTCTAGAAAATTTTTGCAAAATTTTATTTCTATAGAAAATTTTTGCAAAATTTTATTTCCATAAAAAAATATTGTCAAAAATTTTATTTCTTAGAAAATTTTGTAAAAATTTTATTTCTATAGAAAATTTTTGCAAAATTTTATTTTAATAGAATATTGTGTCAAAATAGAAATATAGAACATATTGTAAAAATTTTATTTCCATAAAAAAATATTGTCAAAAATTTTATTTCCATAGAAAATATTGTCAAAATTTTATTTCTTAGAAAATTTTGTACAAATTTTATTTCTATAGAAAATTTTTGCAAAATTTTATTTCTATAGAAAATTTTTGCAAAATTTTATTTTAATAGAATATTGTGTCAAAATTTTATTTTTATAGAACATTTTGTCAAAATTTTATTTTTATAGAAAATTTTGTCAAAATTTTAATTCCATAAAAAAATATTGTCAAAAATTTTATTTCCATAGAAAATATTGTCAAAATTTTATTTCTTAGAAAATTTTGTAAAAATTTTATTTCTATAGAAAATTTTTGCAAAATTTTATTTCTATAGAAAATTTTTGCAAAATTTTATTTTAATAGAATATTGTGTCAAAATAGAAATATAGAACATTTTGTCAAAATTTTATTTCCATAAAAAAATATTGTCAAAAATTTTATTTCCATAGAAAATATTGTCAAAATTTTATTTCTTAGAAAATTTTGTAAAAATGTTATTTCTATAGAAAATTTTGTCAAAATTTTATTTCTATAGAAAATTTTGTCAAAAATTTTATTTCTATAGAAAATTTTGTCAAAATTTTGTCAACATTTTATTTCTATTGAAAATTTTGTCAAAATTTTATTTCTGTAGAAAATTTTGTCAAAATTTTATTTCCATAAAAAAATATTGTCAAAAATTTTATTTTTATAGAACATTTTGTCCAAATTTTATTTTTATAGAAAATTTTGTCAAAATTTTATTTCCATAGAAAATTTTGTCAAAAATTTTATTTCTATAGAAAATTTTGTCAAAATTTTATTTTTATAGAAAATTTTGTCAAAAATTTTATTTCTATAGAAAATTTTGTTAAAATTTTTTTTCTATACAAAATTTTGCCATTTTTTTTTTCTATAGAAAATTTTGTCAAAATTTTATTTCTATAGAAAATTTTGTCAAAATTTTATATATATAGAAAATTTTGTCAAAATTTTAATTCTATTGAAAATGTTGTCAAAAAAAGTTGTGTAAAAACAAACTAAGTGCCGTATCTTCTTCGATTTTGTTTTTCAATCTTAACCTCAAAAGTATAGCCTAATTTTGGTATATTCAAGGTATTTTTACTACTAAAGTTTGAAAGGATGCTGTAACGACTGTAAATACAAATTTTCTTTCCTTTGCCATAATTTAAATCATTTCCCAGCTTTTTCCTACATATCCCATAATATTTTATCCCATTAGAATTTGTCTATGAAGTTGTTGAACATCCTTTTGTTGTTATTTCCTCATTCTTTAATGCAAATAATGTCTATCTTGTGAATGCCAACGACATCTGGCTACAAGCCTTAGGGGTTTTTGGAAATTGCTATAAAGCAAATTTACACTTGTTACCAGAAATCCTTTGTCATTAAAATAGTGGCACTTTTAACAATCTTAGCAGCGAGTAAAGCCTTTGATTTATTAACCACCATAGAAACTGTTGAAGGCATTTACATAAAGTTCAATATTTGTTAAAGGGAAGACAGACTATAACAGAGAAATTGGATGTGGCAAAGATTTTGGGCATAAACAATAGTTTTTCTAATTCGACTGTGTGTACAATGAAAACTAAGTATTTTGCCACTCGAGCCAAAAATAATCAACCAACATTTTATTTCTATAGAAAATTTTGTCAAAAAATTTACTTCTATAGAAAAGTTTGTTAAAATTTTATTTCAATAGAAAAAAAAATTTATTTGTATAGAAAATTTTGTCAAAATTTTATTTCTGTAGAAAATTTTGTTAAAATTTTATTCCTATAGAAAATTTTATTAAAATTTTATTCCTATAGAAAATCTTGTCAAAATTTTATTTCTATAGAAAATTTTGTCAAAATTTTATTTTCTTAGAATATTTTGTCAAATTTTATTTCTATAGAATATTTTGTCAAATTTTATTTCTATAGAAAATTTTGTCAAAATTTTATTTCTATAGAAAATTTTGTCAACATTTTATTTCTATAGAAAATTTTGTCAAAATTTTTTCTCTATAGAAAATTTTGTCAAATTTTTTTTCTATAGAAATTTTGTCAACATTTTATTTCTATTGAAAATTTTGTAAAATTTTTTTTCTATAGAAAATTTTATAGAAATTTTATTTCTGTAGAAAGTTTGTCAAAATTTTATTTCTATAGAAAATTTTGTTAAAATTTTATTTTCCTAGAATATTTTATAAAATTTTATTCCTATAGAAAATTTTATCAAAATTTTATTTTCTTAGAATATTTTGTCAAATTTTATTTCTATAGAAATTTTTGCGAAAATTTTATTTCTGTAGAAAATTTTGTCAAAATTTTATTTCTATAGAATTTTTTGTCAAAATTTTATTTCTATTGAAAATTTTGTCAAAATTTTATTTCTATAGAAAATTTTGTCATTTTTTTTTATAAAATTTTATTTCTGTAGAAAGTTCGTCAAAATGCTCTTAGTATAGAAAATGTTGTCTAAATTTTATTTCTATAGAAAATTTTGTTAAAATTTTATTCCTATAGAAAATTTTGTCACAATTTTATTTTCTTAGAATATTTTGTCAAAATTTTATTTCTATAGAAAATTTTGTCAAAATTTTATTTCTATAGGAATTTTTGTCAAAATTTTATTTCTATAGAAAATTTTGTCAAAATTTTATTTCTATAGAAAATTTTGTCAAAATTTTATTTCTATAGAAAATTTTGTCAAAATTTTATTTCCATAGATAATTTTGTCAAAATTTTATTTCTATAGAAAATTTTGTCAAAATTTTATTTCTATAGAAAATTTTGTAGAAATTTTATTTCTGTAGAAAGTTTGTCAAAATTTTGTCAAAATTTTATTTCTATAGAAAATTTTGTCAAAGTTTTATTTCTATAGAAAATCTTTGCAAAATTTTATTTCTATAGAAATATTTGTTAAAATTTTATTTCTATAGAAAATTTTGGAGTGCTCAATATTAACCATCATCCTAAGCTGAAGGAACAAAAAACAACACCGGTTGTGTTAGCTCGAAATATAAACATAAAAAATATGATAAATGATTTAATAACAAAAGGTTAACCAAGTCATCACCCTGGTCTGCTTTGGTTTGGTTACCGTGTCCTACCAATGTCTGCTATTTTTTGTATTCTTTACGTATTCCTATAGAAATTTTGAAGAAAATTATTCCAACAGTGTTTTTTTACCTTTTCGATAAAGGTAACAAAGGTTATGGGGAAAATTGTTTTGCCCTTTTTTGTTACATTTTATTTCTATTGAAAATTTTGTAAAATTTTTTTTCTATAGAAAATTTTATAGAAATTTTATTTCTGTAGAAAGTTTGTCAAAATTTTATTTCTATAGAAAATTTTGTTAAAATTTTATTTTCCTAGAATATTTTATAAAATTTTATTCCTATAGAAAATTTTATCAAAATTTTATTTTCTTAGAATATTTTGTCAAATTTTATTTCTATAGAAATTTTTGCGAAAATTTTATTTCTATAGAAAATTTTGTCAAAATTTTATTTCTATAGAATTTTTTGTCAAAATTTTATTTCTATTGAAAATTTTGTCAAAATTTTATTTCTATAGAAAATTTTGTCATTTTTTTTTATAAAATTTTATTTCTGTAGAAAGTTCGTCAAAATGCTCTTAGTATAGAAAATGTTGTCTAAATTTTATTTCTATAGAAAATTTTGTTAAAATTTTATTCCTATAGAAAATTTTGTCACAATTTTATTTTCTTAGAATATTTTGTCAAAATTTTATTTCTATAGAAAATTTTGTCAAAATTTTATTTCTATAGGAATTTTTGTCAAAATTTTATTTCTATAGAAAATTTTGTCAAAATTTTATTTCTATAGAAAATTTTGTCAAAATTTTATTTCTATAGAAAATTTTGTCAAAATTTTATTTCCATAGATAATTTTGTCAAAATTTTATTTCTATAGAAAATTTTGTCAAAATTTTATTTCTATAGAAAATTTTGTAGAAATTTTATTTCTGTAGAAAGTTTGTCAAAATTTTGTCAAAATTTTATTTCTATAGAAAATTTTGTCAAAGTTTTATTTCTATAGAAAATCTTTGCAAAATTTTATTTCTATAGAAATATTTGTTAAAATTTTATTTCTATAGAAAATTTTGGAGTGCTCAATATTAACCATCATCCTAAGCTGAAGGAACAAAAAACAACACCGGTTGTGTTAGCTCGAAATATAAACATAAAAAATATGATAAATGATTTAATAACAAAAGGTTAACCAAGTCATCACCCTGGTCTGCTTTGGTTTGGTTACCGTGTCCTACCAATGTCTGCTATTTTTTGTATTCTTTACGTATTCCTATAGAAATTTTGAAGAAAATTATTCCAACAGTGTTTTTTTACCTTTTCGATAAAGGTAACAAAGGTTATGGGGAAAATTGTTTTGCCCTTTTTTGTTACATTTCCTTAGATCTCCCCAACGTCTTTCTAAACCTTGGTAATTATGTCTCCATAATGTAAACAGATTGCCAGTGATTGAAAAGGGTGATGAGACTTCTATAGGCTATAGGAGTTATTTTGTTTCATTTTATTGGACTACAAATTAGCAACAACTAAGCTACCAAAAGAGGTAAAATTGATTTACGAGCTTGTTAGTCGAAAGTGCTTAGCCTAAACGACTGATGCAAGAGTATGCAAAAAATTTAATATCGTGTAGTACACACAAGGAAAAATGCTTTCCTCCGGAATGAAATTTAGACAAACGAATTTCCCTTTTTTTACAAAGTATTTTCTTTTGGAACTAACGTTTCAGATTTTATGACAAACAACACATCCTTCTGAAAATATGTGGCGAATGGGTAAATGATTGTATTTGGATTTTACTAAGGCATTTTTAATTATTTCTATGCATTCATAATATTTTAAATTATTTCATTCTAAGCAAATTTATGTAAAAATAATTTATTATTGTCTTATGTCTGACTTCTCAAAATATAATAAACCCTCGGGTTTTACTAAGAATGTAAGCTATTGATGTAAAACTTACTCATAGTCTTTTAGTTTATAAAATTTTCTAAAATATTAATGAAGTTCATATTTCCAGGAATTATTATTTATAATGAGAACAATTTCAATTAGCATAATTAAAGAAATATTCGAAAAAAATATGTTTTTCGAACTTTTATTGCGAAAGTTTCCATCTGATGAACACAAATAACAAATATTCAGCTTTAAACTCTACTTTACCCCTTTCAGTTTTGGTTAGAACATTTCCATTAAATATAGCATAAAGGAACTTTAGCCTTTTGAATTCAATAGATGAATGTGAAATAGAGAGATGAGAAGGAAGCAACGGCTTGATATTGTCTCCATTTGGTTGTTTGTGTTGAATGTTAACGAGGGGGGACGGGGGTGAGAAAATAAAATAGGAGTAGTTGAATATAGTATACACTACAATATTTTTAAATTAAAATTAGTACAATAAATATAAAAAAAATAATTAGGGTTGCATTAATCTACCAAAATTTGAAGAAAATTTTACCAAAAACCTACTAAACCGAAAAATTGTCGTAAAAAATATTTCTATATAATTTTATTTCCATAGAAAATTCTATTACTATAGAAAATTTTGTCCAAATTTTATTTCTATGGAAAATTTAGTCAAAGTTTTATTTCTATAGAAAATTTTGTCAAAATTTTATTTCTATAGAAAATTTTGTCAAAATTTTATTTGTATGGAAAATTTTGTCAAAATTTTATTTCTACAGAAAATTTTGTCAAAATTTTATTTGTATAGAAAATTTTGTTAACATTTTATTTCTATAGAAAATTCTGTAAAAATTTAAGTTGCATAGAAAATTTTGTCAAAATTTTATTTCTATAGAAAATTTTGTTAAAATTTTATTTCAACAGAAAATTTTGTCAAAATGTTATTTCTATAGAAAATTTTGTCAAAATTTTATTTCTATAGAAAATTTTGTCAAAATTTTATTTCAATAGAAACTTTTTTTTTAAAATTTTATTTCTACAGAAAATTTTGTCAAAATGTTATTTCTATAGAAAATTTTGTCAAAATTTTATTTCTATAGAAAATTTTGTCAAGATTGTATTTTTGTAGAAAATGTCAATAGTTTATTTCTATAGAAAATTTTGTCAAAATTTTATTTCTACAGAAAATGTTGTAAAAAATTTATTTATTTGGAAAATTTTGTCAAAATTTTATTTGTATGGAAAATTTTGTCAACATTTTATTTCTATAGAAAATTCTGTAAAAATTTTATTTCTATAGAAAATTCTGTAAAAATTTTATTTCTATAGAAAATTCTGTAAAAATTTTATTTGAATAGAAAATTTTGTCAAAATTTTATTCTTGCAAAAAAGAGAATATTATTTTATAAAATCTACCAAAACATCGAGAATTCTACCAAATTTTATCAAAATTATATTTTCATAGAAAAAGTTTATTACTATAGAAACTTTTGTAAAAATTTGATTTCTATAGAAAATTTTGTCAAAATTTTATTACCATAGAAAATTTTGTCAAAATTTGATTTCTATAAAAAATTTGCAAAATTTTAGTTCTATAAAAAATTTTGTCAAAATATTATTTCTATAGAAAATTCTGTAAAAATTTTATTTGCATAGAAAATTTTGTCAAAATTTTATTTCTATAGGAAATTTTGTCAAAATTTTATTCTTGCAGAAAATTGTATTTCTATTAAAAACAGAGAATATTATTTTCTCTTAGTTGTAGAGGAATATTTTATAAAATCGAGGGGGGACGGGGGTGAGAAAATAAAATAGGAGTAGTTGAATATAGTATACACTACAATATTTTTATATTAAAATTGGTATAATAAATTAAAAAAAATTAATTACGGTTGCATTGATCTACCAAAATTTGAAGAAAATTTTACCAAAAACCTACTAAACCGAAAAATCGTCGTAAAAAATATTTCTATATAATTTTATTTCCATAGAAAATTCTATTACTATAGAAAATTTTGTCCAAATTTTATTTCAATGGAAAATTTTGTCAAAGTTTTATTTCTATAGAAAATTTTGTCAAAATTTTATTTCTACAGAAAATTTTGTCAAAATTTTATTTGTATAGAAAATTTTGTTAAAATTTTATTTCTATAGAAAATTCTGTAAAAATTTAATTTGCATAGAAAATTTTGTCAAAATTTTATTTCTATAGAAAATTTTGTTAAAATTTTATTTCTACAGAAAATTTTGTCAAAATGTTATTTCTATAGAAAATTTTGTCAAAATTTTATTTCTATAGAAAATTTTGTCAAAATTTTATTTCTATAGAAACTTTTTTTTTAAATTTTATTTCTACAGAAAATTTTGTCAAAATGTTTTCTATAGAAAATTTTGTCAAAATTTTATTTCTATAGAAAATTTTGTCAAAATTGTATTTTTATAGAAAATGTCAATAGTTTATTTCTATAGAAAATTTTGTCAAAATTTTATTTCTACAGAAAATGTTGTAAAAAATTTATTTATATGGAAAATTTTGTCAAAATTTTATTTGTATGGAAAATTTTGTCAACATTTTATTTCTATAGAAAATCCTGTAAAAATTTTATTTCTATAGAAAATTCTGTAAAAATTTTATTTGTATGGAAAATTTTGTCAAAATTTTATTTGTATGGAAAATTTTGTCAACATTTTATTTCTATAGAAAATTCTGTAAAAATTTTATTTCTATAGAAAATTCTGTAAAAATTTTATTTCTATAAAAAAATTTTGTCAAAATTTTATTTTTGTAGAAAATTTTGTCAAAATTTTATTTTTATAGAAAATTTTTGCAAAATTCTATTTCTATAGAAAATTCTGTAAAAATTTTATTTGCATAGAAAATTTTGTCAAAATTTTATTTCTACAGAAAATGTTGTAAAAAATTTATTTATATGGAAAATTTTGTCAAAATTTTATTTGTATGGAAAATTTTGTCAACATTTTTTTTCTATAGAAAATTCTGTAAAAATTTTATTTCTATAAAAAAATTGTGTCAAAATTTTATTTTTGTAGAAAATTTTGTCAAAATTTTATTTTTATAGAAAATTTTTGCAAAATTCTATTTCTATAGAAAATTCTGTAAAAATTTTATTTGCATAGGAAATTTTGTCAAAATTTTATTTCTATAGGAAATTTTGTCAACATTTTATTCTTGTAGAAAGTTGTATTTCTATTAAAAAAGAGAATATTATTTTCTCTTAGTTGTAGAGGAGTATTTTACAAAATCTACCAAAACATCGAGAATTGACTATAGAAAATTTTGTCAAAATTTCAGTTCTATCAAAAATTTGCAAAATTATATTTCTATAAAAAATTTTGTCAAAATTTTATTTTTATAGAATTGTTTTTCAAAATTTTATTTCAGTATAAAATTTTGTCAAAATTTTATTTCTATAGAACATTTTTGCAAAATTTTATTTTTATAGAAAATTTTTGCAAAATTTTATTTCTATAGAAATTTTTGTCAAAATTTTATTCTTGTAGAAAATTGTCGTTCTATTAAAAAAATATATATTATTTTCTCTTAGTTGTAGAGGAATACTTTACAAAATCTACCAAAACATCGGGAATTCTACCAAATTTTTAAAAATTATATTTCCATAGAAAAATTTTGTTACTATAGACAATTTTGTCAAAATTTGTATTACCATAGAAAATTTTGTCAAAATTTGATTTCTAAAGAAAACTTTTGTCAAAATTGTATTTCTGTAAAAAAAGTTTTGTCAAAATGGTATTTCTATAGAAAAGTTTTGTCAAAATTGTGTTTCTGTAAAAAAAAGTTTTGTCACAATGGTATTTCTAAAGAAAATTTTGTCAAAATTGTATTTCTTTAGAAAAGTTTTGTTAAAATGGTATTTCTTTAGAAATTTTTATTTCTATTAAAATTTTCTGAAGTACCTCTTAGTTGATATAGTGTTGGTCTACAAAGTGGCATAGGGTTTAAAATATTCGTCGCCTTGCATCTTTAGAATTTCCTAATACCTGTTTGTTTTAGTCCGTATCAGGCTAATTAAAATCCTATTATAAATACGTCGCTGTTATAGTCTATTGCCTTTGGCCAGTAGATAATGTCTCCTTTTCATAGGTCTACAAAATATTTTAGAAAATCTCAATTAAACCATAACGAATGCTATTTGTCTTGATATACAAGTCAAAATACCAGAGAGAGGGATAGAAAGAGAATTTATTTGAAAATTATTTAAAATTTGTTTGGCATTCCTGATGAGTCACACCAAACCAATACTGTCTTAATCAGTCCCATGCCTTGTCAATGCACATCCAATCAAATTAAATTCAGCTTATACGAACTTCTATTGGAATCTAATTTAACCTTCACCTGGCGCCACGTGGAATACAAAGATACACTTCAGCTTCTGAGTATGGTTTGGAGAGGAAGACTTTATAAAATATTCAAAACATTTGGAGAAAATCTGGAATACGTGTCTGACACATTAATTGATATATGTGCTATGCATCTAAGGATATTAGAGAGATATGAGATTAAAACTTATGCATTATTATTAGATAAGTATAATTTAATAGTTCTTTTAGGCGCATTATCATCGAAATATTGATTTTCAACTAAATAATCAGAGAGACAAAATTTTCTATAGAAATCAAATTTTGACAAAACTTTCTATAGAAATAGAATTTTGACAAATTTTTCTATAGAAATAAAATGTTGACAACATTTTGTCAAGGAATAAACCATTCACAAAATTTTCTATAGAAATAAAATTTTGCAAAAATTTTGTATAGAAATAAAATTTTAACAAAATTTTCTATAGAAATAAAATTTTGCAAAAATTTTGTGTAGAAATAAAATTTTAACAAAATTTTCTATAGATATTAAATTTTGACAAAATTTTCTATAGAACTAGAATTTTGACAAAATTTTCTATAGAAATAGAATTTTGACAAAATTTTTTCAAGGAATAAAACTTTCACAAAATTTTCTATAGAAATAAAATTTTCCAAAAATTTTGTATAGAAATAAAATATTAACAAAATTTTCTGTAGAAATAAAATGTTGACAAAATTTTCTATAGAAATAAAATTTTGCAAAAATTTTGTATAGAAATAAAATTTTAACAAAATTTTCTGTAGAAATAAAATGTTGATAAAATTTTCTATAGAAATAGAATTTTGACAAAATTTTCTATAGAAATAGAATTTTGAAAAATTTTTCTATAGAAATAAAATGTTGACAAAATTTCGTCAAGGAATAAAACTTTCACAAAATTTTCTATAGAAATAAAATTTTGCAAAAATTTTGTATTGAAATAAAATTTTGCAAAAATTTTGTATTGAAATGAAATTTTAATAAAATTTTCTATAGAAATAAAATTTGCAAAAATTTTGTATAGAAATAAAATTTTACAAAAATTTTCTGTAGAAATAAAATTTTGACAAAATTTTCTAGAAATAAAATTTTGACAAAATTTTCTATAGATATAAACTTTTGACAAAATTTTCTATAGAAATTAAATTTTGACAAAATTTTCTATAGAAATAGAATTTTGACAAAATTTTCTATAGAAATAAAATGTTGACAAAATTTTGTCAAGGAATAAAACTTTCACAAAATTTTTTATAGAAATAAAATTTTCCAAAAATTTTGTATAGAAATAAAATTTTAACAAAATTTTCTATAGAAATAAAATTTGCGAAAATTTTGTATAGAAATAAAATTTTGCAAATATTTTCTGTAGAAATAAAATTTTGCCAAAATTTTGTATAGAAATAAAATTTTAACAAAATTTTCTATAGAAATTAAATTTTGACTAAATTTTCTATAGAAATAGAATTTTGACAAAATTTTGTCAAGGAATAAAACTTTCTCACAATTTTTTATTGAAATGAAATTTTCCAAAAATTTTGTATAGAAATAAAATTTTAACAAAATTTTCTATAGAAATAAAATTTGCAAAAATTTTGTATAGAAATAAAATTTTACAAAAATTTACTGTAGAAATAAAATTTTGACAAAATTTTCTATAGAAATAAAATTTTGACAAAATTTTCTACAGATATAAACTTTTGACAAAATTTTCTATGGAAATAAAATTTTGACAAAATTTTCTATGGAAATAAAATTTGCAAAAATTTTGTATAGAAATAAAATTTTAACAAAATTTTCTATAGAAATAAAATTTGCAAAAATTTTGTATAGAAATAAAATTTTACAAAAATTTTCTGTAGACATAAAATTTTGACAAAATTTTCTATAGAAATTAAATTTTGACAAAATTTTCTATAGAAATAGAATTTTGACAAAATTTTCTATAGAAATAGAATTTTGACAAAATTTTCTATAGAAATAAAATGTTGACAAAATTTTGTCAAGGAATAAAACTTTCACAACATTTTTTATAGAAATAAAATTTTCCAAAAATTTTGTATAGAAATAAAATTTTAACAAAATTTTTTATAGAAATAAAATTTGCAAAAATTTTGTATAGAAATAAAATTTTGACAAAATTTTCCATAGAAATAAAATGTTGACAAAATTTTGTCAAGGAATAAAACATTCACAAAATTTTCTATAGAAATAAAATTTTGCAAAAATTTTGTATAGAAATAAAATTTGCAAAAATTTTGTATAGAAATAAAATGTTGACAAAATTTTGTCAAGGAATAAAACTTTCACAAAATTTTCTATAGAAATAAAATTTTGCAAAAATTTTTTATAGAAATAAAATTTTAACAGAATTTTCTATAGAAATAAAATTTTAACAAAATTTTCTATAGAAATAAAATTTTAACAAAATTTTGTATAGAAATAAAATTTTTACAAAGTTTTCTATAGAAATAAAATGTTGACAAAATTTTGTCAAGGAATAAAACATTCACAAAATTTTCTATAGAAATAAAATTTTGCAAAAATTTTGTATAGAAATAAAATTTGCAAAAATTTTGTATAGAAATAAAATTTTAACAAAATTTTCTATAGAAATAAAATTTGCAAAAATTTTGTATAGAAATAAAATTTTACAAAAATTTTCTCTAGACATAAAATTTAGACAAAATTTTCTATAGAAATAAAATTTTGACAAAATTTTTTATGGAAATAAAATTTTGGCAAAATTTTCTGTAGAAATAAAATTTTGATAAAACTGCTATAAAATTTTGAAAAATGTAAATTCTATGTTAAAATTTGATTTCTATAAAAAATGTTGTCAACAATTTTTTTGACTCGAGTAGCAATCTTGTTTATGTCTTGTCTTTTAGTCACACCGGCGTACGAAATACTTTGGAGTATTTTAAATTTGAATCAATGACTATATCTCATCGAACCTAAGTGGCCTATTTGCATCTTTTTGATGCCTTAGCATTTGCAAGTATGCGTCACTCATCTCAGGCCACTGACCATACCCCAAAAAATTCCAAAGTAAACTCTGATAAAAGTCTAGGACACAACAAACAAACACAAGATACAGGGATTTGAAATGAAAACTCTTTGATGCCAATAAAGCCACAGTATTTTAATTAAACCATTTAATGGGATTGCAACTTTTTAATTGGCACATTGTTTATATAAAAAAGAGAAAGGAAAAAAAAAAATAAATAAAACATTGACTGTATCCTCAGGCAAGGGACATAAGAACTTAATGGAGTGGCAAGGCAAAAACCATAATAATGACTATGGGTATATTTACACTAGGCAAAAAATCCGAAAACAACCCCTAAAAATTTTATCAATTTTTCAAATTCTTAATATCACTTTTTGGTGAAGATTTGTTTTTGAAAAAAATCCGAGGAAAATTTTTTAACTCTAATCATAGCCAGACATTGTCCAGTGTAACCCTATCTCAGGTCCTTGAGAATGGTATTGCTAGAATTAATATTTAACTATGGAGGTTATAGATATGCGCATGACTTTGGAATACAGGAAACAGAGACTCATTTTACCACAGAGCACTTGAAATATCCATCGTTGCAAGGAGCTTTGAATTGTGAAACAAATGACCAAGGGAAATTATATTTCAGTGAAGTGCAATTTTATTAAGAGTCCATTTGGAATAACACTTTGGAATATACTCAATATCTTCATTATGGTATTTTTTCTTATTCTCTTTACCATTTTCATATATAGTCGGATTTGTTTTTATAGGGGCTGGGGCTTATATATTAGAAAGGAATAAAATTTTGAAAAAATTCTCTATAGAAAAAAATTACAAAATTTCTTATCAGAATAAAATTTTCTATAGGAATAACATTTTAATAAAAGTTTCTGTAATATAAAATGTTGACAAAATTTTCTGTAGGAAAAATATTTTGACAACTTTTTCTATAGAAATAAAATGTTGACAAAATTTTTTATAGGAATAAAATGTTGACAACATTTTCTATAAAAGTAAAATTTTAACAAAATTTTCTACAGGAATAAAATTTTAACAAAATTTTCTACAGGAATAAAATTTTGACAAAATTTTATACTATATAACATTTTGACAAAATTTTCTCTAGGAATAAAATTTTGACAAAATTTTTATACAAATAAAGTTTTGGCAAAGTTTTCTATAGAAATAAAATTTTGACGAAATGTCTATAGGAATAAAATTTTAACAAAGTTTTCTATAGTATCAAATGTTGACTAAATTTTCTGTGGGAATAAATTTTTGATAAAATTTTCTCTAGAAATAAAATTTTGATAAAATATTCTGTAGGAATAAAATTTTAATAAAATTTTGTATAGTATACAATTTTGACAACATTTCCTAAAGAAATAAAAGTTTGATAAAATTTTCTCTGGGAATAGAATTTGACAAAACTTTGTATTAAAATAAAATGTTGACAAAATTTCCTATATAAAGGTGGCAGCCCGATGTATCAGGCTCACTTGGACTATTCATTCCATTGTGATACCACATTGGTGAACTTGGTTGTAAGTCATTAATTTATTCTAAACAAGTAAGGAAGTCTAAAGTCGGGCGGGGCCGACTATATTATACCCTGCACCACTTTGTAGATCTAAATTTTCGATACCATATCACATCCGTCAAATGTGTTGGGGGGGGGGCTATATATAAAGGTTTGTCCCAAATACATACATTTAAATATCACTCGATCTGAAAGAATTTGATAGACTTCTACAAAATCTATAGACTCAAAATTTAAGTCGGCTAATGCACTAGGGTAGAACACAATGTTAGTAAAAAATAATACCCTGTTCCACAGTGTGGAGCAGGGTATAAATATGGGAAACATTTAAATCTGAAGCAATTTTAAGGAAACTTTGCAAAAGTTTATTTATGATTTATCGCTCGATATATATGTATTAGAAGTTTAGGAAACTTAGAGTCATTTTTACAACTTTTCGACTAAGCAGTGGCGATTTTACAAGGAAATTGTTGGTATTTTGACCATTTTTGTCGAAATCAGAAAAACATATATATGGGAGCTATATCTAAAGCTGAACCGATTTCAACCAAATTTGGCACGCATAGCAACAATGCTAATTCTACTCCCTGTGCAAAATTTCAACTAAATCGGAGCAAAAAATTGGCCTCTGTGGTCATATGAGTGTAAATCGGGCGAAAGCTATATATGGGAGATATATCCAAATCTGAACCAATTTCACCCAAATTTGGCACGCATAGTTACAATGCTAATTCTACTCCCTGTGCAAAATTTCAACTAAATCGGAGTTAAAAATTGGCCTCTGTGGTCATATGAGTGTAAATCGGGCGAAAGCTATATATGGGAGCTATATCTAAATCTGAACCGATTTCAACCAAATTTGGCGCGCATAGCTACAATGCTAATTCTACTCCATGTGCAAAATTTCAACTAAATCGGAGCAAAAAATTGGCCTCTGTGGTCATATGAGTGTAAATCGGGCGAAAGCTATATATGGGAGCTATATCTAAATCTGAACCGATTTCAACCAAATTTGGCGCGCATAGCTACAATGCTAATTCTACTCCATGTGCAAAATTTCAACTAAATCGGAGCAAAAAATTGGCCTCTGTGGTCATATGAGTGTAAATCGGGCGAAAGCTATATATGGGAGATATATCCAAATCTGAACCAATTTCACCCAAATTTGGCGCGCATAGCTACAATGCTAATTCTACTCCCTGTGCAAAATTTCAACTAAATCGGAGCAAAAAATTGGCCTCTGTGGTCATATGAGTGTAAATCGGGCGAAAGCTATATATGGGAGATATATCCAAATCTGAACCAATTTCACCCAAATTTGGCACGCATAGTTACAATGCTAATTCTACTCCCTGTGCAAAATTTCAACTAAATCGGAGTTAAAAATTGGCCTCTGTGGTCATATGAGTGTAAATCGGGCGAAAGCTATATATGGGAGATATATCCAAATCTGAATCAATTTCACCCAAATTTGGCACGCATAGTTACAATGCTAATTCTACTCCCTGTGCAAAATTTCAACTAAATGGGAGTTAAAAATTGGCGAAAGCTATATATGGGAGATATATCTAAATCTGAACCGATTTGGCTGATAGTTTGCAAGTTTTTCGAGACCCATAAAATATTCGGATGTACGGAATTTGAGGAAGATCGGTTGATATACACGCCAATTATGACTAGATCGGTGAAAAATATATATGGCAACTATATATAAATTTGAACCAAAATCAATAGGGATCGTCGTTGAGCCGAAACAGGACCCTATACCAAATTTTAGGACCATCGGACTAAAACTGCGAGCTGTACATTGCACACAAAAATACATCAACAGATAGACGGACATCGCTAAATCGACTCAGAATTCAATTCTAAGCCGATCCGTATACTAAAAGGTTGGTCTACGATTACTCCTTCTTGGCGTTACATACAAATGCACAAACTTATTATACCCTGTACCACAGTAGTGGTGAAGGGTATAAAAATATTCATTCTTATATACTAAATCTTAAACTAGCTACAATCTAAATATACTTAAAAAGTAAAGATAAGAACATGAACGACTTAATAATATTTATGGCCACGCATGTGCACCACATTGCTGCGTTATCAGCTACGGCTACACATGTAATGCGTTTTCATTTTATTATGCCATAAACCGTATCTATCCTAAATACACATATCGCAGATAGTTCATGTTTAGAAATCTAAATACTAGGCATACAATTTTGATAAAATTTTCTATAGAAATAAAATTTTGACAAAATATATAGAAATAAAATTTTGACAAAATATATAGAAATAAAATTTTGACAAAATTTTCCATAGAAAAAAAGAATTTGATAAAATTTTCCATAGAAATAAAATTTTGACAAAATTTTCCATAGAAATAAAATTTTGACAAAATTTTCTATAGAAATAAAATTTTAAAAAAATTTTCTCTGGGAATAGAATTTGACAAAATTGTGTATAAAAATAAAATGTTGACAAAATTTTCTATAGAAATAAAATTTTGGCAAAATTTTCTATAGAAATAAAATTTTGAAAAAATTTTCTCTGGGAATAGAATTTGACAAAATTGTGTATAAAAATAAAATGTTGACAAAATTTTCTATAGAAATAAAATTTTGACAAAATTTTCTATAGAAATAAAATTTTGAAAAAATTTTCTCTGGGAATAGAATTTGACAAAACTGTGTATAAAAATAAAATGTTGACTAAATTTTCTATAGAAATAAAATTTTGACAAAATTTTCTATAGAAATAAAATTTTGACAAAATTTCCTATATAAATTAAATTTTGAGAAAATTTTCTCTAGGTGTAAAGAAATAATACTTTACGCGTTGAGTGGTTGTAAGTCACTAATTTACTCTAAGAAATATTCATATTCACAAAATTTTCTATAGAAATAAAGTTTTGACAAAATGTTCTATACAAATAAAATATTGACAAAATTTTCTATACAAATAAAATATTGACAAAATTTTCTATACAAATAAAATTTTGACAAAATGTTTCCCCTGTTTAGGATTCTAAATATACTGAGGCCGTCATCCAATATTTGAAATTCTTTTCGTGTTTCCTATTGCATTATTGTTAATGCCTTTGTCCTTTTAATTCCTACATTATGCCGTAGAACAATATTTGTTTTTTTTCTTCTATGTAATATTGTTGTGAAGATTTAGTATCGTTGTAAGTAGAGGCATGTGTAATTTCTTCAGGAATTTATAGACCATCGGGTTTTGCATCATGTTTTGGTAAAATCATGTAATCACGTATTGCAAGTTTTGTGTTTTATTATCTCTGATCTGCATGTTCTTATGATTTCCAACATTCATTGCAAGAGTTGTGTCGGTGTGTGTGGGTGTTCAAATGAACAAGGACGATTTATATTGGAAACGAGTGAAATGCATCCTTGCTGGCTGCTATATAACGTGATAGAATGTTTTGTTTGTTTTATTTAGCCTTGTTCAATATGGGAAGAAGAGAAAAGAAAGCTGTATGTTAGAGAAAGTTTGCCTTTCCATTTGTAATAAAAGGAAATTTTTTATTCGAAAATTTTGGACTAGAATATATCCTATATTCGGTCTTGGATTTGTTTGAAAATATTTTCCCTAAAATAAGACCCTGGGTACATATTAAAGGGCTCATGCCTATTTTGTTATCTATAGTAAAGTATTTTGAAATCTGCAAAATTCTTCTTGCATTCCTTGAAATTCGTTTGTATTTCGTGTAAACATGCATTTATTGTCTATTTGTGTTACATATCCATTTGCTGGAAATTACATAATTCTCATAATTACTTGTAGTGCTCTTTACATCCCATAATTCAATTAATCCAATTTCCTTTTGTGTATTGAAGTCATTCAATTACTAATGATATTTCTGTTCAAATGGTAGGCATTTTTTTCCAGCATTTCATTGATTTCCATTTGCAAAGATGACTAACAAGGGTCTTCATAATGTCCATTGGGTTAAAGGTGTTCATAATGAAAATGAAAAGAAACAACCGATACCTATTTACCCAAAAATACCTTGAATACCATATCTGATATTCGAAAAGGGTTTAATGAATAGAAGTTCGAAGAAAATTTAAAACAAATTGATTTTTTATCTTTTGGAACAAAATTCTTTTCATTTTTCATTGCATTAAAGGTGATTTAACCCATTGGGGACTGGGGGGAATTTTGCCAAAATTTTTATTCTATAGAAAATTTTGTCAAAATTTTTTTTCTATAATAAATTTTGTCAATTTTTTTTTTCTATAATAAATTTTGTTAAAATTTTTTTCTATCATAAATTTTGTTAAAATTTTATTTCTATAGAAAATTTTGTCAAAGTTTTTTTTTTTCTATTTTGTCAAAAATTTTTTTTCTATAATAAATTTTGTTAAAATTTTTTTCTAAAATAAATTTGGTTAAAATTTTATTTCTATAGAAAATTTTGTCAAAGTTTTTTTCTATAATAAATTTTGTTAAAATTTTTTTCTATAATATTTTTATACCCTCCACCATAGGATGGGGGGTATATTAACTTTGTCATTCCGTTTGTAACACATCGAAATATTGCTCTAAGACCCCATAAAGTATATATATTCTGGGTCGTGGTGAAATTCTGAGTCGATCTGAGCATGTCCGTCCGTCCGTCCGTACGTCCGTCTGTTAAAATCACGCTAACTTCCGAACGAAACAAGCTATCGACTTGAAACTTGGCACAAGTAGTTGTTATTGATGTAGGTCGGATGGTATTGCAAATGGGCCATATCGGTCCACTTTTACGTATAGCCCCCATATAAACGGACCCCCAAATTTGGCTTGCGAGGCCTCTAAGAGAAGCAAATTTCATCCGATCCGGCTGAAATTTGGTACATGGTGTTAGTATATGGTCTCTAACAACCATGCAAAAATTGGTCCACATCGGTCCATAATTATATATAGCCCCCATATAAACCGATCCCCCGATTTGGCTTGCGAGGCCTCTCAGAGAAGCAAATTTCATCCGATCCGGCTGAAATTTGGTACATGGTGTTAGTATATGGTCTCTAACAACCATGCAAAAATTGGTCCACATCGGTCCATAATTATATATAGCCCCCATATAAACCGATCCCCCGATTTGGCTTGCGAGGCCTCTAAGAGAAGCAAATTTCATCCGATTCAGCTGAAATTTGGTACATGGTGTTAGTATATAGCCTCAAACTCCCATGCAAAAATTGGTCGAAATCGGTCCATAATTATATATAGCCCCCATATAAACCGATCCCCCGATTTGACCTCCGGAGCCCCTTGGAAGAGCAAAAGTCATCCGATTCGGTTGAAATTTGGTACGTGATGTTAGTATATGGTATCCAACAACCATGCAGGAATTGGTTCATGTCAGTCCATAATTATATATAGCACCCATATAAACCGATCCCCAGATTTGACCTCCGGTGCCTTTTGGAGAAGCAAAATTCATCCGATCTGGTTGAAATTTTGTACGTGGTGGTAGTATATGATATTTAACAACCATGCTAAAAGTGGTCCATATCAGTCCACAATTATATATAGCACCCATATAAACCGATCCCGAGATTTGGTTTTGGAGCCTCTTGGAGGAGCAAATTTCATCCGAGTCAGTTGAAATTGTGCTAGTATATGGCCGTTAACAACCATGCCTAACTAGGTCCATATCGGTCTATAGTTATATATAGCCCTCAGATAAATCGATCCCCAATCACACAAAAATTGGTCCATATCAATAATTTTATATAGCCCCCATATAAGCGACCCCCATATTTCAATTCTGGCTCCCTACGTACCGTGCAAAAGTCCATATCGATTCGTAATTATTTGTAGACTTACTTACACATATTTTTTTTTGTCTAATGTATGGACTAATTCACAATTTAGAAAACGATTTAAGATACCACAACCCAAGTAATTCGATTGTGGATGACAGTCTTTTGTAGAAGTTTCTACGCAATCCATGGTGGAGGGTACATAAGATTCGGCCTGGCCGAACTTACGGCCGTTTATACTTGTTTTTTTTTTTAATTTTATTTCTATAGAAAATGTTGTTAAAATTTTATTTCTATAGAAAATTTTATCAAAATTTTATTCCTGCAGAAAATTTTGTCAAAATTTTATTCCTACAGAAAATTTTGTAAAAATTTTATTTCTATTCTTTTTGGCAAAATTTTAATTTCTATAGAAAATTTTTATTTCTATATGAATTTTTTGTTTTTTATTTCTATATGAAATTTTTTGATTTAATTATTTTTTAGAGTATACAAATCGGCCCGCAAAAGGTTAATAAGTATTTGTCCTTTTGATACATAGTCCATTTTTTTTAGCTGATTGTAATGAAACATTTTGTCCCTAGTCAAAAGAAATCCTTGACGCCCTTGTTATTTGGCAATTTGCCTACGGCCACCCACGTCGCTCGAAGGACAAGGAAAATATTTCAAAAGACTAATTAAAATTTACCTATAAATTAGTTGAACAGATAGCCAAAATTTCCCAAACCCTAAATGGGCAAACAAAAGTGAAGAAAACGAAAACAAGAGAAATAACAAAGTTGCAAAACTTTTTCTTATAAAACATCTTTTCAATAAAAAAGATGAACAAAAGAAACATGCCAAGTATTTGAGTTAAAGGTGGTCTTAGGTCATCTGGCATAGGCGGCAGGGTATGGTTGGCCAAAGAACAATGTTACTCTCATCGTTGGGAAAGTGAGCCTCTGATACATACTGGTTCTAGAGCCGATATTGCATAGTCTGATCTTATTTCAGAAAAATATTATATATTTTTCTTATTTATTTATTTATTTCTTATAGTAAATAAAATTTTTCTTAACTTTTTCGATTTTTATTTCTAACCACCATTTTCATGAAGCTCCGTTAGTGCTACGTTAGCTAAGGAACTTTTAAACCGTATTATCTACATATCTGTCATCTTGCGTATATATTCCATATGCCAGTTAGAAACTTAACTGCTGAAAATTTTTCAGTTAATGTTAACCGGAGAAAAGATATTTCCATTTTTCTTTCTGTTAACTGGCAGTTAAAGCCTAACGGAGCTACATGAAAATGGCCGTAAGTAAAGAACAATTCTTGCCCATATTTTATTGCAAATTTCAGGTCTGCGAGAAAATTTTGCCTTTTGCATTTTTTTTGTCTAAATAAAATTAAAAAAAAAAAAATTAAAAAAAATGTAGCGCCTTACTTTGATTCATCACATGCCAGCCACCATGTAGTAAGTTACACAAATTGCCAGCCATTTTAATTTATGGGTTTTTGTTGTTGTTTTTTTATTGTTTTCTCATCACTGTCCATTATTCGTCTATTTGCTAGTCGTTGAACTATAAAGCCTGTGTTTTCATAAGATTTCAGTTTAACTTTTCTAAGCGAAACTGTTGAGAAGAAAGCCAAACCAAAAATCAACATCAATTCTTTCAAATGCAAAATTTTATTGCAAAAGAACAAGAAACTTTTAGTTGTGGCATCCGTTTCCTTTGGAATCAGGATATGGTTACCGGTTGCAGTAAGCATGGAAAAAATGAAAAAAAAATATTTCTGAACAAAAGTAAAACTGCTGTGATCTACTATAGAGGTCTTATAAATTCAGCAGATTTCACATGGCGAAATTTCCATAAAATTATTATCTTTTTTTTTTTGTAAAACTACATATAACAAAAAATAAGTACAACAAGTATATACAGCAGTAAGTTCGGCCGGGCCGAATCTTAAATACCCACCACCATGAATCAAATAAAATAGTTTACTTTGAAAACTCATCGTCGTAGCGGGTTACTTGATAATATATAGCATTTTAGGGGGTTTTGATGACAAATCTTCTCCCAAGCAAATCAGTTCAATCAGTACGCTTCCCGAAGAAAAAAATTAAAGATTCTACCTAGGAAGACCAGCTCAGATTCTGGATTTATGAGAACCAATTTTGTTTGAGTTTTAGAGAAATCATAAACATATCGTGTATATGATGAAATAACGCCTTGATTTGAAGTTCTAGAAATAAATATGGGGCCTATACCAAAACATGGACCAATACTCACCACCTCTCAAATACCTCTAGAATTTCACTTTCAGACGAATTGGTAAAAACTACGAATTCTAGAAGCCCAAGAAGTAAAATCGAGAGATCATTCTATATAGGGGCTATACCAAAACATGGACCGATACGGACCATTTTCGACACATCTCTTAATGGTCCTAAGATACGTCTATATTTCTAATTTCCGGCAGAATTTCCAAAGAATTTGGATAAAAACTACAGATTCTAGAAGCCCAAGAAATAAAGTCGGGAGATCGGTCTATATGGGGGTTATACCAAAATATGGACCAATAGGCACCATTTGCGACACACCTATTTGTCATCTTAAAATACCAGTAGATTTTCAAATTCAAGCAAATCGGCTAGATAATATAGTCTCTGGACGCCCAAGAAGTAAAACCGAGAGATCGGTCTATATGGGGGTTATACCAAAAAATGGACCGATACACCTCAATTTCGGCACACATATTTGGGGTCCTAAAATACCTATAGATTTCCAATTTCAGGCAAATCGGGTAGTAAATACAGTTTATAGAAGCCCAAGAAGTAAAATCGAGAGATCAGTCTATATGGCGACTATACCAAAACATGGACCGATACGGACCATTTTCGACACACATCTATATGGTCCTAAAATACCTCTAGATTTTCAGTTTGAAGAAAATCGTATAGAAAATACAGTTTCTAGACGCCCAAGAAGCAAAATCGAGAGATCAGTGTATATGGCGACTATACCAAAACATGGGCCGATACGGACCATTTTCGACACACCTCTTAAAATACCTCTAGATTTTCAATTTGAGGAAAATCGGATAGAAAATACAGTTTCTAGACGCCCAAGAACCAAAATCGAGAGATCAGTCTATATGACGACTATACCAAAACATGGACCGATAGGACCATTTTCGACACACCTCTTTAAGGTCCCCAAATACCTTTAAATTTCCAATTTCAAGCAAATCGGATAGTAAATACAGTTTCTAGAAGCCCAAGAAGCAAAATCGAGAGATCGGTCTATACAGGGGCTATACCAAAACATGGACCGATACGGACCATTTTCCTAAAATACCTCTAGATTTTCAATTTGAGGAAAATCGGATAGAAAATACAGTTTCTAGACGCGCAAGAACCAAAATCGGAAGATCGGTCTATATGGGGGCTAAACCAAAACATGGTCCAATGGGCACCATTTTCGGCACACCTCTTTATGGTCCCCAAGTACCTATAGATTTTCAATTTCAGGCTAATTGGACAAAAACTACGTTTTTTATAAGCCCAAGACCCCAAATCGGGAGGTCGCTTTATATGGGGACTATATCAAAACTTGGAACGATATAGCCCATCTTCGAACTTGACCTGCCTGCAACCAAAAAACGAATGTGTGCCAAATTTCAGAACGATAGCGCAATTATTGAATGCTGTAGCGTGATTACAACAGACATACAGACAGACGGTCATGCTTATATCGTCTTAGAATTTCTCCCTGATCTAGAATATATATACTTTATATAGACGGAAGTCGATATTTCGATGTGTTACACACGGAATGACAAACTTATTATACCCCCATCACCATTCTATGGTGGTGGGTATAAAAAGATTATGGCTGCTTTCTAAAAAAAATGTGTTTATTGTAATTGCAAAATGTAAGAAATTTTGTCAAAATTTTATTACTATAGAAATTTTTGTCAAAATTTTATTTCTATAGAAAATTTTGTCGAAATGTTATTTCCATAGAAAATTTCGTCAATTTATTTCTATTGTCAATTTTATTTCTATAGAATTTTGTCAAAATTCTATTTCTATAGAAAATTTTGTCGAAATGTTATTTCTATAG
This sequence comes from Haematobia irritans, assembly GCF_050003625.1. Classification (NCBI taxonomy): domain Eukaryota; kingdom Metazoa; phylum Arthropoda; class Insecta; order Diptera; family Muscidae; genus Haematobia; species Haematobia irritans. Next base: position 8,166,873 of record NC_134400.1, read on the forward strand.
AAAATTTTGTCAAAATTTTATTTCCATAGAAAATTTTCTTTAAATTTTATTTCCATAGAAAATTATCTTAAAATTTTATTTCTATAGAAAGTTTTCTCAAATTTTTTTTTCTATAGAACATTTTGTAAAATTTTATATGTATAGAAAACTTCTTAAAATTTTATTTCCATAGAAAATTTTCTTAAAATTTTATTTTTATAGAAAATTTTGTCAATTTATTTCTGTTGTTAATTTTATTTCTATAGAATGTTTTGTTAAAAATTTATTTCTATTTTCGAAATGTTATTTCTATAGAAAATTTTGTCAAATTGTATTTTTATAGAAAATTTTGCCAATATTTGATTTCTATAGAAAATTTTGTCAAAATTTTATTTCTATAGAAAATTTTGTCAATATTTTATTTCCATAGAAAATTTTGTCAAAACTTTATTTTTATAGAAATTTTTGTAAAAATTTTATTTCTATAGAAAATTTTGTCAAAATTTTATTTCTATAGAAAATTTTGTCAAAATTTTATTTCTATAGAAAATTTTCGTAATTTTTTTTTCTATAGAAAATTTTGTCAAAATTGTATTGCTAGAGGAAATATGTGAAGCACTTCTTAGTTGGAAAGACATATTTTGCAAAATCTATTAAACATCTAGAATTCTACTAAACAGTAAAAAATCTACCATTTTTAGTAGAATTTCACCAACTATGGCCCGCGGTATTGACCCATATTTGTATTTGTCTACTGAGTATGTTTTTGTTCTTTTTGGAGTATGTTTATGTGTGTGTTCCTCAAGTTATCGGTAAATCTATAGAAAATGAAGATATTATTTTCTGAGTGATTGTTTAACTTTTAAACTAGGGCAACATTGCTGCTGCTAGCAACCTCAAAACGCCCAAAGGCAGAGAGTCTTCACAATTGAGGAAAAGTAAATGTAGCAAGCATAAGATCCACAGCGAAAAGACAATGTCGTAGAATGTTCTTTTTCTCACAACTGTGAGTGTCTCAAATATCAAAACAACAAAAACAATTTCATACAAAATATTGTAGTTGTATATACATATATAAAAAATTTTATTTTGATAGAAAATTTTGTTAAAATTTTATTTCTATGGAAAATTTTGTTAAAATTTTATTTCTATGGAAAATTTTGTAAAAATTTTATTTCAATGGAAAATTTTGTCAAAATTTTATTTCTATAGACAATTGTGGCAAAATTTTGTGTCTGTAGAAAATTTTATCAAAATTTTATTTCTATAGAAAATTTTGTCAAAATTTTATTTCTATGGAAAATTTTGCCAAAATTTTACTTCTATGGAAAATTTTGTCAAAATTGTATTTCTATAGAAAATTTTTTCAAAATTTTATTTCTATAGAAAATTTTGTCAAACTTGTATTTCTATAGAAAATTTTGTCAAAATTTTATTTCTATAGAAAATTTTGTCAAAATTTTATTTCTATGGAAAATTTTGTTAAAATTTTATTTCTATAGAAAGTTTTGTCTAAATTTTATTTTTATAGAAAATTTTGTCAAAATCTTATTTTTATAGAAAATTTTGTCAAAATTTTATTTCTATAGAAAATTTTGTCAAAATTTTATTTCTATACAAAATTTTGTCAAAATTTTATTTCTATACAAAATTTTGTCAAAATTTTATTTCTATACAAAATTTTGTCAAAATTTTGTTTCTATAGAAAATTTTGTCAAAATTTTATTTCTATACAAAATTTTGTCAAATTTTTATTTCTATACAAAATTTTGTCAAATTTTATTTCTATAGAAAATTTTGTAAAAATTTTATTTCTATAGAAAATTTTGTCAAAATTTTATTTCTATACAAAATTTTGTCAAATTTTTATTTCTATACAAAATTTTGTCAAAATTTTATTTCTATAGAAAATTTTGTCAAAATTTTGTTTCTATAGAAAATTTTGTCAAAATTTTATTTCTATACAAAATTTTGTCAAATTTTTATTTCTATACAAAATTTTGTCAAATTTTTATTTCTATACAAAATTTTGTCAAATTTTATTTCTATAGAAAATTTTGTAAAAATTTTATTTCTATGGAAAATTTTGTCAAATTTTTATTTCTATACAAAATTTTGTCAAATTTTATTTCTATAGAAAATTTTGTCAAAATTTTATTTCTATGGAAAATTTTGTTAAAATTTTATTTCTATAGAAAGTTTTGTCTAAATTTTATTTTTATAGAAAATTTTGTCAAAATCTTATTTTTATAGAAAATTTTGTCAAAATTTTATTTCTATAGAAAATTTTGTCAAAATTTTATTTCTATACAAAATTTTGTCAAAATTTTATTTCTATACAAAATTTTGTCAAAATTTTGTTTCTATAGAAAATTTTGTCAAAATTTTATTTCTATACAAAATTTTGTCAAATTTTTATTTCTATACAAAATTTTGTCAAATTTTATTTCTATAGAAAATTTTGTCAAAATTTTATTTCTATAGAAAATTTTGTCAAAATTTTATTTCTATACAAAATTTTGTCAAATTTTTATTTCTATACAAAATTTTGTCAAAATTTTATTTCTATAGAAAATTTTGTCAAAATTTTGTTTCTATAGAAAATTTTGTCAAAATTTTATTTCTATACAAAATTTTGTCAAATTTTTATTTCTATACAAAATTTTGTCAAATTTTTATTTCTATACAAAATTTTGTCAAATTTTATTTCTATAGAAAATTTTGTAAAAATTTTATTTCTATGGAAAATTTTGTCAAATTTTTATTTCTATACAAAATTTTGTCAAATTTTATTTCTATAGAAAATTTTGTAAAAATTTTATTTCTATGGAAAATTTTGTCAAAATTGTATTTCTATATAAAATTTTGTAAATTTTATATAGAAATATAAAATTTTATCAAAAATTTATTTCTATAGAAAATTTTGTCTACATTTTATTTCTACAGAAAATTTTGTCAAAATTTTATTTCTATAGAAAATTTTCTCAAAATTTTATTTCGATAGAAAATTTTGTCAAAATTTTATTTCTCTAGAAAATTTTGTCAACATTTTATTGCTATAGAAACTTTTGTCAAATGTTATTTCATATAAAGAATTGTGTCTAAATTTTATTTTTATGGAAAAAGTTTTATTTCTATAGAAAATTGTGTCAAAATTGTACATCTCTAGAAAATTTTGTCAAAATTTTATTTCTTTAGAAAATTTTGTTAAAATTTTATTTCTATAGAAAATTTTGTCAACATTTTATTTCTATAGAAAATTTGGTCAAAAAATTTATTACTGTAAAAAATTTTGCCAAATTTTTATTTCTATAGAAAATTTTGTCAAAATTTTATTTCTATAGAAAATTTCGTACAAATTTTTATTTCTAGGAAAATTTAGTACAAATTTTCATTTCTAAGAAATTTTTGTCAAAATTTTATTTCTATAGAAAATATAGACCCCTGTATTGATTAAATATTCAGTACGAATGTGTTTTGTATGGAAATCTGACATTAGTCCATATCTTTGTATTGGTCAATCATTGGATTGATTCCGTCTTCCTATTGAAATGACATAGAAATTCATTTTGCATTTTTTCTCTCCTTGTATGTGTGTGCGGGAAACATTGGAAGTCATGAAAAAAGTTTATAGCCACAGCAGCAGAAAAATTAGTTGAAAGTGAACATTGATAATGTTTTCCATTTGTACCTCAAATGACACATAAATTGTCGACAACTTTGCTATTTCATTGCTATTTCCCAATTTGTATGGGACATAGCTGCTGCCTTGACATGGCAAATGGAGACTGCAAGATGAGAATGTGTCTAAGGTTTCCTTGCAGATAATAAAAAAAGCAAACGACCATAAACTTTGTTTTGGAAATTTTTTGTTTAACAAGAAGTTTTTATTTGTTTTTTGACGAAGGAGGACAACTTTTTATTTGAAGATTTGAAAAAAAATTGGGGGCAAAATTATTCTACTTAAATTTATTTACTTCTTCCTATATTTTGCTGGTAGAGTTACTTTGTAGGATCTATGATTAAGTGGCCTTTGAAACCCTTAATGCAATTGTTTGAAGATTAAAATTAATTGCTATGGTAATACGGATTCTTAGAAGGCAAACAAAAGAAAACTCTAATGTCAAGCAACGATGATTGTACGAGAATCACCATCAATCACATCCAATAATTGATTCCATTGAAAAACAGTATTATATTCAGCCAGACTAAGCCTTATCAGTATTCCCCCTAAAAAAGATGAATTTAAGACTTGAATACCTCTAGATCTCAAACTCTCTTCGGAATAATGTCCTCTGCATCTGAAAGTCTATGTAACCAATGTACGGAAATGACGCTTCAAAAAAATATTTATCCATTTTCATTTACATCTTAATTAACTCAATTAATTATTGCCTTATTGGAAAACCACGTTCTTTGGTGTCGAAGGCATGTGGTCGTTTTCCATGCAATATCTTAGTCAATGTCATAACATTATTACATCCACCTCCGCTCTTCTCTGATCCATTCTCTTTCCTGTCGTATGTAACTTCAGTTCTTGCACAATAAACACCTTCTCTTGTGCCTTGCGCTTTAATAGGAAGTGATGTGATTAATTATACCATGGAATTATTGGAGTTGCAATAAAGGATGTTAAAATTATGCCACTCACTTTGGCAACGATAATCAGAAGAGTTGATTTTAATTCGAATATTAATGGCTATGTAAAAGCATGAGACTCGGTAGGGGAGCAAGACGATTTTTTTTTCTATGTAAAAAATTCTATACGAAAAAAAATTTATACGAAAAATTTGTTATATAATTTTTGTTTTTTAATTTTTCTATATAAAAAAAATCTATACGAAAAAATTTGTATACGAAAAATTTGCTATACAAAAAATTAAAAAAAAAATCTATACAAAAATGTTTTTATAAGAAAAATTTTCTATACAAATATTTTTTATATGAAAAATTTTCTTTAAGAAAATTTTTCTATATGAAAAGTTTTCTATATGAAAAATTTTCTTTACGAAAAATTTTCTATACGAAAAATTTTCTATGCGTAATAGTTCTACATAAAAATATCTATGCAAACATTTTCTACACAAAAAACTTTTTAAACGAAAATTTTTCTATACAAAAAATTTTCTAAACAAGAAAACTTTTCAATACGAAATATATTCTATAGTTTGTAAACAAAAATGTTCTAATTTTCAAAAAATATTTTCGAAAAATTTTCCAACAAAAATTTTTTGTACATAAAATTTTCTTTTTTTTTAATTTTTGTACCTCTATAAAACTATTTTCTATACGAAAAGTTTCTATAAGTAAAGTTTTCTATACAATATCTATCCTAAAGGAAACATTTCTTCTACACGAAATACTTTACCACTTTTTTACACGAAAAATTTTTGTTTCGCTTTTTCTACGAAATGTCTTTTTCACAAAAAATTTTCTATAAAAAATTTTTGTGCAGAAAAAAAATCGTTTCTAAACGATTTTTTTCTATACAAAAACTTTTCTAAAGAAAACTTTTTCTATACATAAATTTTTTCTATACGAAAATTGGCGATACAAAAACTTCTCTATACGAAAATTTGTCTATACAAAGAAATTTCTATACGAAAGCTTTTCTGTACAAAATTTTTTCTATACAAAAACTTTTCTATTCGAAAATTTTTATCTACAAAAAATTTTTCTATACGAAAAATTTTCTACACTAAAAAATGTCTATATCAATTTTTTTATACGAATTTATTTACGAAAAATTTTCCATACAAAAAACTTCTATACGAAAGCTTTTCTATACAAAAAAAAAAAATTCTATTCGAAAAGTCTTCCCTACGAAAACTTTTCTATTCAAAAAGTCTTCAATACGAAAACTTGTCTATTCGAAAGCTTTTCTTTACGAAAAGTTTTCTATACGAAAAGTTTTCCATACGTAAAGTTTTCTATACGAAAAATCTTCTATACGAAAAATTTTCTATACGAAAACTTTTCTATACGAAAGTCTTCTATACGAAAACTTTTCTATACGAAAGTCTTCTATACGAAAACTTTTCTATACGAAAAGTCTTCTATACGAAAACTTTTCTATACGAAAACTTTTCTATATGAAAACTTTTCTATACGAAAACTTTTCTATATGAAAACATTTCTATACGAACAATTTTTTAAACGAAAAAATTTTCTACACGAAAATCTTCTATACGAAAATTTGTCTATACAAAAAATTTCTATACGAAAATTTTTCTATACGAAAGTTTTTCTATACAAAAAAATTCCTATACGAAAATTTTTCAAAAATTTTCTTTCTTTAGAAAATTGTGTCAAAGTTTTATTTTTATAGAAAAAAGTGTCAAAATGTTATTTCTATAGACATTTTTTTCAAATTTTTTTTTCCATAGAAAATTTTGTCAAAATTTTATTTTTATAGACAATTTTTCCAAAATTTTTTTTCCATAGAAAATTTTGTCGAAATTTTATTTTTATAGACAATTTTGTCAACATTTTATGGCTATAGGAAATCTTGTCAACATTTTATGGCTATAGGAAATTTTGTAAAATTTTTAATTCTATAGAAAATTTTGTCAAAATTGTCGATACAAAAACTCTTCTATACGAAAATTTGTCTATACAAAGAAATTTCTATACGAAAGCTTTTCTGTACAAAATTTTTTCTATACAAAAACTTTTCTATGCGAAAAATTTTATCTACAAAAAATTTTTCTATACGAAAAATTTTCTACACAAAAAAATGTCTATATTAATTTTTTTATACGAAAATTTTTATTTACAAAAAAAATTTTCCATACAAAAAAAATCCAAGCTTTTCTATACAAAAAAATTTCTATTCGAAAAGTCTTCCCTACGAAAACTTTTCTATTCAAAAAGTCTTCAATACGAAAACTTGTCTATTCGAGAGCTTTTCTTTACGAAAAGTTTTCTATACGAAAAGTTTTCCATACGTAAAGTTTTCTATACGAAAAATCTTCTATACGAAAAATCTTCTATACGAAAAGTTTTCTATACGAAAAGTCTTCTATACGAAAACTTTTCTATACGAAAAGTCTTCTATACGAAAACTTCTATGCGAAAACTTTTCTATACGAAAACTTTTCTATATGAAAACTTTTCTATACGAAAACTTTTCTATATGAAATACGAAAAATTTTTTAAACGAAAAAATTTTCTACACGAAAGTCTTCTATACGAAAATTTTGCTATACAAAAAATTTCTATACGAAAATTTTTCTATACCAAAATTTTCTATACGAACATTTTTCTATACAAAAAAATTCCTATACGAATATTTTTCAAAAATTTTCTTTCTTTAGAAAATTGTGTTAAAGTTTTATTTTTATAGAAAAAAATGTCAAAAAATTATTTCTATAGACAATTTTGTCTAAATTTTTTTTCTATAGAAAATTTTGTCAAAATTTTATTTCTATAGACAATTTTGTCAACATTTTATGGCTTTAGGAAATTTTGTAAAATTTTTAATTCTATAGAAAATTTTGTCAAAATTTTAATTCTATAGAAAATTTTAATTCTAAAGAAAATTTTGTCAAAATTGTATTTCTATACAAAAAAATTTTCAAAAATTTTAGTTATATAAAAATTTTGTCAAAATTTTAATTCTATTGAAAATTTTTTCAAAATTTTAATTCTAAAGAAAATTTTGTCAAAATTGTATTTCTATACAAAAAAAATTTCAAAATTTTATTTATATACACAAATTTTCCTTCTAACGAAAATATTGTCAAAATTTTATTTCTATAGAAAACTTTGTCAAAATTTTAACTTTGTTAAAATGGTATTTCTATAGAAAAAGTTGTCAAAACTTTATTTCTATACAAAAGAAAATTGTGTAAATTTTATTTATATAAAAAAAATTTGCAAAATTTTATTTCTATACAAAATTTTAGTTCTATAGAAAATTTTGTCAAAATTTTATTTCTATAGAAAATTTTGTCAAAATTTTATTTCTACAGAAAATGTTTGTAAAATTTTATTTCTATACAAAATTTTTGCAAATTTTATTTCTATAGAAAATGTTGTTAAAATTTTATTTCTATACAAAATTTTTGGAAAATTTTATTTCTATAAAAAATTTTGTGAAAGTTTTATTCCTTGACAAAATTTTGTCAACATTTTATTTCTATAGAAAATTTTGTCAAAATTTTATTTCTATAGAAAATTTTGTCAAAATTTTATTTCTATAGAAGATTTTGTCAAAATTTTATTTCTATAGAAAATGTTGTCAAAATTTTATTTCTAAAGAAAATTTTGTCAAAATTTTATTTCTATAGAAGATTTTGTCAAAATTTTATTTCTATCGAAAATTTTGTCAAAATTTTATTTCTCTGGAAAATTTTGTCAAAATTTTATTTCTATAGAAGATTTTGTCAAAATTTTATTTCTATAGAAAATTTTGTCAAAATTTTATTTCTATAGAAAATTTTGTTAAAATTTAATTTCTAGCAAATCTACCAAAACCTCAAGAATTCTACCAATCTACGAAAATTTTTCTATAAACAAAAAAAAAAAAACAAAATTCCAATACACAAAATTTTATATACAAAAAAAATTTTATATGAAGACTTCTCTATAAGAAAAGTCTTCCATACTATAACTTTTGTATACAATTTTTTTTGGTGGGTATACTATTAAGCCAAAAAAATTTCTCTTTCATTTCATACCACTCTAGTGTTTGTCATTATGTCGGCATATATATGACAACTCATTACGGATTTCTCGGTAATCCTTGTACACAAAGAATTTGCGGTAAGGCTACATGGATGCCTTTACATTGTATGACTTCATTTAACATCATTTATGGGTAGAATGTAATCAATGATTTTTATCCGTCATCACCGTCTGCGTGTCCTTTACCATCAGCAACCAACATTTGCCGTTCGTTTGTGGGGTTTTGTCTTCGATTTTATAATTCCCCATGGAAATGAATCGATTTTGCTTTTAATTTAGTTGGCAAGTGTTCACATTAGATTGTCTTGAATTGGATGAATATCGTCTCGTTTATGTATCGCAATTTCTTGCTGGGGGGAGTTTTGCAGTTGCTGGAATTACACAACAAATTGTGTACGTATGCGTTAATGAACGGTTGGTGGGTGTGTATGGTGGCGTATACTTGTTACAGTCGCATGTGTACATCTCATAGCTCATACGTCACCTTGTACAAAATCTGTGGTGCGCATGGGGCTGTAACGCCTTTTATGATTTCCCTTACACGTTCATATTCATTAATCTAATATTTACTCGATGCTTTAAAGGCACTCAATAGCGTTTGTCTCGACTATGTCATTCATTATGGAGTCTATGGTGATGTTTTTTGTTTTAATTCACATGGCTCTTTTGCAGCCTTTGAGTAGACATGTAATGAATGCCTATCAAAACTTGTTATCTTTAACGTGAAACAATTTCGGAGTTTTCAAATTAATTTCAATATTTTTAAAAAAATTGAAAGCATTAAATCATTAATGAAATACCTGGGACAGTTAACGAATTGGGTGTTTATTTGCAGAATTTTAATCTGGAGATGAGTTGATATGGGAGTTATATGAGCCTATGGATGAATTCTTATTATATTTGTTGAAAAATCTCGGGGACTTTAATTTAATTTTAAAATGTCAAGCATATATAATGAAAAATTTACCTCAAGACACAAAAAAAACTCAAATCTAAAGATCGCTTTATATGAGTGATAGGTTTGGTATGTTATCAGCCCGATAATTTAGACTCACGCAGTTCATTGCGATACCAAAGAGTGCTTCGCCATTCTATATGTATCTCAATCACATATCGACGTGTTCACAACTTTCTGTAAATAGCGAACCGAAGATTTCATCAAAATGAGATTCAAAATGCAAATCCAATCTGAATAAATTTAGACTTTAGCCCTTTGCTAATCGATAGCAAATTGATCTGGTAATAGGCGAGAAGAAGAAGATTTTTTTTGTGTTCCATCAAAACTGTAATTGGTATCATGACCTTTAGTACGTTAGGCGGTTATGCTAAACATTTTACGGATATAGCCATTATGTCGGTCGCCTCCCATGGAGGCTATATTCGAATATCAAACAATTCTCGCATTTTTTGGGAATACAATTTTACCTAAAAACAAAAAAAGCTCAAAAATATCTCCAATTAAATTTTGACAAAATCTTCTATAGAAATAAAATTTGTTATAGAAATAATGTTTTGACAAAATTTTCTATAGGAATACAATTTTTATAGATTTAAAATTTTGACAAAATTGTCTATATAAATAAAATTTTGAGAAAAATTTCTTTAAAAATAAAAAAAAAACTTTTGAAAAAATTATTTGTAGAAGTTAAATGACTAAATTTTCTATAGAAATGAAATTTTACAAAAATTTTCTATAGAAATGAAATTTTACAAAAATTTTCTATAGAAATAAAATTTTGACAAAATTTTCTATAGAAATAAAGTTTTGACAAAATTTTCTATAGGAATAAAAATTTGTATAGATTTAAAATTTTGAGAAAAATTTCTTTAAAAATAAAATTTTTCAAAAATTGCATATAGAAATAAAATTTTGACAAAATTATCTTTAGAAATAATATGACTAAATTTTCTACAGAAATAAAATTTTGACAAAATTTTGTATAGTAGTAAAATTTTGACAAAATCTTCTATAGAAATAAAATTTGTTATAGAAATAATGTTTTGATACAATTTTCTATAGGAATACAATTTTTATAGATTTAAAATTTTGACAAAATTGTCTATATAAATAAAATTTTGAGAAAAATTTCTTTAAAAATAAAATTTTTCAAAAATTGCTTATAGAAATAAAAATTTGACAAATTTAGAAATAAAATGACTAAATTTTCTATAGAAATGAAATTTTACAAAAATTTTCTATAGAAATGAAATTTTACAAAAATTTTCTATAGAAATAAAATTTTGACAAAATTTTATATAGAATTAAAATTTTGACAAAATTTTCTATAGGAATAAAAATTTGTATAGATTTAAAATTTTGCGAAAAATTTCTTTAAAAATAAAATTTTTCAAAAATTGCATATAGAAATAAAATTTTGACAAAATTATCTTTAAAAATAATATGACTAAATTTTCTACAGAAATAAAATTTTGACAAAATTTTGTATAGAAGTAAAATTTTGACAAAATTTTCTATATAAATAAAATTTTTACAACATTCTCTATAAAATTATATAGAAATAAAATTTTGCAAAAATTTTCTATAGAAATAACATTTTGCAACAATTTACTAAAGAAACAAAAAATTTGACAAAATGTTCTATAGAAATAAAATTTTTACAAAATTTTCTATAGAAATAAAATTTTGCAAAAATTTTCTACAGAAATAGAATTTTCTCAAAAATTTCTATAGAAATAAAATTTCTCAAAAAATTTCTATAGAAATAAAATTTTTACAAAATTTTCTACAGAAATAGAATTTTCTCAAAATTTTCTATAGAAATCAAATTTTGCAAAAATTTTCTACAGAAATAGAATTTTCTCAAAATTGTCTATAGAAATAAAATTTTGACGAAATTTGCTATACAGATAAAATTTTGACAAATTTTTCTATAGAAATAAAATTCTGACAAAATTTTCTATAGAAATAAAATTTTGACAAAATTAATATTTTTGACAAAATTTTGACAAAATTAATTAATAGAAATAAAATTTTGACAAAATTTTCTATAGAAATAAAATTTTGCAAAAATTTTCTACAGAAATAAAATTTTACAAAATTTTCTACAGAAATAGAATTTTCTCAAAATTTTCTATAGAAATAAAATTTTTACAAAATTTTCTATAGAAATAAAATTTCTCAAAAAATTTCTATAGAAATAAAATTTTGACGAAATTTGCTATACAGATAAAATTTTGACGAAATTTGCTATACAGATAAAATTTTGACAAAATTTTCTATAGAAATAAAATTTTGACAAAATTTTCTATAGCAATAAAATTTTGACAAAATTTTCTATAGAAATAAAATTTTGCAAAAATTTTCTACAGAAATATAATTTTCTCAAAATTTTCTATAGAAATAAAATTTTGCAAAAAAATTCTATAGAAATAAAATTTTTACAAAATTTTCTACAGAAATAGAATTTTCTCAAAATTTTCTATAGAAATCAAATTTTGACAAAATTTTCTACACAAATAGAATTTTTTCAAAATTTCCTATAGAAATAAAATATTGCGAAAATTTTCTACAGAAATAGAATTTTCTCAAAATTTTCTATAGAAATAAAATTTTTACAAAATTTTCTACAGAAATAGAATTTTCTCAAAATTTTCTATAGAAATAAAATTTTGCAAAAATTTTCTACAGAAATAGAATTTACTCAAAATTTTCTATAGAAATAAAATTTTGACGAAATTTGCTATACAGATAAAATTTTGACAATTTTTTCTACAGAAATAAAATTTTGACAAAATTTTGCTATAGAAATAAAATTTTGACGAAATTTGCTATACAGATACAATTTTGATAAATTTTTCTATAGAAATAAAATTTTGACAAAAATTTGCTATAGAAATTGCATTTTGACGAAATTTGATATACAGATAAAATTTTGACAAATTTTTCTATAGAAATAAAATTCTGACAAAATTTTCTATTGAAATAAAATTTTGCAAAATTTTTCTATAGAATTAAAATTTTAATTTTATATCTCTCCATGTATGTGTATGCCTTACTTTGAATCGTAATGTAAGCTAAACAAGTCTGCATTTGTTTTATGTAGTAATTCCAATTTTCATCGAATGTTCATGCCCTAGGTCTTAATTTAGTTGGTCTACAAATACAAAAAAAAATAGGTTTATTTTCTAACCAATTAAAATCATATATTGGTAAATATAATTTCTACAATTTCTATGCTGTCACATTTTATACATATCAAAAATATAAAATATTTGGGTTATTGCCACCTTCTCCCCACCTTACTCTCCTTCACACACACATACAAAAATTTATACACACACTCATATTCCCGCTACCCATAAAAGTATTTCACTGCAATTTCATAGCTGTCAAGTACTTAACTATGAAAAGTTTTGACAGTATTCGTATTTGATGAACTTTGGTTTAATGTACATAGTTTTTGATTACATGAAATAGCACATACATACACAGATTGATGGATATCATAGATTTGCTAGTATATGTATAGCTAAGTGTATTACGAATTGTTTTACCAAAACTTTTTTATTGAATTCATTTTAAATTTATGGGGGTTGGTAGTAGATGAGGCAACCCAATCTTAGCCTCTGCGATTTTGATTAAAAAAATACAGATTTCACAAAATTTATTTATTTTTCTTGTTTTTCGTGTTCATTGATTTGCATTCTCAAATATTTTCGTTTCTGGATGGACTCCACTAAACTGGATAACCCAACCATTACCATCATAGTTCAAAGTTTTATGGAAGTAAACGCTAATATAATTATGTTGACTGCGATACATGTGAGGTTCATCCTGGAACAAAATAGAAATTTATATTAAATTTTCTTTACCATCCATAGAATTGTAAATTGTTTGTTTAGCCAACTTACCCCACCACAAAATTGTCGCACCACTTTGCCTTCACCCTTTGGTGGAATTTCATTGGTCTCATATTCAATTAATTGCAAATAATCCGTATGACAAGTACTCTTGGCACCCAATTCAAAGACCAGGAATTTTATTAGCACCTTCATATTACTAGGCACTTGAATATTCCAACGACAATTGGAATTGGCACGAACATTATTCGGATAGAATGGACTTGTGAATATGCCACCAGTATTATAGATATTTCCACCACAACCAGGACCATCACTACTGGCCAAATAGGTAAATTCCACTTGAGTATAGTAACCGCTTAGTTTCAGATTTACACGTAATTCATTGCTGGAAGTAAATAGGGATTTTCCCACCTCTACATAATCGCATATTTTCTGCAGCGAAGTATTATTGCGAGCATCAAAGACTTCAATATGTTCTCGATCACAATCACTTTCACTAAAGGCCAAATCATTGTAATACAAGGCCAGAGAGGTATTAACAGGAGATCGGATGTATATGTCACAATCATCATGAGAATCGGCAATTTTAACACGACCCTGGGTACCGGTAAAATTACGGAAACAACCTGAAATGGAGATAAAGAAATAAAATGTTGACAAAATTTTCTAAAGAAATGAAATATTGACAAGATTTCTATAGAAATACAATTTCGGCAAAATTTTCTACGAAAATAAAATTTTAACAAAATTTTCTATAGAAATAATATCTTCTATAGAAATAAAATTTTGACAAAACTTTCTTTAGAAATCAAATTTTGACAAAATTTTCTATACAAATGAAATTTTGCAAACATTTTCAATAGAAATAAAATTTTGAAAAAAATTTCTATAGAAATAAAATTTTGCAAAAAATTTATACAGAAATAAAATTTTGACAAAATTTTCTACGGAAATAAAATTTTGACAAAATTTTCTATAGAAATAAAATTTTCTATAGAAATAAAATTTTGACAAAACTTTCTTTAGAAATCAAATTTTGACAAATTTTTCTATAGAAATAAAAATTTCTATAGAAATAAAATTTTGCAAAAATTTTCTATACAAATGAAATATTGCAAACATTTTCAATAGAAATAAAATTTTGAAAAAAATTTCTATAGAAATAAAATTTTGCAAAAAATTTATACAGAAATAAAATTTTGACAAAATATTCTACGGAAATAAAATTTTAACAAAATTTTCTTTAGAAATCAAATTTTGACAAAATTTTCTATAGAAATAAAAATTTCTATAGAAATAAAATTTTGCAAAAATTTTCTATACAAATGAAATTTTGCAAACATTTTCAATAGAAATAAAATTTTGAAAAAAATTTCTATAGAAATAAAATTTTGCAAAAATTTTCTATACAAATGAAATTTTGCAAACATTTTCAATAGAAATAAAATTTTGAAAAAAATTTCTATAGAAATAAAATTTTGCAAAAAATTTATACAGAAATAAAATTTTGACAAAATTTTCTACGGAAATAAAATTTTGACAAAACTTTCTTTAGAAATCAAATTTTGACAAAATTTTCTATAGAAATAAAAATTTCTATAGAAATAAAATTTTGCAAAAATTTTCTATACAAATGAAATTTTGCAAACATTTTCAATAGAAATAAAATTTTGCAAAAAATTTATACAGAAATAAAATTTTGACAAAATTTTCTACAGAAATAAAATTTTAACAAAATCTTCTTTAGAAACAACATTTAGATCAAATTTTCTATAGAAATAAAATATTGACAAAATTTTCTACGAAACTAAAATTTTAACAAAATTTTCTATAGAAATAACATTTTCTATAGAAATAAAATTTTGACAAAATTTTCTACGGAAATAAAATTTTGACAAGATTTTCTATAGAAATAAAATTTTGACAAAACTTTCTTTAGAAATCAAATTTTGACAAAATTTTCTATAGAAATAAAATTTTTACAAAATTTTCTATAGAAATAAAATTTTGACAAAATTTTCTAAAGAAATAAAATTTTGACAAAATTTTCTATAGTAATAAAATTTCACAAAAAATTTCTATAGAAATAAAATTTTGACAAATTTTTCCATAGAAATAAAATTGTGACAAAATTTTCTACAGAAATAAAATTTTAACATAATTTTTGGTAGAAATTTCATCAATTTTATTCGATTATTTTTGGCTCTATAGAAATAAAATTTTGACAAAATTTTCTATAGAAATGAAATTATGAAAAAAAAAATTCTATAGAAATAAAATTTTGACAAACTTTTGTATAGAAATAAAATTTTCACGAAATTTTCTATTGAAATAAATTGTTTACAAAATTTTCTATAAAAATAATATTTTGACAAAATATTCTACAGAAATAAAATTTTGACAAAATTTTCTAAAGAAATAAAATTTTGACAAAATTTTCTATAGAAATAAAATTTCACAAAAAATTTCTATAGAAATAAAATTTTGACAAAATTTTCTATAGAAATAAAATTGTGACAAAATTTTCTACAGAAATAAAATTTTGATTCTCTACAGAAATAAAATTTTAACATAATTTTTGGTACAAATTTCATCAAATTTTAGTAGATTATTTTTGGCTCTATAGAAATAAAATTTTCTATAGAAATGAAATTTAAAAAAAAAAATTCTATAGAAATAAAATTTTGACAAACTTTTGTATAGAAATAAAATTTTCACGAAATTTTCTATTGAAATAAATTGTTGACAAAATTTTCTATAGAAATAATATTTTGACAAAATATTCTACAGAAATAAAATTGTGGCAAAATTTTCTATAGAAATAAAATTTTGACAAAATTTTCTATAGAAATAAAATTTTGACAAAATTTTCTAAAGAAATAATATTTTGACAAAATTTTCAATAGAAATAACATTTGGACAAAATTTTCTACAGAAATAAAATTTTGACATAATTTGTGGTACAAATTTCTTCAAATTTTATTAGATTATTTTTGGCTCTATAGAAATAAAATTTTGACAAAATTTTCTATAGAAATAAAATTTTGAGAAATTTTTTTATAGAAATAAAATTAAGAGAAAATTTTTTATAGAAATAAAATTTTGACAACATTTTCTATAGAAATAAAATTTTTACAAAATTTTTTATAGAAATAAAATTTGGGAAAATTTTTCTATAGGAATAAAACTTTAATAATAATAATTTTAGCCAGCATATGCATAACATGTACCATAAACAAAAATAGAATGGCGAATTTTCTTGGTGGTGAATTTAATTGATGGTATCTATTTCCATTCACTTACCTTCTGCTGTGGTAACTTTCAATTTAAAGCCTGTTTTTGTTATATTCCCATCACTTTTAAATTTCACGAATACAGTTTTGGATGTACTGAAATAATCATCGGGTAAACGTTGGCCACAATAAATATGCTCTGAAGAAAATTCAGGAATATTGTACATGGTATACATTTGATCATAACCACTATATATGAGTTCAGTTCCTAAACCTTTTTCTATTGCATCGATATCCTGAAAAATTAAAAAATTAGAAAAAATTCATTTTTTTACAAAGGTAATTTCATGTCTCTTGGATATGGCTAAAATTAATGAATCCTTGAATGATCTTGTTTCGAAACTAAAGCATTATTTTTTTTAAATACCGATTTGGAAAGTTGGATTGCTTGACATATAATCACCCATATTAAAAACAAAAACAAAAATTACTTACATCACCATTGACAATTTTTAGAAAATCTGAAGAACATGTGCCATTACTTTGGCCACCATCTATATTAAGTTTTTCAAATTTAAAATGAATATTATTATCACTTTTTATTTTCCACACACAATTGATATTATTGGGATATTTGCCAGATCCATCATCAGGTGAAACCAGATTAAAAGTCTGTAGAAACAAAAACGCATATAAAGATAGAAAAATAATAAGATTGGTTTTTAAATTGGACTCACCTTCAATGTTGACAAATCCACACTATGATGACCACATATTTTGGGTACAGAACGTATCTTCGCTGTAAATCCGGTACTAGTGGTCTGTGAATCACTAACAAATCTTAAGAAGAGAGCATGTCTGGAGGCCATCAAAGCACTGGGTATATCATGACCACAAAATCTACCCATCGAATCGGCAAAGAGGCCAGCGCCATCTCGCAATTCCAGATAGTCGCCATTACAACTATCCGCCGAAGCATCCACATGGAATGAACTAAATTCAATTTTCAATTGACGATCTGGAGTTGTGGTGAATATCCAATTACAATCCAGATTATTGGAATATTGACCAGAGAAACGGGTAAAGTCATAGGTGGCATTGGACGGGTCCAAATATATGGTGCCATCACAATTCGGTACAAAACGAACTATGGCCCGAAAACCAGCCGAAGCATCACGATCATCCGACGAACTATAGATAAGACCAGTATTTTGACTTATGGTAATTGCTGGTAGCAAACCCGTCAAATTGCCACAGAATTTTCCCAAACGTTGATCTTCGGCGGTATTGAGACCCTTATAGACTTCCACCGAATCATAGGTACACATGCCATGCCTCTCGTAGTCCAACTCTTCAAATTTAATAATAATTTTGTAATTTTCCGGGGCCTTTAGCAACCAAGAGCATTTACTCGAATGCGGATACATTTTCTGGTCGGAAGACTTGGGCGATTCTATGATCGTGGAGTTGGTTATGTTGGCACTACATTTATCATGGCCATATTGCATACGGAAACCTCTCTCATTGGCTGTTTGATCTGTACGTAGGATTACTGAGATTTTGTTGGGTGATCTAATGACATAATCCTTCAATTCATTACAGAGTACGGAATCCTTTAGAGTACCAGAACTATCTCTAGTGGAGATGGTGACATTGTCATAGTTGCATTGGGCCCCCAGGCCCATTTCAGTTTTGAAATCCAAAAAGCGTATAAATACATTGGCCGATTCGGTCTTGGTCATTAAGGGATTGGGTAAAATGGTATAGTTGCAGGTAAGATTTGCGGCATAATTATTGGGATAGCCAGGCGAATGGATTTCCTGAATGTTATCCGAAGCGAAGAGTATGCCACCACAATTGCGCTCAAAAGCCACCGTGAAACCCTCAGCCACCACGGTGTCATCGGTGTGGAAAATCAAACGCATATCATGATAGGTGGTATTGATCTGAGGAGGGGGATCTCGACCACAAAGCTTTTGCATGTCTTGCCATTCTCCAGCGGGATTCTTTTGCTGAATTAGTAAATAGTCCTTGGAGCAATTGACACTACCCTCAATGAAGAACCGATTACGGAAAACGGCTGCCAAGGTGTAGCCCGGTTCCGCATTCACTTCCCAAATGCATTCCACATTATTTTGATATTGATAATCCACACGGATGCTGCGATAGGGATAGGTGAGTTTACCACCACAGCCGCTGCCCTCATGGACATTCAAATTAAAGGTGGACTGATTGTTGTATGCTTTCGTAATGTACTCCAAGAAAACACCACCTGGAACCACCACTTTCGGGAGAGAGGAACGTGAGCAGAATGTTCCCAAACGGGGATAATTCTGATTGGGTCCATTGTAAACCACCAAATATTCATCGCTACAGCTACCTTTGAAATCGGTACTGAGGGCCACATCCACATGCATGTCATCGATTATATCATTGAAATTGGGTGGATTGCTCCCACTGGAATCTGAGCCCCATACAGCCCAGGCACACTCCAAGGGTCCACTGAAATTCGCCATCATCTGTGGCTGGGTTATATTGAATTCGTCATAATAGTAAATGGGCCAAGTGCCACCACATTCGTATAGCCTATATTGTATCTCAAGCTGCGTTAGTCGATTATCGGGACTAGCATTGAGGACCAAGCGTGAGGAGTAGGGTAAACGGAAAGATGGTTGTGAACTATTGTGGCACATTTGTTCCGGTAGGATACGATGATCACCTGCATACAACGCCAAGGGAGTTTTTCGCAAACAAGCATTACCATTCGTCTGAGGGGGATTGTAACCTTCAATCTTGATGACCTTCATCGCTATGGTCTGATTGAATTCCGGCTCAAGATCGTACGAGCAATATACGCTCGACTCATTTACACCACGCAAATGTTTTATAACACCCGTTGGATTATAGTCAGTGATCCAAAGATTTTGACATCGTAAGTTTTGGGAATCTCTCGTGAAGAGCAATTTCAGACCACGATGCTTACTCGGGGCAAATATGTGAACACTAATGGCCATGGTATTATCTGTGGAGTAGATAACACTGGGCAATGAATTCGTATAGCGTACTATGGGCGATGTCATTGCGAAATCATTGTAGAATTTTATGCGAGGATGTGAAAGGACACCCTCGCCCAAGTCCACATCTTGGATCTGTACTTTGACACGTGCTCCCCGCATGCAATCAATATACCAAGTACAATGGGTCGGTTGTGTACTACCCAAAGGATAGTTGGGTGTTTGCAGTATGCCTATGGTCCCCACAATCTCCTCGTCACAGCGGAATCCTTGGGATTTATAGGAAAGATGAAAGGCATTCTCATAATGATAGCCATTACGTATTTTGTAGCGTATCACCAGTTTATTGGTTTCCACAATGAAATGATTTCCCCTAGTGCCACAGAGAATCCGAGTATCGGTGATATTGTCAAGGCCCGAGCTGTAGGATTCAACTTCCTGGATTTCTATGTGGGTTTCGCGTTTGCATTCTTCTTCGTCATTGGTGGTTTCACTGTCAGAGCCTGTATTCAATTTATCAAAAACTATATCCAAAGTGGTTCCCATTTCTGTCTCAATGGTATAGACACATTCCAATTCCTTTTCATTCGGTTTCAGTTTTAAGTCATCGGGCGATTGGACCGAGCCTTGGCTTTCGTAGAAGAAACCCCCGCAGCGACTTATACTCACATTGGCCTGGAAGCCCTTACGTGGTTCAGCTGAATCTGTAAAATACAGCAAACGCATTACATTTCCCGTCGAGGTTATGGTATTGGGTTTGGTTTTGCCACAATAGCGTCCTATCAGTGGAGCCAATTCGGAAATGCCATCATTTATTTGCACATACTCATCACCACAATCCAAGGCGGACGAGTTAGTCTTGTCACCCAATTGGAAATCGCCAAAGAAGTTCAGGGTAATGGTACTATGGACTGGGGCCATTATCTTCCACATACATTCCGTATGAGGATTTGGTATATTGGGATAATTGGGTGTTCTTATGGTCTGTACACGATCAAATTTCGTATTCTGATTGAGCACAATTTCCTGGGAGCAATCTTGAGAGAACTCTTCATATTCAAATGATCCTCGATAGCTACTGAAACCATTGCTGGCAAATTTGATATAGGCTCGATTCGAGGTAGTTTCCAGAACATCATTGATTTGGCTTTCGCAATATTTTCCCTTACCCAAAAATGGTGAATCTTCGGCGAAACCATTGCGTACCATAAAATAGGTTTTACAAGAGCCATCACTAATTGGCGGCGTATTCCATTGTGTATCAATAAAACGTAGACGTATACGTCGGCCTGGCCGCACCCTTATGGTCCAAACACACTCTTGTCTTTCACCCAGCATGGTGAGACGATCTGAGGTTATATTCACAAAACCTCTACGTTCTGTTAGTTCCGATCCACATTTGGTCTTTATGATTGACGAGAATCCCGTCTTATTTTCCGAGGAATCACTTACAAATTCCAATTTCAAATAGGGTGTACCTTCATATCTGATCAATCGGTCAGCATTGAATTTACACAATGTTTCCTGAGGTTCCCACGTTTCCAGATCTTTACCTATCCATACACGAACATAGTCGGCAAAACAGCCTTCAGTATCTTCCAAATTAATTCGCAGAAATTTCAAAACGACATGTTGCGATGGTTCTTCGGGTATCAGAATCCAATTACATTTCAAATTCGGGCCATATCCATTGGGAAAACCAGGAGAATTAAATACCAAATTATTGTTGTTGATACGCATGGTCTGTCTACCGCATGCTTCGGACATTTTTTCTGCGGTGCGATTTTCCCTCACCACATCCTTGGATAGTTGTTGCCATTCGAATTGGAAAGGTCCTCGATAGGCCGTGAGATACAGTATATTGGTGTTGGATTGTATGATGTGACTCTTGCTGTAATCTATGGGAACACCGATGTCAGAATAGCCATCGTAGAACTAGAACAAAAATATAAAAATCAGTTAAAGAAAAATTTTGAAGTTAAGGAAAATGTAAAGGCGCAAATGATATCTATGCTGGCTGGGGAACAAAGGGAAGTTGATTTGGAGAGGCTACGTGGTCTGAGTTGGAAGAGAGGCACACTGTTGGAAGGGCGACAAAAAGACTATGACGAGATCGAAGCAAAGAAAACTAGGGAACTACTGAATGAGCATAGGTCAACAGCCAGTATACAAGAGTCATGAGATTCATGACCGGGAATAGCAGCAGCGGAAGGAGAGTAAGAAATTCCATGGGAACCATGAGTAGGCAATTTGAGCTGATATCCGTGCGGAATAGGAGTAGCGGAAGACGATGTCTTTAAGGAGTATTATGGGGACATGACCCACTGTCCAGAACTCATAAGATACGTATACCAGAAGATCTGATTCAGAACCTGGACTCGCTCATAAACAGGTACTGGAAAAAAATTAAGGAATTCGCTGAAGATACGGCATTCCTGAAATGAGAGAATGGAACCAAAAAGAGAGCGATTCGGAGTGCACGACAAGTTGATTACTGGAGTTAGTCACTGTATGTCGATATAAGAGAGGTCACGTTAGTGGCAGCCATTTATTTTAGGCTCACTTAGATTATTCAATCCATTGTGGTACCACAGGTGGGGTCATGAGAATCATGACAAGCCCATTTGAGCTGACATCAGTGCGGTATACGAGCAGCGCAAGAGAGTCAGGAGGGTCATGGGAACCATGACCAGGTAATTGGAGCTGATATTCGTGCGGAGTAGGAGTAGCGGTAGACGATGCCTTTAAGGAGTATTATGGAGACATACCCCATTGTCCAGAACTCATGAGATGTATAGCCCGCCATATACCAGAAGATCTGATTCAGAACCTGGAGTCGCACATAAACAGGTACTGGAAACTAATTAAGAAATTTGCTTAAGGCACCATATTCCTGGAATAAGAGAATTCGGAGTACACGATAGGACGAATACTGGATTTGGTCAATGTCAGTCGATATAAGAGAGGGATGGTTAGGTCACGTTTAGTGGCAGCCCATTATTTTAGGCTCACTTAGATTATTCACTTCATTCTGGCAACGCATGTAAAGAACTTTTTCTCTTATCAATGAGTATTACTCGATTTTATGTTTAGGTCAATAACCAAGTGCCATCTCTGATCGGAGGATGCGAAACTATTTCGAGATGTTTAAAAACACCCAGAAATGTTGTTGTAGTAAAAGTGTATCATCCATTTTTTGTTAAGCGTTTTGAGATTAAGATGGGATGCGTCCATAGTGATCTGGTGGTGAGTCATGTGAGCCTTGGTTGCAAATGTCTGGTGATCATATTTCGAATCTTTTTGAGGACGTCTCTACATTTTCCCCAGGGAACACATCAAATGGCCTTGCAAATTGCTTGCTTTCAACAAATTTTCCAATAGGTTTGAAGCATTAAAATGAGATTTAGTTTGAAAAGTTGTTGCTAATATGTTGAGAAATTGTTGCTAACGTGTTGAACTCTACTGTTGAGGGTAATGTCTGTTTTTTGTTGGGAATGCGATTTTCTCAACAATTTCTCAAATTGAATTCTAATCTAATTCTTTGAAAAAATGTTCGAAAGCGTATTGAATATAAGCATTTCTCCAATGCTTGTGTTTATTAGGAATGGTTAGCATTCAACCCCAGTTTTGACCAAACACAAAAAAGTTTTTCTGTGGTGAATTATCCGCTCTCAGTAATGCTGGTGACATTTCTGAGTGTTTCAAAGCTTCTCTAAGTGGTTTCACCGCAGTGTGGAACGCCGTTCGGAATTGGCTATCATTGAGATAAACAGAACTCTGTGATAAGAGCCAAGTTCACCACTGCGATATCACAATGGTATCGGGCTGCCACTGTACCTAACCTAACTTGATCTTGTAGAAGAGTATTTAGGCTATATGACCCTAGCAGCCGGGGAAAATTCCCAGACTCTTCTCTCCACGGATTGGCAAGGGAATAGAAAAGTCACAGTGACCTTTTAGAGGAGTACTAAGACGTTAGAGTCCATGGATGTGACAGTCTTGTAACTTATCCTTTAGTGTGCGAATTTCAACTTTGTGTGGTTCAAACGCATTTAGTAAAAATACATATACAGATGCTGTTTATGTCATATTTCATCTATTGCCTTTGGGTCTTGCCATGGTCGAAAACATCGCATGGAGTCAGTACACCCAACCCCAATAGGCCATTGAAATGGATTACCTCAGTATTTCATTTGGCTCTGGAATCTTCCTTGAACATTTTTATTACTACATCTTACCTTTATAAAGGGCATATCTGTATCCACAATATGCTTGATGGTAAGCAAAACAACATAGTCCTTATCCACTGTTATGCGCCAACTGTACATATTATGACTATGGAATTTGCTAGGATAGGCTGGAGATTCTAAAACACCCGTGGTACCATTCAATTCATTATGTTTAGCTGCAAATGGGCAAATAAATTTAAAAAATTAGCAAAGGAATCTTAGTTGCCAGTTTTCTTACCATACTGATAGTTAAGCATAAAACCTTCACCCACTACATCATCATTGCTGTGGAATATTATCTGAACCTCCATGTTCGATTTTATTGATGGTGGCAATTGATTGCCACAATAAACACCCAATAGTTTATTGCGTTCATTATATTGACGAATTTCCACATAGTCATTATTGCACTCATCGGAATTTTCCAAATCCATGGATTCAAAAGTCAATTCCAAGCCATTACCAGCAGAGGGAATAATAATCCATTCACATTGAATATTCACCATATATGAATTGGGATAATTTGGAGTGGCAATTTTACCCATTAGAGATCTGTGGTAGCCACCACAGTAGCCATCTATCTGATAAGCAATGGCCTCCACTTCTGAGATGATATTCACAGGAATCTTAAGGGTTAGAGCATGGCCATTGGACAAAATATCTGGAGGATGGGTTTTACAGAAGCGAGCCCTTACAGGTGATGTATCATTGAGGCCATCGTAGACAACAGCTCCTACATTGAGACAATCACCTTCAGTGCGATAGGTATAGGCGAGTGAGGGATTCATTTGGATATGACCAAAATTGAGGAAAACATGTTTGCTGAGATCCTTAGAAATTAATTGCCACTCGCATGTTTGATTCCTTTGGGTATGAGTAGAGAAATCCAGATTAAAGAATCCATCATTATCCAATTCCACACGTTGACCACAATCCTGCAATGAAAGCCCCCCCCATGAAGGTTAAATCCATAATTTAGTTTAAGTTAAGGGACTTACCTCCTCAAAACTGATCTTGAAACCTCTATATTGTATGGAATTATCCGAACGGAATTTTATGGTTACTTTATTTTGTGTACTTCTCCATACCAGCTGACGTTTACTCTCTATATCACCACATTCCTTAAATATGGTGGTCGGCTCATCCTCACCCGTTTCCTCGGTGGCCTCAACGTAATCGGCGTCACATTCATTGAAATCTTCAATTTCCATTTCAATAAAGGTAAGAATAATGGAATGATGTTCGGCCACCTCAATTGACCATATGCAGAAGGCATCATCTGGATATTGGTTAGGGAAATTGGGGGAGGTTATCACACCTTGCTTGGAATTGAAATCACCACCACATTCTGAAACAAACAAAAACTCAATAGAGAGTCATCGCCCATGCCGCTAGACCCTTACCTGACTTGGGAGTTTCATAGGAAGCCGCAAAACCCTTGCCATTGCCTTGACCATCGCTCGTGAAACGGACATACATTCGATTGCTGGAATAGGGCAGAACAATGGTGTCTCTGCGACCACAGTGACGATCTTTGGGATTATGCGTATGCTGCTGTGGCGATATGATCAAAGCATCTTTGGTACAATTTTCCGATTGTTCCACATCCAGGTCGATCACGGTCAATTGGATACCCCGACCTGGCTGTGTTTCAATCACCCACAGGCACTCCAAATTATTGGCATAGGGTTTGGGATATCCGGGTGACTTGAATTCGCCCTTTCTACCCTTTAGTGTGTGAATACAACCCGCCATGGCATATTCCAATTGGAAATTTAATAAATTCGTTGTTTGTCTAATGACCAGGGTATCGGTGGTGGAATTCAGAGATACGCCATTCGTTTTAACCTCCACTGTGCGATTGCCATCGAGGATTTGAAGTGCGGCTTTCTTATCGGCCGCATCGAAATCTAAGAACTGCAGGCGTATGTAATTGCCCTTAGGGGCTTTCAGGGTCCAGGTACAGTTTACATCCTCCGAATAATCACTGGGAGGTTGCCGGTAATTGGGACTCTCGATCTTGCCATAATTTTTCGTTAATGTCACTGTGCAGTTTGAGCGATATGATATTGAAAAACCTCTATTCCGATTCGTATCATCCGATTGGAAGAGCACCAAGGCCTCATTATCATTCACGAAATATTCCTTGTTCTTCTCGTCATCACTTTGCAGCCGGCACAGCGATGCTATATTCCTTTTACTCTGCGATGTTCCCTCATAGATTTCCAAAACATCATAGAGACAATTCGGATGACTTTCCAAGTCCAAGTCATTTATGGTAAAGTGTATGGAGGAACCGGGATGTACATGAATACGCCATTCACATTGGGCATTATTCGTATAGGGATTGGGATAATAGGGTGAAGTAATGAGACCACGTTCGGCCTCTAAATTACCACCGCAGCCATTAGAGAAGACGAACCAACGTATCTGGAAGCCTTGATAATTTGTGAAGCTATTCGAATGGAATCTCACATACATTTGATTGGTAAATGAGGGTATAGCATGTGGTATACGTGAGTAGTTGCCACAGAATATACCCATCAAGGATGAATGATTTGAACCTCCATTGCTAAAGAAGTAAATATGATGGTCATCGCAATGCTGATTGTTGATGCTGATCAACTTACCGTATTTCCAACCAGTCATTGGAACAATTCGTCGAGGGTTCGAGATCAAATCGTTCCACTTGCAACTCCAACTGAGTTCCCGGTGGGGTATTAATAATCCATGTACAATCCAAATCCTCTGTATAATTTCCGGGCCAATTGGGCGTATTCAATTTGCCAGTGGATGAATGGATATTTCCGTTGCATTGATTTTTACCATCTACAAATTCGTATTCAAATTCGAAGCCATCCATGGAGTCTGTGGAATCGGATACGAATTTCACAGTTAAACCGCGCGAATGACTGAGGAAAGACTCAGGTTTATGGGCATCACAGAATCTGTAATCAAAACAAAAAAAATTGTATTTTAGGTCAAATGAAAAAAACACAAAACAGTAGAATTTGAAAAATTGAAGCTGCGACAGTTTGGATCTGGTCTCTCCAGGTATCTATGTCTCATCTCCACTAAAATGTGGTGACCCTCCCGCTGTACAGTACTACCCTAATAAAAACAAACCGCGTCTGCCTGTAGCGTCCTCTGTTCCCTCATCATTGGTGCCTCCTTTGTTCCCTCATGATTGGCGTCTCACACCTCATTGATGTTTGACCTCTTCAAAAATCGAACAATACAATAGGATTGGCCCTGTCAGAATATGCTTGGATGCTCGACGTGAGCTAAACCTCTTTATCAGGAGCTGGTGGATGGGTATTTCACATTGCTGCTTCACCAAGAATGTCTTGAAGCGATCTACAGCTCAGAATTGTGCACCTTCTTTACGGTCCTCTTTCAGTTTCGCTTATACTGGATTCCAAACGAAGACAATGTAATCAATTAGGAGATGGCCAATGTACACGTAGATTTTTGGTATAGTCTCTTTATCTTCCTCAAAAGGGAACCAGCTAGAATCTCGCTTCTCCTTCCAACATTGAGGTTCTTGGATATTGTTTTGGTGATGCCACGGAGGTGGATATCGAGATACCGGTTCACTTTTTTAGAAAGTTGCCGATTGCAGCCAACAACGAAGTTCCCAAGTCAAGGGTAGGTTTCTATAGATCCTCACGTCAAACTTACTCTACCTGGAGTGACTATGGAACAATCATCTGGTGTTTATAAAGGAGGCCTTCCAACATTTTATTGAGGTTCTTGGATATTGTAATCCTGAGGCTAGGAAGGTGGATATCGAGATCCTATTTCCAGGGCAGATTTCCATTGATCCTCACTTCAAACTCCGTCTAACTGGCTGCATGGAACAAGCGTTCCACATAGAATTGTGTGCAAGCCAAACGTTTATTCAAATAATTTGAGAGGTGGCCTCCATAGCTTCGACTAAGAGAGTAGTTTTGGCTTATCTTCTAAAAGGGTTTAGGCAAGTCCACTGCTACTAAACTAGAACGTTAAGAGGCCCTCGTAGCCATGGCATTTGGATCTGGTACTTGGAGTAGCTGTTGTGCTTTTGGTGACCTTTATAGTCTCGATACATTCTCGAGATTGATGGCCAAAGGAAAGCCTCTCTTCTCGGAGACCACGAAAGACACTCTTCAGCTTTATAGCAACATACATTTACGAGTCTGATGGCCAGGGTAAGCTTCCCTTCTGAAACGATCTGAAATCTGAAGCTACACAACAAAAGATTTGCACAAGACGGAATGTGCTTCCCAAGACAAATGCAGATGTGGTTCTTCCGTTTGGGGGGTTTAAGAGGATCGAAATCTTTCAGTACGGCCATTTTAATTGTCATCATTCGATATGGCTAAAAGTTGGTCGTTCTTTGGCGAAACTCAACTGAGGCTTTATCATCGGATTTCATCTCCATTATATATATATTTGAATGCCTCTATATGATAGTTTGAATGTTTGTCAGGAATCTGACCAGCTGGAATGCACCTTGTGGACACTCTTGCCAAGGCATGCATGGAAATTATATCTTCAACGGCAAGCAATTTATGGCTATATGTCTTGCCTGTCCTGTAGTCCGACTTATGAGCTGACCATAGAGATGTTCGTAGAGTTTCTCTTCATTTCTACGTCTGTGTCATGCACCGGATCCGTATGAGATCAAATCTGGCCGTGGTAAAGTTTGAAGATTTTGAACCGGAGTCCGTTACGCGGGTCGGATCTGCGCTTCTTTGCCTGTATCAACAAAATATTCTACCATAGATTCTCATCCATAGAGTGATGAAGTGCATTTAGATTGCCAGTAGAATAGTATGTCATAGTGAATGCTTGTATGAGGTTATGTCATTGAAGAACATCAATTGGGTCGGGTCATCACTCCTTTGTATGTATCCACAAAATACTCTTCCCTAGATTTTAATCCCATTGCGAATGTCACGACTGAAATTGGTAGCAATGAGTCCATAACTCTTTGACTGATAACCTTGAGGTGTGAGTAATGAGATCAGATCCGACTGTGGTAAAGTTCGAGGAGCTTCAATTAGAGTCTGGTACGCGGTTCGTCTGTATCCACAAAATACTCTACCCTAAATTCTGATTCCATCGGAGTCATGGTGTGCATTGAAATCTTCGAGGTGCAGGATAGTGTGTCGCAGTCGCAATCCCCCTCTCTACATAGTAGAGAGATGGGGATCAGTCAGACTACATAGACGGCTCCGATCTCCTCCCCTCAATCATAAGATATTGACCACTTAGAGTCGCTTTTTGTAAAACTGAGGAAAGTCGCCAGTACTGTTTTGAGATACATAAAGCAACGTTGACAAAATGTTTGGTATTCGGCCGATACGGGTAGCAATGAGCCCATGACTCTTTGTCTGATTCACATGGGCTCTGAGTCATGAGATCAAATATGACAATGGTGAAGTTTGAGGAGCTTCGACTGGAGTCTGATACGCGGGTCGGATCTTCACTTCCTTGTCAGTATCCACAACATATTCTACCCTAGATTCTGATCCCATCGAGGTCATGGTGCGTATTCAACTCATCGAGGTACAGGATAATATGTCGCAGTCGCCCATAATCATTTGTCTGATAACCTTGAGGACTAAGACATGAGGTCACCTCTGACCAGCGTTGCCACAATGACTTTTTAATTTAGACCAAGATTTTTCCAAAATTCCAACCTTCAGACCATTTTTCCAAATTAAATGAGTATCATTTAAAAGTAAAAATTTTTAAACAATTTTACTTCGATAGAAAATATTGTCAAACTTTTATTTCTATAGAAATTTTTGTAAAAATTTTAGTACTATATCACATTTTCTCAAAATTTTATTTCTATAGAAATTTTAGTTAAAACTTTATTTCTATAGATAATTTCGTCACAATTTTATTTCTATAGAAAATTTTGTCAAAATTTTATTTTTATAAAAATTTTTCCAAAAATTTTATTTTTATAGAAAATTTTGTCAAACTTTTATTTCTATAGAAATTTTTGTAAAAATTTTATTTTTATAGAAAATTTTGTCAAAATTTTATTTCTGTAGAAAATTTTGTCAAAATTTTATTTCTGTAGAAAATTTGTCAAACTTTTATTTCTATAGAAAGTTATCGCAAGTTCTATGGAAATAAAATTTTATAGAAAATTTGTTAAACTTTTATTTCTATAGAAAGTTATCGCAAGTTCTATGGAAATAGAATTTTTTCAAAATTTTATTTCTGTAGAAAACTTTATTAGACTTTTAGATCATTAGAAAATTTTGACAATTTCATTTCTTTAGGAAATTTTGTCAAAATTTCATTTCTATAGAAAATTTTGCCAAAATTTTATTTCTATAGAAAAATTTCGTCAATATTTTATTTCTGTAGAATATTTGTCAAACTTTTATTTTTATAGAAAAATTCTGATCCCATTGAGGTCAAGGTTCAGGATGGTGTGCCGCAGTAGAGGCTTCACCAACTTTACTGAGAATAGCTAAACAAACGATCAAAAACTTTTTGATATTCTGTCAAATCTAAGACCTACCCTTTCTCTGTAGGGCATGCTAAACATTAACCCAACCTCATTGCTTTCTTACCTTCCTAATGGTATTACTCCCTCTCCAATGTTTAATGTATCATAAATCTCCACATAGTCATAGCTGCAGTCTACCGATTCCTCCAGATTAAATGACTTCCAATTTATTTGAATCATTTTAGATGGTGGTGCTATAATAATCCAATAACATTCCATATCATGCATATAGACGCCATCATCATTGGTGGGTAAACGTATGCTAGGGCCAGGTTTAGTATATACACCACCACAGCCATTTTTATCCATGGGTATGGATTTATAGGTCAATTTGAAGCCACGACCCTTGGCAAAGTTACCCGTACTTAGGTAGAGCATTAGGAAATTGGTTTTTGAAACAAAATCCACATCAGGTGATTTTTGATTACAGTAAGGACCCAAAAGATTCTTACTCATGTCATCATTGATCTGGAAACAGGAGCAAGGGCTTATAGAATAATTATTTTTATTTTACACATAGAACTGGATGCTTACCCTTAAGAAGGTGTGAACGCATTCATCCTCATTACTTATAGTACTGTCGTTCAACTCAAAATCATCAAAGTGGAGAGACAAAACATAATTGGGTTCAGCTGTTATCTTATAAATACAATCATTGTCATTGGTACTAAGATGGGGATAACCCGGAGACATAATCACTCCCTGTGGACTTTCAAAAGTGTGGATACACTCTGTAATATTGGAAATAGATCATAATTTCTGGGGAAAAGCTATCTGATAATCAATATTTGACTCACCAGTCTTATATCTCAGTTTGAATTCAGCTCCACGTTTTGCATGGAATTTTACGAGAGCTTTGCCCGTCCGTGAATGCACATCAGGAGGTATACCCTGATAATCACCACAATATTTGGCTTGCAAATTTCCCTCATTATTATCAGCGTCTATATCGTTAATCTTTGCAAGAGAAAATGACCATATATTAGGGTGGTATATCACTTATTGTTTCGAACGTACCTCTATACAATCGCTCTCATCCATTTTGAAAATTACAAATTTGAAAGTTATGATTTCACTGAAGGGTATGTTTATTTGATATTCACACGATATTGAAGTGTCCACAATATGAGGTGATTGTATAATACCCTTGGAGGCAGTGAAGGTTCCTCCACATCCTGGTATACGCTCCTCCAACGAATAGAATATCTGGAAACCGGTATCGCTGCCTATATTATCAGAATGGAATGTTATCGAAGCCTCATTGGTAGGTAGGACCAAAGGTTGTGGTGCCATGGAGTTGCAGAATTTCTCAATAGTCTCTCCCGAGACTTCATCTTTTATCTGAAATTGGAAAAGGTAAAAAAAAAAAATTTTATGGAAAATTTTGTCAAAATTTTATTTATATAGAAGACTGTCAAAATTTCATTTCTATAGACAAATTTGTTAAAATTTTATATCTATAGAAAATTTTATCAAAATTTTATATCTATAGAAAATTATTGCAAAATTTTATTTCTATTGAACATTTTCTCAAAATTTTATTTCTATAGAAAATTCTGTCAAGATTTTATTTCTATAGAATATTTATCAAAATTTTATTTCTATAGCAAGATTTGTCAAAATTTTATTTCTATAGAAAATGTGGGCAAAATTTTATTTCTATAGAAAATGTGGGCAAAATTTATTTATTTCTATAGACAATTTTCTCACAAAATTATTTCTATGGACAATTTTGTTAAAGTTTTATATCTATAGAAAATTTTGTCAAAATTTTATATCTATAGAAAATTATTGCAAAATTTTATTTATATAGAAAATTTTTGCAAAATTTTATTTCTATAGAAAATTTTCTCAAAATTTTATTTCTATAGCAAAATTTGTCAAAATTTTATATATATAGAAAATTATAATTTTATTTCTATGTACAATTTTGTTAAAGTTTTATATCTATAGAAAATTTTGTCAAAATTTTATATCTATAGAAAATTTTTCCAAAATTTTATTTCTAAAGGAAAATTTTGTCAAAATTTTATTTTTATTAGAAAATTGTGTCAAAATTTTATTTCTATAGAATATTTTCTCAACGTTTTATTTCGATAAAAAATTTTGTCAAAAAATTATTTCTATTGAAAATTTTTTTTTTAATTTTATTTCTACAGAAATTTTTCTCCAAATTTTATTTCTATAGGAACATTTTTTCAAAATTTTATATCTAAAGAAAATTTTTGCAAAATTTTATTTCTATAGAATTTTTTTTTCAAAATTTTATTACTACAGAAAATTTTATCAAAATTTTATTTCTATTGAAAATGTTCTCAAAATTTTATTTCTATAGAAAATTCTGTCAAGATTTTATTTCTATAGCAAAATTTGTCAAAATTTTATTTCTATAAAAAAATTTTTCAAAATTTTATTTCTATAAAAAATTTTGTCAAAAATTTATTTCTATAGAAAATGTGGGCAAAATTTGATTTCTATTGACAATTTTCTCATAAAATTATTTCTATGGACAATTTTGTTAAAGTTTTATATTTATAGAAAATTTTGTCAAAATTTTATATCTATAGAAAATTATTGCAAAATTTTATTTCTATAGAAAATTCTGTCAAAATTTTATTTCTATAGAAAATTTTCTCAACATTTTATTTCTATAGAAAATTTTGTCAAAATTTTATTTCTTTAGAAAATTTTCTCAAAATTTTATTTCTATAGCAAAATTTGTCAAAATTTTATTTCTATAAAAAATTTTGTCAACATTTTATTTCTAGAGACAATTTTCTCATAATTTTATTTCTATGGACAATTTTGCTAAAGTTTTATATCTATAGAAAATTTTGTCAAAATTTTATATCGATAGAAAATTTTTGGAAAATTTTATTTCTAGAGGAAAATTTTGTCAAAATTTTATTTTTATTAGAAAATTGTGTCAAATATTTATTTCTATAGAATATTTTCTCAACGTTTTATTTCGATAGAAAATTTTGTCAAAACTTTATTTTTATCGCAAATTTTTTTCAAAATTTTATTTCTACAGAAAATTTT
This sequence comes from Haematobia irritans, assembly GCF_050003625.1. NCBI lineage: Eukaryota > Metazoa > Arthropoda > Insecta > Diptera > Muscidae > Haematobia > Haematobia irritans. The sequence continues at coordinate 8,200,399 of NC_134400.1, forward strand.
CTCCAAATTTTATTTCTATAGGAGCATTTTTTCAAAATTTTATATCTATAGAAAATTTGTGCAAAATTTTATTTCTTTAGTATTTTTTTTTCAAAATTTTATTTCTACAGAAAATTTTATCAAAATTTTATTTCTATAGAAAAATTTTCTCAAAATTTTATTTCTGTAGAAAATTTTGTCAACATTTGATAACTATAGAAAATTTTGTAAAAAATTTATTTCTATAGAAAATCTTCTCAAAATTACACTTCAATAGAAAATTTTTGTCAAAATGTTATTTCTATGGAAAATTTTGTCAAAATTTTATTTTAAATTTGGTAAAAATTATATTTCTATAGAAAATTTTCTCAAAATTTTATTTCTGTAAAAAAATTTTTGCAAAATTTTATTTCTGTAGAAAATTTTGTCGAAATGTTATTTCTATAAATTTTTTTTTAAATTTGATTTCTATACAAAATTTTGTCTTAATAATATTTCTATAGAAAATTTGTGCAAAGTGTTACTTCTATAGAACATTTTTGCAAAATTTTATTTCCAGAGTAAATTTTGTCAACATTTTATTTCTATAGAAAATTTTTTCAAAATTTTATTTCTATAGAAAATTTTCTCAAAAATTTATTTCTATAGAAAATTTTCTCAAAATTTTATTTCTACAGAAAATTTTCTCAAACATTTATTTTTATAGAACATTTTCTCAAAAATTCATTTTGTCAAAATTTTATTTCTATAGAAAATTTTCTCAAAAATTTATTTTGTTAAAATTTTATTTCTATAGAAAATTTTCTTAGAACTTTATTGCTATAGAATTTTTTTTTCAAAAATTTATTTCTATAGTAATTTTTCTCAAAATTTTGTTTCTATAGAAAATTTTTTTCCATGGATACCAAACTATTTCGTCAATTCACTTCTTACCTCCAAATAGTCATAGTTACAGCTATCATGATTTTCGATTTGCAAACTGAAGAAAGTCAATTTCAAGCGTTTATCATTTGCTGCCTTTAGCAACCAACGACAATCACGATTTTTCGGATAATTTCCTGGTGACCCGGGACTCGATATGGTACCATGTGAGCTAACATTAAATACTCCACCACATTGTGGTGCTATTGAATTCCATTGCAAGGCAAAACCTTCCTTGGAGGTTGAGTTATCCGATCTGAACCATAAATACAAATTATTCGTGGAGGAGATAATATTGCCTCCCATGGGCTTATGGGTACCACAAAAACGTCCTATAATCTGTGAGGCAGCCGAACGGCCATCATTGATTTGTAGCCAATCGAAACGGCATTCGGTAGTATCTTCCAACTCGAAACGATTGAAGGTGACATTCAATACCAGCGATTCATTGGTTCGTATAATCCAGGCACATTGGGCATTGTGATCATACAAATTTCCTCTAGGATAAACCAATTGACCAGTGAGATCATTGAGAACTCCGCCACAATCATTGGCCTGGCGTTCGCATTTCTCTCCCATGAAACCGGGTGTACAATGACAGGTAAATGAGCGATTTGTTGCCGTGGTAATGGGGCGGCAGCGGCCATTATTACGGCAAGGATTAGGATTACAAGGACTTGGAGCTGGTAGGCAGGTTTCACCAATAAAGCCCACAGGGCAAATACATTTGAAGCTATTACCACTATCCACACAGGTGCCACCATTCTGAAAGTGGGAGAGAGAGAAATTGATTTTAAAGAGATTTTGGTTTTGGGCTTAAATTTCGAAAAAACAATCCTACCAAACAAGGATGATTCAGGCAATTTTTGGCTGTACCCACAACACAACCATTTGATCCAATTCCACTGCCCACCATACCTGCGGGACAACTGCAGACAACAGTATTGGAAATTTCATGGCATCTGGCCAGGGGATGGCATATATTGGCGGTGGCACAAGTTGTGATAGATCCTATGGCATTAGAGGTATCAGTAGATTGTGTATTCGTAGAGGCAGCAGAACGTTCACAGCTATGACCATCACCAGTCCAGCCCAAGGGACAGTCACCACAGCGATAGGAACCCTAAATAAAATTGAAAAAAAACACACACACAATAATTAGAAAATTCCAAATAATGGAATTTAAGTCCCGAAATCTCGGAAAACCTAATTCTCCAAATTCTTAGCCATGGGAAATTTGTATATCCCCCCATTTCACTTACATATGTATTAATGCAATGGACCTTGGGACTCATACTACAACCACCATTGTGTATGGCACACTCATCGATATCCTTACACGTTACTCCATTACCCGTCAATCCGGCCGCACAGGGAGCACATGTAAAGGATCCCGGTAGATTTACACATTTTGTCACACACGGTGTATGACTCTCAGCACACTCGTCCACATCTACCGTACAAGCTGGTGATAATTCATTTTTCTTCCAGCCCTGATCACATATACACTTATAACCGAATGTGTCATTACTATTGACGCAGGTGCCATGGCCACAGAGTTCCCAAGCGGATGATTGCATACAATCGCCTTTCCGTTGAGTACAATGAATGCCATACCAACCGGGTTGACAATTACAACTGTACGATCCGAATTGATTAATGCATAGAGCTCCGTTCTGGCATCCCAAATCGGTACCGGCATAGAGAGCACATTCGTTGACATCCTTTTCGCAATTGGTGCCCTAGCAGATGAAAAGAATAGTGGAGGAACATTAGGAAAGTTTATGTTTAACCCTTTGGGTATTCGCTATCCACTACGAAATATAGGACATTTTAGTTAAGAATTTCAATTAGGTTATATATAAAATTCTGTTGGCTCGCCCCTTGTTAGGAAAATGAGGTAAATCCATACCTATTTGCAAATTTTTGCAAAAATTTCTCAAGGAATAAAATTTTAACAAAATTTTCTACAAAAATAAAATTTTGAAAAAAAAAATCCTATAGAAATAATATTTTTGGCAAATTTTTCTATAGAAATAAAATTTTGGCAAAATGTTCTATAAAAATAAAATTTTTACAAAAATTTTCTATAGAAATAAAATTTAGACATAATTTTTCTATAGAAATAAAATTTTAACAAAATCTTCTATAAAAATAAAATTTTGACAAAAATTTCTAAAGAAATAAAGTTTCAACAAAATTTTTTTATAAAAATAAAATTTTGACAAAATTGTCTTTAGGAATAAAATTTTGAAAAATTTTCTATGCAAACAAAATTTTGACAAAATTTTCTATAGAAATAAAATTTTCACAAAATTTTCTATGGAAACAAAATCTTGACAAAATTGTGTATAGATATAGAAAATTTTGTGAAAACTTTCTATAAAAATAATATTTTGACCAAATTTTCTCTAGGAATAACATTTGACAAAATTTTCTATAGAAATAAAATTTTAACAAAATTTTCTATAGAAATAAAACTTTGAAAAACTTATCTATAGAAATAAAATTTTGAAAAAATTCTATAGAAATAATATTTTGGCAAATTTTTCTATAGAAATAAGATGTTGGCAAAATATTCTATAAAAATAAAATTTTTAAAAAAAATTTCTATAGAAATCAAATTTAGACAAAATTTTTCTATAGAAAAAAAATTTTAACAAAATTTTCTATAGAAATAAAATTTTGGCAAAATTTTCTGTATAAATAAAAATTTGACAAAATTTTTTATAGAAATAAAATTTTGACAAAATTTTCTATAGCAAAAAACAAAAATTGACAAGATTTTCTCTATGAATAAAATTTTGACAAGTTTTCTACAAAAAACGCTGACAAAATTTTCTATAAAAAAATTAAATTTTCTATACAAATAAAATTTTGACAAAATTTTCTATAAAAATAAAATTTTGACAAAATGTGCTTTAAAAATAAAATTTTGAAAAAAATTTCGTTAAAAAATTTTTGAAAAATTTTTCGATAAAAAATTTTTTTGACAAAATTTTCGATAACAAGTATATACAGTTCTAAGTTCGGCCGGGGCGAATCTTAAATACCCACCACCATGAACCAAATATTAGTGTTTCCTTTGAAATTTCAGTAGGGCTTGAGGACACTTCCCGAAGATAAATTTAAAGATTTCACCTATGAGGACTATATCAGATTCTGGATTTATAAGAACAATTTTTGTTTGAGTTTTAGAGGAATCATTAACATCTCTTGTAAGTGTGCAAGAAAATTATAAAATAACGTCTTTGAAATCTTAAATCTCTAGAAGTAAAATCTGAAAATTTTACATTGAGTTTCAAGCAATTTTCATGATCAGTGCGCCTTCTACACCCTCAAGAAGTGAAGTCGGTCTATATGGAGGCATTACCAAATGGACCGATAAAACCTTAATCTGATACACGTTTTTGTGAGCCTAAAATACCAGAATATTTACAATTTCAGGCAAATCAGATAAAAACTACGGTTTCTAGAAACCCAAGGAGTTAAATCGGGAGATCGTTCTTATGGGGGCTATACTAAAATATGGACCGATACTCACCGTTTTCGGCACACCTCTTTATGGTCCTAAAATACCTCTAGATTTCCAATATCAGACAAATTGGATAAAAACTACGGTTTCTATAAGCCCAAGACCCCAAATCGGGAACTCGTTTTATATGGGGACCATACCAAAACATGGACCGATACTCACAATTTTTTTGGCACACGTATTTGTGGTCCTACAATACCTCTAGATTTCCAATTTCAGGCAAATAGGATAAAAACTTCGGATTCTAGAAGCCCAAGAAGTAAAATCGGGAAATCGGTCTATATGGGGGCTATACCTAAATATGGACCGATACTCACCATTTTTGGCACACCTTTTTATGGTTATAAAATACCTCTAGATTTCAAATTTCAGGCAAATTGGATAAAAACTACGATTTCTATAAGCCCAAGACCCCAAATCGGGAGGTCGGTTTATATGGGGAACCTGGACCGATATAGCCCATCTTCGAACTTGACCTGCCTGCAGACAAAAGACGAGTTTGTGCAAAATTTCAGTACGATTGCTTCCTTATTGAAGACTGTAGCGTGATTACAACAGACAGACAGACAGACGGACAGACGGACATCGTTATATCGTCTTAGAATTTCTCCCTGATCAAGAATATATATACTTTATATAGTCGGAAATCGATATTTCGATGTGTTACGAACGGAATGACAAACTTATTATACCCCCATCACCATTCTATGGTGGTGGGTATAAAAATAAAATTTTAACAAAATTTTCTATAAAAATAAAACTTTGACAAAATATTCTATAAAAATAAAATTTTGACAAAATTTTCTAAGAAATAAAATCTTGACAAAGTTTTCTATAAAAAAAATTACAAGATTTTCCATAAAAATAAAATTTTGACAAATTTTTCTATAAAAATAAAATTTTGAAAAAATTTTCGTTAAAAAAAATTTTCAATAAAAAAATCTTTTGATAAAAGTTTCGATAAAAATAAAATTTTAACAAAATTTTCTGTAAAAATAAAACTTTGACAACATTTTCTATAGGAATAAAATGTTGACCAAACTTTCTATAAAAAATTTTTTTTTGACAAAGTGTTCTATTAAACTAAACTTTGACAAAATATTCTATAGAAATAAAACTTTGACTAAATATTCTATAAAAATAAAATTTTGACAAAATTTTCTAAGAAATAAAATCTTGACAAAGTTTTCTATAAAAAAGCCTTTTTGACCAAATTTTCTATAGAAATAAAATTTTGATAAAATTTTCTATAGTAATAAAATTTTGATAAAATTTTCTATAGTAATAAAATTTTGAAAAAAATAAAGCTTTAACACTTTTTTTTTATAAAAATAAAATTTTTACAACAATGTTGTCAAATTTTTATATGCACAGAAAGAAATATCACCAATATTTTTACATTGAAAACAATAATTGGATTATAAAAAAATTAATTTGGTTTGGTATGTGGTGTTAATATCGCCCCCTCTAGTAATCCAACAAGCATTTATAGGTTCTTTCAGCTCCCATTTACGCCCCTAATTTTATCGTCTAATTTAAATTACATTTTCATGAAGCCTACTTAGAAAACTAAATGATTGTAGTATTGGCTTATATGAAAATATCCTACCCTTTGTATTATTATGGTCTCTACTTACCTCAAAATTCTTGGGACACTTGCAAACATATGAACCAAAGAGATTCAAACAATCTCCACCATTCTGACAAGGATTACTACGACACAGATCAGTTTCCAGACGATCGTATAGCGCCTGAACACGGCCCTCGACTCGTTGTAAACGATTCCTATAACGTCTCAATGAAGTGTCAGCCGAACGAGTACGATTTTGTATGGTTCGTAAACGTTTTTCCATGCCATGGGGACCGAATACTTGATTCTTGATGGTGGACATATCCGTCACTAATTGACGCAGGACGTCTTCTTCATCTTCAGTCCATTCGCTGGTACTACCATCTGTAGATATACGCCCCTTTTTTGATTGCAATAACATTTCGAGAATATCGAATTTATCGTTGATATTCAAACGCGATTTTCCCTTGAGAACAAATGTAATATTGCGATCCATACCAGATTCGAAAATTAAATGACCATCTTTGGAAATTATTTTGGGCCTACGAAATACACAAGGATAATAAAGGAGTGAATTTATAAAACAGCTTCACTGATTCAACTAAAGAAACAACACTCACGAGTTCACTAAAGCCTTGAGAGAAGGTATTAGACACCATAGTATAAGCAAGGCAGTCACTTGATAATGGTATCCCATTTTGCTACGATTTTGTTTTTTTTATTGATTAAAGGATATTTTTTGAAATTTTCAATTTTGTTTTTTTTTTTCACAGATTTTTCTTCATATTTGCTGTATTGTTTTTTTTTTTGGCACACGTAAAATTTTACTATATTGGACTTTCAACTGTTCGCTTCAACCGGCGATTAAATACTAAAATGTTCTTTGCTCTCATATTCACCAAGTAAAATTGGGGGCGTATTGACAACGAACATAATCGGTGTTTGTTTACTGACACCCATCTAATTTTGAAGAAATTATCTGTTTGAACTGATCTGTGAGTGTATTTACCTCATTGAGCCAGTGATTTTGACCAGGGTTGCCATTATCGGGGATTTTACCCCCAAAATTGGGGATATATTTGACAATATTTGCTATAGAAATAATTTTCTGGAGAAACAAAATTTTCTACAGAAATAAAAAAAAATTTAACAAATTTTTCTATGAAAATAAATTTTGACAAAATTTTCTGTCGAAACAAAAAGTTGCCAAAATGTTCTATAGAAATAAAATTTTAACAAAATTTTCTATAGAAATAAAATGTTGACACATATAAATAATTTTTACATTATTACGGATTTCTACAGCTGCGTCTATTACTTTATTATTATTTTTTTATAAAAACTTGTCAACAATTTATTGGGGATTTTTGTGAAGAATTTTAATTTCTATTGGGGACGAAAGAATCCCATTTTGGGGACAAAATCCAATAAAATAATGGCAACACTGGTTTTGATATAAACAAATGACACTCTCATCATACAGAAAGGGAGGGAGAGCGTAAAAACTGCAGAGCTGCCAATAAAATTAAAAAAAAACAATGCTAAATTAGTGAACGGAATTGCAAAACTTATCTTGATTGATGATAAGCTTCATCGGCTTCAGGAGCTGTATTAACAGACCAAATTGCAAACTTGCATTTGGTGAGAAGTCTTTTCATCTTCAACGTTTGACTGTTGATGTTTCGTTGGGGGTCTGTTTTGAAAATTAGGCTACTTTATGAAAATATCTCATGAAAAGGATTTGGTTTTGTAAGCGCGGCCTTGTTAATCCTTTTGGCTGATATTGCATTATGAAATAAACATCGAATCATTTATAAATAAAATTGTGCAAAAATTTTCTGTATAAATATTTTTTTTTGAATTTTGCAAAAATTTTCTATAAAAATAAAATTTTGACAAAATTTTCTATAGAAAAAAAATTTGCAAAAATTTTTTATAGAAATAACATTTTGACAAAATTTTCTATAGAAATAAAATTTTGACAACATTTTCTATAGAAATAAAATTTGGACAAAATTTTTTACAAAAATTTTCTGTATAAATATTTTTTTTTATTTTGCAAAAATTTTCTATGGAAATAAAATTTGGACAAAATTTTATACAGAAATAAAATTTTGCAAAAATAAAGAAATAAAATTTTGCCAAAATAAAGAAATAAAATTTTGCCAAAATTTTATTTCATTAGAAAATTTACTTTAAGTAGTATTTTTATAGAACATTGTGTTGAAATTTTATTTCTATAGGGAATTAGGGCATTTATTTTGACTCCACGATCGATGAATTGGAGCGGGGAGTGGCCATCAGCCCTTGTGTCTGCCCATACAAAAAGCTAAATCTTTGAATTTAAAAAAGCTATTTTGAAGGCATGGTAATATTATATTTATTATGGACATGGTCCAGCATAGCAACCCATATCCTAGGTTACCCTGTCCAATCCTATGTGGGAGCTTCTATTCGTAGTGGAATGTTCACTGTGATGACCCTTGATGCAGGATGTATACATAAATCTCATTTTGGCCATATTTAGTTGCTATTGCTAACAAAATAAACTAATGGGATATTTGTTTGATAAATTAATAATTCTCATTATTTTTCAATTTATTTGAGAAAATATTGTTTCATTTGTCAGAGGAAATGGATGTGCTTTCCCTATTATTATTAGAACGACAATGGAGAATTGATAACAACTGTAAAATTTTTCTTTTGTTGAAAACACTATTCGAACATTACAAAGACCACACATATGGATAACTAAGCCCCTCATGACTCCCTAGTAACGTTCCCAAGTTGTGTTGTGGAAAGGCGAATACCCAAAGATTGAAATAACAAAACGGAAGTTAAACGATTTTTCCCTTGACAGCCTTGATTGAATTAAAATGAGGCTAAAGCCAGGAAAATCAATAACATGGAGAAACAATGAAGAGGAACAAACTTCTTGGATGAGTAAGTGACTAAAGTGGATACGAGGAAATTATAAAGCGCTTGAAAGTTTTTTTTTTCATGTATGGAACGGGAGGACAAATGTGCCACTTATAAGTAGCTCTCAATGGGTAAGAAGTTTTTTGAAGTAAGATTATTTTTTAATTTTTCACCATAATTTACCAAAATCTAAAGAAATTTTTGTCAAAAAATTTATTTCTATAGAAAATTTTGTCAAAATTGTATTTCTATAGAAAATTTTGTAAAAATTTTATTTCTATAAAAAATTTTGGCAAAATATTATTTCTGTAGAAAGTTTTGTCAATTTTTTTTTATTTCTGCAGAAAATTTTCTCAAAACTTTTTTTCTATAGAAACTTTTTTAAAAAAATTATTTCTCTAGAAAATTTAGCCAAAAATCTTATATCTACAGAATAAGTTGTTAAAATTTTATTTCTATAGAATATTTTGTAAAAATTTTAGTTCTATAGAAAATGTTTGCAAAATTTTATTTCTACAGAAAATGTTGTTAAAATTTTATTTCTATAGAAAATTTTGTAAAAATTTTAGTTCTATAGAAAATGTTTGCAAAATTTTATTTCTATAAAAAATTTTGCCAAAATTTTATTTCTAAAGAAAATTTTGCCAAAATTTTATTTCTAAAGAAAATTTTGTAAGAATTTTATTTCTATAGAAAATTTTGTAAAAACTTTATTTCTAAAGAAAATTTTGTCAAATTTTTATTTCTATAGAAAATTTTGTAAGAATTTTATTTTATTTTATTTTATTTATGTTTGCAAAATTTTATTTCTATAAAAAATTTTTTAAACATTTTATTTCTATAGAAAATTTTGTGAAAATTTTATTTCTATAGAAAATTTTGTCAAAATTTTTTTTCTATAGAACATTTTATTTCTATAGAAAATTTTGTAAAAATTTTATTTCTATAATAAATTTTGGCAAAATATTATTTCTGTAGAAAGTTTTGTCAATTTTTTTATTTCTATAGAAAATTTTCTCAAAACGTTGTTTCTATAGAAATTGTTTTAAAAAAATTATTTCTCTAGAAAATTTAGTCAAAAATCTTATATCTACAGAAAAATTTGTTAAAATTTTATTTCTATAGAAAATGTTGTAAAAATTTTATTTCTATAGAAAATTTTGTAAAAATGTTATTTCTAAAGAAAATTTTGTCAAATTTTTATTTCTAAAGAAAATGTTGTAATAATTTTATTTCTATAGAAAATTTTGTAAAAATTTTATTTCTATAGAAAATTTTGTAAGAATTTTATTTTATTTTATTTATGTTTGCAAAATTTTATTTCTATAGAATTTTTTTTAAAACTTTTATTTCTATAAAAAATTTTTTAAACATTTTATTTCTATAGAAAATTTTGTGAAAATTTTATTTCTATAGAAAATTTTGTGAAAATTTTATTTCTATAGAAAATTTTGTCAAAATTTTATTTCTGTAGAACATTTTATTTCTATAGAAAATTTTGTAAAAATTTTATTTCTATAAAAAAATTTTGGCAAGATATTATTTCTGTAGAAAGTTTTGTCAATTTTTTTTTTATTTCTATAGAAAATTTTCTCAAAACTTTTTTTCTATAGAAATTAAAAAAAAAATTATTTCTCTAGAAAATTTAGTCAAAAATCTTATATCTACAGAAAAATGTGTTAAAATTTTATTTCTATAGAAAATTTTATAAAAATTTTAGTTCTATAGAAAATGTTTGCAAAATTTTATTTCTAAAGAAAATATTTCTATAAAATTTTTGTCAAAATTTTATATCTGTAGAAAAATTTTGCCAAATTTTATATCTATAGAAAATTTTGTGAAAATTTTATTTCTATAGAAAATCTTGTCAAAATTTTATTTCTATACAAACAAAATGAATAAAAGATATACTCCTTTTTACATGATCCCAATTTTATATGGCTTTTGCTTGTAGCCTCTTACAAATCCCACTTGACATTGTAGATTAGGAAGGAGGCAAATGACATTTGAAGTTTTTCGTTAAGCTTTAACAATCTCCCCTAAGAGATATATGGCCCTCATAGTATTGGGAAATATCATTATCATCAGCATTATGCTCATACCTTTGCCAATGTATGTTCGGGCAACCGATATCCAGGGGTATTATTCGTTTTACTAGTCACCAAAATTGGTCCTTATGTTCATGTGTTTGTTTGGTGAACTTAAAGGATTTACAGATTAAAATGGCAACACCAATGACAGGGGCATAAAGTTAATTCCACAAAAAGAGATATCACAATGCAAAAGCTAATAGAATAGAATTGTGCACCATAAGCCACGGTTTGCCCCATGATATGCAAGGGGAGATATTTTGGGGAAGGAAAAGGAAATCCTTTTGTCATATGCATTTAGCACATTTGTGTTAGTGTGGGCGAATAGCTAATAAGGCCAACTAAGCTTGAAACAAATAAAATATTTAGATCTTTTGTTAGATTCCTATTCACTAATTGGAGAGAGAGAAATTAGCAAAAAATACAGGATGGTAATATAACAAAGCCAGGTCTAAAGAGAGGAAGAGTAAAAAAAATTTAGGTCAAAAAAGCTTGGGAAGTCTAATATCGAGAATGGAGACCTTCCCCATGTAATTTAAGTGAGTAATTATGAAATGAACGACTTTCTAATTTAATTTAAAGGATATTGGCGTGTATATATCACCAAATTAAAGCTACCTTATTAAGAGTAATATTTCCGAAAAAAACGCTTTATTTTTAAAACCTTCTTCAATTATGCCATACGACCATAGTCCTACTTTGCATATAAATATTGGTCGCTCCAATTTGCATGTATCCTGTTTTAAACCACATATCATCACATGCTATATGCCACATTCTGTGACACCAGGTTTCAATTAATTTCTGTGCTGTGATATTTCATACTTCATTTAATTTATGAAATTACTTTAAAATTAATGATGAATATCAGAATATAAAATTAATATAATTTTTTTTTGCAACATATTTTGCCCAGTTGCAATGAATGCAATATATGAGCCAATAACCTGTTGACATCGCTTACAGTAAAATATTAAATTAATTGGCAATTTGATTAAATTGAAAAGAGCTTACCTGGTGGTAGATAAAGATGATTTTCCATGTAAATTACAAACCATATTTTTTTGATATTTATGAGACTTTATCCAGAGTTGATAATTGTGGGTGGGAAATTTTATGTGAATTTATGTCAAAGGTGTGGACATTTTGTAAAGTAAAATAATTTATGGAATTGTCAGAGAAAATACGAGAGAACAAATCTCACATTTAGAAAATTTTCTCAAAATTTTATTTTTATAGAAAATTGTGGCAAAATTTAATTTCTATAGAAAATTGTGGCAAAATTTAATTTCTATAGAAAATTTTGGCAAAATTTTATTTCTATAGAACAGAAAAATTTGTCAAATCATTTTATTTCTAATTAAATTTTGTCAAAATTTTATTTCTATAGAAAATTTTGTCCAAATATTATTTCTATAGAAAATTGTGGCAAAATTTTATTTCTATAGAAAATTTTGGCAAAATTTTATTTCTACAGAAAAATTTGTCAAATCATTTTATTTCTATAGAAAATTTTGTCCAAATATTATTTCTATAGAAAATTTTGTCCAAATATTATTTCTATAGAAAATTTTGTCCAAATTTTATTTCTATAGAAAATTCTGTCAAAATTTTATTTCTATAGAAAATTTTATCAAAATTTTATTCCTAGGGAAAATTTAGTCAAAATTTTATTTCTCTGAATTTTATTTTTAATTTTGTTTCTATAGAAAATTTTTTACCAAAAATTTCGTTTCTGTAGAAAATTTTCTCAAAATTTTATTTCGTGTTTGTTGTTGATATTGTTGACCTTTTTATTTTAATTTTTATGATGTTTTATCTCATAATCTCGGTTATAGGTCTTTAAATTAAACTTGAAATTGTTGTTTTTTTTTATTTTCCGATATTTCGGTTGACTTCGTCAGAACCGTTTTCAAGGATTTTCTCCGCTGTCTTGTTACAAGAAACCAACAATTTCAAGTTTAATATAGACCTATAGCCGAGATTATGAGATAAAAAATCAAAATTTTATATCTATAGAAAATTTTGTCAAAATTTTATTTTTATAAAAAAAAAAATTTTCAAAATTTTATTTCTATAGAAAAATTTTCTCAAGATTTTATTTCTGTAGGAAATTTTCTCAAAACTTTATTTCCTTAGAAAGTTAGCCTTGATAGTCGGCTACTGCCTAAACAAATTTGCAAGCATATCTCTTTTTTGACAAAATTTTCTATAGAAATAAAATTTTGACCTAATTTTCTATAGAAATAAAACGTAGACAATTTATTTTAAAGAAATAAAATTTTGACAAAAATTTCTATAAAAATAAAATTTTGACAAAAATTTCTATAGAAATATAATTTCGAAAAATTTTCTATTTAAATAAAATTTTGACAAAATTTTCTATAGAAATAAAAATTTAGAAAAAAAAAAAACTATAGAAATAGAATTTCATCCTAACCACAAAAATGTGATCAGAAATTTTAAAATAATTTTATTTTTAAATTTGGTAGATTTTTGGTAAACTACACCAGGGCATCAAATTTTCCTGGTTTTAACAAAATTTTGTGGAAATCTCAAAATTTTGTTCAATTTTCGCACGAGTTAGTTCATTTTTGCTATAAAACAGTTCACTTTTTTCTGTGTAGTTGATTAAACAAATGGTTTTCCTTATGTAGGGCTTGGTTTTGTGTAACCTCAATTGGATTTATTTCTCATATAAAACCATTGACTTTTTGTTATAAAATTGAATTGCATAATCCAAATGTTACTAAAAGCCATTAGGTTTTTGTGGTTACAAAAAAAAAAAACAATAGTCTAAAAAATATTTTCAAAACTAAAATAATGTTATTTGAACATCAATGGTGTTGCTAGTTTTACGTCTTTGAAAATATTATCACAATAAATCGAAAACCTAAATTTGTGAAAAATTCCAATTCCTTAGACTTCATTAATTGATTTGAGTTCTTGTTTAATTTTCTTTATTGAAAATTCTAAAGAAACTGACCACAAGATTAAAAAAAGTTTTCTCCCCCTCCCAAAACCACAAAACAAAAATCCTGATAAAAGGAAAAAGTCCCAAGAAAAAATTTAAATTTTATATAACAGTGGAAACCGCAACCATGTCCATTAAACTACAGAAAGAAAATGTCCTTAAACACTTGTGAGGGTAAATGAAAAATATTGAGTTTAAGAGCAAACAACAAAAAAAAAACGAAAAGCTTTGGGGGAAAAATAACAAAAGCATTTTGTATTTCATTGTACAAAATGCAAAAAGAAAAAAACTTGAAAAAACTTTTATATTTTTCCCTTTTGTAGTTAATATGATATACACTCACCACTATAGCCGGCGAACTTACATCAATTGATACGAACAAAATTTGTACAATGCGTATGGAGTGACCGTAAACCCAAAGTCTATTCGGACTATTTTCCTGCTGACTGGAGTGCTCAGACAATTTCCCAGCAGTTCACTTTAATTTTGTTTCTATGGTGGTGGCTATAAAAAATATAGGGCGTGTTGTTATTGCATTGCATATCAGCCACCCTTTACATCAATCGACATAAAATCACGAACTCTTATTTTCCCTAAAATGTCTAATTTCTAATTTTTATATTTACTATTGTATTTGTTTTGTTTTCCTTAAAATTTGTATTTTTGTAAATATTTTGCAAAATCTTCCATTGTTTACAATTTGTATTTGAATTTTCCGAAAACACACACACACACACATTTGCATTTGCAAAACAAAAACAATACGTCTGTGTATTTAGGAAACACACATCATGAATCCAAAAACAACAACAGGTGTTAAATGGCGAATTCATTAATAATATGAAAGTCATAAGAGAATATGCTATAGAGAAATTTTGTTACATTATAACAAGAGAAATGTTTCTCTCTCTCACTCGAATTGGGTGGGAAAACATAGAACACTGTAAATAAAGAGAAACAATGCTGTATATATAACAGAGCCTATGTAGCCTATGGATTTCTACAATCTATGTAACAGAGACATGGGGAATGCTGTTAATTGTACTCTGCTAAGTTGTGCGGTTAGTATTTTATAATTTTAAGCAAAATATAGAAGTGTGCAATAATGTATATAGACGTAATAGGATCGAAATTATTTTTGTTTAGATTTAAAGGTTGAATATAATTTACTTTTTATGATATAATTAAAATTTCGTGAGAAAGAGGATTTTTTTTTTGGTTAAATAAGTGAAGTTTTTTAAGTTTTTCAATTCGAATGAACTTCCAATGTATATCATCTTAAACAGTGCAGTGGATCTGAAAGGGTGTAGTTCCGTCCTATCACAAGCTCAAGTTGCCACAGTTGGTGGAAATCTACCAAAAATTGGTAAATTTTTTACTGTTTGGTAGATTGGTAGAATTCTTGAAGTTTTGGTAGATTTTGCAAAATATTGCTTTCCAATTAAGAGGTACTTCAATTTAATAAAATAATAAAATTTTGACAAATTTTTCTATCAAAATAAAATTTTGAGAATATTTTCTATAGAATAACATTTTGAGAAAATTTTCTACAGAAATAAAATTTTGGCAAAATTTTCTACAGAAAAAAATTTTGAGATTTTTTTTTGCAGAAATAACATATTACAAAATCTTTTGTTAAAGTAAACATTTTGACAAAATTTTATGTAGAAGTAAAAATTTTTACAAAATGTTCTATAACGATAAAATTTTGTCAAAATTTTCTATAGAATTGACGTTTTGAGAAAAATTTCTACAGAAATAAAATTTTGACAAAATTTTCTATAAAGTCGGTATCTTAAAAAATTTAATTTTCGTGTTGGATCATCAAAATAATATTTTGAAAAAAATTTTATTTTTGAGAAAATTTTCAATAGAAATAAAATTTTGAGAATTTTTTTTTACAAAAATAAAATTTTGACAAAATCTTCTGTGAAAGTAAAAATTTTGAGAAAATTTTTTGTAGAAGTAAACATTTTTACAAAATTTTTTGTAGAAGTAAAACCTTTTACAAACTTTTCTATAGAAATAAAACTTTGTGAAAATTTTCTATAGAAATAAAATTTTGATAAAATTTTCTATAAAAATAAAATTTTGACAAAAATGTCTACAGAAGTAACGTTTTGAGGAGATTTTCTACATACATTTAATTTTGAGAATTTTTTTTACAGAAATAAAATTTTGACAAAATCTTCTGTAAAAGTAAAAAATTTCTATAGAAAAAAAAATTTCTATAAATTCGGTATCTTAAAAAATTTTAATTTTCGTGTTGGATCATTAGAATAATATTTTGAGAAAAATTTTAGTTTTGAGAAAATTTTCACAGAAACAAAAATTTTGAGAATTTTTTTTACAAAAATAAAATTTGACAAAATCTTCTGAGAAAGTTAAAATTTTGACAAAATGTTTTGTAGAAGTAAAAAATTTGTACAAAATTTTCTATAGAAATAAAATTTTGTCAAAATTTTCTATAGAAATAAAATTTTGACAAAATTTTCCATAAAAATAAAATTTTGATAAATTTTTCTATAGAAATAAAATTTTTGACAAAATTTTCTATAAAAATAAAATGATGAGAAAAATTTCTACAGAAGTAACGTTTTGAGGAAATTTTCTACATACATTTAATTTTGAGAAGTTTTTTTACAGAAATAAAATTTTGACAAAATCTTCTGCGAAAGTAAAAAGTGTTGACAAAGTCTTTTTATGACAAAATTTTTTGTAGAAGTAAAAAATTTGTACAAAATTTTCTATAGAAATAAAATTTTGTCAAAATTTTCTATAGAAATAAAATTTTGACAAAATTTTCCATAAAAATAAAATTTTGAGAAAAGTTTCAACAGAAATAAAATTCTGACAAATTGTTTTACAGAAATAAAATTTTGACAAAATTTTCTATAGAAATAACGTATTGAGAAAATTTTCTACAGAAATAAAATTTTGAGATTTTTTTTGCAGAAATAACATTCTGACAAAATCTTCTGTTAAAGTAATCATTTTGACAAATTTTTATGTAGAAATAAAATTTTGTCTAAATTTTCTATAGATATAAAATTTTGACAAAATTTTCTATAAAAATAGAATTTTGAGAAAATTTTCAATAGAAGTAACGTTTTGAGAAAATTTTCTACATGCATTAAATTTTGAGAAATTTTTTTACAGAAATAAAATTTTGAAAAAAACTTCTGTAAAAAATTTCTATAGAAAAAATTTTTTTCTATAAATTCGGTATCTTAAAAAATTGTAATTTTCGTGTTGGATCATTAAAATAATATTTTGAGAAACATTTTATTTTTGAGAAAATAAAATTTTGAGAATTTTTTTCTTACAATAATAAAATTTTGACAAAATTTTCTGTGAAAGTAAAAATTTTCCCAAATTTTTAGTAGAAGTAAAAATTTTTAGAAAATTTTCTATAGAAATAAAATTTTGTCAAAATTTTCTACAGAAATAAAATTTTGAGAAAATTTTCTATAAAAATAAAATTTTGAGAACATTTTCAATAGAAATAACGTTTAGAGAAAAGTTTGTACAGAAATAAAATTCTGAGAAATTTTTTTACAGAATTAAAATTTTAACAAAATTTTGTGCGAAAGTAAAAAATTTTGGTAAAATCTTCTGTGAAAGTAAATATTTTTACAAAATTTTCTATAGAAATAAAATTTTGTCACAATTTTCTATAGAAGTATACATTTTTACAAAATTCTCTATAGAAATAAAATTTTGCCAAAATTTTCTATAAAAATAAAATTTTGACAAAATTGTATAACGTATTAAAAAATTTTCTACAGAAATCAAATTTTGAGATATTTTTTACAGAAATACAATTTTGACAAAATCTTCTGTAAAAGTAAAAAGTTTTTATAGAAATAAAATTTTGAGAAATTTTTGTACAGAAATAAAATTTTGAAAATTTTTTGTACAGAAATAAAATTTTGACAAAATCTTCTGTAAAGTAAAAGTTTTGACAAAATTTTCTGTAGAAGTAAAAATATTTACAAAATTTTCTGTAGAAGTAAAATTTTTTTACAAAATTTTCTATAGAAATAAAATTTTTACAAATTTTTTTATAGAAATACAATTTTGTCAAAATTTTCTATAAATTCATATCTTAAAAATTTTTAATTTGCATGTTAGATCATTATAACCTTTAAAATTCGACACATTTAGAATTCAAGGGATATTTATACTCCCAAACAATTGTCGCTAGAAGGAGAGATAAAAATATATCAATTTTGTATAAGATAAAATTTTTGGGAAATTTTCTATAAAAAGAACATTTTGAGACAATTTTCTATAGAAATAACATTTAGAGAAAATTTTCTACAGAACCAAAAAATTTTCAGAACATTTTTTACAGAAATGAAATTATGACAAAATCTTTGTGAAAAGAAAAATTTTGACAAAACCTTCTGTGGGAATGAAAATTTTGACAAAATTTTCTGCAGGAGCAAACATTTTTATATTTTCCATAGAAATAAAATTTGTCAAAATAAAAATCTTCAAAACAAGATTTTTTAAATTTGTAGGATTTTTGATAAAATTTTCTTGAAATTTTGGTAGATTATTTTTGGCACGAGTGGCAACGGTGATTACAAGTCCACCTTACATTCATTGGCGATGATTAAATTTTTCATTACTGTCGGCTTACAAATTTGGGATCCAAACTGATTTTGCTGGAAACTCTTTTTTTTTTGGTTTGTAACCAACATAAGTTGGTACTTCAAACTAATTTCAGGTAGATGATGTTTCTATTTTGTGACATTTACCAAAGGAATCTTTGTCTCAGATCCCTTGCCAAAGGGTTTTTCTAACGAATTTATTTGCTCCTTTTCGTTTGGTAAAGTTTTTTTGTTTTGACACTACCCCACTTGTCTTAACTCCTTCATTGGCCTGATTAAATGTCGTTGTTTGTTTGCTAGCCCTTGCTTTTCGGTTGACAGGTTGCCATAAAGATAAGCAGATTTGCGTCCATTTCTTATATCATATCTCGAGAAAACAATGAAAGCCTTAGACCATAACACAAAGGTCAAGAAAATAGATAGCCAAGTGTCTTACTTTAATACGATTTTTCTATGAATTTGTAATGCCCTATTGAGTTTAAACTAACAAAAATGTTTTGGCCACATTATTGCCTTTTAAAGGATCATGTATTTCATTGGCTATTTTGGTACAATTGAAGAAAGGGACCCAAATACTTTTAGCTTTTGTTGCTGATTCTTGCGGAAGAAGAACATAAATTTCCATGGTTCATTTCATTTGTTATCCCCCAAAGACATTAAAAGGACATTGTGTCCCCACCCCAAATCCTGTCCCTCCCCGCACAATCGAGCGAAACATAAAACATCACATGCCATAATCAATTTTAATTGATATCATTTGAGACTCCAGGATATTTCCACATCAATTAAAATCAAACCGGAAATCGAAATTTGTGAAGTGGAAAAGACACAAATAAGGTACTGTGGTATGCCATAGAGTATTTGAAAAAAAAAACTATTTTAGTACGAAAAAAGCACGTTTGTATATTTCTAGAGAAAAAAGATAATTATTTTAATTTTTTTAGTAAGTAAATACTGATAATTTGGGTGCAGTGAGTTTTTTGGCATCAGATTTTTTTTGGTATCCAAACTTTAAATATAAAGGCCTACTGTTCTCTTATTAGGGCTATAACTTTTGCCCTCATTTTCCGTTTTTGTAGTTCATTTCCTCTAATGGTGAAACAATGGTTTAAATATAAATTCACATATTTAATCGCCTAGGCAACTTGACCTTATATCAAATTAAATGCAAATAAAGAAGAAATTTTCTTTGAAATAGCTTACAAATAATTTGAGTCTTTAAGAAAACGAGCAGTTCAAAATATTTAAATTTGCTTTTAATTTTTATAATTTATAATTAATCTTCTTAGGTGGTCTACAGTTATTTTACAGACTTATTTCGTTGAAAATGGGGAAATTTTTGTGGTAAATACTAAAGAGATTCATAAGAATTATTAAAAGAAAAACAAAAGTTCTTTGGCCTGGAATACGGGGGCTACTTATAATAAAATGTTAGGAAAATGTCTCTATTTTTATAAGCATCAATATATAGTAAGGGGGCAGTAGGGGTTCAAGGGACTTTTCAATTCAAGGGACTTTTCAATTCAATTTGCAAAATTTTATTTCTATAGAAAAATGTGTCACAATTTTGTTTCTATTGAAAATTTTGTCAAAATTTTATTTCTATAGAACATTTTTGCAAAATTTTATTTCTATAGAAAATTTTGTGAATATTTTATTTCTATAGAAAATGTTGTCAAAATTTTATATCTTAGAGAGTTTTGTCAAAATTTTATTTCCATAGAAAATTTTTGCAAAATCTTATATCTATAGAAAATTTTGACACACAGTTTGTCAAAATAATACATCTATAGAAATTTTGGTATTTTGTCAAATTTTCACATCTATAGAAATTTTTGTAAAAATTTTATTTCTATAGAAAATGTCTTGCAAATTTTATTTCTATAGCAAATTTTGTCAACATTTTATTTCTATAGAATTTTTTTTTTTAATTTTATTATTATCGGAAATTTTGTAAAAATTATATTTCTATAGGAAATTTTGTCAAAATTGTATTAGTATCGGAAATTTTGTCAGAAATTTATTTGTATAGGAAATTTTGTCAAATTTTTTTCTATAGAAAAAGTTGTCAAAATGTTATTTTATAGAACATTTTTGCAAAATTTTATTTTTTTTCTACAGGAAAATTTATAATTTTTTTTCTACAGAAATAAAATTTTTACAACATTTCCTGTTTCGTCTACGTCACTGTTTTATATTTCTATAGAAAAAAATTGAAATTTTGTAAAAATTATATTTCTATAGGAAATTTTGTTAAAATTGTATTAGTATCGGAAATTTTGTCAGAAATTTATTTGTATAGGAAATTTTGTCAATTTTTTTTTTCTATAGAAAAAGTTGTCAAACTGTTATTTTATAGAACATTTTTGCAAAATTTTATTTTTTTCTACAGGAAAATTTATAATTTTTTTTTTCTACAGAAATAAAATTTTTACAACATTTCCTGTTTCGTCTACGTCACTGTTTTATATTTCTATAGAAAAAAATTGAAATTTTGTAAAAATTATATTTCTATAGGAAATTTTGTTAAAATTGTATTAGTATCGGAAATTTTGTCAGAAATTTATTTGTATAGGAAATTTTGTTACATTTTTTTCTATAGAAAAAGTTGTCTAATGTTATTTTATAGAACATTTTTGCAAAATTTTATTTTTTTCTACAGGAAAATTTATATTTTTTTTTTCTACAGAAATAAAATTTTTACAACATTTCCTGTTTCGTCTACGTCACTGTTTTGTATTTCTATAGAAAAAAATTGAAATTTTGTAAAAATTTTATTTCTATAGGAAATTTTGTTAAAATTGTATTAGTATCGGAAATTTTGTCAGAAATTTATTTGTATAGGAAATTTTGTCAAATTTTTTTTTTCTATAGAAAAAGTTGCCAAAATGTTATTTTATAGAACATTTTTGCAAAATTTTATTTTTTTCTACAGGAAAATTTATAATTTTTTTTTCTACAGAAATAAAATTTTTACAACATTTCCTGTTTCGTCTACGTCATTGTTTTGTATTTCTATAGAAAAAAATTGATAAAATTTTATTTCTATAGAAAAAAATTTTAAAATTTTATTGCTAATAAAATTTTGGCAAAATTTTATTTCTATAGCAAATTTTCTCAAAATTTTATAGAAAATGTTGTCAAAATTTTATTTTTATAGGAGATTTACTCAAAATGTTATTTCTATAGAAAATTTTTGTTAAAATTCTATTTTTAGAGAAAATTTTTGTCAAAATTTTATTTTTATAGAAAATGAGGTCAAAATTTTACTTTTACAGGAAATCATGTCAAAATTTTCTTTCTAGAGATAATTGTGTCCAAATTTTATTTCTATAGAAAATTTTGTCAAAATTTTATATCTTAGAAAGAAAGTGCAAAATCTTATGTATATAGAAAATTTTGACACAAAGTTTGTCAAAATAATACATATATAGATTTTTTTTATTTTTAAAAATTTTTACCTTTATAGAAATTTTTGTAAAAATTTTATTTCTATAGAAAATGTCTTGCAAAATTTGCTAAAACTTTATTACTATCGGAAAGTTTGTAAAAATTATATTTCTATAGGAAATTTTGACAAAATTTTATTAATATCGGAAATTTTGTCAGAATTTTATTTTTATAGGAAATTTTGTCAAATTTTTTTTCCATAGAAAAAGTTGTCAAAATTTTATTCAATAGGACATTTTTAAAATTTTTTTCTACAGAAATAAAATTTTTACAACATTTCCTGTTTTGTCTAAGTCATTGCATTGTATTTCTATAGAAAAAAATGACAAAATTTTATTTCTATAGAAAACAATTTTTAAAATTTTATTGCTAATAAAATTTTGGCAATATTTTATTTCTACAGAAAGTTTTCTCAACATTTTATGTCTATAGAAAATTTTAACAAAATTTTTTTTATAGAAAATTGTAACAATTTTTTTTTTCTATATAAAATTTTAACAAAATTTTATTTCTAAAGTTCCCCCTATCAAATAATTCCACGAAACGCATTTTTCTTAGTTTAGATCTATTTGCTAACACTATCACAATCTTATTATTATTATTTATTTACTTTACACAATCCATTTTCAAGTCTATGTAACCATTTGGTGTTTTTGAGACATCTCCATGGTAATGTCACAAAGAAATGCTTTTTATGTGAATCCTCTCCCAGTCAAATGCATTGACAATATTGTCTTCCCTCTAAGTGTTATGGCTTATAAATATCCAAGTTTTTTTTGTTTCCTACTTTAAAGACACCCAGTCGCCTTTTGTCTGTCTTTGGCAATGGCACAATGTCCTTAACTATTGAAACTAGAGACAGACCATTATTGCAGCCGGATAAGACGGATAGGAAATCTAAAGCACAATTGTAATAATTTTTCACAAATTTGTTGTGTAAGTTTACTGATATCCGACCTCATAATGGTGGCCATTAAATTGGAAGTTATGGAGAATAGTGAACATTTTTCAATACAATTTATAAACTTACAGAAAAAAGAATGTTGCTTACATTGAAAATATGGAAAAAGGAAAAATACAGTAAGTTAGCTTTTCCAGCTTGTTGTTATTACTAACTTTTTCTTTTGAGTGTACCTAACTATCCCTTGAAAATCCATTCCAGATTTATAACTTCAAGAAAATCGAAAAGAAAAACTTTCGTCTTCAAGATGCTTACAAAAAAGGATACTAAGGATGTGTGAGCGCAATATCGCCGAACCCTTCCGGCTTTCCTTGGTCATTACCATACACCTTGATAGGTTTTTATTTGCATCCTTCTCTATGGCTTTTGTGGGCAAGCTTATCTCTATGCATTTTACAATGTGGACCATAAGGGGGAAAATGTCAGGCATTACAAGTTTGCACTTCTTTCACAAGCACCACCACCATTGTTCGTAGACTATAGCATTTATGATTTCCTTTCGGAATTTTGTCCTTTTCTTGTCCATGTTGTTGTGTTTCTATTTTTTCTATTCAATGTTCTTGGCCATTAAACAAATACAGTGAAACCTCTCCAACTTAGACACCCGCAAAAGTGCGCATTTTTCATGAGATGTTTGATTTGATTTTTTCAAAATTTTATTTCTATAGAAAATTTTGGCAAAATTTTATTTCTATAGAAAATTTTGTCAAAATTTTTTATTTTATAGAAAATTTTGTCAAAATTTCATTTCTTTGGAAAATTTTGTCAAAATTTCATTTCTTTAGAAAATTTTATAAAAATTTTATTGCTATAGAAAATTTTGTCAAAATTTTAATTTTAATTTCTATAGAAAATTTTGTCAAAATTTTATTTCTATAGAAAATTTGGTAAAATTTTATTTCTATAGAAAATTTTGTCAAAATTTTATTTCTATAGAAAATTTTGTCGTAAATTTATTTCTATAGAAAATTTTCTCAAAATTTAATTTCTATATAACATTTTGACAAAATTTTATTTCTATAGAAAATTTTGTCACAATTTTGATTAGTATAGAAAATTTTGTCAAAATTTTACTTCTTTAGAAAATTTTGTCAAAATGTTATTGCTATAGAAAATGTTGTCAAAATTTTATTTCTATAGAAAATTTTGTCAAAATTTTATTTCTATAGAAAATTTTGTCAAAATTTTATTTCTATAAAAAATTTTGTCAAAATTTTATTTCTTTAGAGATTTTTGTCAAAATTTTATTTCTATTCGTTTTGTTTTGTTATTGTTGGTTTTGTTCTTTAAGCATTGTTGTTGTTTTTTTTATTGCAGCTTGAAACCATACGCACGTTTCGGAATTACAACATTCCTCACCAGCAACCTCTACTTGCAGCAAAACTATCAACCAATTATCAGAATAAATTCAGGCAGTTCATTAAACCAAACAATGAACCACACTTGAACCTTCCGAAAAAAAGGTTTTGTATGATAGCTGGCTTATGCCGAAATAAATTCGAGATATGTTTTTTTCGAATTTATTTCGGCATAAGCTATCATACAAAACCTTTTATCGGAAGGTTCAAGTGTGGTTCATTGTTGGGTTTAATGTACTGCCTGAATTTATTATATATAGGGCTTTGCCCAAATCAATTTTACAAACATTCTTTTCCTCTGTTGGTTAAGCTACACTTGTAGTTTAGTCAATGTATGGTTTTAAGCTGAAATAAAAAAATAAAAAAAAAAACAATAAAATTTTATTTATTTAGAAAATTTTGTCAAAATTTTATTTCTATAGAAAATTTTGTCAAAATTTTATTTCTATAGAAAATTTTATTTCTATAGAAAATTTTGTCAAAATTTCAAAATTTTATTTCTATAGAAAATTTTGTCAAAATGTTATTTCTATAGAAAATTTTGTCAAAATTTTATTTCTATAAAAAAATTTGTCAAAATTTCATTTCGTTAGAAAATTTTGTCAACATTTTATTTCTATAGAAAATTTTGTCAAAATGTTTTTTCTTTAGAAAATTTTGTCAAAATTTTAATTTCTATAGAAAATTTTGTCAAAATTTTATTTCTACAAAAAATTTGTCAAAATGTTATTTCTATAGAAAATTTTGTCAAAATTTTATTTCTATAGAAAATTTTGTCAAAATTTCAAAATTTTATTTCTATAGAAAATTTTGTCAAAATGTTATTTCTATAGAAACTTTTGTCAAAATTTTAATTTCTATAGAAAATTTTGTCAAAATTTTATTTCTACAAAAATTTGTCAAAATTTTATTTCTATAGAAAATTTGGAAAAATTTTATTTCAATAGAAAATTTTGTAAAAATTTATTGCTATAGAAAATTTTGTCAAAAATTTATTTCTATAGAAAATTTTGTCAAAATTTTATTTCTATAAAAAATTTTGTCAAGATTTTATTTCTATAGAAAATTTTGTCATAAATATATGTCTGTAGAAAATTTTCTCAAAATTTAATTTCTATAGAACATTTTGACAAGTTTTATTTCTATACCAAATTTTGTAAAAATTTTATTTCTATAAAAAATTTTGTTAAAATTTTATTTCTATAGAAAATTTTGTTAAAATTTTATTTCTATAGAAAATTTTGTTAAAATTTTATTTCTATAGAAAATTTTGTCAAAATTTTGATTTCTATACAAACTTTTGTCAAAATTCTATTTCTATACAAAATTTTGTCAAAATTTTATTTCTATACAAAATTTTGTCAAAATTTTATTTCTATAAAAAATTTTGTCAAAATTTTATTTCTATAGAAAATTTTGTCATAAATTTATGTCTATAGAAAATTTTCTCAAAATTTAATTTCTATAGAACATTTTGACACAATTTTATTTCTATAGAAAATATTGGCAAAATTTTGATTTCTATAGAAAATTTTGTCAAAATTCTATTTCGATAGAAAATGTTGTAAAAATTTTATTGCTATAGAAAATTTTGTCAAAATTTTATTTCTATAAAAAATTTGGTCAAAATTTTATTTCTTTAGAGAATTTTGTCAAGATTTTATTTCTATAGAAAATTTTGTAAAAATGTTATTTCTTTAGAAAATTTTCTCAAAATTTTATTTCTTTAGAGAATTTTGTCAAAATTTTATTTCTATAGAAAATTTTGTCAAAATTTTATTTATTTAGAAAATTTTGTCAAAACTCTATTTCTATAGAAAATTTTCTCAAAATTTTATTTCTAAAGAAAATTTTGTAAAAATTTTTTGTCATAAATTTATTTCTATAGAAAATTTTTTCAAAAGTTTATTTCTATAGAAATTAAATCGTCTATAGAAACAAAATTTCAACAAAATTTTCTATACAAATATAATTTTTGCAAAATTTTCTATAGAAATAAAATTTTGACGAAATTTTCTATAGAAAATAAAATTTAGACGAAATTTTATTTCTACAGAAAATTGTGTCATACATTTTTTTCTATAGAAAATTTTGTCATAAATTTAGTGTCTATGTTTGAGAGGAAATAAAAATTTGTCAAAATTTTGTCATAAATTTAGTGTCCATGTTTGAGAGGTTTCACTGTATATATATGTGTGCCTGTGTGTGAAAGCGTTGGGATTTTTAAGTTTATGGTCGATTTTGTATGCACCATTAGCCTAAATTTTCTGTAGATAAAGAAGAGCATCCGCAATCATAAAAATTTTTATTATGGGCTCTTGCAAACATTCACAAATTCTTAGGATGGCCTTACCGGACCAATAAGTTCGATTTCAAAATATAGCTTAAATTACCCGATATTTAAATAAGATCTACAGCTAATGAATGATTTCAACTGGAACTGCACCAAATTTTATGAAGATCGGTTTAATATTGCCTCCTCTTTCTCTCTCTCCTTTGTAAAAAGCGATGAAGACAATTCCATAGTTTTTCCATTTTCTCCTCAAAACTTTTCCATGGAAGACCCTATAATATTGTTTCCATATAAAAAACAACCCAACAAAACTGGGTATCCTTTCACTTGGTCTTGTATACGAGCATAAAATGTCCTTTTGTTTATTTTCCATCCATGTACAATGAGGTTTCCCAAAGAAACACTATTTGACAAAAATATTTTTAAGGGCATCGGAAACTTCGAAAAGAAATTGCTGTCATAAGCACTATAGGGGAGAGTTTGCAAGAGGGACATTATCTAGAGAAGAAACCCATTTGAGAAGATGCGCAAAAAATAAAAGGAGCCAGACTGAGTTGATATTCCTATTTCTACACTGCAAAAAAAATGTGGATCCAATTTTAAACATTATGCAGAGTGATACTGAGTTAAGAAATATATGGTTATAACTATACCTTTAAATCTTCAATGAGCTAATTTTTGTTGTTTAGTGTAAACGTTATTATTTATACGCTTAAACGTTGTAGAAAATGCACAAAATGGAAAACAGTACCAAATCCCTTGAAAACAGCATTATTCAGCCAGTGAGAGAGATTGCAACATTTCATGAGAAAATAATGCAGTGCTTATGGTCATGCATGGTTAAATATTGGCAGCTACATACATGTCTTTTTAACGGTTTTCAATGGAAATTTAAAAATAAAAGTAGATTTTTTGATGGCGGTTTATTCAAATGGCAAGTAAAATATTATAGCAATATTGCACAAATACCACAATAAATAAAATAACTCATAAAATGGAAATTTTTTTAAAACTTTCCTTTGGGTTGTTGTAGACAAAATGTTCTACAGAAATATAATTTTGACTAAATTTCCTGTAGAAATAAAATTTTGCAAAACATTTCTACAAAAATAAAACTTTGCAAAAATATCTAATTATACAATTATTTTTCGAGCTTTATGGACAGATAGATTAAGGAACATGGTTAATAGAGCCATTGAAAAGAAAACGCCAGATAAAAATCTATACACGCCTGGACTGTACATGTTTTTCTCCATAAGGAGTTAGCATAAAGGGCCCAAAATTGAGTTATCTCTCCCAGCCAGATCTATACTAAAGGCTGTGGAAAGGTTCATTCGCCCGAACCGAAACATGTACGGTCCAGGCGTGTATAGATTTGTATCTGGCGTTTTCTTTTCAATGGCTCTATTAACCATGTTCCTTAATCTATCTGTCCATAAAGCTCGAAAAATAATTGTATAATTAGATATAATGCATTTGGACGACAATTGCCTGTTTCGGTATCAGGCTAACATGAAATATAATTTGCAAAAATATTCTATAGAAATAAAATTTTGTAAAAATTTTCTATAGAAATAAAATTATAGAAATAAAATCTTGACAAAATGTTCTATAGAAATAAAATTTTAACAAAATATTCTATAGAAATAAAATTTTAACAGAAATTTCTATAGAAATAAAATTTTGACAAAATGTTCTATAGAAATAAAATTTTGACAACGTTTTCTATAAAAATAAATTTTTGACAAAATTTTCTAAAGAACTAAAATTTTGAAAAAAAAAATTTCTATAGAAATAACATTTTGAAATATTTTTCTATAGAAATAAAATTTTGAAAAAATATTCCATAGAAATGTAATTTTGACAAATTTTTCTATAGAAATAAAATTTTGCCCAAATTTTCTATAAAAAATAAAACTTTGATAAAATTTTCTATAGAAATAAAATTTTTACAAAATATTCTATAGAAATAAAATTTTAACAAAAATTTTCTATAGAAATATTAAATTATTAAATATTTTTAAACAAATTAAATTTTTGAGAATTTTTTTTATAGAAATAAAATTTAGACAAATTTTTCTATAGAAATAAAATTATGACAAAATTTTCTATAAAAATAAAATTATGAAATATTTTCTAAAGAAATTGAATTTTTGAGAAAATTTTTTATAGAAATAAAATTTTGACAAAATTTTCAATAGAAATAAAATTTTGACAAAATTTTCAAAAGAAATAAAATTTTTCCCACATTTTCTATAAAAGTAAAACTGTGATAAACTTTTCTATAGAAATAAAATTTTAAAAAATTGTCTATAGAAATAAAATTTTGACAAAGTTTTTTATAGAAATAAAATTTTGACAAAATTTTCTATAGAAATAAAATTTTTAAAAAATTTTCTATAGAAATAAAATTATGAAATATTTTTTAAAGAAATTAAATTTTTGAGAAATTTTTTTATAGAAATAGAATTAAGACAAAATTTTCTATGGAAATAAAATTATGACAAAATTTTCTATAAAAATAAAATTATGAAATATTTTCTAAAGAAATTGAATTTTTGAAAAAAATTTTTATAGAAATAAAATATAGATAAAATTTTCTATAGAAATAAAATTATGACAAAATTTTCTAAAGAAATAAAATTTTTACAAAATTTTCTATAGAAATAAAGTTATGAAATATTTTTTAAAGAAATTAAATTTTTGAGACATTTTTTTATAGAAATAGAATTTAGACAACATTTTCTATAGAAATAAAATTATGACAAAATTTTCTATAAAAATAAAATAATGAAATATTTTCTAAAGAAATTGAATTTTTGAGAAAAAATTTTATAGAAATAAAATTTAGACAAAATTTTCTATAAAAATAAAATTATGAAATATTTTCTAAAGAAATTGAATTTTTGAAAAAAATTTTTATAGAAATAAAATTTTGCTGCAAGTAGAGGATGCTGATGAGGAATGTGGTAATTCCGAAACAGCTGTACATCCAACCATCTTGCAGTCTATAGGGCTTTGCCCAAATAAATTTGACAAGCATACACACAAAAATTTTTTCTCTGATTCCATCACCAAATTAATTGATCCAATTAATTTTTTTAATTGAAATGTCTTCAATCACGAAAATGTTAGTATCAATCACAGTTTTAATTGGGCATAGAAAAAATTCTTGATTAAAAAATTAATTGATTTTTTCAGCAAAATTCAATTAATTTTTTAATTGATTCAATTAAAAATTTAATTGATGTTGATTGCAAAACGCAATTAATTTATTAATTAAAAAAGGTAACTATTTTTAATTACTTAGTTAGATTGGCTTAGAGTTTTTATTTGGATTAACAAATGATTGTTTGAAATACATTTTTAATTAAAAAAAGTAAAAAAAAATCAGCACTTTTTTAACTGAATTAGTCTTCCGGATTTGATTAAAAAGTTAATTGTATCAATTAATTTTTTAATTAAACATTTTAAAAATTTCAATCATTGACTTAACTAACTTAATGTTTCTATCATGATTAAAAAGTAAATTGTATCAATTAATGTATTAATTGAAAACATTTTCAACTTCAATTAACTTTTTAATTGGAAATATTTTGGTGATATTTTTTTCTGTGTACTTTTCCTCTGTTGGTTAAGCTACACTTGTAGTTTAGTCAATGCATGGCTTTAAGCTGAGATCAAAAACAACAATAACGAAATAAAATTTAGACAAAATTTTCTATAGAAATAAAATTATGACAAAATTTTCTAAAGAACTAAAATTTTTACAAAATGTTCTATAGGAATTAAATTTTTGGACAACATATTCATTAGAAATAAAATGTTGACAAAATTTTCGATAGAAATAAAATTTAGCTAAAAGTTTCTGTAGAAATAAATTTTTGAGAAAATTGTCAAAAAAACAAACTTTTCTATAGAAAGGTTAAGATATCCAGTTTCAAATGGATTCAATTTAAATGGATTAGCTATAGTGAAAAACGACTTAATTGCATAGTTTATAGACTTTTGGGTAAGAAAAAAATTTTAATATCAGATAAATTCGCATTCTATGCCTTCTATGCAAAATTTGCATTCGTATTTTAAGGACATAAAATCTTTGGCCTAAGGACAACAGTTTTTTCAGGGTAAGATAAGACCACATACCCAATCTCGTAATTAGATATTGTAGTCTGCATTTTCTATCTTTCTTACGATTTGTATTTCAAAAAACTTCCTTTACGTTTAAGGAATATAAGGAGAATTCTCACTTCTTCCATCCCTTGGCACAGAACAAATGGAAGAGAAAAAGACCAACTAAAATGAGAAAAAAGGCAACTATATCACGATAACAATGAAATATTGAGACATTGACCTTAATAGTTGACATTGGTCACAGATAACTTAAGCTTTGGCCGATATTTTAACGGAAAATCCTGGCATTCGAAGGTCAGAAAATTTTTCCATTAATCATTTGGCCATAAAATCATTTCCTTTTACCTAGGATTAACAAAACCAAAAACAAAAATTGCCATATGAATAATGGGAAAATTGCTTTTTTGAGTTTCCATATGAAAATTTACAGATAAAACCACAAAAGAGCAATTAAAAACATCTGCTTGGATCAATATTTTCCAATAAACCGAAAGATCTTCTCATTTATTATGGAAACACAAAAGGAAACAAAGTCCTTGACCAATCTTCGAGATTGCTATTTGGTTAATGGAATTATTTACCTATACTAGTGGTGGTCGTGGTTCAGTTTTCTTTGTAATAAGACAATGGAAATAGATAATGTTTATTTGAAATTTGCATAACTGACTACATAACGCTTCCAATCCATAAGGGAAGGCATAGCAGCACCCTAAAAGAATAAAAGACCATTGGTGAAAGGTAACGTGGGTAGCCATCTTTTTGGCTGCTGGGTGGGCGAATGTACACCTTAACATGGTCAATTCGACAATTTCGAATGAATTGTCGATGACAGCATAGTGCGGTCCGGTCCGTCCGCCCGTTTTTATGTTTGTTTTCCGTCCAGTGTACACATATGGGTGTATACCTGCGAATACATTCTGACCACATATTATTTTAAAATATTTTTATTGTCAATTTTGTCAAAATTTTATTTCTATAGAAAAGTTTGTCAAAATTTTATTTCTGTAGAAAATTTTGTCAAAATTTTATTTCTATAGAAAGTTTTGTTTTTTATTTCTATAGAAAATTTTGTAAAAGTTTTATTTCTATAGCAAATTTTGTCAAAATTTTATTTTTATAGGAAATTTTGTAACTATTTTATTTCTATAGGAAATTTTTTAAAAAAATTATTTCTATAGGATATGTTGTAAAAATTTTATTTCAATAGAATATTTTGTTAAAATTTTATTTCTATTGACAATTTTACCAAAATTTTATTTCTATAGAAAATTTTGTCAAAATTTTATTCCTATAGGAATTGTTGTAAAATTGTTATTTCTATAGAAAAATTTTCAAAATTTTATTTCTATACATAATTTTGTCAAAATTTTATTTTTATAGGAAATTTTTTAAAAATGTTATATCTATAGAAAATTTTGTCAAATTTTTTTTATATAGACAATTTTGTAAAAATTTTATTTCTATAGAAAATTTTGTCAAAATTTTATTTTCATGGTAAATTTTGTTAACATTTTATTTCTATAGCAATATTTGTCAATTTTTTTTTTTATAGAAAATTTTGTCAAAATTTTATTTCTATAAAAAAATTTGTCAAAGTTTCATTTCTATAGGAAATTTTGTAAAAATTTTACTTCTATAGGAAATTTTGTAAAAAAACTATTTCTATAGAAAATTTTGTCAAAATTTTATTTCTATAGATAATTTTGTCAAATTTTATATTTATAGGAAATTTTGTAAAAAATTTATTTTTATAGGAAAATTTGTAAAAAAAAAACAAAAATATTGCCGTTAGGCCAAAGAATGTCCTTAAACTACGAATGCGAATTTTACTTCGCATAGAAATCGCAGTTCTATGATATAAAGTTTTTTTTTAATTTTATTTCTATAGAATTTTTTTGCAAAGTTTTATTTCTATAGAAAATTTTGTCAAAATTTTATGTCTATAGAAAAGTTATTTTATTTCTATAAAAAAACTTTGTCAAAATTTGATTTCTATAAAAAACTTTGTCAAAAATTTATTGCTATAGAAAATTTTGTCAAAACTTTATTTCTATAGAAAATTTTTGCACAATCTATAGAAAATGTTAGTTTTATAGAAAATTTTTGCAAAATTTTATTTCTATAGAAAATTTTGTCAAAATTGTATTTCTATAGAAAGTTTTGTCAAAATTTTATTTCTATAGAAAATTTTGTCAAAATTTTATTTCTATAGATAATTTGGTCAAAAACTTTATTTTATAGGAAATTTTGTAAAAATTTTATTTCTATAGAAAATTTTTGAAAAAATTCATTTCTATTGAAAATTTTGCTAAAATTTTAGTTGTATAGATAATTTTGTCAAAAATTTTATTTTTGTAGGAAATTTTGTAAAAATTTTATTTCTATAGAAAATTTTTTAGAAATAAAATTTTGAGAAAATTTTGCTATAAATAAAATTTTGATAGCATTTTATATAGGAATAAAATAAGATTTTGACAAAAATTTATATAAGAATAAAATTTTGAGAAAATTTTCTATAGAAATAAAATTGTGACAAATTTCTCTATAGAAATAATTTTATAGAAATTTAATTTAAATTTTTCTATATTTCTATAGATAATTTTGTCAAAATTTGATTTCTATAAATAATTTTGTCAACAATTTTATGTTTATAGGAAATTTTGTAAAAATTTTATTTCTATAGAAAATTTTTGAAAAATTTAATTTCTATTGAAAATTTTGCTAAAATTGTAGTTGTATAGATAATATTGTTAAAAATTTTATTTTTGCAGGAAATTGTGTAAAAATTTTATTTCTATAGAAAATTTTTTAGAAATAAAATGTTGAGAAAATTTTCTTATAAATAAAATTTTGATAACATTTTATATAGGAATAACATGTTGAGAAAATTTTATATAGGAATAAAAAAAAAGATTTTGACAAAAATTTATATAGGAATAAAATTTTGAGAAAATTTGCTATAGAAATAAAATTGTGACAAAATTCTCTATAGAAATAAAATATTGACAAAATTTTCTATAGAAATAAAATTTTAGTAGATTATGTTTTTCACGAGTGGCAACTGTGATCGATTTTTATTTTTTTTTGTGTTATCCATTCTCTAATAGATTTCACCTCCCCATCCAAATCTGAAGCTCTTTTTACAACCTTGGCTTTTTCACCACCCTACAAAAAAAGAAACAACCATAAAAACCAATAACTATTTTCCTTAAGAATCTTAAGAAAAGTTGAATGCTGTTTACAACAATTTACATTCAGTTGATGCTCTAAAGTGAATTAAATCTGTTACTGAAATGAGGTGAGGAAGAAAAATCACAACATTGGTTTTGTGGCTTCCTTGGAAGCGGAGTAACATGAACCTCCCTTAGCCACCTTTGACAACTGTAGGCAATGGAAAACAAGCAGAGACGAATGTTACACCTATTGGTAAATATCGCAAATCCCCAACATTACCACAAAAGCTTTGCTTAGCAGAACCAGAACCACCTCAAAGTACATTTTGGGCAAACAAGCTTCGAAACTTCGAAACCCTTGTTAGGCCACATAACAAACAAAATCTGCTACATTTATTCAATGTCTTCAATTTAAATTGCCTTCAGATATTCAAACAACAAGAAAACCGAGTGCCGCCCTTGTTAATGGCAGAGTGTATTAGTAGAGATTTTTTGCCAGGTGGGTGTTATGTGCGAGCAAAATTCAATCACCAAGTCGCAATTTATGGTTAGAAAATTCTTCGACCAAGGCCTAAGGAACCCGTCTATAAGAAGGATATCCAAAATCATTGAGGTAAACAACTATTACACAAGAAATAAAATTTTGACAAAATTTTCTATAGAAATAAAATTTTGACAAAATTTTCTATAGAAATAAAATTCTGACAACGTTTTTTATAGAAATAAATTTTTGACAAAATTTTCTATAGAAATAAAATTTTGACAAAATTTTCTATAGAAATAAAATTTTGAAAAAATTTTCTATAGAAATAAAATTTTGACAAAATTTTCTATAGAAATGAAATTGTGACAAAATTTTGTATAGAAATAAAATTTTGACAAAATTTTCTATAGAAATGAAATTGTGACAAAATTTTGTATAGAAATAAAATTTTGACAAAATTTTCTATAGAAATAAAATTTTGACAAATTTTTCTATAGAAATAAAATTTTGACAAAATTTTCTATAGAAATAAAATTTTGACAAAATTTTCTATAGAAATAAAATTTTGACAAAATTTTCTATAGAAATAAAATTTTGACAAAATTTTCTATAGAAATAAAATTCTGACAAAATTTTTCTAAAGAAATAAAATTGTGACAAAATTTTCTATAGAAATAAAATTGTGAAAAAAATTTCTATAGAAATATAATTTTGACAAAATATTCTATAGAATAAAATTTTGACAAAATTTTCTATAAAAATAAAATTTTTACAAAATTTTCTATAAAAATAAAATTTTTACAAAATTTTCTATAGAAATAAAATTTTGACAAAATTTTCTATAGAAATACAATTTTGACAAAATTTTTTATAGAAATAAAATTTTGACAAAATTTTCTATCGAAATAAAATTGTGACAATATTTTCTATAGAAATATATATTTGACAAAATTTTCTATAGAAAAAAAATTTTGATAAAATTTTCTATAAAAATAAAATTTTGACAAAATTTTCTATAAAAATAAAATTTTGACAAAATTTTCTATAGAAATAAAATTTTGACAAAATTTTCTATCGAAATAAAATTGTGACAATATTTTTTATAGAAATATATATTTGACAAAATTTTCGACAGAAAAAAAATTTTGATAAAATTTTCTATAAAAATAAAATTTTGACAAAATTTTCTATAAAAATAAAATTTTGACAAAATTTTCTATAGAAATAAAATTCTGACAAAATTTTTCTAAAGAAATAAAATTGTGACAAAATTTTCTATAGAAATAAAATTGTGAAAAAATTTCAATAGAAATATAATTTTGACAAAATATTCTATAGAATAAAATTTTGACAAAATTTTCTATAAAAATAAAATTTTGACAAAATTTTCTATAAAAATAAAATTTTTACAAAATTTTCTATAGAAATACAATTTTGACAAAATTTTTTATAGAAATAAAATTTTGACAAAATTTTCTATCGAAATAAAATTGTGACTATATTTTCTATAGAAATAGATATTTGACAAAATTTTCTATAGAAAAAAAATTTTGATAAAATTTTCTATAAAAATAAAATTTTGACAAAATTTTCTATAAAAATAAAATTTTGACAAAATTTTCTATAGAAATAAAATTTTGACAAAATTTTCTATCGAAATAAAATTGTGACAATATTTTCTATAGAAATATATATTTGACAAAATTTTCTATAGAAAAAAAATTTTGATCAAATTTTCTATAAAAATAAAATTTTGACAAAATTTTCTACAAAAATAAAATTTTGACAAAATTTTCTATAGAAATAAAATTTTGACAAAATTTTGTATAGAAATAAAATGTTGACAAAATTTTCTATAGAAATAAAATTTTGACAAAATTTTGTATAGAAATAAAATTTTGACAAAATTTTCTATAGAAATAAAATTTTGGCAAAATGTTCTATAGAAATAAAATTTTGACAAAATTTTGTATAGAAATAAAATTGTGACAAAATTTTGTATAGAAATAAAATTTTGACAAATTTTTCTATAAAAATAAAATTTTGACAAAATTTTCTATAGAAATAAAATTTTGACAAAAGATTCTACAAGAAGGAAAATTTGACAAAATTTTCTATAGAAATAAAATTTTGACAAAATTTTCTATAGAAATAAAATTCTGACAAAATTTTTTATAGAAATAAATTTTTGACAAAATTTTGTATAGAAATAAAATTGTGACAAAATTTTGTATACAAATAAAATTTTACAAAAAAAAAATTCTATTGAAATGACATTTTGCCAAAATTTTCTATAAAAATAAAATTTTGCAAACATTTTCTATAGAAATAAAATTTTGACAAAATTTTCTACAGAAATAAAATTTTGACAAAATTGTCTATAGAAATAAAATTTTGACAAAATTTTGTATAGAAATAAAATTTTGACAAAATTTTCTATAGAAATAAAATTTTGGCAAAATGTTCTATAGAAATAAAATTTTGACAAAATTTTGTACAGAAATAAAATTGTGACAAAATTTTGTATAGAAATAAAATTTTGACAAATTTTTCTATAAAAATAAAATTTTGACAAATTTTTCTATAAAAATAAAATTTTGACAAAATTTTCTATAGAAATAAAATTTTGACAAAATTTTCTATAGAAATAAAATTTTGACAAAAGTTTCTACAAGAAGGAAATTTTGACAAAATTTTCTATAGAAATAAAATTTTGACAAAATTTTCTATAGAAATAAAATTCTGACAAAATTTTTTATAGAAATAAATTTTTGACAAAATTTTGTATAGAAATAAAATTGTGACAAAATTTTGTATACAAATAAAATTTTACAAAAAAAAAAATTCTATTGAAATGACATTTTGCCAAAATTTTCTATAAAAATAAAATTTTGCAAACATTTTCTATAGAAATAACATTTTTACAAAATTTTCTATAGAAATAAAATTTTCCACTTCTTCCGGATCTCGAGTTGGGGATCCAAGCTATTTTTTGGAAGCTCTTTTTTGTGAATTGAATTTTCTTTCTAATTCAATCACGAAATTAATTGATGCAATTAATTGTTTAATTGATATTTCTTCTTCGATCACGGAAATGATTTTATCAATTAAAAACTAAATTGAAAGTCAATTAAAAACTAAATTGAAAGTCAATTAAAAAATTAAGTGATCCAATTAAAAAATGAATTGATATAATTAATTTTTGTGATTGGTTTTTGTTTCAATTAAAAAATTTGTTCAATCAATTAAATTTTTAATTGAATATTTTCTAAAACTCAATTGAGACTTTAATTGGAAAAATTGTTGTGATTTTTTTTCTGTGTAATTAGATTTGTTTGTAAATAAAATATTAGAATAATTAATAATTTTATCAAGAGCTAAAATAAAAGTTTCTATCATTTTCGTAACTGACTTTATTTTGAATTTGATTTAAAATAATTGTACCAGTTAATATTTGAATAGAAATAGTTTTCAACCTCAATCTAACTTTTAATTAAAAATATTTTGGTCATAGTTTTTCTATGTACGTTAATATACAAAAACATATTGCTTTGCAAATAATATAATATAAAAAATCCGGGATAAGGCCCTAAGATAGCAAGGTCTTTGTTTGAACTACGCCACTGAATAAATACTTACGAATATGTACATATATGAGCTACATATACCCTGATAGAAATGAGGTAGTCAATTGCCATCAGGAAACATAAGGCAAATAAATCAGAGTACAATTTTGGATAGATCGGGTTCAAAAACAACGTACATACAAAAAAAATAATTTTTGGATTCAATCACGAAATTAATTGTTCCAATTAATTTTTAATTGAAATATCTTCAATCATGGAAATGATAGTATCAATCACCAAAATCAATTAAAATATTAATTGAGCCAATTAAAAAATAATTATTGTAATTGAAATGTTTTCAATCATAGAAATCAATTAAAAAATAATTGAGCCAATTAAAAAATTAATTAATACTATTAATTCTTTTGATTGATTTTTGTTTAACTACTGAATATTTTTGAAAATTCGAAATTACTATAAATTTAATATAACTAGGGTCATAGTAGGTTCTCTGGAGCTGCAGATGTGGGTAGTTTAACAGGACAAATATGTGAAATGGGTCGCCACCAGTTTACTGGTAGGGCATAAGGTAATCATTTGATTTCCTCCAATGAGAAGGCCACCATAAAGTCGCCAGTTTCTTGCTTTGAAAGTAATCAAGAGTAGATTTTGAAAGTAATCGAGAGTAGAATTGTAATTTGCTTTCCGACAAATTCCGAATGAGTCCTATTTCCTAAAGGGTAGATATTGGGAGCTCTGTGTGTATGTGTAGTGTGTATGTAGTTTGAATTTGGATGTGAGTCTATGTGCGTGTTGTTTGTATTTATTTACCTTCAATCCTCAAATATATCAAGACAAATAGCGAAAAACCCGAAAATCTCATATTAACATAACCTTTTGTCATGGCTTTAGCCGAAGAGAAGAAAATCAGGGAATATGTCAATGGCAATAGTAAAATTGGCAACTTTGAAAACTTGATAGAGTAATTTAAAAAACATGATAGGAATTCGGTATATATAGGCTTTGTAAAGAGGCATAGTAAAGAGGAAGTTATGTCCTTAAAAATGATATGCAATTTTAGTGAAAGAAGTGAAAATGAATGTAATTAAGATATTTTGGTTCGGGCAACCAATAAAAAAATTCGAAAGAGAAGACGTCAAAAGTAGCATTTTCAATTATCATAAAAGAGAAAAGTCGACTTTTCCAAAATTTGATAAGTGGAAAACTCAAGAATGAACTTTTCAATAATCGCAAATGTCGAAAGTCGATTTTTAAAATTTAATTGGATAAAATAGTTTGGTGATTAAAATAAAAAAAAAAATATTTTGTTGCCTGTGTGAGCTGTATTTCTTTCTCCACCCGATAGAGTTCGCTACCATTATCCGATCTTCAAGTAATTTGGCATTGATATAGAGTTCAAAATTTGGTAAATCTGTTTTTACAGTTTCTTTAAAATATTCACCTTACCAATTTCCACACCCTTTTATCCTTCAAATCGTATAGCATTCAACCATGTACTTTGCCAATTTATCCCATAGTTACTACCATATTCCGGACAGACAGAGTACACACTTCTTGTCTATTGATAAAATATTTCTTAGCTTTGTTTTTTGACAGACACGTGAAATGTTTTCGTAGCAGAAAAATCTTTTTTTAAATGCCTTGTGTGTATATCTTGGAAAATATTAGCGAATATAAAAAAATACATAGACATTGAAAAACACAACAAATACAGAATCAAATCAACCAACGAAAATTTAAATGTGCTAATCCTAGATTATCAGCTTT
This sequence comes from Haematobia irritans, assembly GCF_050003625.1. Classification (NCBI taxonomy): domain Eukaryota; kingdom Metazoa; phylum Arthropoda; class Insecta; order Diptera; family Muscidae; genus Haematobia; species Haematobia irritans. Next base: position 8,240,213 of record NC_134400.1, read on the forward strand.
GAGTTTTTTTTTTTGACAACAAATACTATCGACTTTTATCAAGATGGGAAAGACCATGGAATTGGCTTATAATTAAATTTGTAGATTTGGATACTTTAAACTTACACCAAATTCTATAGAAATAAAAATTTTGAAAAATTACCTATGGAAATAAAATTTTGACACAATTTTCTATAGAAATAAAATTTTGATAAAATGTTGTATAGAAATAAAATTTGGACAAAATGTTGTATAGAAATAAAAGTTTGCAAAAATTTTCTATAAAAATAAAATTTTGACAAAATTTTCTATAGAAATAAAATTTGGACAAAATTTTGTATAGAAATAAAATATTGAAAAAAATTTCTATGGAAATAAAAATTTTATAGAAAATTTTTCTATATAAATAAAATTTTGACAAAATTTTCTATGCAAATAAAATTTGCTATAGAAATAAAATTTGGAAAAATTTTGTACAGAAATAAAATCTTGAAAAAATTTTCTATGGAAATAAAATTTGGACAAAATTTTGTACATAAATAAAATCTTGAAAAAAATTTGGTACATAAATAAAATCTTGAAAAAAATTTTCATAAATAAAATCTTGAAATAAAATTTTTGAAAAAAATTTTTATAGAAAATTTTTCTATAGAAATAAAATTTTGCAAAACTTTTCTGTAGAATTAAAATTTTGCAAACATTTTTTATAGAAAATTTTTCTATATAAATAAAATTTTGACAAAATTTTCTATGGAAATAAAATTTTCTATAGAAATAAAATTTGGACAAAATTTTGTATAGAAATAAAATCTTGATAACATTTTCAATGGAAATAAAATTTTGCAAAAATTTCCTGTAGAAATAAAATTTTTGAAAAAAAATTTTATAGAAAATTTTTCTATAGAAATAAAATTTTGCAAAACTTTTCTATGGAAATAAAATTTTGCAAAAATTTTTTATAGAACATTTTTCTATATAAATAAAATTTTGACAAAATTTTCTATGGAAATAAAATTTGCTATAGAAATAAAATTTGGACAAAATTTTGTATAGAAATAAAATCTTGATAACATTTTCAATGGAAATAAAATTTTGCAAAAATTTTCTGTAGAAATAAAATTTTTGAAAAAAAATTTTATAGAAAATTTTTCTATAGAAATAAAATTTTGCAAAACTTTTCTATGGAAATAAAATTTTGCAAAAATTTTTTATAGAACATTTTTCTATATAAATAAAATTTTGACAAAATTTTCTATGGAAATAAAATTTGCTATAGAAATAAAATTTGGACAAAATTTTGTACAGAAATAAAATCTTAAAAAAAATTTTCTATGGAAATAAAATTTTGCAAAAATTTTCTGTAGAAATAAAATTTTTGAAAAAAAAATTTATATAAAATTTTTCTATAGAAATAAAATTTTGCAAAAATTTTCTATAAAAAGAAAATATTGACAAAATTTTATATAAATATCAAATTGTGACAAAATTTTCTATAGGAACAAATTTTCCATTTGTTTTGTTTTGTTATTGTTGGTTTTGTTCTTTAAGCATTGTTGTCGTTTTTTTATTTCAGCTTAAAACCATACATTGACTAAACTACAAGAGTAGCTTAACCAACAGAGGAAAAGAATGTTTGTCAAATTTATTTGGGCAAAGCCCTATAGACTGCAAGATGGTTGGATGGACGCACGTTTCGGAATTACCACATTCCTCATCAGCATCCTCTACTTGCAGCAAAACTATCAACCAATTATCAGAATAAATTCAGGCAGTTTATTAAACCCAACAAAAACCACACTTGAACCCTCCGAAAAAAGGTTTTACATTGATAGCCGGCTTATGCCAAATAAATTCGAAACAAACAAATTTTTTACAAAATTTTCTATAAAAAAGAAAAATTTGCAAAAATTTTCTGTAGAAATAAAATTTTGCAAAAATTTTTATAGAAAATTCTTCTATAGAAATTAAATTTTGCAAAAATTGTCAATACAAATAAAATTTTGACAAAATTTTCTATACAAATAAAATTTTCGTTTTGTTTGTTGTTGTTGGCTTCTCTTCAATCGTTATTGTTGTTTTTGATCTCAGCTTAAAGCCATAGCCGACTATCAAACCTTTTTTCGGAAGGTTCAGGTGCAGTTCACATTGGGTTGAGTGAATTACCCGAATTTATTGTGATAATTGGTTGATAGTTTTGCTGCAAGTAGAGGATGCTGATAAGGAATGTGGTAATTCCGAAACATCTGTACATCCAACCATCTTGCAGTCTATAAGGCTTTGCCCAAATAAATTTGACAAACATACTTTTCCTCTGTTGGTTAAGCTACACTTGTAGTTTAGTCAATGCATGGCTTTAAGCTGAGATCAAAAACAACAATAAAAAATAAAATTTTGACAAAATTTTCTATACAAATAAAATTTTGACAAAATTTTCTATGGAAAAAAATTTTTCTATAGAAATAAAATTTGGACAAAATGTTGTATAGAAATAAAATCTTGACAAACTTTTCTGTGGAAATAACCTTTTGCAAAAATTTTCTATTGAAATAAAATTTTGCAAAAAAATTTCAATAGAAATAGAGTTTGGACAAAATTTTCTATAGAAATAAAATTTGGATAAAATTTTCTATAGAAATAAAATTGTCTCAATAGTTTGGGAGATTGTTTTTGGTTGATCTACAAGAGAGAAAAGCAAAAAAAAAAAAAAAAAAAACAATAACAATCTGCTCGAATATTGAAGTTGGCTACCACAGGCCACTTGGGAGTTTTGCCAATCCACTTGTCCCAGAAAATTTAATAAATATAAAGTCAATTAAGGTTTTGTGCTTGAATGAAAGTCCTCCAATATGATGAGAGCCTATTTTCGTTTTGTGTGCTATTGTTGGTTTCTCTTCAATCAATTTTGTTGTTTTTGATTTCAGCTTAAAACCATGCATTGACTAAATTATAAGTGTAGCTTAACCAACAGAGGAAAAGTATGCTCGTCAAATTTATTTGGGCAAAGCTCTATAGACTGCGAGATGGTTGGATGGACGCACGTTTCGGAATTACCACATTCCTCATCAGCATCCTCTACTTGCAGCAAAACTATCAACCAATTATCAGAATAAATTCGGATAATTCACTCAACCCAAAGTGAACTACACTTTTGTAAATTTTGTAAAAAATTTCTTTAGAAATAAAATTTTTAAAAAAATTTCTATAGGAATAAAATTTTGACAAAATTTTCTATACAAATAAAATTTTCTATAGAAACAAAATTTTGACAAAATTTTCTATAGAAATAAAATTTTGACAAAATTTTCTATAGAAATAAAATTTTGAAAAATTTTTCTATAAAAATAAAATTTTGACAAAATTTTCAATAGAAATAGAGTTTGGACAAAATTTTCTATAGAAATAAAATTTGGATAAAATTTTCTAAAGAAATAAAATTTTGACAAAATTTTCAATAGAAATAGAGTTTGGACAAAATTTTCTATAGAAACAAAATTTGACAAAATTTTCTATATATAATATTTTGAAAAATTTTTCTATAAAAATAAAATTTTGACATAATTTTCAATAGAAATAGAGTTTGGACAAAATTTTCTATAGAAATAAAATTTTCTATAGAAACAAAATTGTGACAAAATTTTCTATATATAAAATTTTGAAAAATTTTTCTATAAAAATAAAATTTTGACAAAATTTTCAATAGAAATAGAGTTTGGACAAAATTTTCTATAGAAATAAACTTTTGCCAAAATTTTCTATAAAAATAAAATTTTGCCAAAATTTTCTATAAAAATAAAATTTTGACAAAATTTTCTATATATAAAATTTTGATAAAATTTTCTATAGAAATAAAATTTTGAAAAATTTTTCTATAAAAATAAAATTTTGACAAAATTTTCAATAGAAATAGAGTTTGGACAAAATTTTCTATAGAAATAAAATTTGGATAAAATTTTCTAAAGAAATAAAATTTTGACAAAATTTTCAATAGAAATAGAGTTTGGACAAAATTTTCTATAGAAACAAAATTTGACAAAATTTTCTATATATAAAATTTTGAAAAATTTTTCTATAAAAATAAAATTTTGACATAATTTTCAATAGAAATAGAGTTTGGACAAAATTTTCTATAGAAATAAAATTTTCTGTAGAAACAAAATTTTGACAAAATTTTCTATATATAAAATTTTGAAAAATTTTTCTATAATAATAAAATGTTGACAAAATTTTCAATAGAAATAGAGTTTGGACAAAATTTTCTATAGAAATAAACTTTTGCCAAAATTTTCTATAAAAATAAAATTTTGACAAAATTTTCTATAGAAATAGAATTTGGACAAAATTTTCTATAGAAATAAAATTTGGATAAAATTTTCTATAGAAATAAAATTTTCTCAATAGTTTGGGAGATTGTGTGTGGTTGAGTCTACAAGAGAGAAAAGCAAAACAATAACAATCTGCTCGAATATTGAAGTTGGCTACCACAGGCCACTTGGGATTTTTGCCAATCCACTTGTTCCAAAAAATGTAATAAATATAGAGTCAATTAAGGTTTTGTTCTAGAATGAAAGTCCTTCAATATGATGAGAGCCTATTCATATGCGAATATTCATATATTGATTTCATTGGATTTTGGCTTGGATAATGAAGGTTAGATAATGTAGATGGCTATTTTAATAGTCGGATCGATAAAACCGTTTGTTCAATCCCAAATTATTTTTTTTATTTTATTTGTAATTTTATTATTAATAAAATATTAATCGGAGGTTAGAAAAGCAGCCATTTGCCAATCGAGTCCTTTACAGATCTACTATTGCATTTCTCACTCTTGCTCATTGGCCATTTTTTGCTTTCCCAGCCAAAACTAAAGCAATCACAGTATCACGTTTAAATTCCATAAGGAATAATTATATTTCTAAAATGAATAAAAATGATAACACCTGAAGTTGATTGCCACACTGTAAAGCGTCAGCATATCAAACACACATGTTTCCGTGAAAATTTTAATTAATTCTGAAGATCAAATAAGCAACTATAGAAACACTTCGGTCTTTATTTATATGCAGAAATAGAAAATTGATTATTTATTCTATGTTGACCGTACTCTTGATATATTTTATTGCATATCAAATAAATAAATTAAATTGATGGGATATGAATAAAACAGAAAATTCAAATCTTTACACTTCCAAATGACAACTATCCATCATAATGTAAGACAAAAACATAATCCTTTCATGCATAAATTAAAGATAAATAGAAAATCTTGAGGATATCTGTCATAAATAAATTAATTTGTATTCATATCCATATTTTTAATTCAAATCCGACAAAGAAAAGAAACCAAAAGAAATATTCGTAGGTAGATAGATAGGCAGTTTGTTTTGCAATATGCGCACAATGAACCAAAAAGTAGTGAAAATTTTCTTTTTGTACCCGGGGTGAAAAATTGGAAGAAGCAATGAACGTAAAATGGGCTTGTCATAGGACGGATGTCTTCTATTTCAAATTTTAAGTTTGAATCTGTTTGTCAAAATTTTATCTGCATACAAAATTTTGTCAAAATTTTATTTCCATCGAAAATCTTGTCAAAAAATTCATTTCTATAGGAAATTTGGTCAAAATTTTATTTCTATAGAAAATTTTATCAACATTTTATTTCTACAACAGATTTTGTCAAAATTTTATTGTTTTCTGAAATTTTGTCAAATCTTCTTGACAAAATTTTCTATAGAAATAACATTTTTACAAAATTTTCTATTGAAATAAATTTTTGACAAGATTTTCGATAGAAATGAAATTTTGTAAAAATTTTATATGCAGATAAAATTTTGACAAAAATATTCAAATTTGAAATAGAGGACACCCGTCCTATGACAAGCCCATTTTTTTCTATCCAAAATTTTGTCAAAATTTTATTGTTTTCTGAAATTTTGTCAAAACTTTTTGACAAAATTTTGACAAAATTTTTTACGGAAATAAAATTTTGCAAAAATTTTCTATAGAAATAAAACTTTGCAACTTCAGCAAAATCTTCAGACTACGATTCCGACTCCACAGCCCTAGTGGTAATGGTATTGGTTGGATTTTCTATGGGACATTTTTCAAATATTCGAAATCGTTACATGTTGTCGTGGTCGAATGTAGAGCCACTTTCTTTGTCTTTGGAATGGAATGCTGTTCAATCAACTTCAATCAATGGAAAATATTCAACCATAAAAGATTTCCATCAATGACATTCATCTCATTGGTTTACGTATAAATCCACAAATTCATTTCACTTTCACTTTCTTCTCTTGTTGTGAATATAAAACAAAAGGTGTGAATTAGAATTCTTGATGTTGACATATGCATCTAAGCTCTTATCAATGATTAATGACTGGGGACTTGGTAAATCCCCCCAATACAAGAAGCTATACCCTCTGTTTCTCATTTCAAATAAAATGTCTTTCATGATGCTAACACCTATAATGGAACATGAAGGGAGAGTTATACAAATGAATTCGGGGGATTTATTACATGACAATGATGATGTTAGGGATCAGTTTATTTTTCCACGAAAAATTGAATTACGTTTATACGCTAATATATATGATAATCAACATACATACATTGATAAAAAAAACTATACAGTAAAGAAATTGGACAATTTTAAATACCAGGGGATACATATAGGAAGAAAGTCCATTATTTTCCCAATAGTGTACGTTGTTTTTATATCACCCACCATGGGATGGGTGGTATAATTAATTTTTTTTTGTCAAAATTTTATTTCTATAGAAAATTTTATCAAAATTTTATTTCTATAGAAAATTTAGTCAAAATTTTATTTCTATAGAAAATTTTGTCAAAATTTTATTTCTATAGGAAACTTCGTCAAAATTTTATTGTTATAGGAAATTTTGTCAAAATTTTATTCCTATAGCAAATTTTGTCCAAACTTTATTTCTATAGCAAATTTTGTCCAAACTTTATTTCTATAGAAAATTTTGTCAAAATTTTATTTCTATAGAAAATTTTGTCAAAATTTTATTTCTATAGAAAATTTTGTCAAAATTTTATTTCTATAGCAAATTTTTTCATAATTTTATTTCCATACAAAATTTTGTCAAAATTTTATTTCTATAGAAATTTTAACAAAATTTTATGTCAATAGAAAATTTTCTTAATTTTATTTCTATAGAAAATTTTGTCAAAATTTTATTTCCATAGAAAATTTTGTCAAAATTTTATTTAGTCAAAATTTTATTTCTATAGGAAACTTCGTCAAAATTTTATTTCTATAGGAAATTTTGTCAAAATTTTATTGTTATAGGAAATTTTGTCAAAATTTTATTCCTATAGCAAATTTTGTCCAAACTTTATTTCTATAGAAAAATTTGTCAAAATTTTATTTCTATAGAAAATTTTGTCAAAATTTTATTTCTATATAAAATTTTGTCAAAATTTTATTTCTATAGAAAATTTTGTCAAAATTTTATTTCTATAGAAAATTTTGTCAAAATTTTATTTCTATAGAAAATTTAGTCAAAATTTTATTTCTATAGGAAACTTCGTCAAAATTTTATTGTTATAGGAAATTTTGTCAAAATTTTATTCCTATAGCAAATTTTGTCCAAACTTTATTTCTATAGAAAATTTTATTTCTATAGCAAATTTTGTCAAAATTTTATTTCCATAGAAAATTTTGTCAAAATTTTATTTCTATAGAAATTTTAACAAATTTTATTGTTATAGGAAATTTTGTCAAAATTTTATTCCTATTCCAAATGTTGTCCAAACTTTATTTCTATAGAAAATTTTGTCAAAATTTTAGTTTTTATATAAAATTTTGTCAAGATATTATTATTTTTATAGAAAATTTCGTCAAAATATTATTTCTATAGAAAATGTCAAAATTTTATTTCTATAGAAAATTTTGTCAAAATTCTATTTCTGTAGAAGATTTTGTCAAGATATTATTATTTTTATAGAAAATTTTGTCAAAATATTATTTCTATAGAAAATATCAAAATTTTATTTCTATAGAAAATGTCAAAATTTTATTTCTATAGAAAATTCTGTCAAAATTTTATTTCTATAGAGAATTTTTCTAAAATTGTATTTCTATAGAAAATTTTGTCAAAGTTTTATTTCCATAGAATATTTTGTCAAAATTTTATTTCTATAGAAAATTTTGTCAAAATTTTATTTCTATAGAAAATTTTGTCAAAATTTTATTTCCATAGAAAATTTTGTCAAAATTTTATTTCTATAGAAATTTTTTGTCAAAATTTTATTTCTATAGAAAATTTTGTCAAAATTTTATTTCTATAGAAAATTTTGTCAAAATGTTATTTCTATAGAAAATTTTGTCAAAATTTTATTTCTATCGAAAATTTTGTCAAAATTTTATTTCTATAGAGAATTTTGTCAAAATTTTATTTCTGTAGAAAATTTTGTAAAAATTTTATTTCCATAGAAAATTTTGTCAAAATTTTATTTATATAGAAAATTTTGTCAAAATTTTATTTCCATAGAAAATTTTGTCAAAATTTTATTTCTATAGAAAAGTTTGTCAAAATTTTATTTCTATAGAAAATTTTGTCAAAATTTTATTTCTATAGAAAATTTTGTCAAAATTTTATTTCTATAGAAAATTTTGTCAAAATTTTATTTCTATAGAAAATTTTGTCAAAATTTTATTTATATAGAAAATTTTGTCAAAATTTTATTTCCATAGAAAATTTTGTCAAAATTTTATTTCTATAGAAAATTTTGTCAAAATTTTATTGTTATAGGAAATTTTGTCAAAATTTTATTCCTATAGCAAATTTTGTCCAAACTTTATTTCTATAGAAAAGTTTGTCAAAATTTTATTTCTATAGAAAATTTTGTCAAAATTTTATTTCTATAGAAAATTTTGTCAAAATTTTATTTCTATAGAAAATTTTGTCAAAATTTTATTTATATAGAAAATTTTGTCAAAATTTTATTTCCATAGAAAATTTTGTCAAAATTTTATTTATATAGAAAATTTTGTCAAAATTTTATTTCCATAGAAAATTTTGTCAAAATTTTATTTCTATAGAAAATGTCAAAATTTTATTTCTATAGAAAATTCTGTCAAAATTTTATTTCTATAGAGAATTTTTCTAAAATTGTATTTCTATAGAAAATTTTGTCAAAGTTTTATTTCCATAGAATATTTTGTCAAAATTTTATTTCTATAGAAAATTTTGTCAAAATTTTATTTCTATAGAAGATTTTGTAAAAATTTTATTTCTATAGAAAATTTTGTCAAAATATTATTCCTCTAGAAAATTTGGTCAAAATTTTATTTCTATATAAAAGTTGGCCAAATTTTATTTCTATAGAAAATTTTCTCAAAATCTTGTTTCTATAGATTTTTTTCCAAAATTTTAGTCCTATATAGACAATTTTATCTCGGTAACGTGCAATGATATCACACTTGAATTCTTTCACGAATATTCTAATTTCTGAATGTAATATATCTACATTCTGTTGTTAGCATAGAAACAATAAAATGGGCTGTGATTGGAATAAATCTGTCAGCTATCAGACGAGCGGTTCAGAAATGTTACATTTCAGCCCCCGGTATATTTTTTTTTTATTTTCTCTCCATATTCTTTGTGGCTTCCAATCATCACAAAATTGTTGTCACTTCCCTTGATTGTCACATATTATTGACACTGTGTAGTAATTTCTGAATCAGCATTACAATAACCTAATAAAGTCATCAGCACAGCATGACCAAAGCAATATTCAAAATAGCAATAAATCAGCACATCCAGGTATCATAAATAATGGCCATAAGGGAGAGAAATCAGTAATAAAATTACATTTGCTTAGCCTTACCTTCATAAGACCTTTAGACGCATACAAATTGGGTCAATGAATAGCATAATTTCTAGGATAGGAATATCCTTTGTAATGTAACCATAGCGATGAAATGATATAAGTCTTCTTGAAACTCATTCCCCAGAATGGAAAGAGAGATAATTTTGTCAAAATTTTATGTCTATAGAAAATTTTGTCAAAATTTTATTTCCATAGAAATGTTTGTCAAAAATTTATTTCTATAGAAAATTTTGTAAAAAATTTATTTCTATAGAAAATTTTCTCAAAATTTTATTTCTATAGAAAATTTTCTCAAAATTTTATTTCTATAGAAAATTTTCTCATAATTTTTCTTCTATAAAAATTTTTTTCAAATTTTTATTTCTATAGAACATTCTGTCAAATTGTTAATTCTATAGAGAATTTTCTCAAAATTTTATTTCTATAGAGAATTTTCTCATTATTTTATTTCTATAGAGAATTTTGTCAAAATTGCATTTCTATAAAGAACTTTGTCAAAATTGCATTTCTATAGAAATTTTATGTAGCTCTTACCAATCTACCAAGTTTGATACAATACTACCAACTGTGGCAACCGTGACATCTTTCCTCAAAATTTTCATTATACGATTTAGCATACTATGGAATTATCGTAGCAACCTTTTTCCGTAGCGAATATCCAACATCTTATAGCAAAATTCACGAGCCCACCTATTCGTTGTGCTTAATCTGCTATCTGCATGTGACAGATTTTTAGATGCTTTCTCACCTCAACAATCAAATTTCATGTTTGTCCACGTGATTGTTGGTTTTTCGTTGACCATTCCTACGTGATGGGATTTAATAATTGGTTATTTATGATGCCGATTGGATGGGAACCATTTGCAGGTGGTATCATTGAGAATGACCTTTTGTCATGTATGCTGGCACAGGGGGACTTTTTTCTTTCGTATTTATTTCCTACACTAAGGAACAACAATTAAAGATAGATAGTGTGATCATTCGAAGGAAGTAATTATGTTGTTATAGAAATACTTAGACTATATTAGTAACATTATTAACTGGATGCCGTCCGAGGAGAACTATTGTGAAGACCTGAAGAAGCACACCTGACAAGGATGCAGTATCACTGACCCAATACGACATTCCGTGTCACTTCGTAATCGAATAATATGACATTGAAAGATGTCAACTAATCTTTAGTCTCTACACAGGTGAGGAGCATCTTAGAAACCACAAAAAATAAAAAAAAATTATAACAAATAAATATATTTATGTTCCCACCAATTCCATAACAACCATCTTTTATAACGATAGCCCTACAATTAGAGTTCGAAGACTTTGGCCAGTAGATAAGAGAGACTGCAAAAATTGTGTACTCCATCATTAATAGAATTAATTAAATAGACCACATAACGAAAGCAATATGACATAGCCAATAAAACATGTTGACCAAGATAAGATGTACAATATGGACAGGACAAAAAAGACACAACTTCACAAATACCAATGTCATAGAGGATAAAAACTTAACAACGCATATGTGAAAACATGGGTGTGGGACGAACAATCCATTATGGACTGTTTATAAAATTATAGGTCAAAAAATATGACAAAGTTTTCTATCGAAATAAAATTTTGACAAAATTTTGCTAAAGAAATAAAATTTTGACAAAATTGTCTATAGAAATAAAATTTTGACAAAATTTTGCTATAGAAATAAATTTTTGACAAAATTTTCTATAGAAATAATATTTTGACAAAATTTTGCTATAGAAATAAAATTTTGACAAAATTTTCTATAAAAATAACATTTTGACAAAATTTTGCTATAGAAATAAAATTTTGACAAAATTTTCTATGGAAATAAAATTTTGACAAAATTTTCTATGGAAATAAAATTTTGACAAAATTTTCTATGGAAATAAAATTTTGACAAAATTTTCTATGGAAATAAAATTTTGACAAAATTTTCTATAGAAATAAAATTTTGCTATAGAAATAACATTTTGACAAAATGTTGCTATAGAAATAAAATTTTGAGAAAATTTTCTATAGAAATAAAATTTTGACAAATTTGTCTATAGAAATAACATTTTGACAAAATTTTGCTATAGAAATAAAATTTTGACAAAATTTTGCTATAGAAATAAAATTTTGACATATTTTGCTAAAAAATAAAAGTTTGAGAAAATTTTCTATAGAAATAATATTTTGACAAAAAATAAAATTTTGAGAAAATTTTCTATAGAAATAAAATTTTGACAAAATTGTCTATAGAAAAAAATGACAAAATTGTCTATAGAAATAAAATTTTGACAAAATTGTCTATAGAAAAAAAATTTGACAAAATTGTCTATAGAAATAAAATTTTCAGACATTTTTCTATAGAAATAAAATTTTGAGAAAATTTTTTATATACATAAAATTTTGAGAAAATTTTCTATAGACATAAAATTTTGAGATTTTTTTCTATAGACATAAAATTTTGAGATTTTTTTTTTCCAAGAAATAACATTTTGACAAAATTTTGCTAAATAAAATTTTGAGAAAATTTTCTATAGAAATAAAATTTTGATAAAATTTTGCTAAAGAAATAAAATTTTGACGAAATTTTGCTAAAGAAATAAAATTTTGACAAAAGTTTGCTATAGAAATAAAATTTTAACAAAATTTTCTATAGAAATAAAATTTTGACAAAATTTGGCTATAGAAATAAAATTTTGACAAAATTTTCTATAGAAATAAAATTTTGACAAAATTTTGCTAAAATAATAAAATTTTGACAAAATTTTCTATAAAAATAAAATTTTGACAAAATTGTCTATAGACATAAAATTTTGAGAAAATTTTCTATATACATTAAATTTTGAGAAAATTTTCTATAGAAATAAAATTTAGACAAAATTATCTAAAGAAATAAAATTTTGAGAAAATTTTCTATAGAAATAAAATTTTGAGAAAATTTTCTATAGAGATAAAATTGTGAGATTTTTTTTGCAAGAAATAAAGTTTTGACAAAATTTTCTATAGGAATAAAATTTTGACAAAATTTTGTTATAGAAATAAATTTTTGACAAAAATATCCATAGAAGAAAAAATTTTGCAAAATTTTCTATAGAAATAAAATTTTGCAAAATTTTCTATAGAAATAAAATTTTGCAAAAATTTGCTATAGAAATAAAACTTTGCAAAAATTTTCTGTAGAAGTAAAATTTTGACAAAATTTTCTATAGAAATAACATTTTAAATTACTTTCTATAGAATAAAAATTTTGACAAAAGATTTTACAGAAATAAAATTCTGACAAAGTTTTCTATAGAAATAAAATATTGACAAAATTTCTATAGAAATAATATTTTGCAAAATAAGGTTTTATGTTTGGTAGTTTTTTGGTAAAATTTTTTCCAAATTTTGGTAGATTATTTTTGGCTCGAGTGGCAACCGTGAATTGTAAGCCACAAGGTCACAGTGGTCAAACTATAGACCTAAAGATCTCAGTGATGGAATTGTAGGTTAGAATATCTCAGTGTGGTAGAACTGTAGGGTAGAGGATCTCAGTATGAGAACTATAGGCCCGAAGGGTTCAGTGGTGGAACTGTTGTATAGGCGGCCTTAGTGGTGGATCTCTAGGTATGAGGGTCTCTGAGTTTTCGGGGAGATCGCTTCTTCTATCCTTCATCGTCTCGAATGTTTCTCTAGCGGAACTGTGTGACGCAAGATCTTAGTGGAGGAACTATATGTCTGAGGTTCTCAGTAGTGGAAGAGCCACAAGGTCTCAGTGGTGTAATACCTGCTCTAATGATCCCAATGGTGAAACTGCAGGCCAGAAGGTCTCAGTGTGGGAACAATAGGCCCGAAACTTCAGCGGTCGAACTGTAGGACAGAAAATCTCAGTTGTAAGGGTTTCGGAGAGACTGCTTCACCTTTCCAGATACATTTTATATCGATTATTTATCGCGCATTTACACTCAACATTACCTTAATATTTCAAAATATTTTCCATATTCCTTGAAAATTTCAAGGGCCCTTTTGATGTTGGTGTCCTTCCTCGATGTTCATTCCAATTTTAATTATAATTTCTCTCAAATAGAATAACGTTAGCGTTTTTGCGATCCATGCTATTTAACACAAGTCCCTTATGTCTTAAAATCCACTTAAGCCATGTGTGCACACCTACAACCAATAGGAAACGGACAATATCTTCACAACAACACCCGATGACCGGATGCTCACCAGAACATTGTTTGTCAATAATGTCACATGGCAACCGGATGTAATGTGGCCAAATAGGATGTTTTGTGGAGCACTTACATTTCCTTACGACGTTGCTATTAAATTTTCCTAAGAGATATGAAACTCATACCACCACCACTCAGACCATTTGGGTCATATAAATTATGTTGCTGCTAAGGAGAAAGCGGCTATGGAGAAGTAAAATATGAACTAGAACAACACACGTGTTGGGCCACTCAAATGTGTTGTTTATCCGGGAGCAATACAAAAGAAATCCTTCCAACGTCATGTTGACCATTTACCTTTAAGACAAAGCAAAAAAAAAAAAAAATACATAAAACCTAATTAAATATAGCCCTTGGGTGACAACATGGGCCCCAAGAAGCAGATCCACATATACATTTATGAAGTGGGATATGTTTTCCTTGAGACATATTTTCACACTTCTGGATGTCAAAAACCTATAAAAGATAGCAGACAAGAACTTCATGCCCAGGGGAATGGTGAAATTTCGTGATTCCAATGAAATTAAAAAACAGAAACTCTAAGGGGACACACATGTCAAAAATATTCTAACATATTCTGGTAAATAACAATGGCACTGGCAATGTGGAAATATAATTAAAAATATGTAGAGTTGGAAATATTTAAATAATAATGTTTTATAATTTTTTAAACTTTTATTATACTTGTTTCTATTCAAATGGATATATTTACCTCAATTTATTTTTTTAAATAAATAAATTAAAATTTAATTACACAAAAGTATTGAAAGAGAATAAGAAAGTCGATATTTCGACTATTCAAAGTTTTCAAAATTTTACAAAGTCGAACTTCTATAGACAATTTTATCAAAATTTAATTTCTATAGAAAATTTTATAAAAATTACATTTCTATAGAAAATTTTATCAAACTTTTATTTCTATAGACGATTTTATCAAAATTTTATTTCTATAGACAATTTTATCAAAATTTATTTCCATAGATATTTTTACTAGAAATTATTACAATATTTGTTCGAGCTTATATATTTTTGTCCAGGTTTTTTTTATAGAAAATTTTGTCCAGATTTTATTTCTATACAAAATTTTGTCAAGATTTTTTTTCTATAGAAAATTTTCTCCAGATTTTATTTCTATAGAAAATTTTATCAAAATTTTATTTCTATAGACGATTTCATCAAAATTGTATTTCTATACAAAAATTTATGAATATTTAAATTTCTATAGAAAATTATATAAAAATTTTATCAAAATTTAATTCTTATAGAAAATTTTGCCAAAATTTTATTTATATAGAAAATTTTGTCAAAATTTTATTGCTATGGAAAATTTTGCCAATATTTTATTTCTATTGAAAATTTTATCAAAATTTAATTTTTATAGAAAATTTTATCAACATTTTATTTCTATAGATAATTTTTTGAGGTTTTATTTTTATAGAAAATTTTGTCCAGATTTTGTTTCTATAGAAACATTTTGTCAAAATTTTACTTCTATAGATTTTTTTTTCAAAATTTTATGTCTATAGAAAATTTTGTCAAAATTTTATTTCTATAGAAAATTTTGTCAAAATTTTATTTCTATAGAAAAGTTTGTCAAAATTTTATTTCTATAGAAAATTTTGTCAAAATTTTATTTCTATAGAAAATTTTGTCAAAATTTTATTTCTATAGAAAAGTTTGTCAAAATTTTATTTCTATAGAAAAGTTTGTCAAAATTTTATTTCTATAGAAAATTTTGTCAACATTTTATTTCTATAGAAAATTTTGTCTTAATTTTATTTCTATAGAAAATTTTGTCAAAATTTTATTTCTATAGAAAATTTTGTCAAAATTTTATTTGTGTAGAAACTTTTGTCAAAATTTTATTTCTATAGAAAATTTTATTTCTATAGAAAATTTTATTTCTATAAAAAATTTTGTCAAAATTTTCTATAGAAATAAAATTTTCTATAGAAATAAAATTTTGACAAAATTTTCTATAGAAATAAAATGTTGACAAAATTAGAAAATTTTGTCATAATTTAATTTCTGTAGAAAATTTTGTCAAAACTTTATTTCTGTAGAAACTTTTGTCAAAATTTTATTTCTTTAGAAAATTTTGTCTTAATTTTTTTTTTCTATAGAAAATTTTGTCAAAATTGTATTTCTATAGGAAATTTTCTCAAAATTTTATTTCAGGTAGTAAAGATATTTTGTACTTAAAAAAACCTTTCTCCTAAGCCATACTTATTTAATGAAGGGATACAAATTTCAAAGATTCTTGCCCAAAAGTTAAAAAAAAAAACATAAAGCTATACTTAGAGAAGGAATATCATTAGAGTCATTTTTACAACTTTTCGACTAAGCAGTGGCGATTTAACAAGGAAAATGTTGATGTTTTGACCATTTTTGTCGAAATCAGAAAAACATATATATGGGAGCTATATCTAAATCTAAATCTGAACCGATTTCAAATGCTAATTCTACTCCCTGTGCAAAATTTCAACTAAATCGGAGCAAACAATTGGCCTAGGTGGTCATATGAGTGTAAATCGGGTGAAAGCTATATATGGGAGCTATATCTAAATCTGAACCGATTTTAACCAAATTTGGCACGCATAGCTACAATGCTAATTCTACTCCCTGTGCAAAATTTCATTTAAATCGCAGTAAAAGATTGGCCACTGTGGTCATGTGAGTGTAAATCGGGCGAACGATTTATATGGGAGCTATATCTAAATCTGAACCGATTTCAATAAAATTTGGCACACTTGACTACACTACTAATTGTACTCCTATTGCAAAATTTCAACCAAATTGGGCTAAAACTCTGGATTCTGGGACCGTATTAGTCCATATCGGGCGAAAGATATATATTGGAGCTATATCGAAATCTGAACCGATTTTAATAAAATTTGGCACACTTGACTATAGTACTAATTGTTCTTCTTGTGCAAAATTTTAAGCAAATTAGGGTAAAACTCTGGCTTCCGGGGCAATATAAGTCCATATCGGGCGAAATATATATATGGGAGCTCTATCTAAATCTGAACCGATTTCTTCCAAAATCAATAGGGTTCTATTCTGAACCAAAGCACATACTTGTGGCAACTTTGAAGTCGATTGGACTAAAACTGCGACCTAGACTTTGATTACAAAAATGTGTTCACGGACAGACGGACAGACAGACATCGCTATATCGACTCAGGAGCCCACCCTTAGCATTTTTGCCAAAGACACCATGTGTCTATCTCGTCTCCTTCTGGGTGTTGCAAACATATGCACTAACTTATAATACCCTGTTCCACAGTGTGGAGCAGGGTATAAAAAATGACAAAATTTCCGATTTCACAAAACTAAATATATTTATCAGACGTAAATATTTTGTTCACAGTAGAAAGAAAATTTCGTACTCTGGGCGCATTATTGGTAAAATTTAAAAATTTTACGAAATTATGAACTATTTAGTGGGAGGGACGAATTTAGTAAATCTTTATGCTACATTTGTGTGTAATTTTTAAATTGGCTTTAGTACCATATAGGTTTCACTTTTTTGAGAGTGCAGAAAAACATTTTTGATTTAAACAAATAATTTTTAAATTAACTGAGATATTGAATCTCTGGATTGAAAAAA
Organism: Haematobia irritans; assembly: GCF_050003625.1. Classification (NCBI taxonomy): domain Eukaryota; kingdom Metazoa; phylum Arthropoda; class Insecta; order Diptera; family Muscidae; genus Haematobia; species Haematobia irritans. The sequence continues at coordinate 8,257,883 of NC_134400.1, forward strand.
AAAACAATCTTTAGATACAACTAAAGTTTTTTTTTTGAGTGTATACGCCATTCCTATACACCTATCTTTCACATAAAAATGATTCCATCATCTGGCTTTATCCTTAATAGCTCCTTAATTGGTACTAACGACCATTGCCAGAAGTTTGGATCCATTCTAATTGGACACATTACCTCTTGAAAGAGTAAAATGAAAAGCATCTGATGCAAAGATATTTCATCAAAACAAATGGAATAAAGCAATGGGACTCATATGCTGGCACAGTGAATAATACAAAAAAAAAAAAACGAAATAACAAAAGAGTAAAGAGGTATCATTCGTGTATGAAGAAGACATAAAACTGAAGAAAGAAACAAAAGTGTACCTTGTTTGAGGTGATTCCCTTTATGTGTCCTTTCAATAGACACCAAAACCTACTTTTCCATATATTAGGGAAGCTTCTGTAGGAAAATCTAAATAACCTTTAATTAAAGAGGCCTGTGCAAAATTATGAATGAATGAATTAATGAATTAAGCTCATTGATGCACTGTTGTTGAGTTAATTCAAGTCGAATGTTGTAAACAAAAATTTTACGAAAATGATCACAATTTAATTATTTTTTTTTTGGGCGAGATGAATTTCAAGCTTTACGATAGAGCTGTCACTTTGTAGATTGCACTACTAGGGTTGCCCATCCCGTCAAATAAAAGGTAGAATTATAGATTTGATTTGAATTTTGACAAAATTTCCTCTAGAAATAAAATTTTGACAACATTTTCTATAGAAATACAATTTTGACAAAATTTCCTATAGATGTAAAATTTTGCCACACTTTTCTATAGAAATAAAATTTTGACAAAATTTCTTGTAGAAATAAAATTTTCCATTTTGACAAAAATTTTTATAGAAACAAAATTTTGACAACATTTTCTATAGAAATAAAATTGTGACAACATTTCCTATAGAAATACAATTTTGACAAAATTTTCTATAGAAATAAAATTTTGACAAAATTTTCTATAAAAATAAAATTTTGACAACATTTTATATAGAAATAAAATTTTAACAAAATTTTCTATAGGAATAAAATTTTGACAAAATTTTCTATAGGACTAAAATTTTGACAAAATTTGATATAGAAATAAAATTTTGACAACATTTTTTATAGAAATAAAATTTTGACAAAATTTTATATAGAAATAAAATTTTAACAAAATTTTCTATAAAAATAACATTTTAACAAAATTGTTTATAGAAATAAAATTTTGACAACATTTTTTATAGAAATAAAATTTTGACAAAATTTGATATAGAAATAAAATTTTGACAAAATTTTCTATAAAAATAAAATTTTGACAACATTTTATATAGAAATAAAATTTTAACAAAATTTTCTATAGGAATAAAATTTTGACAAAATTTGATATAGAAATAAAATTTTGACAACATTTTTTATAGAAACAAAATTTTGACAAAATTTCCTATAGAAATACAATTTTAACAATTTTTTTTTATAGAAATAAAACTTTGACAACATTTTTTATAGAAATAAAATTTTGACAACATTTTATATAGAAATAAAATTTTAACAAAATTTTCTATAGGAATAAAATTTTGACAAAATTTGATATAGAAATAAAATTTTGACAACATTTTTTATAGAAATAAAATTTTGACAAAACTTTATATAGAAATAAAATTTTAACAAAATTTTCTATAAAAATAACATTTTAACAAAATTTTTTATAGAAATAAAATTTTGACAATATTTTTTATAGAAATAAAATTTTGACAAAATTTTATATAGAAATAAAATTTTAACAAAATTTTCTATAGGAATAAAATTTTGACAACATTTTCTATAGAAATTCAATTTTGACAAAATTTCCTATAGATATAAAATTTTGCCACACTTTTCTATAGAAATAAAATTTTTACAAAATTTCCTATAGAAATAAAATTTTGACAAAATTTTTTATAGAAATAAAATTTTGACAACATTTTCTATAGAAATAAAATTTTGACAAAATTTCCTATAGAAATACAATTTTGACAAAATTTTCTATAGAAATAAAATTTTGACAAAATTTTCTATAAAAATAACATTTTAACAAAAATTTTTTATAGAAATAAAACTTTGACAAAAATTTTTTATAAAAATAAAACTTTGACAACATTTTTTATAGAAATAAAATTTTGACACAATTTGCTATAAAAATAACATTTTAACAAAATTTTTTTATAGAAATAAAACTTTGGCAACATTTTTATAGAAATAAAATTTGGACAAAATTTTATATAGAAATAAAATGTTAACAAAATTTGAAATAGAAATAAAATTTTGACATTTTTTATAGAAATAAAATTTTGACAAAATTTTATATAGAAATAAAATTTTAACAAAATTTTCTATAAAAATAACATTTTAACAAAATTTTTTATAGAAATAAAATTTTGACAACATTTTTTATAGAAATAAAATTTTGACAACATTTTTTATAGAAATAAAATTTTGAAAAAATTTTCTATAGGAATAAAATTTTAACAAAATTTCATATAGAAATAAATATTTGACAAAATTTGGTATAGAAATAAAATGTTCTCCAAAATTTCTTAGGTTATTTTTGGCTTGATTGGCAACCATGTTCGTATACCCAAATTTTATAATTTATACTTTTCTTACATCATTTTAGTTGTTTTGTTTTTTTTTTCTTTGCTGGGGACTTTCTCGTATGTCTTGCAAGAGTCCCAGAGCAGAAAATCCATTAGATGATGGTTAAATGTGAATGTCTAAAATCTTGACAGGTAGTTAAGATATTTTTAAATATTTTATATGCGACTACTGGTACTGGTGCGCTTGATTTATGATAAAGTCAACCATACATACATAATGGTTTTGGTATTTGAACAAAATATTTTTACCCTCTATCATATCATGAGAATATAGTAACTTTGTCATTGTGTTTGTAGAGTATTCGTCTAAGAGCCCATAAATGTAATGTCCGTCCATCTGACCGTTTATTTATTTATGAACTCAAAAAAAAAAAAAAAAAAAATAAAGAAATTTTGTACCCAACAAAATCTTCAATAAATTTATCATTAAATCCTTTTAGTAGCTCATATAAAATTCGCTAAAAATTTCATTAATGCAGATAATCTGATGGAAAATATTTAAAAGTCGACTCCGCTCGACTTTAGCTCTTCTGTAATGTGGATGTGTGGATTTAATGAGGATATTCATTTTTTCTATTAAATTTTATTCTTTAGCTACGTTTCATTAAATTATAATGACAATTTGTTTACCTTTCACTATGTATTCTCATGATATCGTGATTTGTATGTTTTTTATTAAACATTTCAAGGACAGACAATTATCTTATATGGGTTTCTTACCTCTCAACTTGTTTTGTTTGTCAAACTTTGATGTATTCCTTCCCTCACAGAGGGGGTAGAGAAGGAGAAAGACCTCATAAAATATTTATTACCTGAAATATTTGCAAATAAGTATCAACAAAGTTTGTTTTTTTTTTTTTCATGAAACCCGTCTGCGTGTCCTTTTCCATTTATGAACTTTTTGAATATATCATCATTATATGATGTGATTTATTGCATATGTGCGTTCTTGAAAAAAAAAGAAGTTCGCACAACATCCCATATTTCAATTTTCTTTTCAAAACATTTGTTGATGATACCAATTGCATATAATTTTTATGTGGGATTCATATTCTATTGATATATTCTCGTGTTAATAGGATTTTTTTTGCTTTTTAACAAATAGAAAGCAACATGTGCTTTCAAGCAAAAGGCTTTCTAAAAGGATTTTTTGTTAAACATGTTTCAAAGTGAAAATTTTTAAATTTTATGATATTACTATTAGAGAAGCTTGAAATTAGTTTTTGAATTCTTAAAATCTCCACTAAATCTAGTTTAAGCATCAATTATACACACAAATGGATTTTTTGCTTTAATAATAATCATACGATAGGATGCACCAATTACTAAAAATCATACCACATAGTGTACCGACACTGAAAACTAGGCAACAATTATATGCACCAATGTTTTTTTTTTTGTATTAATAGTAATCATACTATAAGGTGCACCAATTACCAACAATTGTACATGGTGTACCGGCACTCTAAACTAGCAGAAAAACGGTATATTCCAGGATGTAGAATTACAGTTTCTACCCAAATACCCTGAAATTTTATGGGTGATGTTTTTCTTAGGAAAATACATTTCTTTCTGCGATTTCATTCATATTCTATATGATTTTATTTATGCTTAGGTTAAAATCCTATTTTTATAAGGGAATTTTTGAATAAATAAATTTTTAAATTAAACAGATTTTTATACCCTACTCCATAGGATAGGTGTGTAGGTCGGCAAGATTTTACTTCCAAAAAAAGTGGCAGTGATACCATTTTAGCATTTTTAGCACTTATTTTTTACAATTTTTTTTTTGAGAAAAATTTTTATAGAAATAATATTTTGAAAAATTTTCTTTGCAAATACAATTAAGTGAACATTTTCTATATTTTTCATTTTTGATATTTTTCAAATTTTGAAGAACGAATTTCTATAGAAATAAAATTTTGCAAAATATGATTTTTTTGTTTGGTAGTTTTTGGTAAAATTTTCTCCAAATTTTGGTAAACCATTTTTTTTGTGATATTTTGATAAATTAATAATTTTTATAATTGTTTATGATTTGTAATGCTTGTCTGAAAAGCTTGACCTCAAGTATTTCCAAAAAGCTTAACCAACAGAGGAAAAGATTGTTTGTCAAATTTATTTGGGCAAAGCCCTATAGACTGCAAGATGGTTGGATGGACGCACGTTTCGCAATTACCACATTCCTCAACAGCATCCTCTACTTGCAGCAACCATCTTGCAGTCTATAGGGCTTTGCCCAAATATATTTGACAGACATTCTTTTCCTCTCTTGGTTAAGCTACACTTGTAGTTTAGTCAATGCATGGTATTAAGCTGAAATTAAAACAACGAAATGATTGAAGAATAAACCAACAATAACAAAACAAAACGACTTTAAATATTTTATTAATTCTTTCAATTTGCCCAACATTTGGCGTGTTTATTAAACGATTTTTATTTAATTTTGCATATGATAATATTTTATGAAATATTTTCAGAAAATTTTCTATAGAAATAAAATTTATAGAAAATTTTCAATAGAAATAAAATTTAGAGAAAATTTTCTAAAGAAATAATAATTTTGAAAATACTGTCCATAGAAATAAAATTTTGAAAAGATTTTCTATAGAAATAAAATTTATGCAAAAATTTTCTATAGAAATAAAATTTTGAGAAAATTTTCTATAGCAATAAAATTTCGAGAAAATTTTCTATAGCAATAAAATTTTATAGATTTTTTTCTATAAGAATAAAATTTTTAGAGAAATACATTTTTGCGAAAATTTTCTATAGAAATAAATTTTTGCGAAAATTTTCTATAGATTTTTTTTTAGAAAATTGTCTATAAAAATACACTTTTGAGAAAATTATCTATAGAAATAAAATTTTGACAAAATTTTTTATAGCAAAAAAAAATTGAAAAAATTCTATAGAAATACAAGTTTGAGAAATTTTTCTATAGAAATTTTCTATAGAAATAAAATCTTGAGAAAACTTTTTACAGAAATAAAAGTTCAACAAAATTTTCTATAGAAATAAAATTTTGAAAAAATTTTCTATAGAAATAAAATTTTGACAAAACTTTCTATAGAAATAAATTTTTGAGAAATTTTTCTATAGAAATAAAATTTTGAGAAAATTTTCTCTGGAAATAAACATTTGAGAAAAATTTCTATATAAATTAAATTTTGACAAAATTTTCTATAGAAATACATTTTTTGCGAATATTCTCTATAGAAAGAAAATTTAGAGAAAATTTTCTATAGAAATACAATTTTGAGAAAATTTTCTATAAAAATAAAATTTTCTAGAGAAAAAAATTTTCTATAGAAATTTTTTAGAAAATTGTCTATAAAAATACACTTTTGAGAAAATTATCTATAGAAATAAAATTTTGACAAAATGTTTCATAGCAACAAAATATTGAAAAAATTCTATAGAAATAAAAGTTTGAGAAATTTTTCTATAGAAATAAAATTTTGACAAAATTTTTTATAGAAATAAAATTTTGACAAAATTTTCTATAGGAACAAAATTTTGACAAAATGTTCCATAGAAATGAAATTTTGAGAAAGATTTTCTATAGAAATAAAATTTTGACAAAATTTTCTATAGGAATAAAATTTTGACAAAATTTTCTATAGAAATAAAATTTTGACAAAATTTTCTATAGAAATACAATTTTTAGATAAATAAGTTTTTGCGAAAATTTTCTATAGAAATAAAATTTTGAGAAAATTTTCTATAGAAATATTTTAGAAAAATGTCTATAAAAATACACTTTTGAGAAAATTATCTATAGAAATAAAATTTTGACAAAATTTTTTGCAGAAACAAAATATTGAAAAAATTCTATAGAAATAAATGTTTGAGAAATTTTTCTATAGACATTTTCTATAGAAATAAAATCTTGAGAAAACTTTTTATAGAAATAAAAGTTCAACAAAATTTGCTATAGAAATAAAATTTTGAAAAAAATTTCTATAGAAATAAAATTTTGACAAAACTTTCTATAGAAATAAATTTTTGAGAAATTTTTCTATAGAAATAAAATTTTGAAAATTTTTCTCTGGAAATAAAATTTTGAAAAAAATTTCTATATAAATTAAATTTTGACAAAATTTTCTATAGAAATAAAATTTTGACAAAATTTTCTATAGAAATAAAATTTTGACAAAGTTTTCTATGGAACTAAAATTTTGACAAAATTTTCTATAGAAATAAAATTTTGACAAAATTTTCTATAGAAATAAAATTTTGACAAAATTTTCTATAGAAATAAAATTTTGACAAAATTTTCTATAGAAATAAAATTTTGACAAAATTTTCTATAGGAATAAAATTTTGACAAAATTTTCTATAGGAATAAAATTTTGACAAAATTTTCTATAGGAATAAAATTTTGACAAAATTTTCTATAGAAATAAAATTTTGACAAAATTTTCTATAGAAATAAAATTTGGACAAAATGTTCTATAGAAATGAAATTTTCAGAAAGATTTTCTATAGAAATAAAATTTTGACAAAATTTTCTATAGGAATAAAATTTTGACAAAATTTTCTACAGCAATAACATTTTGAAAAAAAATTCTATAGAAATAAAATTTTGACAAAATTTTCTATAGGAATAAAATTTTGACAAAATTTTCTATAGCAATAAAATTTTGAAAAAAAATTCTATAGCAATTTTTTATAGAAATTAAAGTTTGTAAAATATGATTTTTGTTGTTTGGTAAATTTTCTCCAAATTTTGGTAGATTATTTTTGGCTCGCTGAAGTCAATAAGCAAAACTTCTTATGGTATGCTCCGAATTCTGTATTTTGGATGTGAATTAAATAATGCCAAATAATTTTTTTTATATTTTTTTTTTAATTTTTAATTAATCCTAACGCTTATATTTTTTGACAAAATTTAAATATTTTTATAATTTTATTAATTCTTACTCTGATTTTAATGCATTTGAAATAGAAAAGTTAAAATTACCCATTAACAATATGAAAAATCGACTTATAAAAATTGATTTAAAGGGACTTCCTGTGTAGTTAAAATAATGAACATATTTGGGAGGACATTTTTGGAAACACGCAGAGAAGGAATATAATCACCTCAAACATGTTTCAAGAGCAAAATGTTATTTTTGTATTGTGACCATGTAACATGTTTGTCCCTAAAATCTTATTTTATCGTCAAATATAACCTGCTTGCCGAAATCACATACATGATTTCCGAGAAAATAACATGGTTGCGAAAACCATGTTACATGGTCACCACTCAAATATAACATTTTGCTCTTAAAACATGTTTGAGGTAATCATATTCCTTCTCTGGGTGAATGCTTTTAAAGTTGTGCCTTTAGAATAACTTCCAATTTTTTTTTCTGTGACTCTCTAACCATCATGGCAAAGTATAAACCGATCCCCAGATTTAACTACCGGAGCCTCTCCGAAGAAGAAATTTCATCCTATCCGATGGAAATTAGGTACGTCAGGTTAATATATACCATTTAACAACCATGTAAAAATTAGTTCAAATCGGTCCATCCTTATGTATAGCTCCCATATAAACCGATCCCCAAATTTGACATCCGTATCATTATGGAAGGGCCTTTGTCATCCGATCTGGTTGAAAATTTGGTGCGTGATGTGAGGGTATGCTCTCTGATAAACATGCATTCTTCGTCCGTACACAGAAAAAAAACATTTATTTAACTTATTTTTATTGCAAAAAGTTTATTTGTTTGCAGTTAAATTTTATTTTTTTTTTCGAAATTTTCCTTAATGAAATCTTACTGTTATGGTTTTAATCAACTGTTTATTAGAAACTTTTTATTTTTTACTGTGTACGCAACATTGCCACTTTTAAATATTAACAATTCACAAAATCCTCCTTGCAATGTCTACAATAATAGTATGGATAATCATAACCTCTAAAGACTCAAGAGCACTTTATTTGCTTTTCATTAACGCTTAAGTTGTAATTGCATTTTCGGAGGAGATGGTGGTGGTAGCTGTTGGTGTTGTTGTCTGTTAATATTTGCTTGTGACTCTGAGATATGTAATCATATTGGTTAATTTATGGCACAGCGGCTGGATGAATGCCAAACAAACTCGCTGTGAAGAATCAACAATCACATATGTTGCTTGTTATTATTTGCTTTATGCTCCCAGTTGGAAGAGAAAAATAATTAAAAACAGGAAAATATGAAAGAAATTCAATTCGTAGGAATTTACTTTTCCATTATTTGACATTAGACATTAGTTATCCCAGGGTCCAAGTGATAAAATGGAATTAGGGATTTGTAGCGAGTTAGGCCATAAATGAGTTTCCCAAAGCCACTTAATATTTAAAAGGGATATTGAAGGATACTGAGAGAAATTGCCCTATCAGATCACCAAGGGCTTTCAATTAGCATAGATATATTGCAGGGTTATTATTACTGGCTATTTTTCCCGCTGGGTATGCTATAGGTTTCTGATATGAGCTCTTAGGCGGGCAAACACACACGCCTATGCACATACATATATGTATGTATATATGGGTAAATTAGTTGATATACATATTTTTTTACGAGTGCTTAAGCAGCAATCATTTTGATTGTGTTTTTAATTAAGACAAATACTGATGATGACAAACAAACGTTTTCCATCATGATAACCGTTTGTCATTAACTTAAAAGGGGTTCTCGTTTAATGGCAGACAAAAAAGGAAGGGCCTGAATTCCGTTGGGAGGTAAGACAAGAGAATTATTATTTATCTATCTTCATGATGAGTTCTGTGAGTAAATGCTATCTCAATGGTGTTTATGGGTACAAGATGGTGAGAGAGTAAGGTAAAACAATCATACCAAACAATTGAATATTACACACACCAACATATGTACACAAATATATGTATAATTGATTGAATAGTTGTTTTCAGAGTAGAAAACGAGAGGTTCTGTGTTTAGGCTGCAGATATAAATTACAAAGAGAGGGGAGAGTGAATGGCCAATGGTATGGTCATTCATTTTGCAGCATGTTGAAATTATGAGATTTATTTATTTATTTATTTATAACTAATACTAAAATTATATTAAATACAAAATTAGTATAAAAATAAGAAAACCATTGGCAACTGAGGCCATTAGCTAATAAAATTATAAGATTGGTCATGAGATTTTTAATCGATTTCAGAGTGATCGTCCGCGTGTCTTTCTATTAACATCTGATTCACGATAATATTCTGACGAACAAAGATATCAGTTTGAAATATCATACATAAATATTTCTTGTATCTACTACACAACCAATGTCTAACATTGCACTGAAAAAAATATTGTCGTCAGGCCAAAGATTTCACGTCCTTAAAATACGAATGCGTTTTTTGCTTAGCATGGAAGACGCATTTCTCTGATATAAAGTGAACAATTCTTCAAAATTAATTAATTGTCTTTAAATTTGTTGTCTTTTTGTATAACAAAGCAAAAATGCGTTTACAAAATTTTATTTCTATAGAAAATTTTTGCAAAATTTTATTCCTAAAGAAAATTTTGTCAAAATTTTATTTCTATAGAAAATTTTTGCAAAATTTTATTTCTATAGAAATTTTTGTCAAAATTTTATTTCTACAGAAAATTTTGTCAAAATTTCATTTCTATAAAACATTTTGTCAAAATTTTAGTTCTATAAAAAATTTTGTCAAAATTTTATTGTTATAGGAAATTTTATTTCTATAAAACCTTTTGTCAACATTTTATTTCTATAGAAAATTTTGTCAAAATTTTATTTCTATAGAAAATTTTGTCAAAATTTAATTTCTATAGGAAATTTTGTCAAAATATTATTTCTATAGGAAATTTTGTCAAAATTTTATTTCTATAGCACATTTTGTCAAAATTTTATTTCAATAGAACATTTTTTCAAAATTTCATTTCTATAGAAAATTTTAACAAAATTTTATTTTTATAAAATATTTTGTTAGAATTTTATAGAATTTTATAGAAAACGTTGACAAAATTTGATTTCTATAAAAATGTTGTAAAAATTTTATTTCTATAGAAAATTTTGTTAAAATTGTATTTCTTTTAAAAATTTTATCAAAATTTTATTTCTATAGCAAATTTTGTTAAAATTTTATTTCTATAGAAATATTTGTAAACATTTTATTTTTATAAAAACTTTTGTGAAAATTTTAATTCTATAGCAAATTTTGTCAAAATTTTATTTCTACAGCAAATTTTGTCAAATTTTTATTTCTATAGAAAATTTTTGCAAACTTTTATTTCTATAGAAATTTTTGTCAAAATTTTATTTCTACAGAAAATTTTTTCAAAATTTTATTTCTATAAAACATTTTGTAAAAATATTATATCCATAGAAAATTTTGTCAAAGTTTTATTGCTATAGGAAATTTTATTTCAAAATTTAATTTCTATAGAAAATTTTGTCAAAATTTTATTTCTATAAAAAATTTTGTCAAAATTTAATTTTTCTAAAATATTTTGTTAGAATTTTATTTCTATAGAAACATTTCTCACAATTTTATTTCTATAGCATATTTTGTCAAAATTTTATTTCTATAGAACATTTTTTCAAAATTTTGTTTCTATAGAAAATTTTATCAAAATTTTATTTTTATAAAACATTTTGTTAGAATTTTATTTCTATAGAAATATTTGTAAAAATTTTATTTCTATAGAAATATTTGTAAAAATTTTATTTTTATAAAAACTTTTGTCAACATTTTATTTCTACAGAAAACTTTGTCAAAATTTTATTTCTATTGAAAAATTTGTCAAAATTTTGTTTCTATAGCAAATTTTGTCAACATTTTATTTCTACACATAATTTTGTGAATATTGTATTTCTATAGAAAATTTTGTCAAAATTTTATTTCTATAGAAAATGTTGTCAACATTTTCTGTCAGATTAAATTTTTAAATGCCCTCACAACATAGTGATTTAAAATACAACCAAATCTACACAATGAAAATTTTTCACTTCACTTTCTTTAGAGAAAATTAAAAATTTTAAACAATGGAATATTGTCTTAATTTTCCTTAAGATTTCATATCGTATTTACATGTTCTTCATTCGAAGTAAAAAAAAGCCTTGAATTTTCTATACTTGCAAAAATATATGTGTAAATATGTATTTGGCCAAATAATACCATCCAGGGTATCAGACACAAATATCCATAAACCCACAAAAAGTCACAAGAAATTGAATATTGTTGTTGTGTCAGCTTAATGTTGTTTGTTTATTGGGTTTTCCCATATACGGAACATTTAAAACAATCTAAGAGTCATTTAAACGCCTTACAAACGTAAAAACAAACGAATAAGAAGAAAAACAAAAATAAATCCCCAATCTATAACCACCTACGATAACCAAATACACAGGGGGCATATAGACTCAACAAAAAGGTATACGATGAATAAGATACACCCATTCCATTAGGGGGAAAAAGACGAGACTATATGTTAACATAAGGCCTGTATATGTAAGAACATTTTCTGTACAAATAAAATTTTGACAAAATTTTCTATAGAAATAAAATTTTGACAAAATTTTCTATAGAAATAAAATTTTGACAAAATTTTCTATAGAAAAAAAATTTTGATAAAATTTTCTATACAAATTAAATTTTGACAAAATTTTCTATAGAAATAAAATTTTGATAAAATCTTCTATAGAAATAAAATTTTGACAAAATTTTCTATTGAAATAAAATTTTGACATAATATTCTATAGAAATAAAATTTTGACAAAATTTTCTATTGAAATAAAATTTTGAAAAAATTTTTGTATAGAAATAAAATTTTGACAAAATTTTCTATAGAAATAAAATTTTGACAAATTTTTACTATAGAAATAAACTTTTTTATAAATTTCTATAGAAATAAAATTTTGACAAAATTTTCTATTGAAATAAAATTTTGACAAATTTTTACTACAGAAATAAAATTTTAACAAAATGAATAGAAATGAAAATTCACTATATTGTCTATGGAATTTTTTTTTTTACAAATTTCTATAGAAATAAAATTTTGACAAAATTTTCTATAGAAATAAAATTTTGACAAAATTTTCTATTGAAATAAAATTTTGACAAAATTTTCTACAGAAATAAAGTTGTGACAAAATGAATAGAAATGAAAATTTTCTCAAAATTGTCTATAGAAAAAAAAATTTTACAAATTTCTATAGAAATAAAATTTTGACAAAATTTTCTATAAAAATAAAATTTAGACAAAATTTTCTATAGAAATAAAATTTTGACAAAATTTTCTATAGAAATAAAGTGATGAGATAATTTTCTATAGAAATAAACTTTTTACAAAATTTTCTATTGAAATAAAATTTTGACAAATTTTTTCTATAGAAATAAAATTTTAACAAAATGAATAGAAATGCAAATTTTTACAAAATTTTCTATAGAAATAATTTTTTTTACAAATTTCTATAGAAATAATATTTTCACATAATTTTCTATAGAAATAAAATTTTGACAAAATTTTCTATAGAAATAAAATTTAGACAAAATTTTCTATAGAAATAAAATTTTCACAAAATTTTCTATAGAAATAAAATTTGTACAAAATTTTCTATTGAAATAAAATTTTGACAAAATTTTCTATAGAAATAAAATTTGTACAAAATTTTCTATTGAAATAAAATTTTGACAAATTTTTACTATAGAAATAAATTGTTTTTACAAATTTCTATAGAAATAAAATTATGACAAAATTTTCTATAGAAATAAAATTTTGCCAAATTTTCTACTGAAATAAAATTTTTACTATAGAAATAACATTTTGACAAAATTTTCTATTGAAATAAAATTTTGACAAAATTTTCTACAGAAATAAAATTTTAACAAATTTTGACAAAATGAATAGAAATGAAAATTTTCATAGAAAATTCTATAGAAATATTTTTTTTTTTTACAAATGTCTATAGAAATAAAATTTTGACAAAATTTTCTATAGAAAAAAAAAATTTGACAAAATTTTCTATTGAAATAAAATTTTGACAAAATTTTCTACAGAAATAAATTTTTGACAAAATGAATAGAAATGAAAATTTTCTCAAAATTGTCTATAGAAAAAAAATTTACAAATTTCTATAGAAATAAAATTTTGACAAAATTTTCTATAAAAATAAAATTTAGACAAAATTTTCTATAGAAATAAAATTTTGACAAAATTTTCTATAGAAATAAAATGATGAGATAATTTTCTATAGAAAATTTTTTCTATAGAAATAAAATTTTAACAAAATGAATGGAAATGCAAATTTTTACAAAATTTTCAATAGAAATAAATTTTTCGTTACAAGTTTCTATAGAAATAATATTTTCACATAATTTTCTATAGAAATAAAATTTTGACAAAATTTTCTATAGAAATAAAATTTTGCCAAATTTTCTATTGAAATAAAATTTTGAAAAATTTTTACTATAGAAATAACATTTTGACAAATTTTTACTACAGAAATAAAATTTTAACAAAATGATTAGAAATGAAAATGTTCATAATATTGTCTATAGAAATATTTTTTTTTAAATTTCTATAGAAATAAAATTTTGACAAAATTTTCTACAGAAATAAAATTTTGACAAAATTTTCTATAGAAACAAAATTTGGACAAAATTTTCTAAGGAAATAAAATTTTGACAAAATTTTCTATGGAAATAAAATTGTGACTAAATTTCTATAGAAATATTTATTTGGGATTGTTTAATTTGTTAGATTTTGTCGCAGTGGTGGCCATCGCGCCACTGCGAATTACCCACTGGTACATATATCGCAGTATGCAGTATGATTGTAGGAACCATTCGAAATAATCTCACAGGCATACATAAATGTATCTTTTTTGTTTACTCTCCACCCACACACACATAAGCACGCTTATACATTTAAATTTATAGACAATATGATTTTGTTTCCTTGAAATCCCTTCCTGGATACACCAAAGTAAAACATGAAATTGGTTTACTTTCGTTTACATTCAAGGTACGAAAGCAAAAAAAAAAAGAAAATTTATGAACTCGTCAACTTGAAAGAAAATCTTGCAGAAACCATTCGCATATAAATACTACACAGAGTACAAACTCACACTCTCTCGCATATGGGAAACAAAGAAATATTCATGTGTATTTAATTCCGTCTATTATTTCCTGGTATTCGCTTGTGTATAGAATGGGTCTACACCATGTAAATAAACTCAATACACACACTTGAAGACAAGTACTTGAGCTTTCGACTGTATGTATATTGGGATGCCATGACAAACATTGGTAGAGATTTAAGGAAACCATGAGAGGAAATATTAGTTCCATTAGCCAGTAGGACCTGATGCAAATTAATTTCCTGATCCCAAAAGAATACGAAATTGAATATTCCCTTAAGCCAGACAAATATTGGACGTCTAGGTGATCGCGAAAAATGATCGTGTGATTGCTTAACATGCGTTATTGTTCAATCGATATCAGTCATACGTCACCTTGTACATTGAGTATTAATAATACTCATACGCACCACGGTACATCATATTTTGAGGTACTTAAGTTTTATGAATATGGAAATAAAATTTTGACAAAATTTTCTATAGGAATAAAATTTTGACTAAATTTTTTTTAAAGAAATAAAATTTTGACAAAATTTTCTATAGGAATAAAATTTTGACTAAATTTTTTTTAAAGAAATAAAATTTTGACAAAATTTTCTATAGGAATAAAATTTTGACAAAATTTTTTTAAAGAAATAAAATTTTGACAAAATTTGTTATAGAAATGAAATTTTGAGAAAATTTTCTAAAATTTCTAAAATTTTGACAACATTTGTTATAGAAATAAAATTTTGACAAAATTTTTTTATAGAAATTTTCTATAGAAATAAAGTTTTGACAAAATTTTTTATAGAAATAAAATTTTGACAAAATTTTTTATAGAAATTTTCTATATTAGAAATAAAATTTTGACAACATTTTTTATAGAAATAAAATTTTGAGAAAATTTTCTGTAGAAATAAAATTTTGACAAAATTTTCTATAGAAATAGAATTTAAAGTAAATTTGTGCTTTAAATCACAAACGACCTGACCTATTAAAGAGTCTTTCTCTTGCAATATTTTCGTAAATTATTCCGTTTCATAATAAATTAGATCTGGTTGTTTTTTTTAAACAGTACTTACACCCAAATAAACACTTGTGTAAATACAACAAACTCATGCATATAGAAGTACCAAACATATGCACACTTTTTCAACAGTTGCTGGTAAGCAAATATTCATAATGAATAAATATTTGCTATGGAATTGAAAAACAAAACACACGAATTTGGGATGTGAAGATAGACGACACACAAGCGAAAAAGTGAAGATAACATAACTATCTCCATCTCGGTGATTGAACTAATGCTTGATATTTTTATAAACCGAATTATAGTCTTTCATTTTTTGGAGTTTTTAGTAACCACAAAAAAAAACTGAAAAACATAAAATCTAAATTCAAATATCAGAAAACCCTGATGAAAATCATAGCTTTTTTGCCCAATATTCAATATATAATTGCCCAATAGTCAATATATTAATTCGTGAACCCAAAAAAATATGAAATTGTATTTTTTTTGCTAAAGCCAGACAAATATTGAGCTTCTAGATGATCGAGAAAAAATATTGTGCGATTGGTCCATATGCGTTATTGTTGAATCTATATCACTTATACGTCACCATGTACATTTGATATTAATAATACTCATACGTACCATAGTACAGAATATTTTCAGGCAAGACCGACAAATATTGGGCCTCTAGATGATGGAGAAAAACTATCGTTATTGATTAATATATATCCATCATACGTCTCCATGTCCATTGAATATTAATAATAATCATACGCACTACGGTACGGCATATTTTCTAATACTATACTCTTACTTTAAACGAAATTTCCTTGATGAATGTTATGGCTTTTGTATTAAAAATGAGAGAAGAGCAATGTAGACAAATATTGAGCTTCTAGATGATCGAGAAAAAATATTGTGCGATTGGTCCATATGTGTCATTGTTGAATCTCTATCACTTATACGTCGCCATGTACATTTGATATTAATAATACTCATACGTACCATGGTACAGAATATTTTCAGGCAAGGCCGACAAATATTGGGCCTCTAGATGATGGAGAAAAACTATCGTTATTGATTAATATATATCCATCATACGTCTCCATGTCCATTGAATATTAATAATAAAAAATACACACTACGGTACGGCATAGTTTCATATACTATGCTCTTACTTTAAACGAAATTTCCTTGATTAATGTTATGGCTTTAGTATTAAAAATGAGAGAAGAGCCATGTAGACCAGAAGAGTTTTTCAAATATTTTTCCAAATTGTGAACTCAAAAAAAAAAAAAACCAAATTGAAATTTCACTCAAGCCAGACAAATATTGATGATCGAGACAAAATATCGTCCACATTATTGTTGAATCTATATCAGTTATACGTCACCATGTACATTTGATATTAATAATACTCACAACGGTACAGAATATTTTCCAATATGGCAGATAAATATTTGGCTTCAAGACGATGGATAAAAACTATCGTGTAATTGGTGTTAATGTGTTATTGGTGAATTTATTAAAGTCATACGTCACCATGAACATGGAATATTAATAATACTCATACGCACCGCGGTACGGTATATTTTATAATGAGAGGTTCACCCAGCAATTGCCACGAAATTTGCTTTAATCGTCTAAGTGTTTCTGTAGTTATGGTTAGTTACTTCAATATTTGAATTTCTGCTTTTATTGCCAAATACATATATGCATATGGATTGGGTTCTGTTATTCTTCCGTATTTTTCCTTTTACATTTCTTAATTATCGATATTCATTTCCCATACTGAGTAGGTAATTCCCTTCTGCTCAGTGTGTTGCTAAATAATCATAAATATTAAATTTATTATTGAGTTGGGCCTTCCAAACCATCTTAATGGAGTAACATCACATTTACTTCATACGAGTTTTGCTTTTTTTTATTTTCAATTATTTATGTTTAACCAAAACCATATAATAAATTTCAGCTCAAGCCTTTCTCCCTAGGGAAGAGTGTTTTTTTTTTCATTTTTGATTGACAATCAGACGAGTGAAAATAAGAATAGCTTCAGTTTTTTTTTTTTCAAATCAGCATAAATCAAGGGGAATCAATGATTGAGAGGAGCATGATATATGAGATTCATTTTTTCGTGTATATAAAAAGCAGAAACAATATTTTGATATTAGATTCAGCCACAGTAAATAATTTATGTAGCACGATGAAAAAATATAATTTTATAAAAATTTGCCCAAAAATTTAATTTCAAAAAATTTTAACACCATAGATAATTTCTGAAAATACTGAAAATATATAAAAATACGAAATTGAAATTGAAATTTTTTCTCAAGCCAGACAAATATTGTTATTATTTGTCTGGCTTGAATCGATTATTATTGAATCGATATCAGTTATACGTCACCATGTACATTGCATATTAATAATACTCATACGCACCATGGTACATAAATTTTATAGCCAAAAAAAAAACTCAAACAGAAGAAATCAAGCTTGAACAATTACTTCTTTTAGATGCATAAAGTTAAATTTATTGACCATAGATCTTTGGTCTTCAGAGAAATTGTTGAAAATGTTATAGAAATTGTTTTCTCAAAGAAAATTTTGTAAAAATTTGAGAGAAAAAAAATTTACATAAATATCGTTTTCAACAAACTTTTTTATTGCAGTTATTGGTCGATAGAAAAATAGAAAATTTCAAAGATAGTTGGGGTTCGAATTTGTGAACTCAAAAAGAATACGAAAATGAAATTTTCACGCAAGCAAGAAAAAAAATTAAGCTTCTAGATGAGCGAGAAAAAATATCGTGTGATTAGTCCACATGCGTTATTATTAAATCTATATCAGTTATACGTCACCATGTGCACTGAATATTAATAATAATCATAGGCACCACGGTACATATTAATTTCAGACAAGGCAGAAATTGTATAGCCAAAGAAAACTTAAATAGAATCAAAAGAAACGAGATCAATCTTAAACAATTACTTTTATTAGATGCATAAAGTTTAATTTATTGATCATAGATGTTTGGGAGCCACCGTGGTGCAATGGTTAGCATGCTCGCCTTGCATACACAAGGTCATGGGTTCGATTCTTCCTTCGACCGAACACCAAGAAGAGTTTCAGCGGTGGATTATCCCACCTAAGTAATGCTGGTGACATTTCCGAGTGTTTCGAAGCTTCTCTAAGTAGTTTCACTGCAATGTAAAACGCCGTTTGGACTCGGCTATAAAAAGGAGGTCCTTTGTCATTGAGCTTAACATGGAATCGGGGAGCACTCACAGATGTTTTGTCTTCAGAGATATTTTTATAGAAAATTTTATACAAATTTTAGAAAAAAGATTTATATAAATTTCGTTTTCACCAAACTTTCTTTTTATTGCAGTTAGTGGTTGATTTCTATCTTTATGATAGCAACCAAAAATGAGAAAAATGTTTTATAAAAATAAAGGACATCATTTTACCAATTTAAAAATAAAATTTTGAGAAAATTTTCTATAGAAATAAAATTTTGCCAAAAATTTTCTATAGAAATAAAATTTTGTTAAAAACTTTCTATCGTAATAAAATCTTGCCAACAATTTTCTATAGAAATAAAATTTTGACAAAATTTTCTATAGAAATAAAATTTTGACAAAATTTTCTATAGAAATACAATTTTGACAAAATTTTCTATAGAAATACAATTTTGCCAAAAAATTTTTATATAAATGAAAATTTGACAAAAATTTTCTATAGAAATAAAATTTTGACAAAATTTTCTATAGAAATAAAATTGTGACAAAATTTCTATAGAAATAAAATTGGGACAAAATTTTCTCCAAAAATAAAATTTTGCAAAAATTTTCTATAGAAATAAGATGTTAGCAAAATTTTCTATAGAAAAAAATTGTGCAAACATTTTCTATAGAAAAGAAAATTCCATAAAAAAAATAAAAAAATGTTGACTAAATTCTCTATAAAAAGTTTAATTTTCGTTTTGGGCCATACACCAGTCTCATTTTTTCTTCCTTTTTACGACACATTTACATTTCAAGGGATATTTATACGCCACAAAAAAATTGTTGCTATTATGAGTGATCATAAAATAATAAATAAACTTCTAACATAAAATAATAAAACTTTTTTTCTTTCTTCGAAGAAATATTTTTTCATAATAACCGCCAAAATTTGATGAAACGGTGCAAAATAAGATTTTTTTGGTAATTTTTTTTCCAATTTTGGTAGATTTTTTTTGGCTCGAGTGGCAACCGTTTACAAGAGTCGATCCCTTACTTGTTTTTTTCCTTCAAAATATGAAAGTTTTTTTTTTATTTTCTACAATATTTTCTATAAATTTTCTTCAATGTGAAAAGAAAAATGATTAATCTATTTGAATTATGTTTTAATCAGTAAAATATTTTAGTGAAATTTTTCTAAAATAATCGGGGTGATATTCTTTTATGATGCACGCAGAGAAGGAATTTGATCACCTCAAACATGTTTCAAGAGCAAAATGTTATTTTTGTATGGTGACCATATAACATGTTTGTCACTAAAATGTTATTTTCTCGTCAAATATAACCTGCTTGCCGAAATCAGATACATGATTTCCGAGGAAATAACATGGTTGCGAAAACCATGTTACATGGTCATCACCCAAAAATAAAATTTTGCTCTTAAAACATGTTTGAGGTCATCATATTCCTTCTCTGGGTGTGGGTTCACTTTTTTCGAGTGTATTATATGATTTATTTTGTGATTATTTGTATTTTTTTTTATCAAAATTCTTCATTTAAATAACATTCAATGTTTCTTTGAATAACATTGGAAGAGCAATTAACTAAGATCTCTTCAAAATTTATTAAACTCAGATTCTCTTAGATTTTCTATAATGGAATCTCTTTTCCAATTCGCCTGCTATGTTTAAAACCTGTTGTTGTATGGGAAGAGAGAACATAAACAAACTTACACAATAGCTCTTGCTCTTGCAACGAGGAGAACGCAATGAATTCTTTTCTCCTACAATACAAAACCGAACACCCCCATAAACAAACGAAGCAGGTTGACTGCTTACATTGCCATACACACACACATATACACTTATAGCATAGCCATAGCCATTGAGATGCATAGCCTCCAAATACATGAATAGCAAGCATCCCATAGATTGAAGTTGACTTTTTCTTTTTGAAGCCGGAACAATATCTTACGAACACCAATACAAATGAGAAAAACATAGCCGCCAATATAAACTCACCCACACTTGAATACAGTTGCTCATTGTCTAGGCTACATACACACGCTCGCACACACATAATTTTGGATAAAAGCCAAACCATGCAGCCACCCAGCCAGCTAACCAGACACAGACAAACCAAAGTGACTTGGGATTATGGCAGGGAAAAAGTCGTTTTACATGGAAGAAATTCGTTAGAACGAATATTTAGTTGATAACGACACTTCAACGGTAACGGTTGTCAAAGGCGGCAAAACAGAAAAAAAAATCGTTGTTAATGTTAATGGTTTATTAGGACTTTGGGAATAAAATAAAGAAATTCAGCATAAATATATAAAATAAAATTAAAAAAACGTTAAATTAAAATTTAAAAAAAGGATTTTAAAACAAAAAATAAAAAAATAATTTTTGGAAATTTAAACCAAAACAAAAAACTAATTAGAAATTTTTAGTTAAAAAAAAAAAATAAATAAAAAATTCTTGTTAAAACCAAGTGTTAAAGTGCGACTAAATTCGAAAGAAACCTTTTAGGTTGATATAAGCGCTAAAGGAATTAAGCCATTTAAAATTAAAATCATTATTACTCATACGTCATGCTGTGAACTGTGTTTGTGTGTGTTCTTTGATATGCTGACTTATGCTGAAGTGTGCTGTGTGCTTTGGTATTGAATGGTGCGATGAAAAAAGGTGCGAAAAGTAGTCAATTAAAAATCACTTATAAGCAACAGTGTTAGGTTTACTCTAATCTCAAGGTGTGACAACAACAACAGCAACAACAACTATAGCAAAAGCCAAAGAAACGGAAATTAAAAACAACAACACCAAAAAATCAAAGTTATGGGCTTTAACAGCTTGGCATGTGTGGTATGGATAAAACCTTCGGAAATTTCATTTCTTTGCTTTTGTATGCGTATGTGTGTGTGTGTTTGTGCAAGAGAGTGCGTAAGTGTTAAAACACTGATGAAATTAACTTCCGCTCACTGTAATTTATTATAATTGTTCTCTTCGCAAGGATTGCGATAATTTTTCCCTCTGCAGGTGTTTTGAAATTACAGGAAGTAATCTGAATGTTTCTTCACCTTGGGCATCAACATTACGACAAGAAGTCATAAAGTTTTTGTTGTTTTTTTCTCTTTTCCAAATAAAATTAATGTGGTAACAAAAATGGCCAGAAATTAAATCTTTAAATTAAGATAATCAAGAGAAAAACTGGTTAATAGCTGACAGTCGATTATGTTATGGCCTAAAGGATCATTGGTGTCATATTTTGTATCTTATAAGTAGATTTGCTAGAAGAGACTCTTAGGCTCTTAGGATATGAAAATAAAAACAGATAATTTCTTTATCTAGATTTTATGTAGGCAGAATTTTTATATAAATTACATAGAGAGCGTTTAATTCACGCAATAAACAGAATTCTCCAAGACTAAAAATTCTTCAGATTAAAAATTTCGATTATAAACCAGTAAAGAAGTTAGACTTTTGGTACTAGTCAAAATCGACTATTGGAGTTTTAATTGAGAAATCTTTTTATGCTACCTTAAGACAAAAAGACAGAAGTTGATTTGTCCAAATAGGTTGGACAGTTCAAGGATAGACTTTCATAAAAATCGGTAATTTGACTTTTCAAATTTGTTATTTTTCCGAATTCAAGAAGTTGATGTCGATTTAGTCTCATTATAATGCTGAAATTATAATGAGACTGAATCGATATTTGTTGTTTTCAGCTTAAACCATGCATTGACTAAACTACAAGTGTAGCTTAATCAACAGAGGAAAATTATATTTGTCAAATTTATTGGGGTAAAGCCCTATAACTGCAAGATGGTTGGATGGACGGCCGTTTCGGAATTACCACATTCCTCATCAGCATCCTCTACTTACAGCAAAACTATCAATCAATTATCAGAATTAATTCGGTACACCCAAAGTAAATTACACTCGAAACTCCCGAAAAAGAGGTTTTCGATAGTCGAGTTCTACCTTTCGACTGTCCAACTTATTCCAAATTTGGAAAAATCAACTTGTGTCTTTAAGACTTTAGGTAGCATAAAAAGAACCACTTCACATTAACATTTCCAATTTCTTATTTAAACTCGAATATTCGATTTCGATTACAATAAAAAGTAATTTAATTGATTGTGACTAGTACCAAAAGTCTAGCTTATTTGATCTTGTCTTGATTTGCCAAGAATTCACCAAATTTGACGACGATCGGTTAGTAAAGGAAACGCATTGTGACCATGGTTGCCACTCGACCCAAAAATAATCTACCAAAACTTGAAGACAATTTTGGCAAAAAAAATTGTTTTCCAAAATTTTATTTCCATAGAAAATATTGTCAAAATTTTATTTCCATAGAAAATATTGTCAAAATTTTATTCCTACAGAAAATTTTGTCAACATTTTATTTTCTCAAAATTTTATTTCTATAGAAAATTTTCTCAAAATTTTATTTCTAAAGAAAATTCTCTTCAAAATTTTATTTCCATAGAAAATATTGTCAAAATTTTATTTCTACAGAAAATTTTGTCAACATTTTATTTCTATAGAAAATTTTGTCAAAATTTTATTTCTATACAAAATTTTGTCAAAATTTTATTTCTATAGAAAATTTTGTAAAAATTGTATTTCTGTAAAAAATTTTCTCAAAATTATATTTCTATAGAAAATGTCCATAGAAAATATTGTCAAAATTGTAACAGGTTGGCTGATAAGTCCCCGGTCTGACACTAGTATTATCTAGTATTAAATGCATTTTTATATAGTACCAACCTTCAAATGATTCGTGTCAAAATTTGACGTCTGTAAGTCAATTAGTTTTTGACATAGAGCGTCTTTTGTGAAGCAACTTTTATTATTGTGAAAAAATGGAAAAGAAGGAATTTCGTGTTTTGATAAAATACTGTTTTCTGAAGGGAAAGATACGGTGTAAGCAAAAACTTGGCTTGATAATGAGTTTCAGGGCTCTGCCCCAGGAAAATCAACAATAATTGATTGGTATGCAAAATTCAAGCGTGGCGAAATGCGCACGGAGGATGGTGAACACAGTGGACGTCCGAAAGAGGTGGTTACCGACGAAAACATCAAAAAAATCCACAAAATGATTTTGAATGACCGTAAAATGAAGTTGATCGAGATAGCAGAGGCCTTAAAGATATCAGAGGGTGCCGCGCGAGCTCACATTTGACCAAAAACGCCCGAAAGAGGTGGTTACCGACGAAAACATCAAAAAAATCCACAAAATGATTTTGAATGACAGTAAAATGAAGTTGATCGAGATAGCAGAGGCCTTAAAGATATCAGAGGGTGCCGCACGAGCTCACATTTGACCAAAAACAACAACGTGTTGATGATTCTGAGCGGCGTTTGCAGCTGTTAACTCGTAATACACCCGAGTTTTTCCGTCGCTATGTGACAATGGATGAAACATGGCTCCATCACTACACTCCTGAGCCCAATCGACAGTCGGCTGAGTGGACAGCGACCGGTGAACCGTCTCCGAAGCGTGGAAAGACTCAAAGTAATGGCCTCTGTTTTTTGGGATGCGCATGGAATAATTTTTATCGATTATCTTGAGAAGGGAAAAACCATCAACAGTGACTATTATATGGCGTTATTGGAGCGTTTGAAGGTCGAAATCGCGGCAAAACGGCCCCATATGAAGAAGAAAAAAGTGTTGTTCCACCAAGACAACGCACCGTGCCACAAGTCATTAAGAACGATGGCAAAAATTCATGAATTGGGCTTCGAATTGCTTCCCCACCCGCCGTATTCTCCAGATCTGGCCCTCAGCGACTTTTTCTTGTTCTCAGACCTTAAAAGGATGCTCGCAGGAAAAAAATTTGGCTGCAATGAAGAGGTGATCGCCGAAACTGAGGCCTATTTTGAGGCAAAACCGAAGGAGTACTACGAAAATGGTATCAAAAAATTGGAAGGTCGTTACAATCGTTGTATCTCGCTCTTGAAGGGAACTATGTTGAATAGTAAAAACGAATTTTGAAAAAAAAAAATATGTTGTTCTTTGTTAGACCGGGGACTTATCAGCCAACCTGTTATTTCCATAGAAAATATTTTCAAAATTTTGTTTCCATAGAAAATTTTCTCAAAAAGTTATTTCTATAGAAAATTTTCTCAAAAATTTATTTTTATAGACAATTTTCTCAAAAATTTATTTCTATAGAAAATTTTCTCAAAATTTTATTTCTATAGAAAAAGTCCATAGAAAATATTGTCAAAATTTTGTTTCAGCAAACATTTTTGTCAACATTTTATTTCAATAGAAAATGTTGTCAAATTTTTTTTTTCTATAGAAAATTTTGTCAAAATTTAATTTTTATAGAAAAATTTTCCAAAATTTTTTTTTATAGAAAATTTTTTTACAATTTTATTTTTTATAGAAAAATTTTCCAAAATTTTATTTGTTTTAGAAAATTTTGTCAAAATTTTATTTTTATTTTTATTTCTATAGAAAATGTTTGGACATTTTTTTTTCTATAGAAAATGTTTGGAAAATATTTCTATAGAAAATTTTTGCAAAAAAAAAAAAAAAAAATTAAAAATTTATTTCTATAGAAAATTTTCTCAAAATTTTATTTCCAAATCTCCCGAATCATCGAGAATACTATAGCATTCGTCTTCGTGCCAAAAAAAAAAAACACTCTATGCTAAATTTCACCAAAATTGGTTAATAAATGCCACCGGAATCCTGCGAACAACAAATACATGTACAGACGGACGGATGGACACCAAGAGCTATGTTAGATCGACTCAGGAGGTGATTCTTTAACTAAATTTTAACTAAATTGTATTTTGTTATTTGAGGATTATATAGTATAGTTTTCCAATAACGACAATTTATTAGCACTTATTTCTCAGAGAACCAGCAAAAATAAATTCGGTCTCATAAAATTATAAAAAAAAAATTGTTTGCACCAAATGATTAGCATACTAACCACATTGTAGTTTATTCTAAATATTTTCGAGAATTATTTCTTTCTACTTCAGTTAGCAGTCGTTGATTTTTATACACATGTATAGTTCATAAAATTTTTGAAAAAAAAACAAAAAAATTATTGGGCTGAGGAAAAATTGTTAAAAAAAAAAATTTAAAAATTAACTAAACAAAATAAATATTTTTTTTTTTAAATTTTAGCATTTTTATAATTTAAAAAAATTTGATTTGTTTTATAGTTAAAAAAGCTTCGATGACTTAAAAAATCATTTTAGGGTAACAAATAGTTATGTTTTTATTCTGGGCATTACTTCTTGGGTCAAAAAAATTAAAAAAAAAAAAAAAAAAATATTAAAAAATAAACTAAACAAAATAAATATTTTTTTACAAAAAAAATTTCGCTGGCTTAAAAAATCAATTCGGGGGAGCATATAATTATGTTTTTATTCTGGGCATTACTTCTTGGGTCAAACAATTTTAGAAAATATATTAAAAAATAAACTAAACAAAATAATTATTTTTTTTACAATTTAGCATTTTTATAATTAAAAAAAAATCAAAAAAAACTTCGCTGGCTTAAAAAATCAATTCGGGGGAACATATAATTATGTTTTTATTCTGGGCATTACTTCTTGGGTCAAAAAATTGTAAAAAAAATATTAAAAAATAAACTAAACAAAATAAATATTTTTTTTTACAATTTAGCATTTTTATAATTTAAAAAAAGATGCAAAAAAAACTTCGCTGGCTTAAAAAATTAATTCGGGGAAACATATAATTATGGTTTTATTCTGGGCATTACTTCTTGGGTCAAAAAAAATGTAAAAAAAAATATTAAAAAATAAACTAAACAAAATAAATGTTTTTGTTTATAATTTAGCATTTTTATAATTAAAAAACAAAAACATGCAAAAAAAACTTCGCTGGCTTAAAAAATCAATTCGAGGGAACATATAATTATATTTTTATTCTGGGCATTACTTCTTCGCCCAGAAAAGAATGCCTATATCTTTAAGGCTAATATTGAATCTTTACTAAAATTCACTTGCATTTCATATTAAAGTCACATATTCACTATGCAATGTTTTGTTCATCGTCAGCATTCATATACTGGTACTTCAAGTATTCACTAAAGAAGCCCACAGAAAACGTGCTCAAGTGGCCTTATTATTACGGCTACTACAATTGTATTAAATTATATAGGGCCTAAATACGGTAATGATTGTGGTAACGTCTGTCAGTACGGGGCAAAAATCAAATACGTGAAAAGTAAAAACGCCGCTAATAATACCAGATACCAGAAAAGAAACAGACAACAAATGTATTGCGTTTGCTTTGCATTGTAAGACCACAAGAGTCAAAAGAAAATATACTCATGTAGAAATTTCACCGGTTCTTTAATTAAAGGATACACTAAAAAAAAAACTTATTTTCATTTCACTAAAATAAAAATTAATGTTTAGAACTGC
Source organism: Haematobia irritans (assembly GCF_050003625.1). Classification (NCBI taxonomy): domain Eukaryota; kingdom Metazoa; phylum Arthropoda; class Insecta; order Diptera; family Muscidae; genus Haematobia; species Haematobia irritans. Next base: position 8,285,267 of record NC_134400.1, read on the forward strand.
CTCATTTGCTAATGTATGTAAATCCCAGAAATCACTTGACAAAAGCATTGTCTATGTCAAAAAATCAGCGGTAAAAATATATTTTCTCTAAGTGTAAGCAAAGCACTTTAGATGACAAAATAATTTTATGTAGTAGTAGTAGCGACTCCTCTCCAGGAAAAGAAAATCACGGCCAAGCTTTTGTTAAAGCATTACAAAAGACCTCTCAGTGAACATCCTGGGTGCCTATGTCTGTTGATTGAGTTGAAGTTCACTTGGCTTGGAAACACAAAACCAGACAATGAACCACAAGAGTTCAAGTTGAGTCTTGAAGTTATCTCCAGTAGCAGCAGCATCAGCATCAGCAAGTGTTCTGTGCTGTAGCTGTAGCTTTTATATCCATGAATTTTCATTAAATGTAGAGCTCCAAAGAAATCTCACAAATCTGGTAAACAAAAAACTGGACTGAATATCGTAATAACAAGAAGTAAAATAATCCGAGTACTTTTGTATTTCTTGGAGGGAATTTTGTAGGGTACTTAACTAAATTAATAAATTACTTGTTTTGCCATCCCGCTAGGACTCTTGTTGCTACAACTTGAAATTAAAGTGGATTGGAATTGGACAATGCTTCACCATCACATCCACTCTTTAAGTCCGAAAATCTCCGGTACTTGGAATTCTTGTTGAAGAACTCTTTTCCCATCTCGTTGTCGCTACTAAGCCTCAATGGCCAAATAACTCATGCTGTAGAGATTTTTGTTGTTCTTGTTCTTTGTTTTATTTCCTTTCCATTTATCTCTAAATAAAAATCTTTTGGGCATTTACATCCTCTTACCGTGCCATAGATACAGTGGGAAGGAAAATTTGTTGAACATGGCAAATTTGTTCGCCTAGAAGGTAAACTAATTTAAATTAAATAAAATTTAAAGTTAAAATTAAAATTGAAATTAATAATAAAATTATAAACAAAAAATTATTTATTTTTAAACTAACAATAATTAAACAAAAATTAAATTAATTAAAATAAAAATAAAAATGCTTTTAATTGGCTTAAAATTAATAATAAAATAAAAACCAAAATTAAATTAAATATGTAGGGCTTCGCCTATATTTAAATTAAAATTGAACTAAAATTAAGTTAAAAAAGTTAAAAGTTAAAATTTATAATACATAATAAAAAAGTATAAATTAATTAGAAAATTGGAATTAAAGTTATAATTAATTATTAATAAAAAAATTAAAATTAACATTAACATTAAAACATTTATGATTCAAATAATAAAATTAAAATTAAGCTTAAAATTAATTAGCAAATAGGAATTAAAGTTATAATTAAAAATTAATTACTAATAATAGAAATTAAGATTAAAAAAAAAAATAAAATTTTAATCAACATTAAATATAAAGTTAAAATTAATATTAAAATTTAAATTTAAATCAACATTAAATATAAAGTTAAAATTAATAATAAAATTAAGATTAATAATAAAATTAAAATTGCAGTTAAGACTAAAATTAAAATCAAAATTAAAGTTAAAATTTATAATACGTAATAAAAAAAGTTAAAATTAATTAGAAAATTGGAATTAAAGTTATAATTAATTATTAATAATAAAAATTAAAATTAAGATTACGATTAAAATAATTAATAATAAAATAAAAACCAAAATTAAATTAAATATGTAGGGCTTCGCCTATATTTAAATTAAAATTGAACTAAAATTAAGTTAAAAAAGTTAATATTTATAATACATAATAAAAAAGTATAAATTAATTAGAAAATTGGAATTAAAGTTATAATTAATTATTAATAAAAAAATTAAAATTAACATTAAAACATTTATGATTCAAATAATAAAATTAAAATTAAGCTTAAAATTAATTAGCAAATAGGAATTAAAGTTATAATTAATAATTAATTACTAATAATAGAAATTAAGATTAAAAAAAAAATAAAATTTAAATCAACATTAAATATAAAGTTAAAATTAATATTAAAATTAAAATTTAAATCAACATTAAATATAAAGTTAAAATTAATAATAAAATTAAGATTAATAATAAAATTAAAATTGCAGTTAAGACTAAAATTAAAATCAAAATTAAAGTTAAAATTTATAATACGTAATAAAAAAAGTTTAAATTAATTAGAAAATTGGAATTAAAGTTATAATTAAGTATTAATAATAAACATTAAAATTAAGATTAAGATTAAAACATTTATGATTCAAATAATAAAATTAAAATTAAGCTTAAAATTAATTAGCAAATAGGAATTAAAGTTTTAATTAATAATTAATTACTAATAATAAAAATTAAAATTTAAATCAACATTAAATATAAAGTTAAATTAATAATAAAATTTAAATTTAAATCGTCATTAAATATAAAGTTACAATTAATAATAAAATTAAGATTAATAATAAAATTAAAATTGGAGTTAAGACTAAAATTAATATGAAAACAAGTATTTAAGATTCGGCCGGGCCGAATCTTAAATACCCACCACCATGAAATAAATATTAGGGTTTCCTTTGAAATTTCAGGAGGGATTGAGGACACTTCCCGAAGATAAATAAAGATTTCACCTATGAGGACTATATCAGATTCTGGATTTATAAGAACCATTTTTGTTTGAGTTTTAGAGGAATCATTAACATCTCTTGTAAATTAATGTCTTGATTTGAAGCAACGTCTTGATTTCAAGCAATTTTCATGATCAGTGCGCCTTCTACAGCCTCAAGAAGTGAAGTCGGTCTATATGGAGGCATTACCAAATGGACCGATAAAAACTTAATCCGATACACGTTTTTGTGAATATTTACAATTTCAGGCAAATCAGATAACAATTACGGTTTCTAGAAACCCAAGGAGTTAAATCGGGAGATCGTTCTTATGGGGGCTATACTAAAATATGGACCGATACTCACCGTTTTCGGCACACCTCTTTATGACCCGAAAATACCTCTAGATTTCCAATTTCAGGTAAATTGAATGAAAACTGCGGTTTCTATAAGCCCAAGAAGTAAACTCGGGAGATCGGTCTATATGGGGGCTATACCAAAACATGGACCGATACTCACCATTTGTGGCACACCTCTTTATGGTCATAAAATACCTCTAGATTTCCAATTTCAGGCAAATTGGATAAAAACTTTTGATTCTAGTAGCCCAAGAAGTAAAATCGGGAAATCGGTCTATATGGGGGTTATACCAAAATATGGACCGATACTCACCAATTTCGGCACACCTCTTTATGGTCCTAAAATACCTCTAGATTTCCAATTTCAGACAAATTGGATAAAAACTGCGATTTCTATAAGCCCAAGACCCCAAATCGGGAGGTCGTTTTATATGGGGACCATACCAAAACATGGACCGATGCTCACAATTTTTGGCACACGTATTTGTGGTCCTACAATACCTCTAGATTTCCAATTTTGAATAAAAACTGCTGTTTCTATAAGCCCAAGAAGTAAAATCGGGAGATCGGTCTATATGGGGGCTATACCAAAACATGGACCGATACTCACCATTTTTGGCACATCTCTTTATGGTCATAAACTACCTCTAGATTTCAAATTTCAGGTAAATTGACTAAAAACTGCGGTTTCTATAAGCCCAAGAAGTAAAATCGGGAGATCGGTCTATATGGGTGCTATACCAAAATATGGACCGATACTCACAATTTTTGACACACGTATTAGTGGTTCTACAATACCTATAGATTTCCAATTTCAGGTAAATTGAATAAAAACTGCGGTTTCTATAAGCCCAAGAAGTAAAATCGGGAGATCGGTCTATATGGGGGCTATACTAAAACCTGGACCGATACTCACCATTTTTGGCACACCTATTTATGGTCATAAAATACCTCTAGATTTCAAATTTCAACAAATTGGATAAAAACTACGATTTCTATAAGCCCAAGACCCCAAATCGGGAGGTCGGTTTATATGGGGACTATATCAAAACTTGGACCGATATAGCCCATCTTCGAACTTGACCTGCCTGCAGACAAAAGACGAGTTTGTGCAAAATTTCAGCACGATTGCTTCATTATTGAAGACTGTAGCGTGATTACAACAGACAGACAGACAGACGGACATCGTTATATCGTCTTAGAATTTCTCCTTGATCAAGAATATATATACTTTATATAGTCGGAAATCGATATTTCGATGTGTTACACACGGAATGGCAAACTTCTTATACCCCCGTCACCATTCTATGGTGGTGGGTATAATTAATGTTAAAATTAATAATAAAATTAAAATTAAAAAAAATTTTTCATTTCAATTAAAGATAAAATTAAATAATAAAATTTAAATTAAAGCAAGGGCCCTACATTTCCTAAAATTAAAATTAAGTTAAAATTAATAATAACATTTAAATCAAAATTAAAATTGAAATTAAAAATAAAATTAAAATCCAAATTAAAATTGAAATAAAAATCAAAATAATATAAGAAATATCAAATTAAAATGTAAATCAAATTTAAATTTAAAATTTTAATTAACAATAAAATTTATATTCTAATCGAAACTAACAAAAATTAAAATTGAAAATAAACTTCAAATTGAAAATAAAATAGAAATCAAAGTTAAAATTAGAATTATTATTAAAATATAATATAATAAACATTGAAATAAAATAAAAATTAATAGTGAAATTAAATTTTGAATTAAAATTAAAGCTAATTAAATTTTAAAAATTAAAATTAATTAATTCATTTTTACTTTAAATTAAAATTCAAAATAAAATTAAAACTAACGTTAACATTTAAATCAAAGTTAAAGTTAAAATTGAAATTAAAGTTAAAGTTAACTAGGTTAGGTTAGGTTAAAGTGGCAGCCCGATTAAATTTCAGGCTCACTTAGACTATTCAGTCCATTGTGATACCACATTTAACTAAAAGTACCTATTACATATGGGCACTTCTAGTCTTAACCACTGAACCTTCTCTATTATTTACTTTTGTGGAACCAACCAGATTGCTCCAAAAACATTAACAAACTGCTTAAGTTAACGTTTTCCAGGTCAGCCTGTAATCTAAAGCTATATGCTCCTAAAATTCGCTTACGCCTTACACAAAAAGCAGGACACTCACACAAGAGGTGTTTAATTGATTCCTTTTCCTCCACGTCATGACAGCTTATACAATAGTCATTATACTTCGCACCTATAGTTTTTGCAAATTCGCCTATCAGGCAGCGACCCGTTATAGCAGATATTAGGAGTGCTATCTGACGCCTTGAGAACACTAGCATATCTAGTGTGCGGTTTAAGTTTAAATGGGGCCATATTTGCTTGGTGTCGTTACAACCCTTGCAATTTTCCCATCGAATATTGGCCATCATAACAGCCTTCTCACGCAGTAAGAGCTTGCAGGTGGCCAGAGGCATACCAACAGATTCTAGTTCCCCTGGAATATGTAAGGTAGTTCCTAGCCTTGCTAACACATCCGCTTCACAGTTCCCCGGTATGTTCCTATGACCAGTCACCCATATTAGGTGAATATTGTACTGCTCAGCCATCTCGTTGAGAGATTTGCGGCAGTCTATGGCCGTTTTTGAGTTAAGGAACACAGAGTCCAAGGATTTTATTGCAGGTTGACTGTCTGAGTATATATTAATGCCAATATTTGTTGGAACATTACTTCTCAGCCAATTCACCACCTCTCTTATTGACAATATTTCAGCCTGAAAAACACTACAGTGATTAGGTAATCTTTTCGCTATTCGAATTTCCAGATCTTTAGAATATACTCCGAACCCCACTTGTCCATTCAATTTGGAGCCATCAGTATAGAAATCTATATATCTTTTATTCCCCGGGGTCTGTGTACACCACGCCTCACTGTTGGGAATTAGAGTTTCAAACTTTTTGTCGAAAAGTGGTTTTGCCAGGGTGTAATCCACTACGTTAGGCACATCTGGCATTACTTTGAGGACCGAACTATGACCGTACATTTTTTCCGACCACAGCGATAGCTCGCGCAACCGCACAGCCGTTGTTGCAGCTGACTGTTTGGCCAAAATGTCTAAAGGCAATAGATGTAGCATGACATTAAGGGAGTCTGTTCCTGTCTTACTAAATGCGCCTGAGATACATAAGCTCGCCATACGCTGAACTTTATCTAAACAAGTCGGTTTCTGAAGTGCCGGCCACCAGACTACAACACCATATAGCATTATAGGTCTAACCACTGCCGTGTATAGCCAATGCACAATTTTTGGTCTTAGTCCCCACTTTTTCCCTATTGCCTTTTTGCACGAGTACAAAGCTACCGTGGCTTTTCTCGCCCTCTCTTCAATATTAAGCCTAAAATTCAGCTTCCTGTCCAAAATAACGCCAAGGTATTTTGCACACTCACCAAAGGGAATTTCAGTACCCCCTAAGGAAATGCGCCTAACCGTGGGAGTTTTGCGATCTTTGCAGTACATGACTATTTCTGTCTTTGCTGGATTTACACCAAGACCATTATCTTTCGCCCATTTCTCAGTCATCCGGAGAGCTCTCTGTATAATATCTCTGATTGTGGATGGGAATTTTCCCCTGACTGCTAGCGCCACATCATCTGCGTATGCCACCACTTTTATCCTTTCTTTTTCTAGAGAAACCAGAAGGTTGTTTATAGCAACATTCCAAAGAAGAGGTGATAGAACTCCTCCTTGGGGAGTGCCTCTGTTCACATACCTTTGTATGTTTGCTTGCCCTAGTGTGGCTGAAATACGTCTCTTCGTTAGAAGTTCGTCTAACAGCCTAAGTATACCTGGATCAACATTCAGAGTTGTCAGTCCATTTAATATCGAGCTCGGATGGACATTATTGAACGCCCCTTCGATGTCTAGAAACGCCACGATTGTGTATTCTTTGACAGATAGTGAGCTTTCAATAAAGCTGACCAGTTCATGCAATGCGGTCTCAGTAGACCTGCCCTTCGAGTATGCATGCTGTCGTTTCGAGAGCAAACCTGAATCCACGCTAGTTCTAAGATACATGTCTATCATCCTCTCCAGGGTCTTAAGTAGGAATGAGGATAAGCTGATTGGTCGGAAATCCTTCGCACTCGAGTGAGAGGCTTTTGCTGCTTTAGGTATGAAGACGACTTTTGTTTCCCTCCACTTTTCTGGAATATATGCCAAGTTTACACATTGTTTATATATCACCGTCAACCAGGGGATAATTCTTTCAGCCACTGCCTGTAACTCCGCCGGAGTAATTCCATCAGGTCCGGGGGATTTGAATGGTCCAAAGCTATTTAAAGCCCATTTTATTCTAGATTCCGACACAATTTCCTCGATAGGAAATGATCGCTGAGCCTCTGTTACACCGCCGGAACATGGTTCAACCGTCTGATTTCCAGGGAAGTGTGTGTCCAAAAGTACCTCCAACGTCTCCTCACTGGACGTTGTCCAATTTCCCTCCGATGTTTTAATGAAACCTGGAGCGGTGTTAGTGGATGCTAGTACCTTCCGTAGTCTGGAAGCCTCTGACGAATTCTCAATACTGCTACAGTAATCATCCCAAGAGTTTTGTTGAGACCTTCTCAGTTCTCGTTTATATTCTCTCAGATTCATCTTGTAAGTGTCCCAATCCTCCGGAGCTCTTGTGGACTTTGCTTTGTTAAAGAGCTTCCTGCAGGATTTCCTCATATTACTTAACTCCGTAGTCCACCATGGCGGCCGATTTTTTCCCCTTGGCTTTCCTCTAGGGCATGCAGCTTTCAGTGAAATGTTGAAGGCCTTAGTAATCCGCTCCACTGCGTGTTCGATATCTTGCACAGTACTCATATTTGTCTCCGGCACTTCCGGTATCATCAAATTGAACGATTCCCTATACCTATTCCAATCAGCTTTCCTAACATTTGGCGGAAATATGGTCTTTGAAGTACGAACAGCCAATCTGAAACTGATGTAGCGATGATCTGAGAAGCTATGTTCCCTCAAAACTTGCCACTCAGATATCTTATCATTCAGTTCCGGAGAGGTCAACGTTACGTCCAAAACCTCTTGTCTGTTCCTGGTGACGAAGGTTGGTGCATCTCCCTTATTGCAAACTACCAGGTTAGTACGCAAAATAAACTCTATTAGCGACTCTCCCCTTGCATTAGTATCACTACTTCCCCAAATACTATGATGTGCATTTGCATCGCATCCCATAATGAGTTTTGTCTTTGTTTTTAGTGACTCCTCAACTAAGGTCTTAACGGCACAGGGTGGCATATCCCTATCATGTCCCATGTAGACCGAAGATACCCAATATTTGCATGTGGATATCTCTAGACTGGCTACGACAGTGTCTGCATTGCTCAATGAAGGAAGCAGAAACAAGTTTAGTTCGTTTTTAGCAATTATACATGCTCGATTTATATCGTTACCGGTATTATGCAAAAGTTTGAAACCCGGAGTGCTTAATTCACAGATCTTGTTCTTATATATGTATGGTTCTTGAATAAGAACTATATCTATGTCTCCTTTCATCAGGAGAACTTTTAAGGCAGCACAAGCGGGCTTACAATGGTGAAGATTTATCTGGAGGAACCGTAGAACCATCCAAATTTTCAACCACCGTCACATCAGCCGATTCAATTGAGTCATCAAGGGCTTCCTCTTCACAGATCTCGGTGACTCTCGCAACAGTCCGCGGTTCAGCTTTGGTGAGGCTTGAGCCTGTAGAAACTTCCCGCATATGATTTTCACCATAGTCTGTAGGTTTTATGTCTCCTTCGGCTTCGCTAGGAGATTTTTTCACTGCTGACTCTACCGGATGCTTGTCCGTTTCGGTATCCTTTGGCTGATCGCTTTTGTATACCTTCATATGGATATCATGAAAGCCATAACTTACGCGTCCTTGGTTCTGGGCTAGATGTGACAGCGACTCTATGTTTAATATAAACACCGCATGTCGTCTTGGTCCATCCACCTCATCCAAACGACCAACCTTCCAATCGGCGGTTGGAAGATCTGGGTTACATTCTTTTAGTCTCTCTAGTATTGACTCAGGATCAGGAGGGTTTGCCGGTATCCATGCATGTGCTCTAGGTTTAGCCGGTATGTCTTTTTTATCGACTAACTCCAAAGCGGCTCCTTCCCAAACTTCACCAATTAGCATCAATGCAGCTTTAAAGCAATCCATAGACCTCTGGTCTGCAAAAGCTATTAACTTATATCGTCCTTGATACCATCCAGCATCTTGCCGTCGAGGACTTGGTCCGGGAAACTTTTTTCGCACCTCTGAGTAGACACCAGACATCGCGTTCTCAATTTCCCCCCATTTTTGCCTTGGAATCATACCGTCCAATGCTCCTTTATTAATAATCGCCATCACAAGGCTGTCTTTTGCAACTGAGGCAAACGATCTTTGATCCCTTTTAGAGGATGGTAGCTCATCCGGTGATCGTTCCCTTTTTCCAGCTTCAAGAATTCCTTGAGCCCATTTTAAGGAATCGCTTTGCTTAGCCGACAACGTGCTTGGGTCGACTGATCCTAATTTCTTAAGGATAAACAAAGCATTTCTTCGTTCCTTGAATCTCTTTCGAGAGGGATTGCCTCCTTTTGATGTCGTCACCTTAGAAAAGGTTGGACTTGCCAAAGTGTCACCGCCAGTCGACCCGTCTACAGGTCGACTAATTGGGCCTGACTCTTGGTCGCTGCCCAAATTTATAACTTCAGTCGTTACCCGTCCACTGGGCCCTGAAGTTAGCAACCCAGTGGATGACTTTGAATTTCGCTGCATGGTGGTTTATTATTTCCACCACACGTGAAATTCGTAATAAGTACTTATTACGATGAAATACTCCGCTATTAGAAAACACGTCCGTTCAGTTCGACGGTTATACTAAAAATTTTCGACGGTTATACTAAAAAAAAGTTAACTAAAATTAAATTTAAAATTAAATTTGAATTTAAAATCAAAATTAAAGTTAAAATTAAAATCAATAATGAAATATAGTATAATAAAAATTTAAATAAAAAATAAACTAAATTGAAATTAACGTTAATTAAATTAAATTTATAAATAAAATAAAATTAAATAAAACTTGATATAAATAATAAAACGTAAAATTTAAATAAAATCAAAGCTAACCCCTATATTAAAGTTAACTAAGATTAAAATTATGTTTCCTTTAAATTAAAATTAAAAATAAACTTAACATTTAATGTAAAAACTAAAATGGTATGTTTTTAGTGTTTTTCGATCTTTATTTTTCAAATAAAAGCTTTTTTGTTTTTTCGAGCTTAAGATCTACAAATAAAATAAAATTCAATTAAATTTAACATTAAAATTGAAATCAAAGTTAAAGCAATAAAATTAAGATTCCAATTGAACTTAAAGTTAAGTAAAATTAAATTTAAAAATAAATGTAAAATTAAATTTGAATTTCGAAGCAAAATCAAAGTTAAAATTAAAATTGATGATAATATATAGTATAATAAAAATTGATATAAAAATAAAATTCATAATAAAACTAAATTTTATATTAAAACTAAACCGAAACCCTACATTTAAATTGAAATTAATGTTAATTAAAATTAAATTTAAAAATAAAATAAAATTAAATAAAAATTAATAATAAAATATAAACTTTAAATAAAATCAGAGGGAAACCCTATATTAAAGTTAACTAAAACTAAAATTATAATGTTTTCTTCTAAACCGAAACCCTACATTTAAATTGAAATTAATGTTAATTAAAACTAAATTTAAAAATAAAATAAAATTAAATAAAAATTAATAATAAAATATAAACTTTAAATAAACTCAGAGCGAAACCCTATATTAAAGTTAACTAAAACTAAAATTATAATGTTTTCTTTAAATTAAAATTAAAAATAATATTGAATGTAACAATAAAATATTGTTTTTTGTTTTTTTTTTTCGATCTTTATTTTTCAAATAAAAGTGTTTATGTTTTTCGAGTTTGAGATCTACAAATAAAATAACATTAAATTAAAATTAACGTTAAAATTGAAATCAAAGATAAAGTTAACAATTAAATTAAAATTGTAATTGAAATTAAAGTTAACTAAAATTAAATTTAAATGTAGAAGCAAAATCAAAGTTTAAATTAAGATTAATAATAAAATATAGTATAGTAAAATTTAAATTAAAATTAAAAATAATATTGAATGTAACAATAAAATATTGTTTTTTTTTTCGATCTTTATTTTTCAAATAAAAGTGTTTCTGTTTTTCGAGTTTGAGATCTACAAATAAAATAACATTAAATTAAAATTAACGTTAAAATTGAAATCAAAGATAAAGTTAACAATTAAATTAAAATTGTAATTGAAATTAAAGTTAACTAAAATTAAATTTAAATTTAGAAGCAAAATCAAAGTTTAAATTAAAATTAATAATAAAATATAGTACAGTAAAAATTGATATAAAAATAAAATTTATAATAAAACAAAATTTTTAATTGAAATTAAAGCGAATCCGTTTATTTAAATTGAAATTAATGTTAATGTTAATTAAAATTAAATTTAAAAATATAAATAAAACTAAAACTAAAATAAAATGAAATAAAAACTAATATTTACAATAAAAGCGAAACCCTACATTAAAGTTAACTAAAATTAAAATTATGATGTTTCCTTTAATTTAAAATAAAATTTAATGTAGAAATGAACTTTTATGTTTTGTGTTTTTTTTTTCGATCTTTATTTCTCAATTATTTATTTTTTTTGTGAGTTGAGATCTACAAATACAATAAAATAAAATTTTAATTAAAATTAACCGTAAAATTTAAATCAAAGCTAAAATTAAAATTAAAATTAATAATTAAACATAGTACAATAAAAATAAAATTTTTAAATTAAGATCAAAGCGAAGCCTTACATTTAAATTGAAGTTAAGTTAAATTTAATATCGATTAAATTTAATGAAATTATGTTTATTAATTTTACGTTTAATTAATTTTACATCGTATTATATTAATTTTTATATAACACATCATCGTTGCACTTATTCATAATTTCTTTAGACATTACGATCGAAATCAGGACATTGTGTATCTGTTTTCGTTACCATTTTATGTTTGACGATAAAACAACATTTTTGCGGCAAAAATGTCTTTCCTCCCCATCCAAAAATAAAATTTTGGCATAGTAGGTTTTCATATTCATTTTCCTTGTGTAGTGAGGCTGATTAACTGTATATCTTTTACCAGTTTCGGGAAAGCAAAACGCCAATAAATTGAAATTTTTACTAGCCTAGAAACTAACACTTTTCCATCGATTTTTGTTTTCAAATTGCCTTGTTGCTCTCAAGAAAATTGGCCCTTTAAGAATCTTATGAGTTTTCGGCTCAATATCTTCAGATATTATTGATTTTTTCCTCACTTGTATGTTAGAAATTTTACATTTATGTGATAGCAAGAAATTATTCAAAGCTCTATAAATTTTTATTTTTCCCATTCGATCCATGAAATGGAAATTTCTTAACGCTATCCAAAATTTTATCACACAACAGAGATATTTTTTCAGTACACTTTAGGCGGCCCTTGAACTTTTACCGTAGCAGAACGTGTTGTTTTTTTATGGTAAATAAATCGTTGAATTTATGGTAACAAACTTTTAGTGTCGGGTAAAAAACGGCCATCTGATGAATTTCCGTCCTTTTTTGAAGGAGTGAAAAAAATACTCCATGAACTGTGACATAGAATAACCGAAATATATGAGCGATATAAGACTGTCAATCAAACCCCCCCAAAAAAAAGGGTTGTCAAAAGACTCAACATGATAGACTTTTGACGACTAATACTTTATTTTGCCATGCAAAAGACAACATGAACTTTTACAGTTTGAAGAGAAAAACATTTGCAAAATTATTTTGAATAATAGACAGTAATGTAGTCCTCAGCCCATTCCAATTTTTCTATTGGGGTGGAAAACGTGATGCGAATATCAAAAAATTATTGTATTCGAGTTAAAAACAAATTTAAAAAAGTCCAAGTGAGATTCAACCACAGCCAAAATCCAAAACATAATAGCCCCTCAGTAATTCTATTGTATTATAAATCCATAATTGAATAGAGAAAGTTAGGGAGATATAAAGAAATGTTGGGCGAAATTTTCTTTTGACTCTGGTTAATCAACATAATTCTCTGTGGGTGTAAAACTTATTATAGGGACCCCTGCCACGGTTGCCGATCAAGTCACAAATACAAAATTTTCTAAAGAAAATTTTTTCAACATTTTATTTCTATAGAAAATTTTGTCAACATTTTATTTCTATAGAAATTTTGTCAACAAGTTATTTCTATAGAAAATTTTGTCAAAATTTTATTTCTATAGAAAATTTTGTCAAAATTTTATTTCTATAGAAAATGTTGTCAAAATTTTATTTCTATAGAAAATTTGTGCAAAATTTTATTTCTACAGAAAATTTTGTCAAAATTTATTTCTATAGAAAATTTTGTCAAAAATTTTATTTCTATAGAAAATTTTGTCAAAATTTTGTTTCTCTAAAAAATGTTTTCAATATTGTATATCTATAGAAAATTTTGTCAAAACTTTATTTCTATAGAAAATTTTGTCAAAATTTTATTTCTATAGAAAATTTTGTCAAAATTTTATTTCTATAGAAAATTAGTCAAAACTTTATTTCGATAGAAAATTTTGTGAAAATTGTATATCTTTAGAAAATTTTGCAAAATTTTATTTCTATAGAATATTTCTGCAAAATTTTATTTCTTAGAAAATTTTGTCAAAATTGTATGTCTCTAAAAAATGTTGTCAATATTGTATTTCTATAGAAAATTTTGTCAAAACTTTATTTCTATAGAAAAGATTGTCAAAATTTTATTTCTATAGAAAATTTTGTCAACATTTTATTTCTATAGAAAATTTTGTGAAAATTTTATTTCTATAGAAAATTTTGTCAAAATTTTATTTCTATAGAAAATTTTTGCAAAATTTTATTTCTGCAGAAAATTTTATTTCTATAGAAAATTTTGTTAAAATTTTATTTCTATAGAAAATTTGTGCAAAATTTTATTTCTACAGAAAATGTTGTCAAAATTTTATTTCTCTAAAAAATTTTGTCAATATTGTATATCTATAGAAAATTTTGTCAAAACTTTATTTCTATAGAAAATTTTGTTAACATTTTATTTCAGTAGAAAATTTGTGCAAAATTTTATTTCTATAGAAAATTTGTGCAAAATTTTATTTCTACAGAAAATTTTGTCAAAATTTATTTCTCTAAAAAATTTTGTCAATATTGTATATCTATAGAAAATTTTGTCAAAACTTGATTTCTATAGAAAATTTTGTCGAAATTTTATTTCTATAGAAAATTTTGTTAAAATTTTATTTCTATAGAAAATTTGTGCAAAATTTTATTTCTATAGAAAATATTGTCAAAATTTTATTTCTATAGAAAATTTTGTCAACATTTTATTTCTATAGAAAATTTTGTCAAAATTTTATTTCTATTGAAAATTGTGTTAAAATTTTATTTCTATAGAAAATATTGTCAAAATTTTATTTCTATAGAAAATTTTGTCAAAATTTTATTTTATAGATATTTTTGTCAAAATTTTATTTCTATAGAAAATTTTGTTAAAATTTTATTTCTATAGAAAAATTGTGCAAAATTTTATTTATATAGAAAATTTTGTCAAAATTTTATTTCTATAGAAAATTTTGTCAACATTTTATTTCTATAGAAAATTTTGTCAACATTTTATTTCTATAGAAAATTTTGTCAAAATGTTATTTCTATAGAAAATTTTGTCAAAATGTTATTTCTATAGAAAATTTTGTCAAAATTTTATTTCTATAGAAAATTTTGTCAAAATTTTATTTCTATAGAAAATTTTGTCAAAATTTTATTTCTATAGAAAATTCTGCAACATTTTATTTCTATAGAAAAATTTGTCAAAATTTTATTTCTCTAAAAAATGTTGTCAATATTGTATTTCTATAGAAAATTTTGTCAAAACTTTATTTCTATAGAAAATTTTGTCAAAATTTTATTTCGATAGAAATTTTTGTCAAAATTTTATTTCTCTAAAAAATTTTGTCAATATTGTATTTCTATAGAAAATTTTGTCAAAACTTTATTTCTATAGAAAATATTGTCAAAATTTTATTTCTATTGAAAACTTTGTCAAAATTTTTTTTGCTATAGAAAATTGTGTTAAAATTTTATTTCTATAGAAAATTTTTGCAAAATTGTTATGGTTCATTTTCCTTCAAGATATATCCCAATAATGGTAGCTGACACGGTGGCTAAATTAGGCTGCTCGTCGTGAATCGGGTTGAGTTCTTTCCACCAAGGATATATCAGACCATAGTCATAATTCTTTCGTGTCATAAAGAAACAAAATTTTCCTGAAATTCCGAATTTTACCCACAACATATATAACACAAGATATCCGTTCGAAATTGTTTTGTCCGTCTGTCAGAGCTTCCCTCCCCTCCTGTAACTCAGCGAGAATACAGCCTTTGTATTTCCTTTTTGCTCACATAAATTCATGGAAATACCCATATGTGGTACCTTAATCAAATAGCCCCCCCTCTGTTTATACGATCATGACATGTTCGATATCACAAATTACTCAAACGTACATCCCTCTCTGATCACCAAAAACACAACACCCACACATCATTACATATTAAGCATCTACTCCATCATGTCAAAGAATTTACAGACAAGAGAGAAAGGTTTCAATTCCATAGTGTTCTTATTTTTATTTACAATTCAGAGAACTACATATCTACAACAATATTTCCAATGATAACTTAGACTAACTATATACATACAGGGTTTTAATTATTTTTATTTATACTTATGTTGAATTCACTATATATAATTTTTTTTTATATATAAATAGCTATATATATATTTGTTTTTATTAATTTATTAATTTCCAATTTATTAGACAACATTTCCCATTCTTATAAACCTACATACATACAGTTTACTGCTTTCCAATAATTTCTGGTCTGTTTTGCTCGTACGTTTGTCCCAAAATCGCTGCAGCTGTCGTAATTTTATATTTGTTGTCTTTTTTTTTTCTTTATTATCGCGCTTGCATTTAATTTTGAGTTCTTCTTTCTTGACATCTATCGTTCAAACAAGTGACTTTTTACCTTTTTTATGTTTTGTTTTTGCAATTACTTTGATACTCTGTTTCTATGTTTTTTTCTTGTTTATTTGCCATAGAATACTCTTACTAATTCTTTTTATTTAAATTTGATGTTTATTCTTGCAAGGCCAATTCACAAACGTTTATTTTTTTATACCCTGCTCCACACTGTGGAACAGGGTATTATAAGTTAGTGCATATGTTTGCAACACCCAGAAGGAGACGAGATAGACACATGGTGTCTTTGGCAAAAATGGTCAGGGTGGGCTCCTGAGTCGATATAGCGATGTCCGTCTGTCCGTCTGTCCGTGAACACATTTTGTAATCAAAGTCTAGGTCGCAGTTTTAGTCCAATCGACTTCAAATTTGGCACAAGTATGTGTATTGGCTCAGAATAGATCCCTATTGATTTTGGAAGAAATCGGTTCAGATTTAGATATAGCTCCCATATATATATTTCGCCCGATATGGACTTATATGGCCCCAGAAGTCAGACTTTTACCCTAATTTGCCTAAAATTTTGCACAAGAAGAACAATTAGCACTATAGTCAAGTGTGCTAAATTTTATTGAAATCGGTTCAGATTTAGATATAGCTCCCATATATATCTTTCGCCCGATATGGACTAATACGGTCCCAGAAGCCTGAGTTTTACCCCAATTTGGTTAAAATTTTGCACAGGGAGTAGAATTAGCATTGTAGCTATGCGTGCCAAATTTGGTTGAAATCGGTTCAGATTTAGATATAGCTCCCATATATAGCTTTCGCCCGATTTACACTCATATGACCACAGAGGCCAATTTTTTGCTCCGATTTAGTTGAAATTTTGCACAGGGAGTAGAATTAGCATTGTAGCTATGCGTGCCAAATTTGGTTGAAATCGGTTCAGATTTAGATATAGCTCCAATATATAGCTTTCGGCCGATTTACACTCATATGACCACAGAGGTCAATTTTTAACTGCGATTTAGTTGAAATTTTGCACAGGGAGTAGAATTAGCATTGTTGCTATGCGTGCCAAATTTGGTTGAAATCGGTTCAGATTTAGATATAGCTCCGATTTACACTCATATGACCACAGAGGCCAATTTTTTGCTCCGATTTAGTTGAAATTTTGCACAGGGAGTAGAATTAGCATTGTAGCTATGCGTGCCAAATTTGGTTGAAATCGGTTCAGATTTAGATATAGCTCCAATATATAGCTTTCGGCCGATTTACACTCATATGACCACAGAGGCCAATTTTTTGCTCCGATTTAGTTGAAATTTTGCACAGGGAGTAGAATTAGCATTGTAGCTATGCGTGCCAAATTTGGTTGAAATCGGTTCAGATTTAGATATAGCTCCCATATATATGTTTTTCTGATTTCGACAAAAATGGTCAAAATAATAACATTTTCCTTGTAAAATCGTCACTGCTTAGTCGAAAAGTTGTAAAAATGACTCTAATTTTCCTAAACTTCTAATACATATATATCGAGCGATAAATCATAAATAAAATTTTTTGAAGTTTCCTTTAAATTGCTTCAGATTTAAACGTTTCCCATATTTTTTTTACTAACATTGTGTTCCACCCTAGTGCATTAGCCGACTTAAATTTTGAGTCTATAGATTTTGTAGAAGTCTATCAAATTCTGTCCAGATCGAGTGATATTTAAATGTATGTATTTGGGACAAACCTTTATATATAGCCCCCAACACATTTGACGGATGTGATATGGTATCGAAAATTTGGATCTACAAAGTGGTGCAGGGTATAATATAGTCGGCCCCGCCCGACTTTAGACTTTCCTTACTTGTTTTTTTATTAGAGATATTTTTATTTTGATAGGTTCACTATATTATGTGAATCTGCCTATATTGTTCTTTCACAACAATTTTTTCTTTTTTTTTTAAATTAGGTTAGGTTAACACAGCACCCACTTTGACATGCCCCTTTTTGAGAATGAGAACATCCACCACATGGAGGGTGGAAAAGTGGCGAGCTTTCCTTTTTTTTATTCAAGAGGTGTATTTAGGTATTATTTAATTCTTAATCGTTTTCTTTAGTTATTCTTTTTGTATACTTTTAAATATGTTTTGTGTATAGTAATTATGTATATACATTTATTGTATATGAGTAAAATTTTGTCAAAATTTTATTTCTGTAGAAAATTTTGTCAAAATTTTATTTCTATTGAAAATGTTGTCAAAACTTTCTATATCATAATATATGTTAATTAAAATTTTCTACTTTTTTTGAGTGTAATAAATCTGTTAGATTTCAAAAAAAGTTGGCTTTAGCCCATTTGTCATAGTTAATTGCTTGGCTGCTCTTTCATTTTAAACCTACATTATACCTCCAAAAATTGACAGAATATGTCAGACCCATAAGCACTTGCGCATAGCAAAACAAGGTCCTAAATAGAGCTAAATTTGCATAAACCATCCAAAGCGTTTACATTATCCGACCAAACAAGAAAAAAAACAAAATAGCAGGAATTTTTGGAGAGATTTTGGTTAACATATTTGCCATAAACATTTGTGTAAATTTCCTAATGTAAATGTATGTAAGACCACTTCCCCTTTCCCACCAAACACAGAAATTCTAAAATGGGACTATTTTGGAAAATACACAGCCTCAAACCTAGCAAATACTCACTGACTATAATGCTTTGAATGTTAAAAGTTGAACAAAAAATGCAAATTTTCTTTCATTTGTTTATGTTGCTGGGATCACCGCATTGAGAAACTGTTCGTTGTGTATGTGTCAGTGTGTGTTCATTCTCTTTTTTTGTATCAATGAAATGAGACCATTTCGCATAATGCTATTGACACTTTTGGGTGATATCAAGCAAAGCAAAACAATTCCGTTTTTCTAACATTTCTTTTTTTTTTTGTAAAATCTTTAACAGTTTAGTCCATTCCATATCTGCTCATATCTGTAACTGTGATATTTACATATTCATAAAGCGATTTGTATATCAATAGCAATAAGGAAAATATCTCTTTGACACAGTTCATAAAAATGCAAATATTCAATATTGCTGTATGCCTTTATGTCCTCATTCGACCAAGGCTATGGGGTTAAAGTAATTTTGTTATTCCCTTTGTAACACACTGCGTAATTGGTTTGCAAACAAACGGAACATACACTCAAAAAATAGAGTTTATAGTTTATAATAAATTGTAAAGTGGGGTTTTTGTTCATCAAACTAACAAACAATGCGGCGAATTTTCAAAAATTAAAAAAATGTAAATAAAAAAAAAATTGAAATTTAAAAAATTTAAATCATATTAAATTTTTACAATATTGATGATTTTAGTTATAATGTATATGAAATAAAATTATAATTTATATAATATAAAATATGATGGTTTAATTAGTATTTGCAAAAACTAAAAAAGGAGGTTCTAGAGCAATAATTTAAATTATTTAAAATTTTTACAATATTGATGATTATTAAAATCATAATTTATATAGTGTGCATAAAGGGTAGCCATGGGCTTGTAGCATCATTGTGATCAAATGAGCCTTGAAATAATGCTAAAAAATGCAAACCAAAATGCTGAATCGAACAAAGATTGTTTTTAATAAAATTTAATAATGAATCATCTAGTTTTGTAAAATAAAATATATAAAAAAATAAATCGTCTTAAAAAACTTTTTTTTTGCAATTTGCGTTCAATATTGTGTTGAAAATATAGTTCAAAATTAACCGTCAATTTATAATATAACAAACGTCTCACGAAATTGATCGCATTTTGAAAGTTTTCTACTGTTGTCCAGAGTGTCCATGCTTTGGCCATATTTACACTGAAAACAAGTAAGGAAAGTCTAAAGTCGGGCAGGGCCGACTATATTATACCCTGTACCACTTTGTAGATCTAAATTTTCGATACCACACACACATCCGTTAAATGTGTTGGATGCTATATATAAAGGTTTGTCCCAAATACATACATTTAAATATCACTCGATTTGGACAGAATTTGATAGACTTAAAAAAAAACTATAGACTCAAATTTAAGTTGGCTAATGTAATAGGGTGTAACACAATGTTAGTAAAAAATATGGGAAACATTTAAATCTGAAGCAATTTTAAGGAAATTTCGCAAAAGTTTATTTATGATTTATCGCTCGATATACATGTATTAGAAGTTTAGGAAAATTAGAGTAATTTTTACAACTTTTCGACTAAGCAGTGGCGATTTAACAAGGAAAATGTTGGTATTTTGACCATTTTTGTCGGAATCAGAAAAACATATATATGGGAGCTATATCTAAATCTGAACCGATTTCAACCAAATTTGGCACGCATAGCAACAATGCTAATTCTACTCCCTGTGCAAAATTTCAACTAAATCGGAGTTAAAAATTGGCCTCTGTGGTCATATGAGTGTAAATCGGGCGAAAGCTATATATGGGAGCATATCTAAATCTGAACCGATTTCAACCAAATTTGGCACACATGACTATATTACTACTTGTACTCCTAGTGCAAAATTTCAACCAAATTGGGCCAAAACTCTGGCTTTTAGGACCATATTAGTCCATATCGGGCGAAAGATATATATGGGAACTATATCTAAACCTGAACCGATTTCAATCAAATTTTGCACACTTGACTATACTACTAATTGTACTCCTAGTGCAAAATTTCAACCAAATTCGGCCAAAAATCTGGCTTCTGGGGCCATATAAGTCCATATCGGGCGAAAGATATATATGGGAGCTATATCTAAATCTGAACCGATTTCAAACAAATTTTGCACACTTGACTATACGATTAAGGGTTATGTTTGTACAAAATTTCAAGCAAATCGGTATAAAACTCTGGCTGCTGGGTCCATATAAGTGCATATCGGGTGAAAGATATATATGGGAGCTATATCTAAATCTGAATCGATTTCAACTAAATTTGGCACGCATAGCTACAATGCTAAATCTACTCCCTATGCAAAATTTCAACCAAATTGGGCCAAAACTCTGACTTTTAGGACCATATTAGTCCATATCGGGCGAAAGATATATATGAGAGCTATATCTAAATCTGAACCGATTTCTTCCAAAATCAATAGGGTTATATTGTAACCCAAATTAGCAACATGTGCCAAATTTGAAGGCGATTGGACTTAAATTGCGACCTAGGCTTTGATCACAAAAATGTGTTCACAGACAGACGGACGGACAGACAGACGGACATGGTTATATCGACTCAGGGACCCACCCTGAGCATTAGTGCCAAAGTCACCATGTGTCTATCTCATCTCCTTCTCGGTGTTACAAACATATGCACTAACTTATAATACCCTGTTCCACAGTGTGGCGCAGGGTATAAAAAGTGAACACTATATTTCACTAAAGCCGATTTAAGTCTATTTTAGCTCATGGCATTTATTATGGGTTGAAAAAGTGTTCTTGACTGTAATAACATTTTGTGTACGTTAGTTAAATTAACTAATAAAGTGAGACAAATTATACACAAATGAAGCTCAAAGATTTACTAATTTCGTGCCTCCAACAAAATAGTTCAGAATTTCTTAAATATGGTAAATTTTACAAATAAATAATGCGCCCATCATAAACTTCGTATGGTACAAAAAGACATTTTGCAAAATTTGAACTCAACTTTTTTCCTTCCAACTTCGAAATTCTTCTTTAACAGGTGAAAAAAACATAATTATTTCTAATGGAATTTGTCGAAAAATATTCAATTATTTTTGCGAAATCGGCGTGACATCTGTGTTTGTAATAAAGTCTAGGTAAAATTTTCTAAAATTAACCAAAATTTTCCTTACTGGTGGGCTAACTGTTTTTGGGTGTAAATAAGATTCGTTTCTAAAAAGAGTATTAAGGCCAAATTTGGAAAAATCGGATGATTCATATTAATGGAAGCTATATTTAAATCTGGTCTTTATACTCTGCGCCACACTGTGAACAGGGTATTATAACAGGTTGGCTGATAAGTACCCGGTCTAACAAAGAAAAACAATTTTTTTTGTTGTCAAAATTCGTTTTTATTATTCAACATAGTTCCCTTCAAGAGCGATACAACGATTATAACGACCTTCCAATTTTTTGATACCATTTTGGTAGTACTCCTTCGGTTTTGCCTCAAAATAGGCCTCAGTTTCGGCAATCACCTCTTCATTGCAGCCAAATTTTTTCCCTGCGAGCATCCTTTTGAGGTCTGAGAACTAGAAAAAGTCGCTGGGGCCAGATCTGGAGAATACGGTGGGTGGGGAAGCAATTCGAAGCCCAATTCATGAATTTTTGCCATCGTTCTCAATGACTTGTGGCACGGTGCGTTATCTTGGTGGAACAACATTTTTTTCTTCTTCATATGGGGCCGTTTTGCCGCGATTTCGACCTTCAAACGCTCCAATAACGCCATATAATGGTTTTTCCCTTCTCAAGATAATCGATAAAAACTATTCCATGCGCATCCCAAAAAAACAGAGGCCATTACTTTGCCAGCGGACTTTTGAGTCTTTTCACGCTTCGGAGACGGTTCACCGGTCGCTGTCCACTCAGCCGACTGTCGATTGGACTCAGGAGTGTAGTGATGGAGCCATGTTTCATCCATTGTCACATATCGACGGAAAAACTCGGGTCTATTACGAGTTAACAGCTGCAAACACCGCTCAGAATCATCAACACGTTGTTGGTTTTGGTCAAATGTGAGCTGGCGCGGCACCCATTTTGCACAAAGCTTCCGCATATCCAAATATTGATAAATGATATGACCAACACGTTCCTTTGATATCTTTAAGGCCTCTGCTATCTCGATCAACTTAATTTTACGTTCATTCAAAATCATTCTGTGGATTTTTTTGATGTTTTCGTCGGTAACCATCTCTTTCGGGCGTCCACTGCGTTCACCGTCCTCCGTGCTCATTTCGCCACGCTTGAATTTTGCATACCAATGGAAACTCATTATCAAGCCAAGTTTTTGCTTCAACCATATTTTTCCCTTCAGAAAACAGTATTTTATCAAAACACGAAATTCCTTTTTTCCATTTTTTTTTCACAATAACAAAAGTTGCTTCACAAAAGACGCTCTATGTCAAAAACTAATTGACTTACAGACGCCAAATTTTGACAGGAATCATTTGAAGGTTGGTACTATATAAAAAAAATATGCATTTAATACTAGCGACACCATCTATGTGTCAGACCGGGGACTTATCAGCCAACCTGTTAAGTTAGTGCATATGTTTGCAACACCCAGAAGGAGACGAGATAGACACATGGTGTCTTTGGCAATAATGCTCAGGGTGGGCTCCTGAGTCGATATAGCCATGTCCGTCTGTCCGTGAACACATTTTTGTAATAAAAATCTAGGTCGCAGTTTTAGTCCAATCGACTTCAAAGTAGCCACAAGTATGTGTTTCGGCTCAGAATAGAACCCAATTGACTTTGGAAGAAATCGGTTCAGATTTAGATATAGCTCCCATATATATATTTCGCCCGATATGGACTTATATGGCCCCAGAAGCCAGAGTTTTACCCTAATTTGCTTAAAATTTTGCACTAGAAGAACAATTAGTACTATAGTCAAGTGTGCCAAATTTTATTGAAATCGGTTCAGATTTATATATAGCTCCCATATATATCTTTCGCCCGATATGGACTAATACGGTCCCAGAAGCCAGAGTTTTATCCCAATTTGGTTGAAATTTTGCACGAGGAGTACAATTAGTAGTGTAGTCAAGTGTGCTAAATTTTATTGAAATCGGTTCAGATATAGATATAGCTCCCATATATATCGTTCGCCGGATTTACACTCATATGACCACAGTGGCCAATCTTTTACGCCGATTTAATTGAAATTTTGTGCAGGGAGTAGAATTAGCATTGTAGCTATGCGTGCCAAATTTGGTTGAAATCGGTTCAGAGGTCCCATATACATCTTTCGCGCGATATAGGCTAATACGGTCCCAGAAGCCAGAGTTTTACCCCAATTTGGTTGAAATTTTGCACTAGGAGTACAATTAGTAGTGTAGTCAAATGTGCCACATTTTATTGAAGTCGGTTCAGATTTAGATATAGCTCCCATATATAGCTTTCGCCCACAGTGGCCAATCTTTTGCTCCGATTTAGTTGAAATTTTGCACAGGGAGTAGAAGTAGCACTGTAGCTATGCGTGCCAAATTTGGTTGAAATCGGTTCAGTTTTAGATATAGCTCCCATATATATGTTTTTTCTGATTTCGACAAAAATGGTCAAAATACCAAAATTTTCCTTGTAAAATCGCCACTGCTTAGTCGAAAAGTTATAAAAATGACTCTAATTTTCCTAAACTTCTAACACATATATATCGAGCGATAAATCATAAATACTCTTTTGTGCAGTTTCCTTCAAATTGCTTCAGATTTAAATGTTTCCCATTTTTTTATACCCTCCACCATAGGATGGGGGGTATATTAACTTTGTCATTCCGTTTGTAACACATCGAAATATTGCTCTAAGACCCCATAAAGTATATATATTCTGCATAGTGTTGAAATTCTGAGTCGATCTGAGCATGTCCGTCCGTCCGTCTGTTGAAATCACGCTAACTTCCGAACGAAACAAGCTATCGACTTGAAACTTTGCACAAGTAGTTGTTATTGATGTAGGTCGAATGGTATTGCAAATGGGCCATATCGGTCCACTTTTACGTATAGCCCCCATATAAACGGACCCCCAATTTGGCTTGCGAGGTCTCTAAGAGAAGCAAATTTCATCCGATCCGTCTGAAATTTGGTACATAGTGTTAGTATATGGTCTCTAACAACCGTGCAAAAATTGGTCCACATCGGTCCATAATTATATATAGCCCCCATATAAACCGATCACCCGATTTGGCTTGCGAGGTCTCTAAGAGAAGCAAATTTCATCCGATCCGGCTGAAATTTGGTACATAGTGTTAGTATATGGTCTCTAACAACCGTGCAAAAATTGGTCCACATCGGTCCATAATTATATATAGCCCCCATATAAACCGATCACCCGATTTGGCTTGCGAGGCCTCTAAGAGAAGCAAATTTCATCCGATCCGGCTGAAATTTGGTACATGGTGTTAGTGTCT
This sequence comes from Haematobia irritans, assembly GCF_050003625.1. Taxonomy (NCBI): domain Eukaryota; kingdom Metazoa; phylum Arthropoda; class Insecta; order Diptera; family Muscidae; genus Haematobia; species Haematobia irritans. The sequence continues at coordinate 8,310,409 of NC_134400.1, forward strand.
GGTCTCTAACAACCATGCAAAAATTGGTCCACATCGGTCCATAATTATATATAGCCCTCATATAAACTGATCCCCCGATTTGGCTTGCGAGGCCTCTAAGAGAAGCAAATTTCATCCGATCCGGCTGAAATTTGGTACATGGTGTTAGTATATGGTCTCTAACAACCATGCAAAAATTGGTCTACTTCGGTCCATAATTATATATAGCCCCCATATAAACCGATCACCCGATTTGGCTTGCGAGGCCTCTAAGAGAAGCAAATTTTATCCGATCCGGCTGAAATTTGGTACATGGTGTTAGTATATGGTCTCTATCAACCATACAGAAATTGGTCCACATCGGTCGATAATTATATATAGTCCCCATATAAACCGATCCCCCGATTTGGCTTGCGAGGCCTCTAAGAGAAGCAAATTTCATCCGATCCGGGTGAAATTTGGTACATGGTGTTAGTATATGGTCTCTAACAACCATGCAGAAATTGGTCCACATCGGTCCATAACTATATATAGCCCCCATATAAACCGATCACCAAATTTGGCCTCTTGGAAGACCAAAATTCATCTGTTTCAGTTGAAATTTGGTACGTGGTGTTAATATATGGCCTCAAACTCCCATGCAAAAATTGGTCGAAATCGGTCCATAATTATATATAGGCCCCATATAAACCGACCCCCATATTTGACCTCCAGAGCCCCTTGGAAGAGCAAAATTCTTTCCATTCGGTTGAAATTTGGTACGTGATGTTAGTATATGGTATCCAACAACCATGCAGGAATTGGTTCCTATCAGCCCCATAATTATATATAGCTCCCATATAAACCGATCCCCAGATTTGACCTCCGGTGCCTTTTGGAGAAGCAAAATTCATCCGATCTGCTTGAAATTTGGTACGTGGTGATCGTATATGATATTTAACAACCATGCTAAAAGTAGTCTATATCAGTCCATAATCATATATAGCCCCATATAAACCGATCCCGAGATTTCGTTTTGGAGCCTCTTGGAGGAGCAAATTTCATCCGAGTGAGTTGAAATTTGGTACATTGTGCTAGTATGTGGTCATTGACAACCATGCCTAACTAGGTCCATATCGGTCTATAGTTATATATATCCCTCAGATAAATCGATTTCCAATCACACAAAAATTGGTCCATATCAAGTTCATAATTGTATATAGCCCCCATATAAGCGACCCCCATATTTCAATTCTGGCTCTCTACGTACCGTGCAAAAAGTCCAGATCGATTCATAATTATTTGTAGACTTAACTATAAATAACTTTTTTGTCTAATATATACCACGTATGGACTAACTCAAAATTTAGAAAACGATGTTAAGAAGTTTTAAGATACCACAACCCAAGCATTTCGTTTGTGGATGATAGTATTTCGTAGAAGTTTCTACGTAATCCATGGTGGAGGGTACATAAGATTCGGCCTGGCCGAACTTACGGCCGTATATACTTGTTTTTTACTAACATTGTGTTCCACCCTAGTGCATTAGCCGACTTAAATTTTGAGTCTATATATTTTGTAGAAGTGTATCAAATTCTGACCAGATCGAGTGATATTTAAATGTATGTATTTGGGACAAAACTTTATATATAGCCCCCAACACATTTGACGGATATGATATGGTATCAAAAATTTAGATCTACAAAGTGGTGCAGGGTATAATATAGCAGGCCTCATTTATACTGTAAGAGATTACATTGTGCCATCTTTGTGTAAGATCGGTTAGAAAATAAGGATATTATAGCAAAATTTCGGAAAATCGGGCGATACATATGAAAGCTATAACTAAATCTGAACAGATTTAGATGATATTTTGCAGGTTTAGTTGATATTACAGAATATTGCCTTGTGCTAAATTTGAGTAAGATCGATAAGGCATTATGGTCAAAATTAGGAATACTAGGGTCAAATTTTTAAAAATCGGACGATACATATATATGGAAGCTATATCTAAGTATGAACCGATGTGGATGATATTTTGCAAGTTTGGTTAATATCACAGAAGGTTAACTTGTACAAAATTTGAGTAAGATCGGTTAATAAATAAGGCTATTATGACCAAAGTTTTAACAATCGGGCGATACATATATATGAGACCTATACCCAAATCTGATTTGCATGATTCTTTGCACATATATTTATCACAATAGAAGATTAGAGTACGCCCAGTTTGAGTAAAATCGGTTAATAAATATAGGTTTATAAGTTTAAGTTTTGGAAACTCGGTCAATACATATATGTATATGAGAGCAATATCTAAATCTGAACCGATTTCGATAAAATTATACACACTTAAAGGGTGGTGAATTTGTGCCAAGGTTGAGGATCGGTTGATAAAAAAAAGCGCAAGGTGAGTCCATTTGTCGAAATTGGGCGTTACATATATATGGGAGCTATATCTATGTTTAATCCAATTTTCAATAGCTTTCGTCATTGTGCCAAAAAACACTGTATACCAAATTTCATCAAAATCGGTTAATAAATGCGACCGGTATCCTATCCTTATACATGGACGATGATTCTGAGTCTATCGGTATATATTTTATGCAGGTGATTCTGAATGTCTATCGGTATATATTTTATGGGGTCTTAGATCAAGATTTCTGGTAGGCACATTTTTTGCCAGATCAAAGTTATTATACCCTGACCACTAAGTGGTTTAGGGTATATGCAAAAAAAAATGTTAAATCTAATTTTTTTTTGTAAAACAATATCATCATTAAGTCTATTGTTTAGGCCGATAGCCTCTAGTTGCCAGTGTCCGTATAAATAAACTTATTATAATTTTTAATTATAATAAATTAAGTAATAAATAAATAAATAATGTCTATTGCTTTTAATTGAATACAAAATGTTGTCTTAGAAATGTGTTTCAAAATTAACTTTAATGTGACTCCTACCTTAACGCTTACTTCACTTTCTTCTTCGATATTGATGGCTCATATATTTGATTTAAAAAAAAACCCTCTTCAAAATATTAATTAAAGTATGGTGTCAGAATTTAAAAATAATTTTGTTATGTTTTACATATAACAAAGCTAAAAAATGCTAAGTTAAAAAATTTTGCAGCTAAATACTAAATTTAGCTGCAAAAATGCTAAAATGGTAACACTGTTAAGTATTCTCAGTGAATTACTATTATTACTCTCTCTCTCTCTCTCTCTCTCTCTTCCACACACAAACTTACATTGCTGTTGGTTTAACTATAGTTAGGAATATACTGCTAAATGACTGTTATAGAACAGTGGTCGTTATAAAAGGGTTTCCAATAAGAGGTGTTCGTTTGTTATTCAAAGGAAAATATAATGTTTTGTGATATATGATCCGATGTTTATTTTTATGATATATGAAAAAAAAAACATTTACGAAAAATTGTCTTTTTAAAAATCCAAATTATAGCCAATTCTTCAATGTAAAAAATGATTTCTTAATTTAACAAAAATATTTTAAACAACAGAACCAAAATCCTACAATTTTTGTTCCATAATCTTTCATATTAGGCAACTCTCCTTTTCGTCAACTACCCTATCACAGAGTTATTCAAAATGATAACTAAACATTTATAAATCTAATGTTCGCAGTGTATATGAGTCCTCTCCCCCTTCAATTTCTATTTTTATTTTCAAATTTAATCACCAGTATTGTAGTTCAAATAAACTAAGCTATTGATGTAAACAATGATATGGAACAGATCTGTAATAAAATTAGTTATTTGTGAGTGTACATAGTTTACCTATTCGCCCCTAAAATGCAGAAAATTATTTACAGAAGGATTACAACCCATGGTGCCTCGTCGCGTAAAGTCTCAAATGTAATCGTAGATCTTTCATAATTTTGAGGAGATACCTATCATTTCTATATAGCCATGTTAAATTAAACAGAAAATAAAAATTCCATTTTAATTTGGTTTCTAAACAAACACAAATCTTTTTTCGTGATTTTTTCGTTGTTGGTTGTTGTAATTAAACAAATATACTGATTGAAAACATTGACTAAATTAGAAATTGTTAAATCGACTGATGTGATAGCGGGAGGTCTTAATAAATCTGCTGGAAAATTATAGACAAAGTGAAAATATATTTATTGATATTTGGAATTTTGCAGAGTGTGAAAATTTGCACTAAATTATGACAAATCCAATGAAAAATTTAACGATTTGAATAAATTATTGCAATGTAGATGTAACAGTAGGATTGTTCACGCATTTTCTTGGGATATTTTTGAATATGTGGTGTAGTAACGAATTTTTTAACTTTATTTCAAAAGGAAATTTTGCCAAAATTTTATTTCTATAGAAAATTTTGTCAAAATTTTATTTCCATAGAAAATTTCTCAAAAAAACTTTGACTAAATTTTATTTGTATAGAAAACTTTATCAAAATTTTTTTTCTATAGGAAATTTTGCCAACATTTTATTTCTATAGAAAATGTTGTCAAAATTTTATTTCTATATTTAGTCAAAATTTTATTTCTATAGGAGATTTTGTCAAAATTTTATTTCTATAGAAAATTTTGTCAAAATTATATTTCTACAGAAAATTTTGTCAAAATTTTATTTCTATAGACAATTTTGTCAAAAATTTATTTCTATAGAACTTTTTATTTCTATAGAAAATTTTTGCAAAATTTTATTTCTACAGAAAATTTTGTCCAAATTTTATTTCTATAGGAAATTTTATCAAAAATTTATTTCTATGGGAAATTTTGCCAACATTTTATTTCTATAGAAAATGTTGTCAAAATTTTATTTCTATAGAAAATTTAGTCAAAAATTTATTTCTATAGGAGATTTTGTCAAAATTTTATTTCTATAGAAAATTTTGTCAAATTTTATTTCTATAGAAAATTTTGCCAAAATTTTATTTCTATAGAAAATTTTGTCAAAATTTTATTTCTACAGACAATTTTGTCAAAATTTCATTTCTATAGACAATTTTGTCAAAATTTTATTTCTATAAGAAATTTTGTCAAAATTTTATTTCTATAGAAAATTTTTGCAAAATTTTATTTCCATAGAAAATTTTGTCAAAATTTTATTTCTATAGAAAATTTTGTCAAAATTTTATTTCTATAGAAAATTTTGTTAAAATTTTATTTCTACAGAAAATTTTGTCAAGATTTTATTTCTATAGGAAATTTTATCAAAATTTTATTTCTATAGGAAATTTTATCAAAATGTTATTTCTATAGAAAATTTTGTCAAAATGTTATTTCTAAAGAAAATTTTGTCAGAATTTTATTTCTATAAACAATTTTGTCAAAATTTTATTTCTATAAGAAATTTTGTCAAAATTTTATTTCTATAGAACTTTTTATTTCTATAGAAAATTTTGTCAAAATTTTATTTTTATAGAAAATTTTCTCAAAATTTTATTTCTATAGAAAATTTTGTCAAAATCTTATTTCTACAGAAAACTTTGATACAATTTTATTTTTATAGAAAATTTTCTCAAAATTTTTTTTCTATAGACAATTTTGTCAAAATTTTATTTCTATAGACAATTTTGTCAAAATTTTATTTCTATAGAAAATTTTGTCAAAATTTTATTTCTATAGAAAATTTTGTCAAAATTTTATTTCTATAGAAAATTTTGTCCAAATGTTATTTCTAAAGAAAATTTTGTCAAAATGTTATTTGTAAAGAAAATTTTGTCAAAATTTTATTTCTATAGAAAATATTGGCAAAATTTTATTTCTATAGGAAATTTTGCCAACATTTTATTTCTATAGAAAATGTTGTCAAAATTTTATTTCTATAGAAAATTGTATCAAAATTTTATTTCTATAGAAAATTTTGTCAAAATTTTATTTCTAAAAAAAATTTTGTCAAAATTTTATTTCTACACACAATTTTGTCAAAATGTTATTTCTATAGAAAATTTTGTCAAAATTTTATTTCTATAGAAAATATTGGCAAAATTTTATTTCTATTGAAAATTTTGTCGAAAATTTTATTTCCATAGAAAATTTTTGCAAAATTTTATTTCTACAGAAAACGTTGTCAAAATTTTATTTCTATAGGAAATTTTATCAAAATTTTATTTCTATAGGAAATTTTGCCAACATTTTATTTCTATAGAAAATGTTGTCAAAATTTTATTTCTATAGGCAATTTTGGCAAAGTTTTATTTCTCTAGGAAATTTTGTCACAATTTTATTTCTATAGGCAATTTTGGCAAAGTTTTATTTCTACAGATTATTTTGTCAAAATTTTATTTCTATAGAAAATTTTTGCAAAATTTTATTTCTACAGAAAATTTTGTCAAAATTTTTTTGTTTAGAAAATTTTGTCAAAATTTTCTTTCTCTAAAAAATTTTGTCAATGTTGTATTTCTATAGAAAATATTGTCAAAATGTTATTTCTATTGAAAATTTTGTCGAAAATTTTATTTCTATGGAAAATTTTGTAAAAATTTTATTTCTATAGAAAATTTTGTTAAAACTTTATTTCTATAGAAAATTTTGTTAAAATTTTATTTCTATAGAAAATTTTGTCAAAATTTTATTTCTATAGGAAATTTTATCAAAATTTTATTTCTATAGGAAATTTTATCAAAATTTTATTTCTATAGGAAATTTTGCCAACATTTTATTTCGATAGAAAATTTTGTCAAAATGTTATTTCTATAGAAAATTTTATCAAAATTTTATTTCTATAGGAAATTTTGCCAACATTTTATTTCGATAGAAAATTTTGTCAAAATGTTATTTCTATAGAAAATTTTGTCAAAATTTTATTTCTATAGAAAATTTTGGCAAAATTTTATTTTTATAAGAAATTTCGTCAAAATTTTATTTCTATAGACAATTTTGTCAAAATGTTATTTCTATAAGAAATTTTGTCAAAATTTTATTTCTATAGACAATTTTGTCAAAATTTTATTTCTATAGACAATTTTGTCAAAATTTTATTTCTATATAAAATTTTGTCAAAATTTTATTTCTATAGAAAATTTTGTCAAAATGTTATTTCTAAAGAAAATTTTGTCAAAATTTTATTTCTATAGACAATTTTGTAAAAATTTTATTTCTATAGACAATTTTGTCAAAATTTTATTTCTATAGAAAATTTTGTAAAAACTTTATTTCTACAGAAAACTTTGACAAAATTTTATTTCTATAGAAAATTTTCTCAAAATTTTATTTCTATAGAAAATGTTGTCAAAATTTTATTTCTATAAAAAATGTTGTCAAATTTTGTTATATAAATGACTGTGATTGCAACTTTTTCATTATGTGCCACCTTCTTCATATGGAGAGTGACAGCTTTTATGCAACTTTCTAGAAATCTTCAATGCTGTAGGGGGCAGATGATGACTAGATTTCGGGTATTACACCCTAACGTCTAATGGATAATGCTACATACCACTTTTCTCCCCTTGATTTTTTTGTGAGTGCCTATAATAAATCCTTGGATATTAACGCTTAATTATCACTTTACTCCCAATATCACTACCATATTCACGATACCTTAATCACCATTAATGCATATGTAAAGTGTCAATTCACAGATTCAGATTGGGGCCATTATTTATCGTTGTGAATTATGATGGTGCTTTATTTTATGACATCTACCATAATTATGACAATCACAGTAACGACAATATATAGGATTCTGATGTTAGTGCCCTTTGTGAACAAAAATTCCAGGGTGACATGGTAATGACGCTTATGATTATGAGAGGATTTGATTTCTTTTTTTTTGTGTTTATAGGTGATTCACGGCTAGTGAATGTGATTTACTGATGATGATAAAAAATATTGTAATCGTTTTTTATGTATTCTTCATAGTGTCTCAAATCTAATCAATATAACAGAAATTTAATGACAATTTTTTTGCCTTTTAATTATTCCCCAGACATTGGGCATGGACAAAATGCAATAGGCGGGTGTGTGAAGTATTAGACCTGACGTTTATTGCTTGTAAATGCTGAGTAATAAAAAAAAAAACAACAACAAGCATCCATATCTGATTTTCCATTAGAACATATGGATGGTATCGCTATAAAGCCATATGGTGTCATGGAATAAATTAAATACAAATTTCATTTCGGAAGGAGTATTCTATGGCATGAGTAACTATTGTTATTTGGTCCTTCGAAAGGTTATATTACATGTGAAGCTATTGTAAGTATTGGAATAAAGAAATAAAATTTAGAGAAAATTTTCTACAGAAATAAAACTTTAGACAAAACTTTTTATAGAAATAAAATTTAATAAAATTTTCCATAGAAATAAAAATTTGACGAAATGTTCTATAGAAATAAAATTTTGACAATATTTTCTATAGAAATAAAATTCTGACAAAAATTTTTATAGTACTGAAATCTTGACAAAATTTTCTATGACAAAATAAAATTTTGACAAAACTTTCTATAGACAAAACATTTTGATATTTTCTATAGAAACACAATTTTGACAAAATTTTCTATAGAAATAAAAATTTGACAACATTTTTTATAGAAATGAAATTTTGACAAAATTTTGTACATAAATCTAAAAATTAAATATATTTTTTTCTAAAATTAACATTCTGCTATAGTAGGTGATCACATTCCTTTCTGCGTATGCAATTTGGGCTAAATTAAGTGGACTTTCGACTTTAAGCTTTCTTATTCATTTTTCATTTGATTGAGTTTTTGCATAATTTTCTATTCAAATAAACTTGTATAAATTTCCAATATCAAAAAAAAAAAAAATAATAATATTTCCACAAAACATAAATATCGCCATACTCTTACATCATTTTTTGCTAACTCCACACATCCCCTCCATTCCAATGCTCATTTTTCGGTATATGCTACCAGCATTTGCAAAGTCATTATTAGCAGTTTAAATATTGAGATTCATCTTCTTCCTCCCTCTCCACCTCTACAGGAAAAAGTAAATATTAATAACGTATCATATAACCAATATAAACACTCTCATCATCTATCGCCAATAATATGGAATGAACCTCAAGCCAATTCCATGGGTAAGAGATTGAAATCTATAATTATCTGAAAATCGTTGTAATGGACCAAATAATAAAAAAAAGAAAGAAAAATCTCATTTGGAAAAAACCTTGAGTATTGGGTACGGTAGTATTGGATTTATTTTTTTTTTGTTCTTTTTCTTCATTACAGAATATTACAAAAATTTAATATCCGGTATATTATTATTTTTTTAATATTCTTGAAGTGCGGTCACAATTGACAATAACAAGAGCGAAGGTCAATCATACATGAATGAAATTCAAAAACTTCATTTAAGTGAAAATTCTAAGTTTTGAAAAAATATTGTACACAAATAAAATTTTACACAAAAATTTTTATAGAAATAAAATTTTGATAAAATTTTCTATAGAAGCAAAATTTTGACAAAATTGTCTATAGAAATAAAATTTTGACAAAATTTTGTCAATATTTTCTAGAAAACTAAAATTTTGTCAACAATTTTTATAGAAATAAAATTTTGCAAAAATTTTCTATAGATATAAAATTTTGCACAAATTGTATATAAATATTAAATTTTGCAAAAATTTTCTATAGAAATCAAATTTTAGAAAAAATTTCTTTAGAAATATAATTTTACAAAAATTTTCTATAGAAATACAATTTTGACAAAATTTTCTATAGAGTTAAAATTTTGACAAAATTTTGACAAGGTATAATTTTGACAAAATTTTCTATAAGAGATAAAATTTTGACAAAATTTTCTATAGAGATAAAATTTTGACAAAATTTTCTATAGAGATAAAATTTTGACAAAATTTTCGTTAGGGATAAAATTTTGACAAATATAGAGATACAATTTTGACAAAATTTTCTATAGAGATAAAATTTTGACAAAATTTTCTATAGAGACAAAATTTTGACAAAATTTTCTATAGAGATAAAATTTTGACAAAATTTTCTATGGAGATAAAATTTTGACAAAATGTTCTATCGAAATAATATTTGGACAAGGTTTTCTATAGAGATAAAATTTTGACAAAATTTTCTATAGAGATAAAATTTTGACAAAATTTTCTATAGAGATAAAATTTTGACAAAATTTTCTATAGAGATAAAATTTTGACAAAATTTTCTATAGAGATACAATTTTGACAAAATTTTCTATAGAGATAAAATTTTGACAAAATTTTCTATAGAGATACAATTTTGACAAAATTTTCCATGGAGATAAAATTTTGGCAAAACTTTTCTATAGAAAAAAGATATTTTGAAAAATCTTTGTATAGAAATAAAATTGTGACAAAACTTTCTCTAGGGATAAAATTTTGACAAAATTTTCTAAAGAGATAAAATTTTGACAAAATTTTCGATAGATATAAAATTTTGACAAAATTTTCTATAGGGATAAAATTTTGACAAAATTTTCTATAGAGATAAAATTTCGACAAAATTTTCTATAGAGATAAAATTTTGACAAAATTTTCTAAAGAAATAAAATTTTGACAAAACTTTGACAAAATTTTCTATAGAAATAAAATTTTGACAAAATTTTCTATCGAGGTAGAATTTTGACAAAATTTTCTATAGAGGTAGAATTTTGACAAAATTTTCTATAGAGATAAAATTTTGACAAAATTTTCTATAGAGATAAAATTTTGACAAAATTTTCTATAGAGATAAAATTTTGACAAAATTTTCTATAGAGATAAAATTTTGACAAAATTTTCTATAAGATAAAATTTTGACAAAATTTTTTATAGATATAAAATTTTGACAAAATTTTCTATAGAGATAAAATTTCGCCAAAATTTTCTATAGAGATAAAATTTTGACAAAATTTTCTACAGAGATAAAATTTTTACAAAATTTTCGATAGAGATAACATTTCGACAAAATTTTCTATAGAGATAAAATTTTGACAAAATTTTCTATAGATATAAAATTTTGATAAAACTTTCTATGGATATAAAATTTTTATAAAATTTTCTATGGATATAAAATTTTGACAAAATTTTCTATAGAGATAAAATTTTGACAAGATTTTCTATAGAGATATAATTTTGACAAAAATTTCTATAAAGATAAAATTTTGACAAAATTTTCTATAGAGACAAAATTTTGACAAAATTTTCTATAGAGATAAAATTTTGACAAAATTTTCTATAGAGATACAATTTTGACAAAATTTTCTATAGAGATAAAATTTTGACAAAATTTTGACAAGGTATAATTTGACAAAATTTTCTATAGAGATAAAATTTTGACAAAATTTTCTATAAAGATAAATTTTAGCAAAAATGTTCTATAGAAAAAAATATTTTGACAAATCTTTGTATAGAAATAAAATTGTGACAAAATTTTCTATAGAAATAAACTTTTGACAAAACTTTCTATAGAAATAAAATTTTGACAAAATGTCTATAGAAATATAATGTTGATAAGTTTTTACATAAATAAAATTTTGATTTTTGTCTCGAGTCGCAACCGTAAGTGGGCGTGGTTCTCCTTCAACACCGCCTATTTTTTCCCAAACTCCTTCATACTCAATTTCATGATTTCTCCAGGTTTAGTGGTTCAAAATATATTTTTTTTTTCAAAAATCTCTTATACGAAAAATGTGGCATATGGCAAAGAAAAAATAAGTAAAACTATATTTGTTCTTGTATGCCCATATTATGACCCTGTCAGAATCCATTACACTTGTCCATTATTCCCGAGCTATTTCAGTTTTTGTTTTTTGATTTTGACCATAGAGTCTTACCATCATCATCATTGTTAGGAGGAATCGTCAGCGAAAAAAAACCAATTGACTTCAATACCAGTTTATTACTCAATATTATGGGACACTAGATGTATGGCGCTAGCCATGTTATACACTCAGAAAAAAATGTTCCAAATAATCGTATCGCTTAAACCCTCCGATGGGTGGTACGGTCTCTGTTAATTTTTTGCACTTTTATTGATGCATAAATCGGTCGTTTATGTGATCTCAAATATGATGGTCTATCACATCCTGTATTAATTAGTACAGATATTTAAAAACTATCATGTTTGAGATAAGGTAAAATACAGAGTTGTTAAATAAAAGTTAAAAACGTCCACAAGGGGCTTACCACCACGGATGCCACTCCAGCCTTAAATAATCTACTAAAATTTGGAGGAAATTTTCTAAAAAAAAAATCTCAAACAAAAATATCTTAATTTGCAAATTTTTATACCCTGCTCCACACTGTGGAACAGGGTATTATAAGTTAGTGCATATGTTTTTCTATAAAATTGTTTGTCAACATTTTATTTCTATAGAAAATTTTGTCAAAATTGTATTTTTATAGAAATTTTTATTAACAATTTTGTTTCTAAAGAAAATTTTGTCAGCATTCAATTTCAATAGAAATTTTGTTCAAAAGTTTATTTCTATAGATTTTTGTTTTTGAAAATTTTATTTCTATGGAAAATTTTGTCTAAATTTTATTTCTATAGAAAATTTCATCAAAATTTTATGTCTATAGAAAATTTTGTCTAAATTTTATTTCTATAGAAAATTCTGGCAACATTTTATTTCTAATGAATATTTTGTCAAAATTTTCTTTTCTATAGAAAATATTGTCAAAATTGTATTTTTATAGAAATTTTTATTAAAAATTTTATATCTATAGAAAATTTTGTCTACATTTAAGTTCTATAGAAAATTTGTTCAAACATTTTATTCCTATAGAATTTTTTTTGAAAATTTTATTCCTATGGAAAAGTTTGTCTAAAGTTTATTCCTATAGAAAATGTTGTCTAAATTTTATTTCTATAGAAAGTTTTTTTTTGTATTTCTATAAAAAATTTTGTCAAAATTTTATTTCTATCGGAAATTTTGCCACAACCTTATTTCTATTGGAAATTTTGTCAAAATTTTACTTCTATAGAAAATTTAGTTAAAATTTTATTTCTATAGAAAATTTGTTTATTATGCAAAATCTACCAAACCATGAAGAATTCTACCAATCTGCCAAAGAGAGAAAAATCTACAAATTTTGGTAGAATTCTACCAACTGTGGCGCTTCAAGTTTGTTCATTTAATTTTATTTAAAATATGGGATCACTAGTTTTTTTTTTTTTTTTGAGTGCAAAACGAATGAATAGCCAAACAAAAAAAAATAAATTGGAAGGCGATTATTTTATGCATATCTCATATAATGTGGGAAATACGTACCCATTTGAAGAGCAAAATCATTTGGTTGCTATCAAATCTATTTTTTTTTGATAGGAGAAAACAATAGGTACAAGGAAAACATTTTTCTATATATATTCATTTTTTGGGGGATTTTTTTGGTTTAATCTTTTTCAGCCATATCAACGATTTCAATATGAGCTCTTTTTCGTGGTTATTGTTGTCGTTGTCGTTTTTGTTTTTGTTTTGTTTCATTTTGTATAACAAAACGTATGTTCCATTTTAAGAGTATTTGTCTGGTATTAACGATATTATCTCTAACATCATCATCATCATCAGTATTGTCATTACCATTCTCTTACGCATTGACATTAGGGGCCACTATACCCACACATACACACACACACTTGCAAATTTCCATATGTTCCAAAAATCCCTCTTTTTTGTTGTTGTTGTTATCAAGACACAATATCCAATCGAAGAACAACATTTGAAGAGCTTTTCAATGTGCGTGTCATTGTCTCCCCCGCATTGTGTGTTGTCCCATATGATTGAAGAGCCTCGGTGGAAATAAACAAAACACTTATCATGAGTCTCACAGATCAACAGCGACAACAATTAGAGATTATGTTGTATATTGGAGGATTTGCAGTAACCTAATATTGGGACTTACGATACGATAAATTGTACTTAGATGGGGCAGTTGGAAGTTCGAAAAATATTTTTGGTAAAATGTTCACATTTTTGTAAAAATATAAATTTAGTAAAATTTTAGGCTCAATTTGTATATGTACAATTCTATACAATAGCTTACCAACGTGCCACCAGCATATATGAGGGAGTTTTCACACAGAGAGGAGGTTAGGTTAAGAATTGGGAGCCACCGTGGTGATAAGAGAGAAGTTCACCAATGTGGTATTACAATGGTCTGAATAGTCTAAGTGAGCCTGATACATCGGGCTGCCACCTAACCTAACCTAACCTAGGTTAAGAATTATTTAATTATCTATTTATGGCCACTTAGACCATAGTGGGTTCATATTGTCAAAATTTCATTTCTATAAAAAAATTTATTTCCTTAGAAAATTTGTTTCTATAGAAAAAATTTTAAATTTAGATAGAAAATTTTGTCAAAATATTATTTATATGGAAAATTTTGTCAAAATTTTATTTCTATGGATAATTTTGTCAAAATTTTATTTCTATAAAAAAATTTTGTCAAAATTTTATTTCTATAGAAAATTTTGTCATTATTTTATTTCTATGGAAACTTTTGTCAAAATCTTATTTCTATAGAAAATTTTGTCAAAATTTTATTTATACAGCAAATTTTGTTAAAATTTTATTTCTATGGAAAATTTTGTCAAAATCTTATTTCAATAGCAAATTTTGTAAAAAATATTATTTCTACAGAAAATTTTGTCAAAATTTTATTTCTATAGAAAATTTTGTCAATATTTTATTTCTATGGAAACTTTTGTCAAAATCTTATATCTATAGAAAATTTTGTCAAAATTTTATTTCTATAGAAAATGTTGTCAAAATTTTATTTATACAGCAAATTTTGTTAAAATTTTATTTCTATAGAAAATTTTGTCAAAATTTTATTTCTTTAGAAAATTTTGTTAAAATTTTATTTCTATAGAAAATTTTGTCAAAATTTTATTTCTTTAGAAAATTTTGTCAAAATTTTATTTCTATGGAAAATATTGTCAACATTTTATTTAGTTTTTATTTTATTTCTGTTAAAATTTAATTTCTACAACAAATTTTGTTAAAATTTTATTTCTACAGCAAATTTTGTTAAAATTTTATTTCTATGGAAAATTTTGTCAAAATCTTATTTCAATAGAAAATTTTGTAAAAAATATTATTTCTACAGAAAATTTTGTCAACATTTTATTCTACAGAAAATTTTGTCAAAATTTTATTTCTGTAGAAAATTTTGTCAAAATTTTATTCCTGTAGAAAATTTTGTCAAAATTTTATTTCTATAGAAAATTTTGTCAAAATTTTATTTTTATAGAAAATTTTGTCAAAATCTTATTTCTATAGAAAATTTTGTCAAAATTTTATTTCTACAGCAAATTTTGTTAAAGTTTTATTTCTACAGCAAATTTTTCTGTAGAAAATTTTGTCAAATTTTTATTTCTATAGAAAATTTTGTCAAAATTTTATTTCTATAGAAAATTTTGTCAAAATTTTATTTCTATAGCAAATTTTGTCAAAATTTTGTTTCTATAGAAAATTTTGTCATAATTTTATTTATATACAAAAAACATTGTCAAAATTTCATTTCTATAGAAACTTCTATCAAATTTTATTTCGATAGAAAATTTTGTCAAAATTTTATTTCCATAGAAAATTTTGAAAAAATTTTATTTCTATAGAAAAAATTTTAAATTTAGATAGAAAATTTTGTCAAAATATTATTTCTATAGAAAATTTTGTCAAAATTTTATTTCTATAGAAAATTTTGTCAAAATTTTATTTCTATAGAAAATTTTGTCAAAATTTTATTTCTATAGAAAATTTTGTCAAAATTTTATTTCTATAGAAAATTTTGTCAAAACTTTATTTCCATAGAAAATTTTGTAAAAATTTTATTTCTATAGAAAAAATTTTAAATTTAGATAGAAAATTTTGTCAAAATATTATATCTATAGAAAATTTTGTCAAAATTTTATTTCTATAGAAAATTTTGTCAAAATTTTATTTCTATAGAAAACTTTGTCAAAATTTTATTTCTATAGAAAACTTTGTCAAAATTTTATTTCTATAGAAAATTTTGTCAAAATTTTATTTCTATAGCAAATTTTGTCAAAATTTTGTTTCTATAGAAAATTTTGTCAAAATTTTATTTCTATAGCAAATTTTGTCAAAATTTTGTTTCTATAGAAAATTTTGTCATAATTTTATTTATATACAAAAAAAATTGTCAAAATTTCATTTCTATAGAAACTTCTATCAAATTTTATTTCGATAGAAAATTTTGTCAAAATTTTATTTCTATAGAAATTTTTGAAAAAAATTTATTTCTATAGAAAAAATTTTAAATTTAGATACAAAATTTTGTCAAAATATTATTTCTATAGAAAATTTTGCCAAAATTTTATTTCTATAGAAAACTTTGTCAAAACTTTATTTCCATAGAAAATTTTGTAAAAATTTTATTTCTATAGAAAAAATTTTAAATTTAGATAGAAAATTTTGTCAAAATATTATATCTATAGAAAATTTTGTCAAAATTTTATTTCTATAGAAAATTTTGTCAAAATTTTATTTCTATAGAAAACTTTGTCAAAATTTTATTTCTATAGAAAATTTTGTCAAAATTTTATTTCTATAGCAAATTTTGTCAAAATTTTGTTTCTATAGGAAATTTTGTCATAATTTTATTTATATACAAAAAAAATTGTCAAAATTTCATTTCTATAGAAACTTCTATCAAATTTTATTTCGATAGAAAATTTTGTCAAAATTTTATTTCTATAGAAATTTTTGAAAAAAATTTATTTCTATAGAAAAAATTTTAAATTTAGATACAAAATTTTGTCAAAATATTATTTCTATAGAAAATTTTGCCAAAATTTTATTTCTATAGAAAATTTTGTCAAAATTTTATTTCTATAGAAAATTTTGTCAAAATTTTATTTCTATAGAAAATTTTGTCAAAATTTTATTTCTATAGAAAATTTTGTCAAAATTTTATTTCTATAGAAAATTTTGTCAAAATTTTATTTCTATAGAAAATTTTGTCAAAATTTTATTTCTATAGAAAATTTTGTCAAAATTTTATTTCTATAGAAAATTTTGTCAAAATTTTATTTCTGTAGAAAATTTTGTCAAAATTTTATTTCTATAGAAAATTTTGTCAAAATTTTATTTCTATAGAAAATTTTGTCAAAATTTTATTTCTATAGAAAATTTTGTCAAAATTTTATTTCTATAGAAAATTTTGTCAAAACTTTATTTCTATAGAAAATTTTGTAAAAATTTTATTTCTATAGAAAAAATTTTAAATTTAGATAGAAAATTTTGTCAAAATATTATTTCTATAAAAAATTTTGTCAAAATTTTATTTCTATAGAAAATTTTGTCAAAATTTTATTTTTATAGAAAATTTTGTCAATATTTGATTTCTATGGAAACTTTTGTCAAAATCTTATTTCTATAGAAAATTTTGTCAAAATTTTATTTCTATAGAAAATTTTGTTAAAATTTTATTTATATAGCAAATTTTGTTAAAATTTTATTTCTATAGAAAATTTTGTCAAAATTTTATTTCTTTAGAAAATTTTGTCAAAATTTTATTTCTATGGAAAACATTGTCAAAATTTTATTTAGTCAGCAAATTTTGTTAAAATTTAATTTCTACAACAAATTTTGTTAAAATTTTATTTCTACAGCAAATTTTGTTAAAATTTTATTTCTATGGAAAATTTTGTCAAAATCTTATTTCAATAGCAAATTTTGTAAAAAATATTATTTCTACAGAAAATTTTGTCAAAATTTTATTCTACAGAAAATTTTGTCAAAATTTTATTTCTATAGAAAATTTTGTCAAAATTTTATTTCTATAGAAAATTTTGTCAAAATTTTATTTCTATAGAAAATTTTGTCAAAATTTTATTTCTATAGAAAATTTTGTCAAAATTTTATTTCTATAGAAAATTTTGTCAAAATTTTATTTTTATAGAAAATTTTTTCAAAATTTTATTTCTATAGAAAATTTTCTCAAAATTTTGTCAAAATCTTATTTCTGTAGAAAATGTTGTCAAAATTTTATTTCTATAGAAAATTTTGTTAAAATTTTATTTCCAAAGAAAATTTTATCAACATTTTATTTCTATGGGAAATTCTATTTGAAATTTTTTCAAAATAGAAAATTTATGTTCCTCTTAGTTGGAGTGTTGTTTAGCAAAATTTACCAAAACATCAAAAATTCTACTAATCTACCATTTTTGGTAGAATTCTATCAATTGTGCCTGCGACTCCTGCTTTTGAGACCACATAAAGAATAATGTATAAACCATTAGTGCAGCCTCGATTCTACCCTTATAGATGGACGTAGGTGGATACCTAAGACTTAGGCATAAAGACCATTTCGACTTATTCTCATTGGCATAATGAAAATATTTCATTAGGACATTCAAAACTGGACTGCTGCATTTTGTTCCACGGTTGCTCCTCCCTTTATTGTATTACAATCTTTCCCTATTTGATGGTATCACGCAGAGAAGAAACATGATTGCCACAATCATATTCGAAGAGCAAAATAATATGATAGCAGCTATTTTTGCGGCGACCATGTAACATTTTAACCTGCAACCATGTTGGCTCAGTGAACATGGTTCTAAGAAAAATACAATTGTCCTCATCTAAAATGTTATTATATTGATAAAAAGAATTTTGTTTCCATTAAAAGACAATGGTCACGATCTAAAATGTTATGTTATTCGTCAAAAATGTTTTTCTTCTAGTAAAAAGAACATGGTCACAACCTAAAATGTTTTGATTTTTATGAAAAAACTTTTTTCGTCGTCGAAAAAAGGACGCCACTTGAGAAAAGAATATACAAAATCAACTTTATTTATTTGTTTTTATTTATTTATAAACTAATTCATTGTTTATTTGTATTTATAATGTCGTGCAAGCAAACTTCACATATTTTTACATACTCTAGTTTGGTTCAATTTCAACAATAAGTAATCATTCCATATTTACTTCGTGCCCATCAAATGTACAAACGCAGACATCATGTAACTGCAAATAAAAATAAATTATACCATATATCAAAATGCAGAACAAAAACCAGGTATATTTTTTTCAATTACACTTTCCTTTTTTGTATTCACATAAAACCACGTGCCATTTCTGAATAAATAAATTAACACAAAACACAATAATTCCGCATTCTCCGTCCATTCCAAGAAACAATCAACACACGACTGACGCGCAAAATGAAAATCGTGTGTACCTGCTCAATGTTTTTATAAAATTCTTGTCGCTGCAAAAAAATTAAAAAATTAAATGGTCACGAAAACAATGTACATGGTCTTTATGGCCATGTAATGGTTGTAGACATGTCTATACGTAAACTATAAAAATATTTTTTTCTCTGCAAAAAAGTAAAAAAATTGAATGGTCAGATACATGATTTTCCTGACCATATAATGGTCTCAAATTCTATCATTTAAATAATAGAACATGTTTGCGGCATTTGAGAACCATTTAAATGCTTATTGCCAACATATATTTTTCTCCGCTCGAAAATTATTTTTACAAAGACAAAATACATGGTTTTCGCGACAATTACATACTCTAAATAAGCATTAAATGGATGCGGCAACCATGTCCAAACATGTTTTTTCTGTGCGTGATCAATCATTCTATAACACTTAAAATTCCACAAATCTTTTAAGAGTATTAAAGCAAAAATCATTTAATCCTTTCGATAAAGTTCATCATTGCTTACCAACTCAATTTTAGGATATTTTCCCGCATGTGAAAAAATAAATAAAATATCCAAAATCGAATCAAATAAAATTAATTCTATATTTCCAGGAAATAGAAAATAAGAATTATGTAAATTTATTTTAGCATCTATGACGTGGAAAAATCTTGACCAAAAATATGTGCATATTTTGAAGACAAGATATTTTCTATACGGGATTTAAATTTAGAAAGGAGATGCGATTTATTGATTGCCAATGGCAAAATTATGAAAGCACTTTAGCTTGAGATATCCTTGCTAGACATAAAGAAACGATGCTTTGAGCTAGGTGAGGGTGGAAGGGGGTTTGGCTTTTCTTTTATATATGAAATTTCATAAAGTTTTTTTCTCTTGTTTTTTGAATAGGAGGGTAGAATTTCGATTGATGCATTCTAAGTGGAAATGATGTTTCAATTATGAAAGAGATCAACGTCTTGGAATGAATAGAAATGGGGTGGGATGAGTAAGCAAATTTACATGATTTTGCAAAATGGAAATCATCATTTCAATTTTCTACGATGAGGGTTTTGCTCATTGAAAATCAAAAATTTTTATCGTGGAATTTTAACAAAAATGATAGAGGACAAGATTTCTGGGGTTCTAAAGACTGCAAATCGTTTTTGTACAAAAGCAAAAAGGTATCCCCCAATGTATGTGTAGAAACACGAAGTGCTTCTTAGAAAAATCACTTAATATGCTAATTGATTTTTGCTCTAAGTTATGTGTTTTTTTTTTCTTCCAAAAACATATTTAGGTTCAATTGGGAGAATGAAATGAGAAAGCTAAATTTTATTCTATGAAAGACGAAATTAATGGAATTATATCTAGAGCTAACTATGAAGGGAGTCCAACGGATTCTCCTATACCTATATTCTTGAAGAGGGTGGAATATATAAGGCAACCTTTGGGTAAGGTTCAGATTTCCATTCTATTATTGTGAGAATATAAAGTAAGGATTGTAGTCAAATTAAAAAAAAAAATGACAAACTTTTCTATAGAAATAAAATTTTGAAAAATTGTCTAAAGAAATAAAATTTTGCAAAAATTTTCCATAGAAATAAAATTTTGACAAAATTTTCTATAGAGATAAAATTTTGAAAAATTGTCTATAGAAATAAAATTTTGCAAAAATTTTCTAAAGAAATAGAAGTTTGCAAAAATTTTCTATAGAAATAAAATTTTGCAAAAAATTTCTAAAGAAATAAAAGTTTGCAAAACTTTTCTATAGAAATAAAACTTTGACAAAATTTTGTATAGAAATAAAATGTTGACAAAATTTTCTATAGAAATAAAATTTTGCAAAATTTTTCTATTAAAATAAAATTTTGACAAAATTTTCTATAGAAATAAAATTTTGCAAAAATTTTCTAAAGAAATAAAAGTTTGCAAAAATTTTCTATAGCAATAAAATTTTGACAAAATTTTCTAAAAATTTCTATAGATATAAAATATTACATAGGCCGATAGCCTCTAGTTGCTAGTGCCCGTATAAATAAGTTTATTGTAATTTGTAATTATAATAAATTAAATAATAAATAAATAAATAAATAATAAAATATTGCAAAAATTTCCTATAGAAATAAAATTTTGCAAACATTTTTAAAAAAATAAAATTATACAAAATGTTCTACAAAAAAAAGATATTTCGACAAAATTTTCTATAGAAATACAATTTTGACAAAATTTTGTAAAGCATAAAATTTTGCAAAAATTCTCTATAGAAATAAAATTTCCAAAAATTTTCTATGGAAATTAAATTTTGCCAAAATTTTTTAAAGAACTAAAATTTTGCAAAAATTCTCTAAAGAACTAAAATTTTGCAATAATTTTCTATAGAAATAAAATTTTGCATAAATTTTCTATGGAAATAAAACTTTGCAAAATTTTTCTATAGAAATAAAATTTTCCAAAAATTCTCCTCTGGAAATTAAATTTTGCCAAAATATTTTAAATAAATAAAATTTTGAAAAAATTTTCTCTAGAGAAATAAAATGGAAATTAAATTTTGCCAAAATTTTTTAAGGAAATAAAATTTTGCAGTCATTTTTTATAGAAATAAAATTTTGCAGAAATTTTCTATAGAAATAAAATTTTCCAAAAATTTTCTATGGAAATAAAACTTTGCAAAATTTTTCTATAGAATAATAATTGTATAATTAGATATAATGCATTTGGACGTCAATTGCCTGTTTCGGTATCAGGCTAACATGAAAAATAAAATTTTGCAAAAATTTCCCTATGGAAATTAAATTTTGCAAAAATTCTCCTATGGAAATTAAATTTTGCCAAAATATTTTAAATAAATAAAATTTTGCAAAAATTTTCTCTAGAGAAATAAAATTTTGCAATAATTTTCTATAGAAATAAAATTGTGCAGAAATTTTCTATAGAAATAAAATTTTGCAAAAATCTTGTATAGAAACAAAATTTTGCAAAAATCTTGTATAGAAACAAAATTTTCAAAAATATTTTATGGAAATAAAATTTTGCAAAATTTTTCTATAGAAATAAAATTTTGCAAAAATCTTGTATAGAAACAAAATTTTCAAAAATTTTTTATGGAAATAAAATTTTGCCAAAATTTTCTATAGAAATAAAATTTTGCAAAAATTTCCCTATAAAAATTAAATTTTGCAAAAATTTCCCTATGGAAATTAAATTTTCCAAAAATTCTGTAAAGAACTAAAATTTTGCAATAATTTTCTATAGAAATAAAATTTTTCAAAAAAAAATCTATAGAAATAAAATTTTCCAAAATTTTTGTATGGAAATAAAATTTTGCAAAAATTTTCTGTAGAACTAAAATTTTGCAAAATTTTTCTTAAGAAATAAAATTTTGCTAAAATTTTCTACAGAAATAAAAGTAAATTTTTGAAAAAACTTTGACAAAATTTTCTATAGAAATAAAAATTTGCAAAAATTTTTCGTAGAATCAAAATTTTGCAAAAATTTTCTATAGAAATAAAATTTTGCAAAAATTTTCTATAGAAATACAATTTTGCAAAAATTTTCTATAGAAATAAAATTTTGACAAAATTTTCTATGGAAAAAAACTTTTGCAAACATTTTTTATAGAAATAAAATTTTGCAAATATTGTCGATATAAATAAAAATTTGCAAAAATGTTCTATAGAAATAACATTTTGATAAAATTTTCTATATGGATAATTTTTATACCCTCCACCATTATAATGATTTTCTGAGATTTAACCCATTTGCGTTTCCAGTTTTTTTTTTATTTGTTTCGATTTGATTTCCCTCTTGAATTGAACAAAAAAAACTTTTGGTTAGTATTTTTTTTTTTTGTTTCATTTATTTGTGTTTTGCTTTAAGTTGAACTTTTGTGCTTGTCCTCCATTCAAATCTACCAAAACTAATCAAGTGTAAATTATTACCTCCCTCTAGGGCCTGATGAATGAGAGGTCTTCGTTGTGCAAACAAAGAGCATACGCACCCTGCTCTTAGCCCCATTATAAAGGACTTGCTGTGAAATCAGCTACCATTAAAACTAATGCGATTGTTTATGTGCTATAGTGAAAAATACTCGCATGGGTTCTCCATTATTTTGAATAAGCATTTGAGCGGGTCAATGAACTGCAGTATAAAATTATAGTTTCAAATGAAAAAAAATATGTTTCCTCATATTCATAAAAGTTGACGTAAACTTTAAACCAACTGTTAACACACAAAGTAATTCGATAAACAGCCAGTAAACTATTATGAATATGGGCATTTATGTAAAAAATTAAAATTAAATTAAAAATTTAAATAGGACCAAAGTTTGTTTATTGTGATTCCTGTGGTGATTAAATTCTCTTTTATCACTGAATGCTGATTTTATATCCAGCTTATCTCTTATAGTTAAGTTCAAATGTGGTCTAGTGCTATGTGTGAAGCTAAGGCCTACTACACAAATAGAGAGTAAATAGAGAGAGTTAAGTATTTGTTCTCGCAAATACGTTATCTTAGTCCTCACTAATCTTCATTTAATGTGTGTGTACGGGTACGAGAACTCTTCTTCTCATAGAAATTCAGCATTTACTCTCAACTATTTGTCATATTGATATGATCTACATTCTGTATCCTCTCATCACTCTAGTAAAGTTTAAATAAGACAAAAACACGTGTATTGACTTACTAATACATCGCCATTTAAATTTTTAAGTTGATGAAGTGAGTAAACAAAAGAAAATTAGAGAAAATTAGAAACAGGAGAGAGTAATTGAATAGCCAAGCCAATCAAAGAGAAAAATTAAAGAACTCTCCAGCAATTTTTTGTGGCCCTAGTCGTTGTTGTTGTTGTTTATGACTTTTTCCTCTAATGATGGATATATGAATCCACAAAATCTAGTTGGTTCTTCTTTAAAGACTAACTCGATTCATAACTGATGCATTTTTAATGAAATTTTCAATTTTAACAAATTAGTAAATTTTATGTAGAGGTTAAAACAGAATCCCCAACCAAATTGTATCACCTTCCCATTTATTTTACACATGACAAATGATTTAAAAACGTTTTTCCACTTAACTAATCCTTTTCTTCTATCCAACATTCATTGAAATTTCATATCCATTTTGATCCCTCTCATCACATAATATTCACGCTTCATAATTGAATCTAATGAATATTTGATGATTTGATCCTTTTGTTTTATAAAATCTGGAAATTTTATTTAGAAATTTATTAAGACAAAAACCAAAACGACTGAAAGCACAAAATCATTTTCAACGTGGTTCTTTTATATTTTTCTAACCAGGGTTAACCAGTAATTTTGAACCATACAGACAGACTAAAATACAATGGCAAAAACAAAAACAACAAATCAAATAAGGTCTGTGATAATAGCTGGTAATGTTTTCAATTTTTTGTTTATGGGAGGTGGATGTGGTTATTGTTAAAGTTGGCATCCCAACCACGAATGCTACTCAAGCCAAAAATAATGTACCACAATTTGGTGAAAATTTTACCAAAAAATTGCCAATCACAAAAGTCTTATTTTGCAAAATTTTTTCAAATTTTTATTTCTCTAGAAAATTTTGTCAAAATTTTATTTCTATAGAAAATGTTGTCAAAATTTTATTTCTATACAAAAACTTTGTTAAAATTTTATTTCTATACAAAATTTTTTTTCAAAATTTTATTTCTATAGTCAATTTTGTCAAATTTTTTTTTCTATAGAAAATTTTGTCAAAATTTTATTTCTATAGAAAATTGTGTCAAAATTTTATTTCTATAGAAACTTTTGTCAACATTTTATTTCTAAAGAAACTTTTGCCAAAATTTTATTTCTATAGAAAATTTCGTCAAAATTTTATTTTTATAGAAAATGTTGTCAAAATTTTATTTCTATAGAAAATTTCGTCAAAATTTTATTTTTATAGAAAATGTTGTCAAAATTTTATTTCTATAGAAAATGTTGTCAAAATTTTATTTCTATAGAAAATTTTGTCAAAATATTATTTCTATAGAAAATTTTGTCAAAATTTTATTTCTATAGAAAATTTTGTCAAAATATTATTTCTATAGAAAATTTTGTCAAAATTTTATTTCTATAGAAAATTTCGTCAAAATTTTATTTCTATAGAAAATTGTGTCAAAATTTTATTTCTTAGAAACTTTTGTAAAAATTTTATTTCTATAAAAAATTTTGTCACAATTTTATTTCTATAGAAAATTTTGTCAAAATTTTATTTCTATAGAAAATTTCGTCAAAATTTTATTTTTATAGAAAATGTTGTCAACATTTTATTTCTATAGAAAATTTCGTCAAAATTTTATTTTTATGGAAAATGTTGTCAAAATTTTATTTCTATAGAAAATTGTGTCAAAATTTTATTTCTTAGAAACTTTTGTCGAAATTTTATTTCTATAGAAAATTTCGTCAACATTTTATTTTATAGAAACTTTTGTCAAAATTTTATTTCTATAGAAAATTTCGTCAAAATTTTATTTTTTAGAAAATGTTGTCAACATTTTATTTCTATAGAAAATTTCGTCAAAATTTTATTTTTATAGAAAATGTTGTCAAAATTTTATTTCTATAGAAAATTTTTCGAAATTTTATTTCTATAGAAAATTTTGTCAAAATTTTATTTCTATAGAAAATTTTGTCAAAATTTTATTTCTATAAGAAATTTTTGTCAAATTTTTATTTCTATAGAAACATTTTTCAACATTTTATTTCTATAGAAAATGTTGTCAAAATTTTATTTCTATAGAAAATTTTGTCAAAATTTTATTTCTATAGAAAATTTTGTCAAAATTTTATTTCTGTAGAAAA
This sequence comes from Haematobia irritans, assembly GCF_050003625.1. NCBI lineage: Eukaryota > Metazoa > Arthropoda > Insecta > Diptera > Muscidae > Haematobia > Haematobia irritans. Next base: position 8,336,299 of record NC_134400.1, read on the forward strand.
TGTTGTCAAAATTTTATTTCTATACAAAAACTTTGTCAAAATTTTATTTCTGTACAAAAACTTTGTCAAATTTTTATTTCTATAGAAAATTTTGTCAAAATTTGATTTCAATAGAAAATTTTGTCAAAATTTTATTTTTTATAGAAAATGTTGTCAAAATTTTATTTCTATACAAAAACTTTGTCAAAAGTTTATTTCTGTACAAAAACTTTGTCAAATTTTTAGTTCTATAGAAAATTTTGTCAAAATTTAATTTCTATAGAAAATTTTGTCAAAATTTTATTTTTTATGGAAAATGTTGTCAAAATTTTATTTCTATAGAAAATGTTGTCAAAATTTTATTTCTATAGAAAATTTTGTCAAAATTTTATTTCTATATGAAATTTTGTCAAATTTTTATTTCTATAGAAAATTTTGTCAAAATTTTATTTCTATAGAAAATTTTGTCAAAATTTTATTTTTTATAGAAAATTTTGTCAAAATTTTATTTTTTATAGAAAATTTTGTCAAAATTTTATTTCTTTAGAAAATTTTGTCAAAATTTTTTTCTATAGAAAATTTTGTAAAAATTTTATTTCTATAGAAAATTTTGTCAAAATTTTGTTTCTATAGAAAATGTTGTCAAAATTTTATTTCTATACAAAAACTTTGTCAAAATTTTATTTCTATACAAAAACTTTGTCAAATTTTTATTTCTATAGAAAAATTTGTCAACATTTGATTTCTATAGGAAATTTTGTCAAATTTTTATTTCTATAGAAAATTGTGTCAAAATTTTATTTCTTAGAAACTTTTGTAAAAATTTTATTTCTATGGAAAATTTTGTCAAAATTTTATTTCTATGGAAAATGTCGTCAAAATTTTATTTTTATAGAAAATGTTGTCAAAATTTTATTTCTATAGAAAATGTTGCCAAATTTTATTTCTATAGAAAATTTTGTCAAAATTTTATTTCTATAGAAAATTTTGTCAAAATTTTATTTTTATAGAAAATGTTGTCAACATTTTATTTCTATAGAAAATTTCGTCAAAATTTTATTTTTATGGAAAATGTTGTCAAAATTTTATTTCTATAGAAAATTGTGTCAAAATTTTATTTCTATAGAAAATTGTGTCAAAATTTAATTTCTTAGAAACTTTTGTAAAAATTTTATTTCTATAGAAAATTTTTTCAAAATTTTATTTCTATAGAAAATTTCGTCAAAATTTTATTTTTATAGAAAATGTTGTCAAAATTTTATTTTTATAGAAAATGTTGTCAACATTTTATTTCTATAGAAAATTTCGTCAAAATTTTATTTTTATGGAAAATGTTGTCAAAATTTTATTTCTATAGAAAATTGTGTCAAAATTTTATTTCTTAGAAACTTTTGTCAACTTTTTATTTCTATAGAAAATTTCGTCAAAATTTTTTTTTATAGAAAATGTTGTCAAAATTTTATTTCTATAGAAAATTTCGTCAAAATTTTATTTTTATAGAAAATGTTGTCAAAATTTTATTTCTATAGAAAATGTTGTCAAAATTTTATTTCTATAGAAAATTTTGTCAAAATTTTATTTCTATACAAAAACTTTGTCAAATTTTTATTTCTATAGAAAATTTTGTCAAAATTTAATTTCTATAGAAAATGTTGTCAAAATTTTATTTCTATAGAAAATTTTGTCAAAAATTTATTTCTATAGAAAATTTTGTCAAAATTTTATTTCTATAGAAAATGTTGTCAAAATTTTATTTCTATAGAAAATGTTGTCAAAATTTTATTTCTATACAAAAACTTTGTCAAAATTTTATTTCTGTACAAAAACTTTGTCAAATTTTTAGTTCTATAGAAAATTTTGTCAAAATTTTATTTTTTATAGAAAATGTTGTCAAAATTTTATTTCTATAGAAAATGTTGTCAAAATTTTATTTCTATAGAAAATTTTGTCAAAATTTTATTTCTATATGAAATTTTGTCAAATTTTTATTTCTATAGAAAATTTTGTCAAAAATTTATTTCTATAGAAAATTTTGTCAAAATTTTATTTCTATAGAAAATGTTGTCAAAATTTTATTTCTATAGAAAATGTTGTCAAAATTTTATTTCTATACAAAAACTTTGTCAAAATTTTATTTCTGTACAAAAACTTTGTCAAATTTTTAGTTCTATAGAAAATTTTGTCAAAATTTTATTTTTTATAGAAAATGTTGTCAAAATTTTATTTCTATAGAAAATGTTGTCAAAATTTTATTTCTATACAAAAACTTTGTCAAAATTTTATTTCTGTACAAAAACTTTGTCAAATTTTTATTTCTATAGAAAATTTTGTCAAAATTTGATTTCAATAGAAAATTTTGTCAAAATTTTATTTTTTATAGAAAATGTTGTCAAAATTTTATTTCTATACAAAAACTTTGTCAAAAGTTTATTTCTGTACAAAAACTTTGTCAAATTTTTAGTTCTATAGAAAATTTTGTCAAAATTTAATTTCTATAGAAAATTTTGTCAAAATTTTATTTTTTATGGAAAATGTTGTCAAAATTTTATTTCTATAGAAAATGTTGTCAAAATTTTATTTCTATAGAAAATTTTGTCAAAATTTTATTTCTATATGAAATTTTGTCAAATTTTTATTTCTATAGAAAATTTTGTCAAAATTTTATTTCTATAGAAAATTTTGTCAAAATTTTATTTTTTATAGAAAATTTTGTCAAAATTTTATTTTTATAGAAAATGTTGTCAAAATTTTATTTCTCTAGAAAATTTTGTCAAAATTTTATTTCTATAGAAAATGTTGTCAAAATTTTATTTCTATACAAAAGCTTTGTCAAAATTTTATTTCTATACAAAAATTTTTTCAAAATTTTATTTCTATAGAAAATTTTGTCAAATTTTTTTTCTATAGAAAATTTTGTCAAAATTTTATTTCTATAGAAAATTGTGTCAAAATTTTATTTCTATAGAAAATTTCGTCAACATTTTATTTCTATTGAAAATTTCGTCAACATTTTATTTCTAAAGAAACTTTTGCCAAAATTTTATTTCTATAGAAAATTTCGTCATAATTTTATTTTTATAGAAAATGTTGTCAAAATTTTATTTCTATAGAAAATTTTGTCAAAATTTTATTTTTAAAGAAAATGTTGTCAAAATTTTATTTCTATAGAAAATGTTGTCAAAATTTTATTTCTATAGAAAATTTTGTCAAAATTTTATTTCTATAGAAAATGTCAAAATTTTATTTCTATAGAAAATTTTTTCAAAATTTTATTTCTTAGAAACTTTTGTCAAAATTTTATTTCTATAGAAAATTTCGTCAACATTTTATTTTATAGAAACTTTTGTCAAAATTTTATTTCTATAGAAAATTTCGTCAAAATTTTATTTCTATAGAAAATGTTGTCAAAATTTTATTTCTATAGAAAATGTCAAAATTTTATTTCTATAGAAAATTTTGTCAAAATTTTATTTCTATAGAAAATTTTGTAAAAATTTTATTTCTATAGAAAATTTTGTCAAAATTTTATTTCTATAGAAAATTTCGTCAAAATTTTATTTTTATAGAAAATGTTGTCAAAATTTTATTTCTATAGAAAATTTTGTCAAAATTTTATTTCTATAGAAAATTTTGTAAAAATTTTATTTCTATAGAAAATTTTGTCAAAATTTTGTTTCTATAGAAAATGTTGTCAAAATTTTATTTCTATACAAAAACTTTGTCAAAATTTTATTTCTATACAAAAACTTTGTCAAATTTTTATTTCTATAGAAAAATTTGTCAACATTTGATTTCTATAGGAAATTTTGTCAAATTTTTATTTCTATAGAAAATTGTGTCAAAATTTTATTTCTTAGAAACTTTTGTAAAAATTTTATTTCTATGGAAAATTTTGTCAAAATTTTATTTCTATGGAAAATGTCGTCAAAATTTTATTTTTATAGAAAATGTTGTCAAAATTTTATTTCTATAGAAAATGTTGCCAAATTTTATTTCTATAGAAAATTTTGTCAAAATTTTATTTCTATAGAAAATTTTGTCAAAATTTTATTTTTATAGAAAATGTTGTCAACATTTTATTTCTATAGAAAATTTCGTCAAAATTTTATTTTTATGGAAAATGTTGTCAAAATTTTATTTCTATAGAAAATTGTGTCAAAATTTTATTTCTATAGAAAATTGTGTCAAAATTTTATTTCTATAGAAAATTGTGTCAAAATTTAATTTCTTAGAAACTTTTGTAAAAATTTTATTTCTATAGAAAATTTTTTCAAAATTTTATTTCTATAGAAAATTTCGTCAAAATTTTATTTTTATAGAAAATGTTGTCAAAATTTTATTTTTATAGAAAATGTTGTCAACATTTTATTTCTATAGAAAATTTCGTCAAAATTTTATTTTTATGGAAAATGTTGTCAAAATTTTATTTCTATAGAAAATTGTGTCAAAATTTTATTTCTTAGAAACTTTTGTCAACTTTTTATTTCTATAGAAAATTTCGTCAAAATTTTTTTTTATAGAAAATGTTGTCAAAATTTTATTTCTATAGAAAATTTCGTCAAAATTTTATTTTTATAGAAAATGTTGTCAAAATTTTATTTCTATAGAAAATGTTGTCAAAATTTTATTTCTATAGAAAATTTTGTCAAAATTTTATTTCTATACAAAAACTTTGTCAAATTTTTATTTCTATAGAAAATTTTGTCAAAATTTAATTTCTATAGAAAATGTTGTCAAAATTTTATTTCTATAGAAAATTTTGTCAAAAATTTATTTCTATAGAAAATTTTGTCAAAATTTTATTTCTATAGAAAATGTTGTCAAAATTTTATTTCTATAGAAAATGTTGTCAAAATTTTATTTCTATACAAAAACTTTGTCAAAATTTTATTTCTGTACAAAAACTTTGTCAAATTTTTAGTTCTATAGAAAATTTTGTCAAAATTTTATTTTTTATAGAAAATGTTGTCAAAATTTTATTTCTATAGAAAATGTTGTCAAAATTTTATTTCTATAGAAAATTTTGTCAAAATTTTATTTCTATATGAAATTTTGTCAAATTTTTATTTCTATAGAAAATTTTGTCAAAATTTTATTTCTATAGAAAATTTTGTCAAAATTTTATTTTTTATAGAAAATTTTGTCAAAATTTTATTTCTATAGAAAATTTTGTCAAGATTTTATTTCTATAGAAAATTTCGTCAAAATTTTATTTTTATAGAAAATGGTGTCAAAATTTTATTTCTATAGAAAATGGTGTCAAAATTTTATTTCTATAGAAAATTTTGTCAACATTTTATTTCTATAGAAAATTTTGTCAAAATATTATTTCTTATTTCTTAGCTTATTGCCATATTTATTATATTTAGTGTTGTGACATATTGAAATTCATCGGGTATACAAACTGATAAATTAATATTAATAAATTAATCGAACCGGAATACAATAATACAACATATTTTCTTTCATCAATTATAGCCATAACAACGAAAGAAAATATTCATTAAGATGAATTGAATGTGGGTAAATTATTTTTGAAAATTACTTCATATTATTGGTATTATCCAGATTCCATGAATTCCTATACACAACATGCAAAGGTCAATTGACTATAAGCTATTAATTGGATTATTTTGATTTGTCATTAATTGAGCTTTTCCTTCTTATCATTATTTGTAAAAATTGTCTTGTATAATAGGCAATAATCGAAGCTTTTAACAGTTAATCCATAGCTTATATTATTTATTTTGTGTGTAAATACATGCAATGGGACTTATATGGATAAAGAAAAAGCTCATTTATCGATTACATTTTTTTACAAATTAGTTCAAATTTTTGTGTGTTAGACATTTCGATTAAACACCGAATGAATAATCTTCGTAAATAATTTAGATTTAAGGCTAGTGCTCGCCTTTGTTTTTTCAACTTAAAAAAAACCTTCTTGTGAGGTGAAAATTAAGTCCATTTCTAGAAAAGGATTTTTTGATGTACTTTAGAAGAGCTTCTAATTTTTTGTTTGCTCGAGACTTTTGAGATAATTTTTGGGTACTTCTATGCTCATCTTTGAAATGATTTGAATTTGCCTGCTTTAATTTAACTTATCAAATATTTTTCTTTTTATTCTTGAAATATTCTAAGACATACAAAGGATTACCTAAGTCTTGACGTCAATTACGCAAAAAAATCTTATTTTTCAATATTTGCAAAAAATAGCAAAAGATCTAACATATAGATTCCATTTCACAAAATTTATGAAAATATTTCTCCTATCAATAGCATCAAAATTCCCCTTACACCACCGTACGTACATAAACCAATATGGAAAAAATTTCTGTCATATAAATTTTGATTTATTTGATAACATTTTTAATTTCTATTTGCTATTTCATCAAATTAATATGCAACGCAAAAAAACAGAAACAAGAAAAATATTGATATGCAAAACAACAACATATTTGAAATAATGTCCATATTACGTCAATTACATTTAGTTGTTATTGTTGGAGGATTCGCTTTGTTTAGATTTTGATGAAATGGGGAATTGATTTTGATGGCAAGCAACATTGGAGATCAAAAAACAACAAACGAATGAATCAATGCATTAAGGTGGTGGAAAATTTTATTTAATCAAATAAACGAATATCATGCAAATGGTTTGTTATTGCACAGCAAAAAAATATTTTGTCCCAATTTTATTTCTATTGAAAATTTTATCAAAATTTTATTACTATAGAAAATTTTATCGAAATTTTATTTCTATAGAAAATTTTCGCAAATATTTATGTCAATATTTACGCACAAATGTATTTCTATACCGAATTTTCGCGAAATTTTATTTCTATAAAAAATGTTCGCAAAATTTCATTTCTTACCGAATTTTTAGCAAAATTTTATTTCTCTAGAACATTTTTTTAAAATTTTATTTCTATAGAATTTTTTTTTAAATTTTAATTTGACAAAATTTTATTTCTCGAGAAAAATTTCGCAAAATTTTATTTCTATAGAAAATTTTGTCAACATTTTATTTCTATAGAAAATTTTGTCAAAATTTTATTTCTATAGAAAATTTTCGCAAAATTTTATTTCTATATCGAATTTTTGCCAAATTTTATTTCTATACCGAATTTTCGCGAAATTTTATTTTTATACCGAATTTTTGCCAAATTTTATTTCTATACCGAATTTTCGCGAAATTTTATTTCTATACCGAATTTTTAGCGAAATCTTATTTCTATACAAAATGTGGTCAAAATTTTAGTTCTATAGAAAATTTTGTCAAAACTTTATTTCTAGAGTAAAATTTCGCAAAATTTTATTTCTAGAGATAATTTTGGCAAAATTTTATTTTTAGAGAAAAATTTCGCCATACTTTATTTCTATAAAAAAATTTTCTCAAAATTTTATTTCTATAGAAAATTTTGTCAAAATTTATTTCTATACCGAATTTTCGCTAAAATTTATTTCTATAAAAAATTTTGTCAAAATTTTATTTTTCTAGAAAATTTTTTAAAAATTTTATTTCTATAGAAAATTTTGTCAAAATTTTATTTCTATAGAAAAGTTTTTCAAAATTTTATTTCTATAGGAAATTTTGTCAAAATTGTATTTCTATAGGAAATTTTGTAAAAATTGTATACCTATAGAAAATTTTCGAAAAATTTTATTTCTATAGAAAATTTTTTAAAAATTTTATTTTTATAGGAAATTTTGTCAAAATTGTATTTCTATAGGAAATTTTGTCAAAATTGCATTTTGCATTTTGTCAAAATTTTATATCTATATAGAATTTTGTCAAAATTTTATTTCTATACCGAATTTTCGCCAAATTTTATTTCTATAAAAAATTTTCGCAAAATTTTATTTCTTCCCGAATTTTTAGCAAAATTTTATTGCTATACAAAATTTTGTCAAAATTTTATTTCTCTAGAAAATTTTTTTTATAATTTTATTTCTATAGAAAATTTTGTCAAAATTTTATTTCTATAGGAAATTTTGTCAAAATTGTATTTTTATAGGATATTTTGTCAAAATTTTATTTCTATACCGAATTTTTAGCGAAATCTTTTTTCTATACAAAATGTTGTCAACATTTTATTTCTATAGAAAATTTTGTCAAAATTTTATTTCTATAGAAAATTTTGTCAAAATTTTATTTCTATAGAAAATTTTGTCAAAATTTTATTTCTATAGAAAATTTTTTCAAAATTTTATTTCTATAGGAAATTGTATTTCTATAGGAAATTTTGTAAAAATTGTATATCTATAGAAAAATTTCGCAAAATTTTATTTCTATAGAAAATTGTTTCAAAATTTTATTTCTATACCGAATTTTCGCTAAATTTTATTTCTATAAAAGATTTTCGCAAAATTTTATTTCTTACCGAATTTTTAGCAAAATTTTATTGCTATACAAAATTTTGTCAAAATTTTATTTCTCTAGAATTTTTTTTTATACTTTTATTTCTATAGGAAATTTTGTCAAAATTTTATATCTATAGAAAATTTTTGCAAAATTTTATTTCTATACCGAATTTTCGTGAAATTTTATTTCTATACCGATTTTTTAGTGAAATCTTATTTCTATACAAAATTTTATCAAAATTTTAGTTCTAGAGAAAAAATTTCCCAAAATTTTATTTCTATAGAAAATTTTCTCAAAATTTTATTTCTATAGAAAATTTTGTCAAAATTTTATTTCTGTAGAAAATTTTGCCAAAATTTTATTTCTATGGAAAATTTTGTAAACATTTTATTTCTATAGCAAAATTTTGTCAAAATTTTATTTCTTTAGGAAATTTTGTCAAATTTTTGCTTATATAGAAAATTTTATCAAAATTTATATGAATAATTTATTTATTTTTCACTATGAGTTGTATTGGGTTTAATGATAAGGATAATTTGAGTTGAAAATATTAGGAAATAAAAGTTTGCCAATATGGGGACAAGAAAACATACTCACACTATCCAATTGATTTTCATGCATGAATAAACCACCGGAATCCTAAGGCTTTCCATTTTTCAAATTTTTCTGAAAAACCAAAAAAAAAAATCAATGATGGTTTTATGATTTGGTAAATATTTTCTATCATGTATAAGACATTCATGATGAAGGCTATGTTTGCTTGTACAGACAACATACCATATTGAATATTTGTTTATAGTAGTCTTCTCAAAATAAATCAAATTTATTCGTATTTTTTCATCACTTTAAGCTTATTAAAAATTAACGGAAATTTGAAAATTAAAAAAAAAATCTACATTATTTGAAATTATGTTTATTTGACGTCAATTTGTTTTTATTATAATTATTTGTTTATTAATTCACACCAAAACACCCTTCCCCATCCACACATAGACAGACTTCATGCATGATGACCCCAATGCTTAAGTGATTCCCAGACATTCGATCATCGATCTCAATTCATAGATATATTTTTGTTGTGATGGGAAATTATAATGGATCATAGTCAAATATTTTTAGAATTTATTGCAAGATGTTTTAATATTCAGCATAGAACAATTTTTGAGTTTTTCCAATAGCCAAATAAGAAATCATGAGAGTGAGTGGTTTTTAAGAAATTCCATTAGGTAGAACTAGGCAAAACCCAATTCGACAAAAGTTTTATATAGGAAATAAAATTTTGACAAAATTTTCTATAGAAATAAAATTTTGACAAAATTTTCTATAGAAATAAAATTTTGACAAAATTTTCTATAGGAATAAAATTTTGACAACATTTTCTATTGAAATAAAATTTTGACAAAATTTTCTTTAGAAATAAAATTTTGACAAAATTTTCTTTAGAAATAAAATTTTTACAAAATATTCCATAGAAATAAAATTTTGACAAAAATTTCTATAAAAATAAAATTTTGACAAAATTTTCTATGGAAATAAAATTTTGACAAAATTTTCTATAGAAATAAAATTTTGACAAAATTTTCTATAGAAATAAAATTTTGACAAAATTTTCTAAAGAAATAAAATTTAGAAATAAAATTTTGACAAAATTTTCTATAAAAATAAAATGTTGACAAAATTTTCTAAAGAAATAAAATTTTGACATTTTCTAAAGAAATAAAATTTTGAAAAAATTTTCTATAGAAATTAAATTTTGACTAAATATTCCATAGAAATGAAATTTTCACAAAATTCTCTACAGATATAAAATTTTGAAACATTTTTTTACATAAATAAAATTTTCAGAAAATTTTCTGTGGAAATAAAATTTTCAGAATTTTCTATAGAAATACAATTTAGACAAAATTTTCTATAAAAATAAAATGTTGACAAAATTTGACAAAATATTGTATAGAAATAAAATTTTGACAAAATTTTCTATAGAAATAAAATTTTGACAAAATTTTCTATAGAAATAAAATTTTGACAAAATTTTCTATAGAAATAAAATTTTGACAAAATATTCCATAGAAATAAAATTTTGACAAAATTTTCTATAGAAATAAAATTTTGACAGAATTTTCTATAGAAATAAAATTTTGACAAAATATTCCATAGAAATAAAATTTTGACAAAATTTTCTATAGAAATAAAATTTTGACTAAATTTTCTATAGAAATAAAATTTTGACAAAATTTTCTATAGAAATAAAATTTTGACAAAATTTACTGTAAAATAAAATTTTGACAAAATTTTCTATAGAAATAAAATTTTGACAAAATTTTCTATAGAAATAAAATTTTGACAAAATTTTCTATAGAAATAAAATTTTGACAAAACTTTCTATGGAAATAAAATTTTGACAAAATTTTCTATAGAAATAAAATTTTGACAAAATTTTCTATAGAAATAAAATTTTGAGAAAATTTTCTAAAGAAATAAAATTTTATTATATTACATGTTAGCCTGATACCGAAACAGGCAATTGACGTCCAAATGCATTATATCTAATTATACAATTATTATTCGAGCTTTATGGACAGATATAGATTAAGGAACATGGTTAATAGAGCCATTGAAAAGAAAACGCCAGATACAAATCTATACACGCCTGGACTGTACATGTTTCGGTTCGGGCGAATGAACCTTTCCACAGCCTTTAGTATAGATCTGGCTGGGAGAGATAACTCAATTTTGGGCCCTTTATGCTAACTCCTTATGGAGAAAACATTTGGGAAATTTCCTCTTACAAATTGAATCATCTTTTCTCCCACTGTACATCATCTTTTCATATAACTTACAAGTCCCTTAATCTTATTTTTTTTTTTTTTTTTTTTTTTATTTCGTTTTGTTACATAGTAATGCAACAACACGAAATTTATTTTTAGAAAGCTAATTTGTTAGAATTCACCTAAGTGGTGAACAGTCGAACAATGCTTATTGTTTCTACAGTCAACTACAACATATGACAATTAACAGAAACTGGTTTCCAGGATACAACAACAATTCTAACGCGTACATTAGTCGTGTTTTTCCTAGTTTTACGACGGGCTCATCGTTGCTTATTATATTACATGTTAGCCTGATACCGAAACAGGCAATTGACGTCCAAATGCATTATATCTAATTATACAATTATTATTCGAGCTTTATGGACAGATATAGATTAAGGAACATGGTTAATAGAGCCACAGGCTAACATGTAATATAATAAGCAACGATGAGCCCGTCGTAAAACTAGGAAAAACACGACTAATGTACGCGTTAGAATTGTTGTTGTATCCTGGAAACCAGTTTCTGTTAATTGTCATATGTTGTAGTTGACTGTAGAAACAATAAGCATTGTTCGACTGTTCACCACTTAGGTGAATTCTAACAAATTAGCTTTCTAAAAATAAATTTCGTGTTGTTGCATTACTATGTAACAAAACGAAATAAAAAAAAAAAAATAAGATTAAGGGACTTGTAAGTTATATGAAAAGATGATGTACAGTGGGAGAAAAGATGATTCAATTTGTAAGAGGAAATTTCCCAAATGTTTTCTCCATAAGGAGTTAGCATAAAGGGCCCAAAATTGAGTTATCTCTCCCAGCCAGATCTATACTAAAGGCTGTGGAAAGGTTCATTCGCCCGAACCGAAACATGTACAGTCCAGGCGTGTATAGATTTGTATCTGGCGTTTTCTTTTCAATGGCTCTATTAACCATGTTCCTTAATCTATATCTGTCCATAAAGCTCGAATAATAATTGTATAATTAGATATAATGCATTTGGACGTCAATTGCCTGTTTCGGTATCAGGCTAACATGTAATATAATAAGCAACGATGAGCCCGTCGTAAAACTAGGAAAAACACGACTAATGTACGCGTTAGAATTGTTGTTGTATCCTGGAAACCAGTTTCTGTTAATTGTCATATGTTGTAGTTGACTGTAGAAACAATAAGCATTGTTCGACTGTTCACCACTTAGGTGAATTCTAACAAATTAGCTTTCTAAAAATAAATTTCGTGTTGTTGCATTACTATGTAACAAAACGAAATAAAAAAAAAAAAATAAGATTAAGGGACTTGTAAGTTATATGAAAAGATGATGTACAGTGGGAGAAAAGATGATTCAATTTGTAAGAGGAAATTTCCCAAATGTTTTCTCCATAAGGAGTTAGCATAAAGGGCCCAAAATTGAGTTATCTCTCCCAGCCAGATCTATACTAAAGGCTGTGGAAAGGTTCATTCGCCCGAACCGAAACATGTACAGTCCAGGCGTGTATAGATTTGTATCTGGCGTTTTCTTTTCAATGGCTCTATTAACCATGTTCCTTAATCTATATCTGTCCATAAAGCTCGAATAATAATTGTATAATTAGATATAATGCATTTGGACGTCAATTGCCTGTTTCGGTATCAGGCTAACATGTAATATAATAAGCAACGATGAGCCCGTCGTAAAACTAGGAAAAACACGACTAATGTACGCGTTAGAATTGTTGTTGTATCCTGGAAACCAGTTTCTGTTAATTGTCATATGTTGTAGTTGACTGTAGAAACAATAAGCATTGTTCGACTGTTCACCACTTAGGTGAATTCTAACAAATTAGCTTTCTAAAAATAAATTTCGTGTTGTTGCATTACTATGTAACAAAACGAAATAAAAAAAAAAAAAAAAAAAAAAAAAAAAAAAAAAAAAATAAGATTAAGGGACTTGTAAGTTATATGAAAAGATGATGTACAGTGGGAGAAAAGATGATTCAATTTGTAAGAGGAAATTTCCCAAATGTTTTCTCCATAAGGAGTTAGCATAAAGGGCCCAAAATTGAGTTATCTCTCCCAGCCAGATCTATACTAAAGGCTGTGGAAAGGTTCATTCGCCCGAACCGAAACATGTACAGTCCAGGCGTGTATAGATTTGTATCTGGCGTTTTCTTTTCCATGGCTCTATTAACCATGTTCCTTAATCTATATCTGTCCATAAAGCTCGAATAATAATTGTATAATTAGATGAAATAAAATTTTGATAAAATTTTCTAAAGAAATAAAATTTTGATAAAATTTTCTAAAGAAATAAAATTTTGACAACATTTTCTAAAGAAATAAAATTTTGACAAAATTTTCTATAGAAATAAAATTTCGACGAAATTTTCTATAGAAATAAAATTTTGACAAAATTTTCTATAGAAATAAAATTTTGACAAAATTTTCTATAGAAATAAAATATTAACAAAATTTTCTATAGAAATAACATTTTGACAAAATTTCTATGGAAATAAAATTTTAACAAAATTTTCTATAGAAATAAAATTTTGACAAAATTTTTTCTATAGAAATAAAATTTTGACAAAAATTTCTATAGAAATAAAATTTTGACAAAATTTTCTATAGAAATAAAATTTTGACAAAATTTTCTATGGAAATAAAATTTTGACAAAATTTTCTATGGAAATAAAATTTTGACAAAATTTTCTATAGAAATAAAATTTTGACAAAATTTTCTATAGAAATAAAATTTTGACAAAATTTTCTAAAGAAATAAAATTTTGAAACATTTTTCTACAGAAATAAAATTTTCAGAAAATTTTCTATGGAAATAAAATTTTCAGAAAATTTTTTTTATAGAAATACAATTTTTACAAATTTTTGTTTTTTAGTTTTGTTTGAATTTTGTCACGAGGTATTTCATTTTTGACTACATAGTGGCTTTGTATTAAATGAACAATACCCTAAAGAATATGACTCTGTATTAAATGGACAATATCCTATGTAATATAGAATTTACTCTACCTTATTTCATAATAATTATTGTTATTTTCGAATCGACGCCTTTTATTATGCACAAAACATCATTAAATATTGAGCAAATTGTTGTACACATTCCGCTAAAACACCTCTTTATTAGCCCTTACAATTGATTAATGATTCTCAAACATATATAAAATAATTATATTACCTTATTACCATATTCTACCGTCTGTCCGTCGGCAACATAAAAGGTCACAATTATATGCCACTATAAGAAGGCTATAATTGGCCTACAATAAAAGCACTTGGTAGTAAAATGCGACAATAATGAAAATGATTTGTAATAACTATTTGGCCTCAATTATGCTAAGTGGTTTTTATTTGTTATTGTTTTTTCTTTCTTCCTTATAATTGCAGATATTTTCAATAAATGTTATGGATTTCAATTAAGTAAAGAATTTAAGTGAGAAGGTATAGCAAAAAAATATATGATTTCAATTGATTTTTCGAAAAGTCAGGACAAAGGACAGAAGAAAACTACTTCTTTAAGATTTAGTATTTTCCGGAAAATTTATTGCGTGTGACACTCACAACCTTCCAATCTTTAAAACGAAATCAATTTTCAATAACATTTTTGGCAAACAAATGGCAAAACAAATGGCAAGTGTAAATTTTCCATAGAAATAAAATTTTGACAAAATTTTCTTAGAAATAAAATTTTGACAAAATTTTCTTAGAAATAAAATTTTGACAAAATTTTCTTAGAAATAAAATTTTGACAAAATTTTCTTCAGAAATAAAATTTGCACAAAATTTTCGATAGAAATAAAATTTTTATAAAATTTTCTATAAATAAAATTTTGACAAAATTTTCTATAGAAATAATATTTTGTGAAAATTTTCTATAGAAATAAAATTTTGTGAAATTTTCTATAGAAATAAAACTTTGACAAAATTTTCTACAGAAATTAAATTTTGTCAAATTTTTTTACAGAAATAACATTTTAAATAAAATTTTCTATAGAAATACAATTTTGAAAAAAAAAATTCTATAGAAATAAATTTTAAAAAATTTTCAATAGAAATAAAATGTGGACAAAATTTTCCATAGAAATAAAATTTTGACAAAATTTTCTCTAGAAATAAAATTTTGACAAAATTTTCTCTAGAAATAAAATTTTGACAAAATTTTCTCTAGAAATAAAATTTTGTGAAAATTTTTTACAAAAATAAAACTTTGACAAAATTTTCTATAGAAATAAAATTTGTTGTTATTTTTTTTTTTTTTTTTTATTTCAGCTTAAAACCATACATTGACTAAACTACAAGAGTAGCTTAACCAACAGAGGAAAAGAATGTTTGTCAAATTTATTTGGGCAAAGCCCTATAGACTGCAAGATGGTTGGATGGACGCACGTTTCGGAATTACCACATTCCTCATCAGCATCCTCTACTTGCAGAAAAACTATCAACCAATTATCAGAATAAATTCAGGCAGTTTATTAAACCCAACAAAAACCACACTTGAACCCTCCGAAAAAAGGTTTTACATTGATAGCCGGCTTATGCCGAAATAAATTCGAAACAAACATATCTCTTTTCCTATGCCACTGTCAAATCATCGATTTGAATTCACATGGCTGGGTTTATTTTGAGCGTGCCTCCTCTTCTTTTTCCATTTGTTTTGTTTTGTTATTGTTGGTTTTGTTCTTTAAGCATTGTTGTTATTTTTTTTATTTCAGCTTAAAACCATACATTGACTAAACTACAAGAGTAGCTTAACCAACAGAGGAAAAGACAACATTTTCTTTTAAATTTTGATAACATTTCCTATAGAAAAAAATTTGAAAGTTTTTCTGTAGAAATAAAATTTTGACAAATTTTCTATAGAAATAAAGTTTTGACAAAATATTCTATAGAAAAAAAATTTTAACAAAATTTTCTATAGAAATACAATTTTGAAAAAACAATTTTCTATAGAAATAAATTTAAAAAATTTTTCTATTGAAATAAAATGTTAAATGCTATAGAAATAAAATGTGGACAAAATTTTCAATAGAAATAAAATTTTGTGAAAATTTTCTACAGAAATTAAACTTTGACAAAATTTTCTATGGAAATAAAATTTTGACAAAATTTTCTTTTATATTTTGATAACATTTCCTATAGAAAAAACATTTTTTTATTCTATGGAAATAAAATGTTGACAAAATGTTCTATAGAACTAAAATTTTGACGAAATTTTATATAGAAATAAAATTTTGCCAAATTTCTTTAGAAATAAAATTGCAACAAAATTTTGTAAAGAAATAAAATTTTGACAATATTTTCTATAGAAATATTTGTTTTTCAAAATTTTCTGTAGAAATAAAATTTTGCCAAATTTCTTTAAAAATAAAATTTTGACAAAATTTTCTATAGAAATAGAAACTTGTTGAATTTTGATAAAATTTCCTATAGAAACTATAATTTGGAAAGTTCTTCTGTAGAAATAAAATTTTGACAAAATTTTCTGTGCAAATAAAATGTTTACAAATTTTTCTATACATAAATGTTTTGACAAACATTTTTATAGAAATAAAAATTTAACAAAATTTTCATTTAAGTTTTGATAAAATTTCCTATAGAAAAAAATTTTCAAAGTTCTTCTGTAGAAATAAAATTTTGACAAAATTTTCTCTAGAAATAAAATTTTGTGAAAATTTTCTACAAAAATAAAACTTTGACAAAATTTTCTATAGAAGTAAAATTTTGACAAAATTTTCTTTTAAATTTTGATAACATTTCCTATAGAAAAAAATTTGAAAGTTTTTCTGTAGAAATAAAGTTTTGACAAAATATTCTATAGAAAAAAAATTTAACAAAATTTTCTATAGAAATACAATTTTGAAAAAACAATTTTCTATAGAAATAAAATTTTGACAAAGTTTTTAATAGAAATAAAATTTTGACAATATTGTCTATAGAAATAAAGTTTTGACAAAATTTTCTATAGAAATACAATATTGACAATTTTTTTAGAGAAATAAAATTTTGACAAAATTTTCTATAGAAATAAAGTTTTTATAAAATTTTGACAAAATTTTCTATAGAAATAAAATGTTGACAAAATCTTTGTATAGAAATAACATTTTGACAAATTTTTGACAACATCTTCTATAGAAGAGAAAATTTTGAAAACTTATACATATTTTTATTTTGATAAAAAAATACGCCACTTCGCTAGAATTAGAACGCGATATTTCGAGAATAACACTTTTTTTGTCACTTTCATCATTGTTTCATAGCAGGGTAATAAACTGAACATACCTCGTCGCCTATGGTGTAGCTTATAAAAATTCATATGAACAAATTAATTTATCTTTATTAAATTAAACATAAAAAAGTTCAACAATATTGTTTGTCCAGAATATGCTCATAAATATGCAAATTGCCTTAAATTGCCTTTTTGTTTTCCCAACACACTGCGAAGCTATAACAATTCTCATTAATTTATCATTAAATTAATAAAGGAAAAAATTGTTGAACAACAAATAGCAAAAAATCCTCAACAACACCCACCTACAAAAAAACCCACACTAGAACATGATGCCAAATAAAAATGCTAGACCTGCAAAAAAAAAACAAAAAAGTTGGTCGATCTAATTCCACACCTCCTGATCTAAACTTCGTTTATGATTGCTAACAAAAAAAAAATTTAAAACTCAAGGTGAACTTTTCCCCCTGAAAGCAATTGCATTGTTCAGCTTTTTTTATTTTTGGAACAAACAACATACCAAGCGTTGTTATTAAAACAAATCGAGGATATTTCATTTTTGTACGATAAATCTCATAACTGTGTGCCAACAACAAATTTCAATAAAACGCAATTAAGCTAGACACACCGGAAACAAACTTTCCACCGTTAGAAAATTGGGAGAGAAAAAAGGTTGGGAGGCATAAAAAAAACTTTTCAAATTTGGTTGTTTTCCCAAATATTCAGAAAGTATGAAACTCATATGAATTCATAATATCGACAGAACTAACTAACACTCTGTACCATAAAGGCTCATAGCAAAAATGATAACAACTTCACAGATTTCATGAATGTTGCCCTGAAACAATTATGAAAAAAACGAAACAATAACAAGGGCTAAATTTTGTATAGAGTTCTCTATATTGTTTGCATAAAAATGGGAATTACAGTTGCTTTTTTTTTAAATAAATTCAAATAACGCTAAGTACATAAAGACATGGTACTAAAAAATGCTAAAAACAAAATATTAAAATGTCCAAAAATAATGGTAAATGTGATGTTTTCTTAATGAAATGTTTACCAATAAAAATGTAATTTAGAAAATTTTGTCAAAATTTTATTTCTATAAATTTTTTTTTTTAAAATTTTGTTTCTATAGAAATTTTTGACAACATTTAATTGCTAAAAAAATTTTTTTAAAAATTTTATTTCTATAGAAAATTTTGTCAAAATTTTATGTTTATGAAAAATTTTGTAAAAATATTATTTCTATAGAAAATTTTGTCAAAATTTTGTCTATGAAAAATTTTGTAAAAATATTATTTCTATAGAAAATGTTGTCAAAATTTTATTTCTATAGGAAATTTTGTCAAAATTTTATTTCTATCGAAAATTTTTGCCCAAATTTTATTTCTATAGAATATTTTGTCAAAATTTAATGTCTATAAATTTTTTTAAAAATTTTATTTCTATAGAAAATTTTGTCAACATTTTATTTCTAAAAATTTTTTTCAAAATTTAATTTCTATAAAAATTTTTTTCAAAATTTTATTTCTATAAATTTTTTTTCCAAAATTTTATTTCTATAGAAAATTTTTTCAAAATTTTATTTCTATGGAAAAGTTTGTCAACATTTTATTTCTATAAAAAATGTTGTCAACATTTTATTTCTATACAAAATGTTGTCAACATTTTATTTCTATAAAATTTTTTTCAAAATTTTATTTCTATACAAAATTTTGTCAAAATGTTATTTCTATCGAAAATTTTGTCAAAATTTTATTTCTATAAATTTTTTTTTTAATTTTATTTCTATAGAAAATTATGTCAACATTTTATTTCTAAAATTTTTTTTCAAAATTTAATTTCTATAAAAATTTTTTTCAAAATTTTATTTCTATAATTTTTTTTTCAAAATTTTGTTTCTATAGAAATTTTTGTCAACATTTAATTGCTATAAAAATTTTTTTAAAAATTTTATTTCTATAGAAAATTTTGTCAAAATTGTATGTCTATGAAAAATTTTGTAAACATATTATTTCTATAGAAAATTTTGTCAAAATTTTATTTCAATAGGAAATTTTGTCAAAATTTTATTTCTATCGGAAGTTTTTGCCCAAATTTTATTTCTATAGAATATTTTGTCAAAATTTTATGTCTATAAAATTTTTTTTAAATTTTATTTCTATAGAAAATTTTGTCAACATTTTATTTCTAAAAATTTTTTTCAAAATTTAATTTCTATAAAAATTTTTTCAAAATTTTATTTCTATAGAAAATTTTTTCAAAATTTTATTTCTATAGAAAAGTTTGTCAACATTTTATTTCTATAAAAAATGTTTTCAACATTTTATTTCTATAAAAAATGTTGTCAACATTTTATTTCTATAAAAAAATTTTTCAAAATTTTATTTCTATAGAAAATTTTGTCAACATTTTATTTCTATAGAAAATTTTGTCAAAATTTTATTTCTATCGAAAATGTTGTCAAAATTTTATTTCTATAGAAAATTTTGTCAAAATTTTATTTCTACAGAAAATTTTGTCAAAATTTTATTTCTATAGAAAATTTTGTCAAAATTTTATTTCTATAGAAAATTTTGTCAAAATTTTATTTCTATAGAAAATTTTGTCAAAATTTTATTTCTATAGAATATATTGTCAACATTTTATTTCTATAATTTTTTTTTCAAAATTTTATTTCTATAGAACGTTTAGTCAAAATTTCATTTCTATAGAAAATTTTGTCAAAATTGTATTTCTATAGAATATTTTGTCAACATTTTATTTCTATAAATTTTTTTTTCAAAATTTTATTTCTATAGAAAATTTTGTCAAACTTTTATTTCCATAGAAAATTTTGCCAAAATTTTATTACTTAGAAAATTTTGTCAAAATTTTATTACTATAGAAAATTTTGTTCAAATTTTATTTCTATAGAAAATTTTGTCAACATTTTATTTCTATACAATTTTTTTTGAAGTTTTATTTCTATAGAAAATTTTGTTCAAATTTTATTTCTATAGAAAATTTTGTTCAAATTTTTTTTTCTATAGAAAATTTTGTCAAAATTTTATTTCTCTAGAAATTTTTAGACAAAATTTTATTTCTATAGAAAATTTTGTCAAAATTTTATTTCTATAGAAAATTTTGCCCAAATTTTATTACTTAGAAAATTTTGTCAAAATTTTATTTCTATAAAAATTTTTTTTTAAATTTTATTTTCCAATTGATAATTGGAATAAAAACATCCATAATATAAAAAATTTTATTGCTATAGAAAATTGTGTCAACGTTTTATTTCTAAAAAAAATTTTTCAAAATTTTATTTCTATAGAAAATTTTGTCAAAAGCTTACTTCTATTTATAGCAAATTTTGTATTTTTTTTTCAATAGAAATTTTTGATATATAATTAATAGAACCGATATTCAATCACTTTTTCCATATTACGTCCATAACTATAATCGTCTACATTGACCAAAGAGAGAAGACTTATTTTTTTTTTTGTAGAAAGCCCCTTGTCATGATCTCAAAATATAAAGCTAATTTCATTTAATTTACTTTTGGTATTATCTTTACATATTTATATATATAGTATTTGACAGGATTACATGAAGCAAACAATAGAAACTAGTTTGTTTTATTTTTATTTGGCATTTAAAATGTTTAGAGAGGAAAATTCAAATATTTACTCTTACATAGTTTTCGCATTTGCAATCAACTCACTCATACACACACACACATCAGGGATGGAAAATGCAGTACTATAGTACTTTTTAAACTAATTTGCTAATAGTCTTTTACAAATTTGGCAAAACAGTAAATGTCATAGTCAAAAACACGATTTTATTGAATTTCAAGAATGTTTTAGTCGAAAAAGCATGTGTTTCTATATTACGCTTCCACACGAACACTTTCTAGATGAGAAGCTATCGATCGCGTACTAAAATAATGCAAACCATTACATTCACGGAGAAAATTTTACCAAAAAAAATATTATTTCGCAAAAAATTATTTCTTCAAAAAGTTTTGTCAACATTTTATTTCTACAGAAAATTTTGTCAACGTTTTATTTCTATAGAAAATTTTGTCAAAATTTTATTTCTATAGAAAATTTTGTCAAAATTTTATTTCTATAGAAAATTTTGTCAAAATTTTATTTCTATAGAAAATTTTGTCAAAATTTTATTTCTATAGAAAATTTTGTCAAAATTTTATTTCTATAGAACATTTTGTCAAAATTTTATTTCTATAAAAAATTTTGTCAAAATTTTATTTCTATAGCAAAATTTGTCAAAATTTTATTTCTATAGAAAATTTTGTCAAAATTTTATTTCTATAGAAAATTTTGTTAAAATTTTATTTCTATAGAAAATTTTGTCAAATTTTATTTCTATAGAAAATTTTGTCCACATTTTATTTCTATAGAAAATTTTGTTAAAATTTTATTTCTATAAAGAAAATTTTGTCAACATTTTATTTCTATAGAAAATTTTGTCAAAATTTTATTTCTATAGAAAATTTTGTCAAAATTTTATTTCTATAGCAAATTTTGTCAAAATTTTATTTCTATAGAAAATTTTGTCAAAATTTTATTTCTATAGAACATTTTGTCAAAATTTTATTTCTATAGAAAATTTTGTCAAAATTTTATTTCTATAGAAAATTTTGTCAAAATTTTATTTCTATAGAAAATTTTGTTAAAATTTTATTTCTATAAAGAAAATTTTGTCAACATTTTATTTCTATAGAAAATTTTGTCAAAATTTTATTTCTATAGCAAATTTTGTCAAAATTTTATTTCTATAGAAAATTTTGTCAAAATTTTATTTCTATAGAACATTTTGTCAAAATTTTATTTCTATAGAAAATTTTGTCAAAATTTTATTTCTATAGAAAATTTTGTCAAAATTTTATTTCTATAGAAAATTTTGTCAAAATTTTATTTCTATAGAAAATTTTGTCAAAATTTTATTTCTATAGAACATTTTGTCAAAATTTTATTTCTATAGAAAATTTTGTCAAAATTTTATTTCTATATAAAATTTTGTCAAAATTTTATTTCTATAGAAAATTTTGTCAAAATTTTATTTCTATAGAAAATTTTGTCAAAATTTTATTTCTATAGAAAATTTTGTCAAAATTTTGTTTCTATAGAAAATTTTGTTAAAATTTTATTTCTATAGAAAATTTTGTCAAAATGTTATTTCTATAGAAAATTTTGTCAAAATTTTATTTCTATAGAAAATTTTGTCATCATTTTATTTCTATAGAAAATTTTGTCAAAATTTTATTTCTATAGAAAATTTTGTCAAAATTTTATTTCTATAGAAAATTTTGTCATCATTTTATTTCTATAGAAAATTTTGTCAAAATTTCATTTCTATAGCAAATTTTGTCAAAACTTTATTTCTATAGAACATTTTGTCAAAATTTTATTTCTATAGAAAATTTTGTCAAAATTTTATTTCTATAAAGAAAATTTTGTCAAAATTTTATTTATATAGAAAATTTTGTAAAAAATTTATTTCTGTAGAAAATTTTTGCAAAATTTTATTTCTATAGAAAATTTTGTTAAAATTTAATTTCTATAAAGAAAATTTTGTCAAAAAATTATTTTTATTTATCTATTTCTATAGAAATAAAGTTGTTAGAAAATTTTCTATAGAAATAAAAACTTATGAAGTACCATGACTTCTACCAATCCACAAACAGTAGAATTCTACCAACTGTGACAACCGTGGTTACTACGGTAGTCTAAAACTAACAAAATATTGAAAATTGAGGAGTTGACAAATAAAATTTTATTTTCACTAAAATTCAGTCTAAAGGAGCTCTCGAAAATTATTTTCCAATGAATTTTTTGTTGAAATTTAGTAAAAAGTAGTTTTTCGCTCAAAAAAACAACTTTTTGTAGTTTCTTAAAAATTGTATTTTCCATCCCTGACACACACTCATTAACCCTGTAAACTATCAACACTTAAAGCCATGAGGTATTAGATAGTGAGAGAGAGAGAGAAAGGGAGAGAAAGAGAATGTGTAGACCCGATGGTTGATATTCCAATTATGGCTGTGTGATATGTACAACATTCCATTATGGTTTACTGCAAATGTGTGTGTGTGTGTGTGTGGATTAGTTTCCAAGTAAGCAATGGTAAATGAACTTGAATCTTTCTACCAGAAATTAGGCTCGTGTTAGAATTAACGGAGTAGTATGAGATAGACTGTAATTGTTGGTCTCTTTACCCCTAACACAAAATAAAAATTTCCTCCTAAATTTACAATATATTTAACTGTCTTTTCGAAATGATTGGACAGCCAAATTATTTGGCCGAACTGAATCTTATATACCCTCCACAGTGGATTCATTCAGTCAAATCTTGTGATAGGTATGCCACCAAATTCAAACGGATGAAAATTGTGGGCCTTGGAAGTTCTAGTTCGGTTTATCTTGCTGTTCCAGGAGGCTTGAGAAGTCAAAGCTGGCTAAGAGTTTATATGTCATTGTTGACCGATACTTGAAATAAAGAGGATTTTATTGAGCTGGGAAAAAATTCTTAAAATTTTTAATAACTAACTAAAAAATATTTTTTAATTAATTTTAGCATTAGTTGAAAAACGTGCAGGGTATAAAAAAAAACCAAATATTTACGCCAGAATTTGTGTGACTGGGAAATTGGTATAAATCAATATTTTTCATTTTAATAAAACATAGTGAGTGTGGTTTGTTGGAAAATATTTGCATTTCCCCACCACCCCCTACCCAAACTGATTACACATCATATTTCGTGCTATTGATCTTTTACGGTGGTTGGCTTTTTTTCTCCGGTGGAATGAGGAGAATAAACAAAAGAAAAATTCAATATAAAAAAATCATGATAACGATTTATTACAACCCAATGGATGATTTATGGCCATAATGATTTGTATGGGTGGGAGACAGTTTACATATTTCAGGAATTGTTTTCACGGTTGCCACCGTTGATAGAATTCTACCGAAAATAGAAATAAAATTTTGCCAAAATTTTTGATAGAAATAAATTTTCTATAGAAATAAAATTTTTAGAAAATTTTCTATAGAAATAAAATGTTGACAACATTTTCTATAGTAATAAAATTTTAAGAAAATTTTTTATAGAAATAAAATTTTGACAACATTTTCTATAGAAATAAAATTTTTACAAAATTTTCTATAGAAAAAATTTGTTTTTGTTATTTTGTGCAGTCTTTTGGTTGACAAAATTTTTATAGAAATAGAATTTTGACACAATTTTCTATGGAAATCAAATTTTTAAAAAATTCTCTATAGAAACTAAAATTGACAAAATTCTCTATAGAAATAAAATTTGACAAAATTTTGTATAGAAAGAAAGTTTTTAGAACATTTGCTAAACCAATAAAATTTTGTCAAACTTTTATAAAATAGAAAATTTTCTAAAAATTTTATTCCCATAGAAAATTTAGTCAAAATTTTATTTCTATAGAAAATTTTTTCAAAATTTTATTTCTAGAGAAAATTTTGTCAAAATCTATAGGTCTATAGAAAATTTTGTGAACATTTTATTTCTATAGAAAATTATGTCAAAATTTTATTTCTATAGAAATAAAATTGTTAGAAAATTTTCTATAGAAATAAAATGATGACAACATTTTCTATAGAAACAACATTTTAAGAAAATTTTCTATAGAAATAAAATTTTGTCAAAATTTTCTATAGAAATAAAATTTTTACAAAATTTTCTATAGAAACAAAATTTGTTTTTGTTATTTTGTGCAGTCTTTTGGTTGACAAAATTTTTATAGAAATAGAATTTTGACACAATTTTCTATAGAAATAAAATTTTTAGAAATTTCTCTATAGAAATTAAATTTGACAAAATTCTCTATAGAAATAAAATTTGACAAAATTTTGTATAGAAAGGAAATTGTGACAAATTTTTCTATAGAAATAAAATTTTCACAAAATTTTGTATAGAAATAAAATTTTTAGAAAATTTGCTATACAAATAAAATTTTGTCAAACTTTTAAAGAATAGGAAATTTTCTAAAAATTTTATTCCTATAGAAAATTATGTCAAAATTTTATTTCCATAAAAAATGTTTTCAAAATGTTATTTCTATAGAAAATTATGTCAAAATCTATAGGCATATAGAAAATTTGGCAAAATTTTATTTCTATAGAAAATTATGCCAAAATTTTATTTCCATAAAAAATTTTGTCAAAATTTTATTTCTATAGAAAATTTTGTCAAAATTTTATTTCTATAGAAAATTTTGTCAAAATTTTATTTCTATAGAAAATTATGTCAAAATTTTATTTCTATAGAAAATTTTATATAATGTTTATTTCTATAGAAAATAAAGTAATGGTTAGCATGCATAAACCACCGCTGAAAAAGTTTTTCAACGGTGGATTATCCCACCTCAGTAATGCTGGTGACATTTCTGAGTGTTTCCAAGCTTCCCTTAGAACTAAACATGGGCAGCAATCAGTGATAAGAGAGAAGATCACCAATGTGGTATCAAAATGGACTGAATAGTGTAAGTGGGCCTGATACATCGGGCTGCCACCTAACCTAACCTATAGAAAAATTTGTCAAAATTTTATTTCTATAGCAAAAGTTTCTAAACATTTTATTTCTATAGAAAATGTTGTCAATATGTTTATTTCCAAACAAAAGTTTGTCAAGATTTTATTTCTATAGAGAATTTTTGAACATTTTTGTCTCTGGAAATAAAATTTTGACAAAATTCTCTATAAAAATAAAATTTTGAAATTTTTTTTTTGTAAAAATAAAAATTTTGACAAAATTTTCTATAAAAAAAACAATGTGGACAAAATGCTTTATAGATATAAAATTTTTAAAAAATGTTCTATAGAAATTAAATTTTGATAAAAAGTTTCTGTAGAAAAAAAAAAAATAGAAAATTTTCTAATGAAATAAATTTGAGAAAATTTTCTATAGAAATAAAATTTTTAGAAAATTTTCTATAGAAATAAAATTTTTAGAAAATTTTCTATAGAAATATTTTTTTTAGAAAATTTTCTACAGAAATAGAATTTTGACAAAATTTTCTATAGACATATAGATTTTGACAAAATTTTCTCTAGAAATAACAAAAATTTAGAAAATTTTCTAAAGAAATAAATTTGAGAAAATTTTCTATAGATATACAGTTTTTAGAAAATTTTCTATAGAAATAAATTTTTTAGAAAATTTTCTATAGAAATA
This sequence comes from Haematobia irritans, assembly GCF_050003625.1. NCBI lineage: Eukaryota > Metazoa > Arthropoda > Insecta > Diptera > Muscidae > Haematobia > Haematobia irritans. Next base: position 8,362,882 of record NC_134400.1, read on the forward strand.
AATTTTTTAGAAAATTTTCTATAGAAATAAAATTTTTAGAAAATTTTCTATAGAAATATAATTTTTAGAAAATTTTCTATAGGAATAAAATTTTTAGAAAATTTTCCGAAGACACAATTTTCTTTAGATATAAAATTGTGACTTTAAAATAGGTTTCTGTTTTTAAATTTCATAGATGTTTGGTAAATTTTCCTTCACATATTTGGTCGATTATTTTTGCCACAAATGGCAACCACGTTTGTTTTCCCTTGGTATTGCCGTTTTTTGGTAATGTTTATTATCTAGACTACTTGTAGTGTGTGTGTGTAGTTTCGTTTAGAGTCAAAGTTGAGTACCATAAATAATTCTGTAGATTATAGCTGTCTTTTTATTTATATTTGCTATACCCATTATTGGCAAAAAAAAATTTGAAAAATAATTATCACAATATTTATCCTTGGACATTTATATTTTGGACCATAGAATTTTCAAATACAAATTTGAATGAATATCAATATTTAAACAGAGGTTAATTGGGGGGTGGAAACGAATTCTAAACACTGAAAAAATATATTGGCCTTATTTAAAAAATAAAAAAACAATGGGTGTGTTGATATTCAAATGATGTACATTTTTTTTTCATTGAATCAAATGGAGTCCTTATACCCCCTGTCCTATCTATTGGCTAATATCATAATTTTTGTTCTCCTTTTTCAGATTTTCTAAAAAAAAAAAAAACAATGAAAAACTCTAATAAAACAAAAATCACTGACAGCAGCAACAGCATAGGCTATAGAAATAACATTTTCTTAGAATTTTCTACAGAATTAAAATTTTGATGGGATTTTCTATAGAAATATTTTTTTTTAGAAAATAATCTATATACCAATAGATTTGGACAAAATTTTATTTATTTAATTTCTATAGAAATAAATTTTTTAGAAAATTTTCTAAACAAATAAATTTTCGACAAAATTTTCTATAGAAATAAAATTAAAAAAAAAAATCTATAGAAATAAAATTTTGACAAATTTTCTAGAGAAATAAAATTTTGATCAAAAAATGTCTATAGATATACAATTTTTTGAAAGTTTTCAATAGAAATAAATTTTTTAGAAAATTTTCAATAAAAATAAAATTTTTAGAAATTTTCTGCAGAAATAAAATTTTGAGAACATTTTCTATAGAAATAAAATTTTATTTAAAAAATTAAAAAAAGGTTTTCTTTTATTTTTGGAGTTGCTATGCAATTGATGTTAAATATTTTTTTTTTTTCATCCACATTTATGTGCTAATATCATAGTTTTTACTCTCCTATTTTAGATTTTCTAAAAAAATAATGAAAAACTCTAATAAAACAAAACTCACTGACAGTAACAGTAGTAGCAACATAGGCTATAGAAATAACATTTTGATAGAATTTTCTACAGAAATAAAATTTTGATAAGATTTTCTATAGAAATAAAAAGTTTAGAAAATAATCTATATACCTACAGATTTTGACAAAATTTTCTGTAGAAATAAAATTTTGATAAAATTTTCTATAGAAATAAAATTTTTATAAAATTGTCTATAGAAATAAAAATTTTCTATAGAAATAAAATTTTTACAACATTTCCTATAAAAATAAAATTTTCAGAAAATTTTTATAGAAATAAAATTATTAGAAAATTTTATATAGAAATAAAATTTTGAGAAAATTTTCTATGGAAATAAATTTGAACAAATAAAATTTGACAAAATTTTCTATAGAAATAATTTTTTTAGAAAATTTTCTAGTGACAAAATTTACATTTTTTTTGCACAATTCTCTATAGAAATGAAGTTTTTAGAAAATTTTCTTTAGAAATAAAATGATTCGAAAACTTTATATAGAAATAAAATTTTTAGAAAATTTTCTGTAGAAATAAAATTTTGAGAAAATTTTCTATAGAAATAAAATTTTTATAAAATTGTCTATAGAAATAAAAATTTGATAAAATTTTCTATAGAAATACAATTTTCTACAGAAAAAAAATTTTGATAAGATTTTCTATAGAAATAAAAAGTTTAGAAAATAGTCTACATACCTACAGATTTTGACAAAATTTTCTATAGAAATAAAATTTTGATAAAATTTTCTATAGAAATAAAAATTTGATAAAATTTTCTATAGAAATACAATTTTTACAACATTTCCTATAAAAATAAAATTTTCAGAAAATTTTTTATAGAAATAAAATTATTAGAAAATTTTATATAGAAATAAAATTTTTGAAAATTTTCTATGGAAATAAATTTGAACAAATAAAATGTTGACAAAATTTTCTATAGAAATAAAACTTTTAGAAACTTTTCTGTAGAAATAAAATTTTGAGAAAATTTTGTTTAAAAAAATATGGGTTTTCTTCTATTTTTGGAGTTTCTATGCAATTGATGTTAAATATTTCTTTTTTCCTCCACCCCTTCCGTATTTATGTGCTAATATCATAATTTTTACTCTCCTTTTTCAGATTTTCCAAAAAACAATGAAAAACTTTTATAAAACGAAAATCACTGACAGCAACAGCAGCAGCAGCAGCAGCAGCATAGGCTTCAAAACATTATCATCCAAGCGAGGAATTAAAAGCAAAGCTACAACAGCAATAAAAGGATCATCCGTAGGAGTATAAATTCAAATGAACCAAAGCAAAAATAACCAGAAGAAGTAAAACAATTAAGGACAACAATAAACATCATAATAACAATTCCAGGCAATTGTTCGACAACAAGAACAAGAACAACAACATCTGAATAATATTCCCCGAACCAATGCTTAAAACAAAAACACAAAGGATAAACCCGGAAGGTAGCTACAGCTCAATAGCTGTATGAGTGTCCTTAGCATTTTGTGAATAAATAATAACTTGGCCTAAAGCCCATGGATGCATAAAGGACTAGCGGCCAATGAGGACAACTGAAATAATAATAATCAACAAAAAAAGTGAAGTGAACACAAAAGAAAAAGCCCCAAAGAGAACCTAGACAAAAAAACAAAAACGAACGAAAGGTTAACTCTGTGAAATTTTGAAAGGCTGTTTTCCTCTTTATTATTTTGGGCCGAAGCATTTTAGTTTTCTAGGAATATTTTTTTAAGGGGCATTTAGACCGGGCCTATGGAAACATAATGATAACAAACATAAGGCATAAAATCTGCCTATCCCTACTCCGCCACTCCCCATCACCATAGAGAATATTTGAAAAAAAAAAACAAAGGCTTGAAAAATTCCTTGATTTTTAAAATAAAATTCGAAAAGCTAAGGATCCTTTGCGATTAGCAGGAGCAACACCCCCTTTCACACTATGGAAAATTACAATATGACCACCACTCTACCAACTACCAGCACGTTGGGCGCCACCGCTGTCACTTGGGCAGCTTTGGTAGCTCAAAAAAGCAACCTTAGTTTGAATTATCACAGCTATAATATCACACATCATGATCCTGGTGCTCATCATCATCATCCCATGCTTACAGATCAGGTGGATAATCTGACACCTTATTCCGCAACGACATCAACATCGACATTTGCCGAGCAACAACAACAACCCGAAAAAGAGGATCTCATAGATAATGAATTTGTCCAAATATTCTTTTGTATTCTCTATACCACCGTCTTTGTCTTGGGAGTATTTGGAAACGTCTTGGTTTGCTATGTGGTCCTAAGGAATCGAGCCATGCAAACGGTTACCAATATCTTCATAACTAACTTGGCCTTATCCGATATTTTGTTGTGCGTTTTGGCTGTGCCCTTTACTCCCCTTTATACATTTATGGGACGCTGGGCTTTTGGTCGTACCCTCTGCCATTTGGTTTCATTTGCCCAGGGCTGCAGCATTTATATATCCACTCTGACACTGACTTCCATAGCCATTGATCGATATTTCGTCATCATCTATCCTTTTCATCCGCGCATGAAAATGTCCACCTGCATAGCCATAGTGGTGAGCATATGGGTCATATCCCTGCTGGCCACTTTGCCCTATGGCATGTATGTCAAGGTAGTGCCTGGCTATGCAAATGAAACCGAAGATGCCCTAAATGGCACAGCCACACACTTCAACTTCAATGCGAGCAGCCATCCTTCCAGCAGCGCCCCAAATCCATCGTCCATAAGTCTGAATGCTTCGTATGCACCACAGCGTAACTATGATGCTTATATGCAGATTGTTGCCTCAACATCTATAGCCTCAGAGCCAGAAATTCCTCCTGCCAATTCCATAAGCTATTGTGAAGAGGATTGGCCCACAGAGCGTTATCGCAAGGTTTTTGGATCGGTCACAACTATTTTGCAATTTGTCCTCCCCTTTGTCATTATTTCCATATGCTATATTTGGATATCACTTAAGCTAAATGCCCGGGCCAAGGCTAAGCCTGGATCGAAATCATCACGCAAAGAAGAGGCCGATAGGGATCGCAAGAAACGCACCAATCGCATGCTTATATCCATGGTGGGGGTGTTTGGCTTGTCCTGGCTACCCCTGAATGTGGTCAATATATTCGACGATTTCTATGAGAAATCCAATGAGTGGCGTTTCTATACGCTGTTCTTTTTTGTGGCCCATTCCATAGCCATGTCTTCGACTTGCTATAATCCCTTCCTGTATGCCTGGCTAAATGAGAACTTCCGCAAGGAATTCAAGCATGTACTGCCCTGTTTTAATCCCTCCAACAATAATATCATTAATCTCACCCGGGGTTATAATCGCTCCGATCGCAATACCTGTGGTCCTCGATTACATCATGGCAATGGTGGAGGAGCCACCACCAGAGGCAGTAGTCTGGAAAATGAAGATGGTGATGATGGTAATGCCATCACCCAGGATACCACCCTCACAACGAAAGAGAAACTTCTGATTATTCCCCGTGAACCCACATATGGCAATGGCCATAACTCCCTATCGCCTTGTTTGGATCGTGGTGTCAATGTGGCCTTGGTCCAGTGTAGTAAACAGGTCGAGATCCTATTGAATGACAATGATATACGAAAGCATGGCTATGATGATTTCGATGGAGACTCTTGTGAGGAGCAGACCATAGAGATGCGTTTCAATGAGACCCCATTCATAAGTTCGGATAACAATACAACAATTAGTATAATGGAGACAAGTACAAGTTGTGAGGCTGAACGTAGCGGTAGTAGTGATCGAGATCGAAGGAGTAACTGAGGAAGGGTAAGTACCGACAAATTTTTTGTGAAACTTAAAGATTTACCACCATATTCTAAAAAGTTAACATAAACTCTAAACCTAATTTTACCATTTTCTATAGAAGTAAGATCTTGAAAAGATTTTCCATAGAAGTACAATTTTGACAAAATGTTGTATCGAAACAAAATTTTGACAAAATTGTCTATGGAAATAAAATTTTGACAAAACTTTCTACGGAAATAAAATTTTGACAAAATTTTCTATAGAAATAAAATTTTGCCAAAATTTTCTATAGAGATAAAATTTTGACAAAATTTTCTATAGAGATAAAATTTTGACAAAAATTTCTATAGGAATAAAATTATTAGAAAATTTTCTATAGAAATAAAATTTTGACAAAATTTACTAAAGAAATAAAATGTTGACAAAATTTTCTATAGTAACAAAATTTTGACAAAAGTTTCTATAGTAACAAAATTTTGACAACATTTTTATAGAAATAAAATTTTGACAAAATTTTCTATAGAAATAAAATTTTGCAAATTTTCTATAGAAATAAAATTTTGCAAATTTTCTATAAAATAAAATTTTGAGAAATTTTTCTATAGAAATAAAATTTTGACAAAATTTTCTATAGAAATAAAATTTTGCAAAATTTTCTATAGAAATAAAATTTTGACAAAATTTTCTAAAGAAATAAAATTTTTAGAAAATTTTCTAAAGAAATAAAATTTTTAGAAAATTTTCTATAAAAAATAAAATTTTGAGAAAATTTCTATAGAAATAAAATTTTGACAAAATTTTCTATAGAAATAAAATTTTGACAAAATTTTCTATAGAAATAAAATTTTGACAAAATCTTCTATAGAAATAAAATTTTGACAAAATTTTTTATAGAAATAAAATTTTGACAAAATTTTCTAAAGAAATAAAATTTTTAGAAAATTTTCTATAGAAATAAAATTTTTAGAAAATTTTCTAAAGAAATAAATAGAATAGAAATAGCTAGGAATTTCTCCACAAGGGTGGAGAGTAGAGCTTGGCTACTGGCAAGAGAAGGGAGATCGCTTGGGGGAAGGTTACTACCTCGAGAATCTTAGCTACTGACAAGAGAAGGGAGATCGAGCTCGACGATTCGCCTTTTGCTCGTGTTTTTGTCATTTTTTCCAATAAATGTTGACATTAATATATACTCAGACAGTCAACACGCAATAAAATCCTTGGACCCTGTGTCATTGTTGCCACTCGAGTCAAAACTAATCTACCAAAATTTGGAGAAAATTTTACCAAAAAACTTCCAAACAAAAAAAAATTATTTTGCTAAATTTAATTTCTATAGAAAATTTTGTCAAAATTTTATTTCTATAGAAATTTTGTCAAAATTTTATTTCTATAGAAAATTTTGTCAAAATTTTATTTCTATAGAAAATTTTGTCAAAATTTTATTCCTATAGAAATTTTTGTCAAAATTTTTCTCTATAGAAATTTTGTGAAAATTTTATTTCTATAGAAAATTTTGTCAAAATTTTATTTCTATAGAAAATTTTGTCAAAATTTTTTTCCTATAGAAATTTTTGTCAAAATTTTATCTCTATAGAAAATTTTATCAAAATTTTATCGCTATAGAAAATTTTGGAAAAATTTTATTTCTATAGAAAATTTTGGCAAAATTTTATTTCTACAACAAAATATTTTTCAAAATTTTATTGCTATAGAACAAATTATTTTTAAAAATTTTATTTCTATAGAAAATTTTGTAAAAAATTTATTGCTATAGAAAAATTTTTTAAAATTTTATTTCTATATCAAATTTTGTCAAAATTTTATTTCTATATAAAATTTTGTCGAAATTTTATTTCTACATCAAATTTTGTTAAAATGTTATTTCTATAGAAAATTTTGTCAAAATTTTATTTTTATAGAAAATTTTGGCAAAATTTTATTTCTATAGAAAATTTTGGCAAAATTTTATTTCTATAGAAAATTTTGTCAGAATTTTATTTCTATAGAAATTTTGTCAAAATTTTATTTCTAAAGAAAATTTTGTCAAAATTTTATTGCTATAGAAAAATTTTTTAAAATTTTATTTCTATATCAAATTTTGTCAAAATTTTATTTCTATATAAAATTTTGTCGAAATTTTATTTCTATATCAAATTTTGTTAAAATTTTATTTCTATATCAAATTCTGTCAAAATTTTATTTCTATAGAAAATTTTGTCAACATTTTATTTATAAATCAAATTTTGTCAAAATTTTATATCGATAGACAATTTTTCAAAATTTTGCCATAATATATTTTACGCACGTATAAAACCTTGTGGTTCAACATATAACAAACTCCCATCTTATTTTTATACCCACCACCATAGAATGGTGACGGGGGTCATTCCGTTTGTAGCACATCGAAATATCGATTTCCGACTATATAAAGTATATATATTCTTGATCAGGGAGAAATTCTAAGACGATATAAGCATGTCCGTCTATCTATCTGTTGTAATCACGCAACAGCCTTCAATAATGGCGCTATCGTCCTGAAATTTGGCACAGATTCGTCTTTCGTTTGCAGGCAGGTCAAGTTCGAAGGTGGGCTATATCCGTCCAAGTTTTGATATAGTCCATGTTTCGATATAGCCCTCATATAGACCGATCTCCCGATTTTACTTCTTGGTCTTCTAGAGTCCGTAATTTTTACCCAATTTGCTTCACATCGGAAATCTAGAGGTATTCTAGGACCTTAAAGAGGTGTGCCGAAAATGGTGATTATCGGACCATGTTTCGATATAGCTCCAATAGAGACCGATCTCCAGATTTACTTCGTGGGCTTCTAGAATCCGTTGTTTTTGTCCAATTTGCCTGAAATTGGAAATCTAGAGATATTCTAGGAAAATAAAGAGATGTGCCGAAAATGGTGATTATCGGACCCTGTTTCAATATAACCCCCACATAGACCGATCTCCCGATTTTACTTCTTGGGCTTCTAGAATCCATAGTTTTTACCCAATTTGCCTGAAATTGGAAATCTAGATGTATTCCAGGACCATAAAGAGGTGTGACGAATATATTGTATATCAGTACAGTTTTTGATATAGCCTCCTTATAAACCGGCCCTCCGATTTGGGGTCTAGATTCTAGAACTACAATTAAATGTGCTGAATACTGTGTGTATCCTTCCATGTTCTGGTATAGCCCCCATTACACCGAACTCCCGATTTAACTCCAAGAGTTTCTAGAAATTCTAGTTTTTATCCGATTTGCCACAAATTGAAAATATACTAGCTTTTAGACCCACAACAAAGTGTATATGAATTAGTTTTATCGGTCCATTTGATAAGGCCTCCATAGACCGATTCCATTTATTGAGGGTATAGAAGGTGCACTGATCATGAAAATTACTTGAAACTGAATGCAAAATTTCCAGATTTTACTTTTCGTAGTCATTTAAATAATTGGGATGAAAATCCATAGATTTTAGATTTAAAATCAAGGCGTTATTTCATCGTTTTCTTGCACTTACAAGAGATTTTTATGATTCCTCTAAAACTCAAACAAAAAATGGTTCTTATAAATTCAGAATCTCATCTAGTCTTCATAGGTAAAATATTTACATTTATCTAGCGCACTGGTTGAAGTGATCTGCTCGGGAAAATATCTGTTATCAAACCCCTTTAACATTTTCAAAGGAATCTATAATATTTGATTCATGGTGGTGGGTATTTTAGATTCGGCCCAGCCGAACTTACTGCTATATATATTTGTTTATAAAATTTATTTGCAATTTTTCTTTCATATTTTTCAATTACCAGTAATCAAGACGCAATTTACACTAAATCATATCTATCAAAATTCAAGATAAACTAAACATCCTGTGTTAGTTTGTGAAAAATGAGAGAATCTCAAAACATCCTTAAAGTTTAGCAAAGAAAACTAAGGCACCACAAGCAAACAGAGAGTGCTTTCAAGATTTTTTTTTTGTCATGACCTCAGCATGTTCGAGTAGTAAATCAGTCATTTTTAAATTCCTTCCAAACACAAATCACGTTGCAGGGAACGTTACTCTTTTCCTGCAGCTGTTGCAGCAACTTTTTGCCTTTTGCTTTTTCACCCACTTTGCGCGATATGGCCCCCCTATCCTAGGGAAGTTGACTAATGAAGTGGAATACAAAATAAGCAACTACAGATGCTGATGGCGTTGTAAACGAAAAACGTGATCACAAATTAAAGTGAACATTAAACACTGATACGATATACAAGCAGGATATATTAGCTAAGTGCAACAAGTGTTCGCTGCAATTTAATGAAGGATAATAATGGTGCCCATGTTCTCGTATAGGTCAAATGGATATTGAATCTCAATCGCATTCACAGTCTGTTTTTGATATTTTTCTCTCCATCTAATGAACATTGGTTATAATAAGAAAGCTTTAGAAATTATTTTATTTTAAAATTTTAGATAAATACCTGTCATACATTTTGGTCCAAAGTCCTCAAAGTCCTTAGTTGTTAAATTTGCTGAAAGATAAAATTAGATAAAAATTTAATACTGCAAGGTATTTTATTTTCACAACAACAGCTACGAGAAATTAATGAAAAATTTATGGAATTCAATTTTCAATCACTTCATGGTATTTAGGCAGCAATATCTCATGGCATTTCTAACACAAAGGCATTTGGCTTTTCTATGGCCCAATTATTTCACACCCACATACAACTAAACATTTTGGTTATGTGAATAGGAATTTTCTAAACATAAACTGTCTCGAGAATTGAGAGAGGAGAAAATTGGAAAAGATTTCAATCTCAAAGTTAAGTTGCTAAATTAATGCCATAAATCTAAACATTTCATTTTTACACAGTAATTTATAAGGGGGCAATATTTTGGGACCACACAAAAATAACCTTCTAGAAGGGGATAAGTTCTTGAAGTATTCTTTAGGGATTGAAAAGTAAATTTAACAAATGATGACTAAACCTTTCCTTAGAAAAAAAAAATCAAAACAACAAGGAAGGGAAGGAGAGCTAGAACATAAGATTACGGTACAAAACGTTTTTTTAGACACAATGAATTTGAATTGTATTAAACTAACATACAAAAAAATTAAAAGTAAGCTATTAAAATGAAATTTAAATTTAATATAAATTTAGAATTAATATTAAAATTAGAATGAAAATTAAATTTAAAATTAATACAAAAATTAAAATAAAAATAAAATATAAATTTGAAATCAAAATTAAAATTAAAATTACAATTATATTAAAATTAAAATACAAATTTATTTAAAAAACTAAGGGTGGAGTAAAACACGTAAGTAAAGTAGAAAGTCATACCCTAAACCACTGAATTAAAAAAAACATTTGTTAGGTATCATTGAAATAGAGTTGGGAGATAAAGCGTATTTCCATAGTTCAGAAAATTAAGGGGTTCATGTTTCTGGGATCTTTATCATAATCTGAAAAGAAATGTCAGATATTAGGAGCTATAAATGAATCTGCACCTACAGAGATATGAAATAACTATAGAAATAAAATTATGACAAAATTTTCTATAGATATAAAATTATGACAAAATTTTCTATGGAAATAAAATTATGACAAAATTTTCTATAGAAATAACATTTTGACAAAATTTTCTATAGAAATAAAATTTGGAAAAAATTTTCTACAGAAATAAAATTTTGACAAAATTTTGTATAGCAATAAAATGTTGACAAAATTTTCTATAGAAATACAATTTTGACAAAATTTTCTATAGAAATAAAATTTTGAAAAAATTTTCTATAGGAATAAATTTTTGACAAAATTTTCTATAGAAATACAATTTTGATTATTAATTTTGTTCGGCTTGAGGTCATAGAAAAAATCGATTATTGATATGTTTTAATATTTATTTCCAATATTTTGGTTAGTGCCACTAACCATCTTCTGGGATTTTGTATCTACATAAAATACAAAAATTAAATTACATTTAATGTTCACAAAAATCACAATTGTTATTGAAAATATATTTTATCGAAAAATAGCTAACTTGAGTTCTTGTGCTGCTGTTTGTTTCGCAATTCACCGTACACTAAACTTCGTTTGTGTCGATGCTTGTTTATACTATGTCGATACATTCTGGCGCATTCTTCCGTGTCTTTTTTGAAATTCATTCTTTTGTCAGGAGAGAGATCTATTATATTGAGCATCTCAAGAGTGTATCTCCTTGTGAAATTCTGCATCACTTATCCTTAGAACCCGATCTATAAAATTAATTGCTGTCATATGTATTATACGTTTATTGTGTTTTGAATTATAATTTATAAGTCTTCCAGTTGCAGTTGGTTTTTGATACCAATTCAGCCTCAAATCGTTACCATCTCTCAATATGTTGCAGTCCAAATATGACAACTTGTTGTCTTTTTCTAATTCCATTGTAAATTTTATGTTGATCTCTTTATTCTGCTGTTGTAGTAGGTTCTCAAATTTCTTTTTGTGTGTGGTTTTGTTTTTGTTGATTTGACTATTGAAAAGAGAAAGCTCGCAGTCGATAAGTAGTTTTAGATCCTCGTTGATCAACAGATCCTTTAAAAAAATTTTCTACATACATAAAATTTTGACAAAAGTTTCTGTAGAAATATCTACAAAATATTCTACAGAAATAAAATTTTGACAAAATTTTCTATAGAAAAAAAAATTTTGACAAAATTTTCTAAAGAAATAAAGTTTTGACAAAATTTTCTATAGAAATAAAATTTTGACAAAATTTTCGATAGAAATAAAATTTTGACAAAACTTTCTATAAAAATAAATTTTTGACAAAATTTTCTATATAAATAAAATTTTGACAAAATTTTCTATAGAAATAAAATGTTGACAAAATTTTCTATAGAAATAAAATTTTGACAAAATATTCTATAGAAATAAAATGTTGACAAAATTTTCTATAGAAATAAAATTTTGACAAAATTTTCTATAGAAATAAAATTATGACAAAATTTTCTATAGAAATACAATTTTGACAATATTTTCTATAGAAATAAAATTATGACAAAATTTTCTATAGAAATAAAATTTTGACAAAATTTTCTATAGAAATAAAATGTTGACAAAATTTTCTATAGAAATAAAATGTTGATAACATTTTCTATTGAAAAAACTATTTTTGACAAAATTTTCTATAGAAATAAAATTTTGGCAAAATTTTTGACAAGATTTTCTTTAAAAACAAAATTTTGACAAATTTTTCTATAGAAATAAAATTTTGACAAAATTTTCTATAGAAATAAAATTTTGACAAAATTTTCTATAGAAATAAAATGTTGATAATATTTTCTATTGAAAAAACAATTTATGACAAAATTTTCTATAGAAATAAAATTTTGACAAAATTTTTGACAAGATTTTCTGTAGAAATAAATTTTTGACAAAATTTTCGATAGAAATAAAATTTTGACAAAATTTTCGATAGAAATAAAATTTTGACAAAATTTTCTATAGAAATAAAATGTTGACAAAATTTTCTATAGAAATAAAAGTTTGACAAAATTTCCTATTGAAATAAAATTTTGACAAAATTTCCTATTGAAATAAAATGTTGACAAAATTATCTATAGAAATAAAATTTTGACAACATTTTCTATAGAAATAAAATTTTGACAAAATTTTCTATAGAAATAAAATTTTGACAAAATTTTCTATAGAAATAATATTTTGACAAAATTTTCGATAGAAATAAAATTTTGGCAAAATTTTCGATAGAAATAAAATTTTGAAAAAAGTTTCTGTAGAAATAAAATTTTGACAAAATTTTCTATAGAAATAAAATGTTGACAAAATTTTCTATAGAAGTAAAATGTTGACAAAATTTTCTATAGAAATAAAATTTTGACAAAATTTTCGATAGAAATAAAATTTTGAAAAAAAAATGTATAGAAATAAATTTTTGACAAAACTTTCTATAGAAATAAAATTTTGACAAAAGTTTCTATAGAAATAAAATTTCGAGAAAATTTTCTATAGAAATACAATTTTGACAAAATTTTCTGTAGAAATAAAATTTTGACAATATTTTCGATAGAAATAACATTTTGACAAAATTTTCGATAGAAATAAATTTTTGACAAAACTTTCTATAGAAATAAAATTTTGACAAAATTTTTTATATAAATAAAATTTTGACAAAAGTTTCTATAGAAATAAAATTTCGAGAAAATTTTCTATAGAAATACAATTTTGACAAAATTTTCTATAGAAATAAAATTTTGACAAAATTTTTTTGTGGTTCGCTTTGGGCAGTTCACTAACTGCCTGAATTTATTTTGATAAGTGGTTGATAGTTTTGCTGCAAGTAGAGGAGGCTTATGGGGAATATGGCAATTCCGAAACGTGCGTCCATCCAACCATCTTGCAGTCTATAGGGCTTTGCCAAAATAAATTTGACAAACATTCTTTTCCTCTGTTGGTTAAGCTACTCTTGTAGTTTTGTCAACACAATGATTTTAAAGCTGAGATCAAAAAAACAAATATTAAATAAAATTTTCACAAAATTTTTTATATAAATAAAATTTTGACAATTTGTTTTTTAATAAAATTTTGACAAAATTTTGTAGAAATAAAATTTTGATAACTTTTTTTTAATAAAATTTTGACAAAATTTTCTATTGAAATAAAAATTTGACAAAATTTTCTATAGAAATAAAATTTTGAAAAAATTTTCGACATAAATAAAATTTTGCCAAAATTTTCTATAGCAATAAAATTTTGACAAAATTTTCTATAAAAATAAAATTTTGACAAAATTTTCTATAGAAATAAAATTTTGACAAAATTTTCTATAGAAATAAATTTTTGACAAAATTTTCTATAGAAATACAATTTTGACAAAATTTTCTATATAAATAAAATTTTGACAAAATTTTCTATAGAAATAAAATTTCGAGAAAATTTTCTATAGAAATAAAATTTTGACTAAAGTTTCTATAGAAATAAAATTTCGAGAAAGTTTTCTATAAAAATACAATTTTGACAAAATTTTCGATAGAAATAAAATTTTGACAAAATTTTCGATAGAAATAAAATTTTGAAAAAAGTTTCTGTAGAAATAAAATTTTGACAAAATTTTCTATAGAAATAAAATGTTGACAAAATTTGCTATAGAAATAAAATGTTGGCAAAATTTTCTATAGAAATAAAATTTTGACAAAATTTTCTACATAAATAAAATTTTGACAAAAGTTTCTGTAGAAATAAAATTTTGACAAAATTTTCTATAGAAATAAAATTTGGACAAAATTTTCTATAGGAATAAAATTTTCACAAAATTTTCTATAGAAATAAAATGTTGACAAAATTTTCTATAGAAATAACATTTTGACAAAATTTTCGATAGAAATACATTTTTGACAAAACTTTCTATAGAAATAAAATTTTGACAAAATTTTCTATAGAAATAAAATTTTGACAAAAGTTTCTATAGAAATAAAATTTCGAGAAAATTTTCTATAGAAATACAATTTTGACAAAATTTTCTATAGAAATAAAATTTTGACAAAATTTTTTTGTGGTTCACTTTGGGCAGTTCACTAACTGCCTGAATTTATTTTGATAATTGATTGATAGTTTTGCTGCATGTAGAGGATGCTGATGAGGAATGTGGTAATTCCGAAACGTGCGTCCATAAAATGTTGACAATTTTTTTAATAAAATTTTGACAAAATTTTGTAGAAATAAAATTTTGATAACATTTTTTTTTTAATAACATTTTGACAAAATTTTCTATAGAAATAAAATTGTGACAAAATTTTTTATAAAACTAAAATTGTGACAAAATTTTCTATAGAAATAAAATTTTGACAAAACTTTTTATAGAAATAGAATTTTGGCAAAATTACCTGTAGAAATTAAATTTTGTTAAAAAAGATTAAACCAATTTCTCGAAAAAATTCCCACAAAAATTCCAAAATTTAAGGAAATTCCCCACCAAATCCCCTGGTCCAAAAATCTAAAATTCCGTCCCCATTCACGGAGAAATAGTCCCAATTTGGGGAAAATCCCCAACACTAGCAACACTGATCGGGCGATACATATATATGGGAACTATATCTAGATTTGATTAGAGACGGTCTGTATAAATTTTTTTTTAGGTTCGCGGCTGTCGCAAACGTCGTAAACGTCACATTCGCGGCGTAAATTTAGAAAAAGTAACAAACGTCGCAAATTCAAAATACTTCAGTCGCTTCGGCTGGACAGCATATTCGATGATATCCAAAATGATGGTATGTTCGAAGAAGTTTCAGTTCTTAGGAATGTTCATAAAATTATAAACGGATTTAAAGAAAAAGAAAGTAGAAGACAATAGGCTTATTTCAGAAGAAGACTTCAAGCCAATATTAATATGTCTTAGGTTAGGTTAAAGTGGCAGCCCGATTAAGATTCAGGCTCACTTAGACTATTCAGTCCATTGTGATAACTACTATGTCTTACTATGGAAATTTGTATTAGCCAACACTGAAATGTATAGTCAGGCTTATGAGATTGGTATCCGGCATTATCTTTTCAATAACTTAATAATGCCAATTTCTTAATCTTCATGTCCAATAAGCTTGTATTAGAATTGTAATGCTATGTAAAATTTATTTATTTAGAAACATTGTCCTTTATATTGTGTAAATCGCTTGTCCTAAAATTTATGTTGCATGACCATTAATATTAGATCAATATTTTTTTCAGTGTAGACTATAAAAACTCCTCATTTTATCATTCTTCATTTCTTTCGAAATTATTTATGAATATCAATTATCTACCATTATAAAATATACCAATGAATTACATTTCTTTGAAATGATTATACAAAAATGCTATTCCCAGAAAGAATAAATAACATTTTTTTTTGCTTAACAAGATTTCAATTTCAGTTGCTTTATTTTTCGAAGCACATGCTTGGTAAAAGTCTATCAGTCATATCGTTCTCGCTCTAATTAATTTAAGACTTTTGACATTTTTAAATTCAAATATGAACAACATGAAGAACATAAACCATAGCATCATCATCAAATCATCTTTATATATATACATACCTAGATCTAAGCCTTCCATACCCCCTTCCATGAGGCGTTGGAGTGTTGTATAGAGTATGAATGTCCTTAGTTATGCTATGTCATTGGTCGTTGTGGCACCACCACATCCATTGCTGATGAGCCTTAAATTACAAAGTAATTGCTTTTTTGCGGTTCTCTACAGCAAACACATTATCACAGATTATTTTTCATGGAAAACCCTCAAAACAAAAAAAAAAACACACACACATACACAACGACAACAACAACAGTCAACATTCGCAAAGATTCTCTAGATGCACATACACGCACACACACACTCATGTGTATGTATAAATACATTCACTAACAATCACAATAATGCTCCTCAATGGCGGCGCTACTGACAACAATAACAAGAGCAACACTTCAAGTCCTTCCTACCATAAATAATGCCTGACAACTGTACATCTATGTGTGGGTGGTACAGTAGAAGATTTTCCAAAGAACTAAGGTCTTGGTAGTTTTTCAAAAAAAAAAAAACAACAACAGCAAAAAACAATATTGAAAACATTTCCAAGTAAATAGACAAGATTATTGGATAATTTGAAATTTGATTAAACTATGCTTAAGTAAAATCTATTAGAGAGCAATGGCCGGGATCATATTATGACAAAATGTTCTATAAATAAAAAAATTTAACAAAATTTTCTATAGAAACAAAATTTTACAAAACTTTTCTAAAGAAATAAAATTTTGACAAAAATTTTCTATAGAAATAAAATTTTGACAAAATTTTCGATAGAAATAAAATTTTGAAAAAATTTTGTGTAGAAATAAAATTTTGACAAAATTTTCTATAGAAATAAAATTTTGATAAAATTTTTTATAGAAATTAAATTTTGACAAAATTTTTTATAGAAATAAATTTTTAACACAATTTTGTATAGGGAAAATTTTGACACAATTTTTTCGATAGAAATAAAATTTTGACAAAATTTTCTATAGAAATAAAATTTTGAAAAAATTTTCTATAGAAATAAATGTTTAACAAAATTTTGTATAGGGAAAATTTTGACAAAATTTTTTCGATAGAAATAAAATTTTGACAAAATTCTCCATAGAAACAAAATTTTGACAAAATTTTCTATAGAAATAAAATTTTACGTATTTTTGAGTGTTGTTTACCTATTTTATGTTTATTCTGATTAATGACCTCAAGCCGAACAAAATTAACAATCAGAATAAAAATAAAATTTTGGAAATTTTTTCTATACAAATAAAATTTTGCGAAATTTTTTTATAAAAATAAAATTGTGACAAAATTTTCTATAAAAATCTATTTTTGACAAAATTTATTTCTCTAGAAATAAAATTTTGACAAAATGTTCTCTAGAAATAAAATTTTGACAAAATCTTCTCTAGAAATAAAATGTTGACAAAATTTTCTATAGATGATACTCTAACATAAGTAATTGAGCCTTAACATGGAATCGTTGAATCATTGAGCTTAATATGGAATTTTGACAAAATTATACAATTTTTATAAATACAATTTTGACAAAATTTTATATAGAAATAAAATTTTGACAAAATGTTCTATAGAAATACAATTTTGACAAAATTATCTATAGAAATACAATTTTGACAAAATTTTCTATAGAAATAAAATTTTGACAAAATTTCCTATAGAAATACAATTTTGACAAAATTTTCTATAGAAATATAATTTTGACAAAATTTTTTATAGAAATAAATTTTTAACAAAATTTTGTATAGGGAAAATTTTGACAAAATTTTCTATAAAAATAAAATTTTGACAAAATTTTCTATAGAAATAAAATTTTGACAAAATTTTCTATAGAAATAAATTTTAACAAAATTTTGTATAGGGAAAATGTTGACAAAATTTTCTATAAAAATAAAATTTTGACAAAATTTTCTATAGAAATAAAATTTTGACAAAATTTCCTATAGAAATACAATTTTGACAACATTTTCTATAGAAATACAATTTTGACAAAATTTTCTATAGAAATAAAATTTTGCAAAACTTTTCTATAGAAATAAAATTTTGACAAAATTTTCTATAGAAATAAAATTTTGACAAAATTTTCTATAGAAATAAAATTTTGAAAAAAATTTCTATAGAAATAAATTTTAACAAAATTTTGTATAGGGAAAATGTTGACAAAATTTTTTCGATAGAAATAACATTTTGACAAAATTTTCTATAGAAATATTTTATCTAATAATCAGAATAAAAAAAAATTGGAAATTTTTTCTATACAAATAAAATTTTGCGAAATTTTTTTTATAGAAATAAAATTGTGACAAAATTTTCTATAAAAATCTATTTTTGACTAAATTTATTTCTCTAGAAATAAAATTTTGACAAAATTTTCTCTAGAAATAAAATGTTGACAAACTTTTCTACAGATGATACTCTAACGTAAGTAATAAGACCAACTAGAAGAAAACCGACACACATATTTGCATGATTTGACATCGGATTTGTTCACACAATTGCTTATAACTTTGTCAATTTTACTTCGTTTTTGAAAAAATTTTCTATAGAAATAAAATTTTTACAAAATTTTCTATAGAAATAAAATTTTGACAAAAATTTTCTGAAGAAATAAAATTTTGACAAAATTTTCTATAGAAATAAAATCTTGAGAAAATTTTCTATAGAAATAAAATTTTGAGAACATTTTCTATAGAAATAAAATTTTGAGAAAATTTTCTATAGAAATAAAATTTTGAGAAAATTTTCTATAGAAATAAAATTTTGACAAAATTTTCTATAGAAATAAAATTTTGAGAAAATTTTCCATAGAAATAAAATTTTGATAAAATTTTCTATAGAAATAAAATTATGCACAAATTTTCTATAGAAATAAAATTTTTACAAAATTTTCTATAGAAATAAAATTTTGACAAAAATTTTCTGAAGAAATAAAATTTTGACAAAATTTTCTATAGAAATAAAATTTTGAGAAAATTTTCTAAAGAAATAAAATTTTGAGAAAATTTTCCATAGAAATAAAATTTTGAAAAAATTTTCTATAGAAATAAAATTTATAACTTTGTCAATTTTACTTCTTTTTTAACATATAAAATTTTGACAAAATTTTTTGTAGAAATTAAATTTTGACAAAATTTTCTATAGAAACAAAAGTTTGACAAAATTTTCTACAGAAATAAAATTTATAACTTTGTCAGTTTTACTTCTTTTTTAACATATAAAATTTTGACAAAATTTTTTATAGAAATTAAATTTTGAGAAAATTTTCTATAGAAATAAAATTTTGAGAAAATTTTCTATAGAAATAAAATTTTGACAAAATTTTCCATAGAAATAAAATTTTGAGAAAATTTTCTATAGAAATAAAATTTTGAGAAAATTTTCCATAGAAATAAAATTTTGACAACATTTTCTATAGAAATACAATTTTGACAAAATTTTCTATAAAAATTAAATTTTAACAAAATTTTGTATAGGGAAAATTTTGACAATTTTTTTTCGATAGTAATCAAATTTTGACAAAATTTTCTATAGAAATAAAATTTATAAATTTGTCAATTTTACTTCTTTTTTAACATATAAAATTTTGACAAAATTTTTTATAGAAATTAAATTTTGACAAAATTTTCTATAGAAACAAAAGTTTGACAAAATTTTCTATAGAAATAAAATTTTGATAAAATTTTCTATAGAAATAAAATTATGCAAAAATTTTCTAAAGAAATAAAATTTTGACAACATTTTCTATAGAAATACAATTTTGACAAAATTTTCTATAGAAATTAAATTTTAACAAAATTTTGTATAGGGAAAATTTTGACAATTTTTTTTCGATAGAAATCAAATTTTGACAAAATTTTCTATAGAAATAAAATGTATAACTTTGTCAATTTTACTTCTTTTTTAACATATAAAATTTTGACAAAATTTTCTATAGAAATTTAATTTTGATAAAATTTTCTATAGAAATAAAAGTTTGGAAATTTAGGATAAATTTCCAAAATAAAATTTTGCTACAATTTTCTATAGAAATAAAATTTTGATAAAATTTTTTCTAGAAATAAAATTTTGATAAAATTTTCTATAGAAATAAAATTTTGCAAAAATTTTCAATAGAAATAAAATTTTGCAAAATTTTTCTATAGAAATAAAATTTTGACAAAATTTTCTATAGAAATAAAATGTTGGAAAAATTTTCTATAGAAATAAAATTTTGACAAAATTTTCTCTAGAACTAACATTTTTAAAAAATTTTCTCTAGCAATAAAATGTTGACAAAATTTTCTATAGAAATAAAATTTTAGCAAAAATTTTCTATAGAAATAAAATTTTGCAAAAAATGTATATAGAAATAAAATTTTGAGAGAATTTTCTATAGAAATAAAATGTTGATAAAAATTTTCTATAGCAATAAAATTTGCTTAAATCCTCTTAAAACCAAAATATTACGCCCATTGTGCGAAAATAAAAAATTCCCCATTCTATCATCCATAATCATAGACCAGAAAAAATGCCAACAATTATAACAATTTCATCTTTTGAACGCAACGATGACAACATGCCAGAAATGGGACCACAGAGAAATTGTAGAAGATTTTGCTTTCGTTTTTATTTGGCAAAAAAAATATACGAAAGTCTAGGGCAAGGAAATTTGTTAGCCTAGAGTATGGAAAGGCAAGCAGACAATTTTAATGATGTCCTTATGCACACATATCTAATGTTAAAATTTAAAAATTAAATTGGGGATGAGGCAAACAGGTCTTTAAATGGAAAGTATAGTGATTGGTGATGTTCTTACACTGGAAAAAAAGAAATATTGACCTAATATGAAAGATTATGCAACCTACATTTAAGGATACGCAATTTACACAATATTAAGGACAAATTTCTTTAAACAAAAGAAATTTTATTTAAAAGAAAGTTCATAAAGAACGTTTTCCAAGAAATTTCTTTAAATTTAGGACACGAATCTTCGAAATTGTTGTAGCTCCGTTAAAGTCGTATGCCTTTGAAGTAAGGAATAATGTATTTAATGTAAAGAAAAACATTTTTTATTTAAAGAAATAATCTTTAAATTGAGTTATTGACTATTTGAAATAAAAATAAAAAGATAAGCTTGTACTCATTTTGAGGATTTTGCATCTTTGGTTTAAGTTTTTTGTTTGAATTTAAGAAAACATTTTCTGCTTTGAAGTATCTGTTACAATTTCAATATATTTTCAATGTCCATATTTTTCCCAGTATGTGATGGAGTATACAAATGGTTTGTATTCGTTAGTTAGATATTGTTCTACTCAATTTTCTAAATTCTACTTTAAGATTTCGTTCAACAAAATGGTTTAACAAAAACCAGGGATAAGGCAAATTTTTCTATTTAATTTTTTAGGCTTTTTGTTAAAGAACAAAAGCTTGATGTTGTGCTTTCTCTTAACCAAAAAGGATTTTCACTAGCAACAACAACAACAACAATACAAATATATATGGTACTAAAACCACAAAACGAGAGAAATTTACGCACACATGCATCCTCATGTCTGTGGCGTATGGCTTATGAATCTCCATTTTGATGCCGGAAATGTATAAACATGTATTGGTTTGTCAATGAACTTCAATGAAGAAAAAGGAAATGAGAAAAACCTTTAACATAACAACAGCAACATGCCTTTTGGGTTGATAACCAAAATACTAGGATTGTAAGGATAATAGAATTTCGAAATGACAGTTGCCAGCAAAACATTTCGTTGAAAAGTATTTGTGTGTAGATAGCATGCCGGCAGAGGGAAAATGGCAAAATTTTATAGAAATAAAATTTTAACAAAATTTTCTATAGAAATAAAATTTTGACAAAATTTTCTATGGAAGTAAAATGTTGACAAAATTTTCTATGGAAATAAAATTTTGACAACATTTTCTATGGAAATAAAATGTTGACAAAATATTCTATAGAATAATATTTTGACAAAATTTTCTATAGAAATAAAATTTTGACAAAATTTCCCATAGAAATAAAATTTTGACAAAATTTTCTATGGAAATAAAATTTTGACAAAATTTTCTATAGAAATAAAATTTTTACAAAATTTTCTATTGAAATAACATTTGGACAAAATTTTCTATAGAAATAAAACTTCGACAAAATTTTCTATAGAAATGAAATTTTGACAAAATTTTCTATAGAAATAAAATGTTGACAAAATTCTTTATAGAAATAAAATGTTGACAAAATGTTCTATAGAATAACATTTTGAAAAAATTTTCTATAGAAATAAAATTTTGACAAAATTTTCTATGGAAATAAACTTTTGACAACATTTTCTATGGAAATAAAATGTTGACAAAATTTTCTATAGAAATAATATTTTGACAAAATTTTCTATAGAAATAAAATTTTGACAAAATTTCCCATAGAAATAAAATTTTGACAAAATTTTCTATAGA
The DNA here is from genome assembly GCF_050003625.1 of Haematobia irritans. Taxonomy (NCBI): domain Eukaryota; kingdom Metazoa; phylum Arthropoda; class Insecta; order Diptera; family Muscidae; genus Haematobia; species Haematobia irritans. Next base: position 8,385,508 of record NC_134400.1, read on the forward strand.
AATAAAATTTTGACAAAATTTTCTATAGAAATAAAATTTTTACAAAATTCTTTATAGAAATAAAATTTTGACAAAATTTTCTATGGAAATAAAATTTTGACAACATTTTCTATGGAAATAAAATGTTGACAAAATATTCTATAGAATAATATTTTGACAAAATTTTCTATAGAAATAAAATTTTGACAAAATTTTCCATAGAAATAAAATTTTGACAAAATTTTCTATAGAAATAAAATTTTGACAAAATCTTCTATAGAAATAAAATTTTTACAAAATTCTTTATAGAAATAAAATTTTGACAAAATTTTCTATAGAAATAAAATTTTGACAAAATTTTCTATAGAAATAAAATTTCGACAAAATTTTCTATAGAAATAAAATGTTGACAAAATTCTTTATAGAAATAAAATTTTGACAAAATTTTCTATAGAAATAAAATATTGACTAAATTTTCTATAGAAATAAAATTTTGAAAAAAAAAAATTATAAAAATAATTTTTATGGAAATCCCTAAGATTAGGCCTGAATGAACTTTCTTCAATTTTTATATTTTTCCCTCTGGCTATGTTGGTATATTTCACTTTCCTTATATATGTATGCTTCTGTGGTTTACTTGAGTGAGTTGTCAAATGTTTCATCAATTTAAATTTTTGCTATACAACGCAAAAAGAGGCTACTATTGTTTTGAATGTGTGGTAGGAAATCCTTTCAAAGGAATGTCGAAAAGCATCCACATCATGATTTTCAAGCTAATAAACTTTTGCCAAAATTCTATGCCTAAATCTAGAAAGTTTGATTTGTACAAAAAAAAAGCACAAATTGAAAAACGTGTCGACAAGCAAATAGCCAATTTGGAGATTATTTAAGTGAATTTAAAGAAAATAACAACAAGGACAATAAATTGTGATGATTTTATATACATATGTACGTATATATTTGTGTGAATTGTGGCAATAAAAATTAAGGGATTTCGAAAAAAGATATATTTTCTAACCAGGCACGGTTGCCACTCGAGCCCAAAATAACCAACCAAAATTTGGAGAATTTTTTATCAAAAAAACTACTAAAACAAAAATCTTATTTTGCAAAATTTTATTTCCATAAAAAATTTTGTCAATTATTTATTTCTATACAAAATTTTGTTAAAATTTTATTTCTATAGAAAATTTTGTCAAAATTTTATTTCTATAGAAAATTTTGTCAAAACGTTATTTCTATAGAAAATTTTGTCAAAATTTTATTTCTATGAAGAATTTTGTCAAAATTTTATTTCTATAGAAAATTTTGTCAAAATTTTATTTCTATAGAAAATTTTACCAAAATTGTATTTCTGTAGAAAATTTTGTCAAAGTGTTATTTTAATAGAAAATTTTGTTAAAATTTTGTTTCTATAGAAAATTTTTGTATAAATTTTATTTCTGTTCGAAAATTTTGTCAAAATTTTATTTCTATAAAGAATTTTGTCAAAATTTTATTTATATAGAAAATTTTGCCACAATTGTATTTCTATAGAAAATGTTTGCAAAATTTTATTTCTATAGAAAATTTTGTCAAAATTTTATTTCTATAGGAAATTTTGTCACAATTTTATTTCTATAGAAAATTTTGTCAAAATTTTATTTCTATAGAAAATTTTGTCGAAATTTTGTTTCTATAGAAAATTTTATCAACATTTTATTTTTATCGTAGTTGGAGAGGAATATTTTGCAAAATCTACCAAAAAAAATGTATTTCTATAGAAAATTTTGTTAAAATTTTATTTCTATAGAAAATTTTATCAAAATTGTATTTCTGTAGAAAATTTTGTCAAAATGTTATTTCAATGGAAAATTTTGTTAAAATTTTGTTTCTATAGAAAATTTTTGTATAAATTTTATTTCTGTTTGAAAATTTTGTCAAAATTTTATTTCTATAGAAAATTTTGTCAAAATTTTATTTCTATAGCAAATTGTGTCAAAATTTTATTTATATAGAAAATTTTGTAAAAATTGTATTTCTATAGAAAATGTTGTTAAAATTTTATTTCTGTAGAAAATTTTGTCAAAATTTTATTTCTATAGAAAATTTTGTCAAAATGTTATTTCTATAGAAAATTTTGTCAAAATGTTATTTCCATAGAAAAAAGGCTTTACATTGATAGCCGGCTTATGTCGAAATAAATTCGTACAAACATCTCTCTTTTCCTTTGCCACCATCAAATCATCGATTTGAGTGAAGTTGGCTGGGTTTTATTTTGAGCGTGCTTCCTCTTCTTTCTTTCATTCGTTTTGTTTTGCCGGCTATCAATGTAAAGCCTTTTTTCGGAGGGTTCAAGTGTGGTTTATTGTTGGGTTTAATGAAGTGCCTGAATTTATTCTGATAATTGGTTGATAGTTTTGCTGCAAGTAGAGGATGCTGATGAGGAATGTGGTAATTCCGAAACGTGCGTCCATCCAACCATCTTGCAGTCTGTAGGTCTTTGCCCAAATAAATTTGATAAACATTCGTTTCCTCTGTTGGTTAAGCTACACTTGTAGTTTAGTCAATGCATGGTTTTAAGCTGAAATAAAAATAAAAAAAAAACAAAAAATTTATTTCTATAGAAAATTTAGTCAAAATTTTATTTCTATAGACAATTTTGTCAAAATTTTATTTCTATAAAGAATTTTGTCAACATTTTATTTCTATAGAAAATTTTGTCTAAATTTTATTTCTATAGAAAATTTTGTCAAAATGTTATTTCAATAGAAAATTTTGTCAAAATTTTATTTCTATAGAAAATTTTGTCAAAATTGTATTTCTGTAGAAAAATTTATCAAAATTTTATTTCTATTGAAAATTTAGTAAAAATTTTATTTCTATAGACAATTTTGTCAAAATTTTATTTCTATAAAGAATTTTGTCAACATTTAATTTCTATAGAAGATTTTGTCAAAATTGTATTTCTATAGAATGTTTTGTCAAAATTGTATTTGTATAAAAAATTTTGTCAAAATTTTATTTCTATAGAAAATTTTTTCACAATTTTATTTGTATAGAAAATTTTGTCTAAATTGTATTTATATAGAAAATTTTATCAACATTTTCTTTCTATAGAACATTTTATCATCATTTTATTTCTATAGAAAATTTTCTTTCTATAGAAAATTTTATCAACATTTTATTTCTATAGAAAATTTTGTCAAAATTTTATTTCTATAGAAAGTTTTGTCAAAATTTTATTTCTGTACACCCAGAAAAAAGTGCCTTCGAAACTAAAGGAAAAAATTTTCATCAATATAGTTTATCCATTTTATTTCCATTAAGGTAAATTTTTGTGAAAAATAATAAAATTTACTCGTTTCAGTAAAAAAATCCTAAACTGTAAGCAGTGAGGAATAGTTCATTAACTAGAATAAGGCATGGAATTTTACTCATACTATTTTCTTCGCTGGGTATAAGAATTTACTACTGAAAAAGAAAATTTTATTCACCGATAACAAAGCATTCGTAAAAATAAACAAAAACCGAACTAAAACCAAGTTTCCTCAAAATTAGTAAAATTTCTTATAAAATGATAATTGCGACTTCCTTTATAATAGAAACTTTTTCATACATACGAACAACACTTGGCATAGAAAAATATTTTAGTTCATTCGTACTAAGAAGTATGCAATCCTTTCAAAACTTAAGGAAACACACTATTTAGAATATAGGAAATTTTCCTAAATTTCTATTGTCTACCTGTAATCGATACCTGTCATCGTAATCGATGTGTTTGCGCGTGGGTGTAATCGATATATTTGCGCGTCGGTTGTTTTTTTAGTTGGAATCGCGTTGTTTTGGTATACGGAGAGATTGTTAAAAAATAATATGGTAAAATAATATAATAAATAACAAATAAAATATATAAAATATTTGTTATTTTAAATTAGTGAGAAAAATTTTCGTTTTTTTAAATAAATCTATCAATGTTCGTGATAGTGTATAAAGAAAGAAAACACCAGCAGAATAACAACCCTTTCATTGGTCTTCATGTTGGAATCTTCAATTATCAGGTAATATTCAGTGACGCTAACCTTTTGCAACAAAAATGTTTTATGATTTTTTATATTTGTAGGTTAGGTTAGGTTAGGTTATGTGGCAGCCCGATGTATCAGGCTCACTTAGACTATTCAGTCCATTGTGATACCACAGTGGTGAACTTCTCTCTTATCACTGAGTGCTGCCCGATTCCATGTTAAACTCAATGACAAGGGACCTCCTTTTTATAGCCGAGTCCGAACGGCGTTCCACATTCTAGTGAAACCACTTAGAGAAGCTTTGAAACCCTCAGAAATGTCACCAGCATTACTGAGGTGGGATAATCCACCGCTGAAAAACTTTTTGGTGTTCGGTCGTAGCAGGAATCGAACCCACGACCTTGTGTATGCAAGGCGGGCATGCTAACCATTGCACCACGGTGGCTCCCTATTGAAATTGTAAAAGGAGGACAAAATCGTTAGGCAGCAACTTATTAAAAGCGAAAAGTACAAGAAGAAGAAAAAGTGCGTTTTACAGTTGATAATACCACACGGAAATTGGAAATAGTGGAATAATAAACTAATATTTCAAAGAGATTCGATGCTGTTGATTCTTAATAAATATATTCAATATATTAATAAAACATGTCTTTTATTGAAGATAAAATTGCTTATAGAAATAAATAAAATTGTATTTAAAAACGAAGGTAAGCAGTTCTAATTATGAAGTAAAAGTTTTACCACAAATGTGTAAGATTTGTCGAAATGAATGAAAAAATTTCAATAAAATCATTCCATACATGAATTCAAATTAGTTAAATTTTTTCATTCTGTAGTATAGTGGTATATAAATATAGGAAAATGTTAACTAATATATGGAATGCATTATTCCTAATTTCTACGAAAATCACATCATTCAAACAAATAAAAATGTCTTTGGCGCTATACGAAGTTCAACTTTCTGCACAATGAGTTCATTTTAACTTAAAGAAGGGGTCACTTTTTTCTGGGTGTAGAAAATTTTGTCAAAATGTTATTTCTATTCAAAATTTTGTTTCTATAGAAAATTTTGTCAAGATTTTATTTCTATAGAAAATTTTGTCAAAATCAAGCCGAACAAAATTAATAATCAGAATAAATTTTTTTTTCTATAGAAAATTTTATCAAAATTTTATTTTTTGCAAAATTTTATTTCTATAGAAAGTTTTGTTGTATTTTTATTTGTATAAAAATTTTTGTCAACATTTTATTTCTATAGAAAATTTTGTCAAAATTTTATTTCTATAGAAAATTTTGTCAAAATTTTATTTCTATAAAATTTTTTTTTTCAAAATTTTATTTCTATAGAAAATTTTGTCAAGATTTTATTTATTTGTATAGAAAATTTGGTCTAAATTGTATTTCTATAGAAAATTTTATCAAAGTTTTATTTATATAGAAAATTTTATAAACATTTTATTTCTATAGAACATTTTGTCAAAATGTTCGTTCTATAACAAAATTTTGTCAAAATTTTATTTCTATAGAAAATTTTGTCAAAATTCTATTACTATAGGAAATTTTGTCAATATTTAATTTTTATAGAAAATTTTGTTGAAATTTTATTTCTATGGAAATTTTTGTCAAAAGTTTATTTTAGTTGAAGAGGAATAATTTACAAAATCTACCAAAACATCAAGAGATCTACCAATCTACTAAACAGTAAAAAGTCTACCATTTTTGGTAGACTTCTACCAACCGTGGCAACCGTGTTACCAGGACCACCATATAAGGGATTAACTAGTTCCTCAAGTTATTTTTCCTCGCTTTTAATGTGGCTTTTTGTAATCGACCTTAATACCAAATATCCCAGACAAAGACAATTTAAATAATACTGAAGTTTGAGCTGATATCGTTTATTTCTAGTAGAGTTCGAACGAAGCGGGTTTGTTTGGCCGAAGCCTATGTTCGGCAAAAAAGCAATAATGGGCCGAAGCCGATTATTTTCTTCAAATTTTTAATTAAAGAAATTTTGTGTGTTTTAGTTCAATATTAGAATATTTTTTTAACAAATGCATAAATACAACAATAAAAGGTATATCAGTCCAGTAGTGTGATATTAGAATGACAAAAAAGGATTTTTTATAGTTTTTTGACGTTTTATTTTTACTGAATGTTTTGACTGAGACAAATTCAACACATGCACAATTCAATATCAAATAAATTATTCAAAAAGCTTTGACGTTGGTTAATCGGCATCTTGACGCCGAGGGCCGATTATCGAATTTTGGCCGAATGCCGATGCTTCGGTCGAGCTCTAATTTCTAGTTGCTTTTTTATTATACATTTATTATAATTTCTTTTTATAATAAATTTAAATTTATAATATAATATATGAATAATATTTAAGATTTATGGTAAAGTTTTTTTGTTGGGGATAAGTTGACTTCAGTTACAAAAAAAAAAATCGGTTTTTGTAAAAATACCCATTTAATATTTTTTCTTAATTTATACATCTATTGGAAAATCTTCAAAGTTTGTAGAAAATTATGATTTTGGAATATTAAATGAAAAAGCTAATGAAATGATTTTCCAATTAACCAAAATGTATCCATATTGTAACAGCCACATATCCGTGTATTGCAATATACAAATTAAATTAAAATAGTGCAATTTATTGCAATAAATTACCTTGAATCGAAATTAGTATAGCTATACTTTGCAAAATTACTACGGATCATTTAAACAAGTAAAACATAAAAGCACCCACCACACTCCCCCCACTCACCCTAATACAGATCATTTTAACACGTAAAACATACAGCCAATCACCACCCTCACCCACTCACCCTAATACCATTGTTTATGTATGGAAAATACAATCGTATTACTCTCACATTGCTTTAAGTCACTCTTTTCTGCTCACTCTCAATGCTCTCCGAGTGACTCTCAGCAAAACACAAAAACACACCTACACACGCCACAATAAAACACAAACAACAGCTACTCTCAAACTAACACAACAACGTCAATAGTTTTAGAGAAATACAATTATTTCCACTAAATCTGCATCATTTCGAAAAAAAAAAATAAAGCGATTTGCCATATCTACAGAAAATTACCTCTCGTTTGATATCTAATTTACCACGAGAAACCGCACATGCATCCACAATATGTACCTAAAAAAAAGTGTCGCCTATTTATATATAAAATATATATGTATATAAAATAATTGTTGTAAGCATTAAATAGTATAAATAAAATAATAAATTTTTCTTATGCCTCAATCTTTTTATTTTTTTAAATAATTGTGATAATTTTAGGATTGTACTCCATTCCATTTCATAGATCCTTGGCCATCAGTCATATTCCAATATAGTATTCGCCAAGTCATCGGCTTCACTTTACTGCCTAGAGATATTACTTCCTTTTTGAAAATGTCAAGAAAAAAAAACAACACTTTTGTTTCTTCTCTCAAAATGAATGACAGCAAAATAAAATAAAATATCCGCCTTTGGATGAAATTTTTATTGCATCCGAATGAAAAATAATCTTTTTTCTAACATTAATCATTTTAAGAAGACAATTCATCAAAATTTTTCATCATTTTCTACGCAAAACATTTCGCTATTGGTTATCTTTTTAGCTAAGCGAAAAATTACATTTTTATGACAACAATGACCTCTAAATAGAAAGGAAGGGCAGGCACTCCATGTAACTTATTGCGTAAAGTAAATGTTTGCTCTTTGACTTTTGCCCGTTTGGTTGGGTTTTGCAGTCTGCGTTGGTGTTCGTGTTTATTTTGTACTAAGCCATCATTTTGGGGCATCAAACAAAATTTACGATAAAATGTTTGTGTCAAATAGCCGTATATCGTCTATAAACTAAACATTTTCATTGTTTATTTCAATTTTGGGGGGTGGTTGGTTGTAGAGGTTGTATAATGAAACTTTCACATCCTCACTTTATTTTGCCTCTCCTATTGCAGGCCATAAAATGGATACTTAAGAGTACCATTAAGTCTCTATATAATAAGTAAGAAATGTGTGACTTAGTATCAGTATAAAGAAATTGATACTAGGTTTTCAGTCTTTATGATAAAGTGAAAATTCCAAGACCATATGTCCAAGGGCTAAAGAGGATGGTCTACTCACTTTATTCTGTCCTGGTTAATTAATTGTTAGCTGTCATCATTAAGACAGATCAACATAAACAACAAATGGCTCAGCAAATACCAAATACGGCACTACCATATCTTTCATATCAACAATTTATAGGGACTCCATAAGCCAAGTAAAGCCGAAAGATAGGAGATTAAGAGAAAAAGTAAGGGAACCATACACAGAGCCCCTTATGGGCTTTAATTACTTTGGGTATGGGAAATAACTTCATATTAGATATCTTAGAAATATTATTATTCTAGTATTATTAGAAATATTATTATTTTAAATTTTATTTAATATTATATTAAATAAAATTAAAAAAAAATATATTTAATTTCAATTAAATTAAAATGTTATTTTTATACCCTCCACCATAAGATGGGGGGGGGTATATTAACATTGTCATTCCGTTTGTAACACATCGAAATATTGATCTAAGACCCCATAAAGTATATATATTCTGGGTCGTGGTGAAATTCTGAGCCGATCTGAGCATGTCCGTCCGTCCGTCTGTTGAAATCACGCTAACTTCCGAACGAAACAAGCTATCGACTTGAAACTTGGCACAAGTAGTTGTTATTGATGTAGGTCGGATGGTATTGCAAATGGGCCATATCGGTCCATTTTTACGTATAGCCCCCATATAAACGGACCCCCAAATTTGGCTTGCGAGACCTCTAAGAGAAGCAAATTTCATCCGATCCGGCTGAAATTTGGTACATGGTGTTAGTATATGGTCTCTAACAACCATGCAAAAATTGGTCCACATCGGTCCATAATTATATATAGCCCCCATATAAACCGATCCCCCGATTTGGCTTGCGAGGCCTTTAAGAGAAGCAACTTTCATCCGATCCAGCTGAAATTTGGTACATGGTGTTAGTATATGGTCTCTAACAACCATGCAAAAATTGGTCGAAATCGGTCCATAATTATATATAGCCCCCATATAAACCGATTACCAGATTTGACCTCCGGAGCCTCTTGGAAGACCAAAATTCATCTGATTCAGTTGAAATTTGGTAGGTGGTGTTAATATATGGCCTCAAACACCCATGCCAAAATTGGTCCATATCGGTCCATAATTATATATAGCCCCCATATAAACCGATCCCCAGATTTGACCTCCGGAGCCCCTTGGAAGAGCAAAATTCATCCGATTCGGTTGAAATTTGGTACGTGATGTTAGTATATGATATCCAACAACCATGCAGGAATTGGTTCATATCAGTCCATAATTATATATAGCACCCATATAAACCGATCCCCAGACTTGACCTCCGGTGCCTTTTGGAGAAGCAAAATTGGTTCAGATTAAAATGTTTCTCATATTTTTTTTTTACTAACATTGTGTTCCACCCCAGGGCATAACCGACTTAAAGTTAAAGTCAATAAATTTTGCAGAACTCTAACAAATTTTTCCAGATCGGGTCAGATTTAAATATATGTATATGGGAACATAAACCTTTATATATAACACCCAACACATTTGACGGATTTGATATGGTATCGAAAATGTGGATCTACAAAGTGGTGCAGGGTATAATATAGTCGGCCCCGCCCGACTTTAGACTTTCCTTACTTGTTTTATCATAATTTTTTTTTTACTTTTAATTTTACTTCTACTTATAATACTAATTTTCCAATTCTAATTCTAATTTTATTACTTTTCAATTTTGATTCTTAAATATTAATTTTAACTTCAATTCCAATATAAGTTCTAATTTTATTTTTATTTTAATTTTAATTTTAGTTTTAATTTCAGTTTTAGATTTAAAACCTTCCATTAAATAAAATTAAAAAAAAATAATTTAATTTCAATTATATTAAAATGTTATTTTATTTTTCCTTAATTTTAATATTAAATTTAATTCTAATATTTATATTTTAATTTTCTTTCCAATGTTTTATTTTTCATCTTAATTTTAAGTATTATTTTTATTCTAGTTTTATTTTTAGTTTTAATTCTAATATTACTTTTCCTATTCTATTTTTAATTCCAATTCTAATTCTAATTTTATTTTTTCTAATTTTAATTCAAATTTTATTTTAAATATTAATTTAAACTTCTGATCCAATATTAGTTGTAATTTTATTTTTAATGTTATTTTTATTTTTAACTTTAGTTTTAATTCTAATTTTAATTTTAATTCCAATTTTATTTTTATTAATATTAATTTTAGTATTATTTTTATTCTAATTTAAAATTTACTTTTAATTCTAATTTAATTTTAATTGTAATTCTTATATGAAATTTAATACAATTTATAATATTAATTTTAATTATTTGTAGAGTTTCATTTGTAGAGGTCATGTTGTAATAAATCAAAAAAATCTTAGTTTTTATATTTTCTAAATTTTAATATTTTCTTGTAATTTTATTTTTATATTTATTCTAATTTAGATTTTAGTTTTAATCCTAGTTTTACTTTTACTTTCAATTTAATTTAATAAATTTAATATTAACATTAATTTTAAATGTAACATTAACTCTAATTTTAATTAAATTAAAATAAAAATTTGTATTCTAATTTTATTTTTAATTTTAATTTCAATTTTTATTCAATTTATTTTTATTTTTAAATCAATTTTTATTCTAATTTTAATTATTTAAACATTAAGTTTGATTTAAGATTTCAATTTAAATTAATCATTATTTTAATACTAAAATTTATATAATTCTAATTTTATATATATTTTTTTTAATTTTATTTTTAACTCCAATTTTAATGTTTAAATCTAATATTAATTTTAATTGTAATTATATTTTTAATTTTATTTCTAATTTTAATTCTAATTTTACCTTCAGTTTTAATTTTTATTCTAATTTTATTTTTAATACTAAGATTACATATACTATTTAATTTTAATTTCAATGTTATTTTAAACTTTAAATTTGATTTAAGATTTGAATTTAAATTAATCACTAAATTAAAACTACAATTAATATAATTTAAATAAAATTTTAATTTTAATTCTAATTTTATTTTACCTTCATTTTTAATTTGTTTAATCTAATATTAATTTTAATTCTAATTTTAGGTTCAATTTTAATTTTTATTCTAATTGTAATTTTAAAGTTATTTAATTTTACTACAATTAAAGTAAACTATAACTTTTAACTTTATTAAATAAAACTTCACTTCTAATTTGATTTCAATTTCTTTTTAATACTAATTTTAATTATAATTTTAGTTTTAATATCAATTTTACTTATATTTTTAAATTTAATATTAATTCAAACTTTATTTTTGATATTATGATTAAAATTTAACTTAATCATTGAATTAAAAATAAATTAATATAATATTAAAATATTATATAAAACTTAATATTAAACATTATTAAAAATAATTAATTAAATTAAACCAGACGTTTCATAAACATAAACTATTTTACAGACTTGAATTATATGGGTATATATAGAAAGTAAATGAGTCCATTTTTATACCCCATTAGCGACCGAATGGTTTTTTATATTAGCTTTTAAGGCCACATGAGTGTGTGCGTGTGTGCGTGTGTGTGTGTTTTTTTTTAGTAGTTTTCCATATTAATTCTTACGTCCGTATGTGTGAGTGCCCTTTTATAAAACATCTCTGTATAGAACAATATGCTACCATAAGGAATTCATTCATAAAATTAAGTGTCAAATTATTATTGCTTCCTATCTGAGTGTGTGTGTATACTACACATGACTGAATGAGCCTGAAGTATGTGAATTAACATTGCCTAACTTAAGGCGTTTAATCGTTATTCTCTTGTTGCATGAAATATGGTCGAGATAATGACATTGTGAATAACCATGATAATGATGCTGGCTATGGTGATGATAGTGGTGGTGGTGGTGACGGAGATAATCATCAAAGTTATAATGGCGCTGAAGCTGATGACAATGACTGTGAAAATGGTTTCATTGTCTTTTGGGGCAGATGGCAAGATGCCACAATTATACCACAGCCCCCAAAAAAGGCATACTTTTAAATACGTAAATGATGTCATCGTCCGGAAAATGTTCTATACTCTAGTCAGACTTCTAGCAAATAATTTGCCATGACTAATTATATAGGAGATAGGTTAGTAAAGTTAAAAACTGAATTTAGTCTCCCGATCTGCTCAACCGCTTTCTCAAACACAAAAAACAAAAATAAAAATGCTTTTCGTTTGTGTCAACTCCTTTTTAAAATATATTTGTCCGGTTGTTTATGCCTACATCATTACTGTTAGGCATATTAAAAAAATCCCTATGGAGAACGTTTTGTCTTCCTCTTATCATAAGCCATAAGATATTCTTATAAAATGACTTTTTATTGTATGAGAACAACCCTCGTAGGGAAATGTCAACATTATGTCAGCGCTGTATATAATAATATCTGTCTATATTTGTACAACTAGAGATGTATGAAAGAAGAAGGTATATTAGAGTGGGTCATGATCATGGCATACCGACAAAATTTGGAAAAAAATTTTGTCAAAATTTTTTTCTATAGAAAATTTTGTCAAAATTTTTTTCTATAGAAAATTTTGTCAAAATTTTATTTCAATAGAAATTTTTGTTAAAATTTTATTTCTACAAAAAATTTTGTCAACGTTTTATTTCTTTGAAAAATTTTGTCAACATTTTATTTCTATAGAAAATTTTGTCAAAATTTTATTTCTATAGAAAATTTTGTCAAAATTTTATTTCTATAGAAAATTTTGTCAAAATTTTATTTCTATAGAAAAATTTCCGAAAATTTTATTTCTATTGAAAATTTTGTCAAAATTTTATTTCTATAGAAAATTTTGTCAAAATTTTATTTCTCTAGCAAATTTTGTCAACAGTTTATCTTTCTTAAAAATTTTATTTCTATAGAAAATTTTATTTCTATTGAAAATTTTGTCAACATTTTATTTCGATATAAAATTTTGTCAACATTTTATTTCTATAGAAAATTTTGTCAAAATTTTTATTTTTCAAGCAAATTTTGTCAAAATTTTATTTTTCTTAAAAAATTTATTTCTATAGAAAATTTTATTTCTATAGAAAAATTTGTCAAAATTTTATTTCTATAGAAAATTTTGTCAAAATTTTATTTCTGTAGAAATTTTGTCAAAATTTTGTAAAAATTTTCTTTCTATAGAAAATTTTGTAAAAATTTTATTTCTATAGAAAATTTCGTCAAAATGTTATTTCTATAGAAATTTTATCAAAATTTTGTAAAAATTTTCTTTCTACAGAAAATTTTGTAAAAATTTTTATTTCTATAGAAATTTTGTCAAAATTTTGTAAAAATTTTCTATCTATAGAAAATTTTGTCAAAATTTTATTTCTATAGAAAATTTTGTTCTATAGAACATTTTGTCAAAATTTTGTTTCTACAGAAAATTTTGTCACAATTTGATTTCTATAGAAAATAGTTTTACCATAATTTTATTTCTATAGAAATTTTGTCAATATTTTATTTCTATAGAAAATTTTGTCAAAATTTTATTTCTATAGAAAATTTTATCAACATTTTATTTCTCAAGCAAATTTTGTTAAAATTTTATTTTTCTTAAAAATTTTATTTTTATTTCTATAGAAAAATTTGTCAAAATTTTATTTCTATAGAAAATTTTGTCAAAATTTTATTTCTGTAGAAATTTTGTCAAAATTTTGTAAAAATTTTCTTTCTATAGAAAATTTTGTAAACATTTATTTCTATAGAAAATTTTGCCAAATTTTATTTCTGTAAAAGTTTTATCAAAATTTTGTTTCTATAGTAAATTTTGTCAAAATTTTTATTTCTATAGAAAATTTTGTCAAAATTTTATTTCCATAGAAAAGTTTTGCTGCAAGTAGAGGATTCTGATGAGGATTGTGGTAATTCCGAAACGTGCGTCCATCCAACCATCTTGCAGTCTATAGGGCTTTGCCCAAATAAATTTGACAAACATTCTTTTCCTCTGTTGGTTAAGCTACACTTGTAGTTTAGACAATGTATGGTTTTAAGCTGAAATAAAAAAAAAATCTATAGAAAATTTTGTCAAAATTTTACTTTTATAGAAAATTTTGCGAAAATTTTATTTCTATTGAAAATTTTGTCTAAACTTTATTTCTTTAGAAAATAGTTTTACCAAAATTTTATTTCTATAGAAAGTGGTTTTGGCAAAATTTAATTACCATAGAAAATATTGTCAAAAATTTATTTCTATAGAAAATTTTATTTCTGTAGGAAATTTTTGTCAAAATTTTATTTCTATAGAAAATTTTGTCAAAATTTTATTTCTATAGAAAATTTTGTCAAAATGTTATTTCTATAGAAAATTTTGTCAAAATTGTATTTCTATAGCAAATTTTGTCAAACTTTTATTTCTATAGAAAATTTTGCCTAATTTTTATTTCTATAGAAAATTTTGTCAAAATTTAATTGCTACAGAAAATTTTGTCAGAATATTATTTCTACAGAAAATTTTATTTCTGTAGAAAAGAGTGTTACCAAAATGTTATTTCTATAGAAAATGGTTTGGCAAAATTTTACTTCTATAGAAAATGATTTTGGCAAAATTTAATTACTATAGAAAATTTTGTCAAAATGTTATTTTTGTAGAAAATTTTGTCAAAATTTTATTTCTATTGAAAATTTTGTCAAAATTTTATTTCTCTAGCAAATTTTGTCAACAGTTTATTTTTCTTAAAAATTTTATTTCTATAGAAAATTTTATTTCTATTGAAAATTTTGTCAACATTTTATTTCGATATAAAATTTTGTCAACATTTTATTTCGATAGAAAATGTTGTCAACATTTTATTTCTATAGAAAATTTTGTCAATATTTTATTTCTCAAGCAAATTTTGTTAAAATTTTATTTTTCTTAAAAATTTTTTTTCTATAGAAAAATTTGTCAAAATTTTATTTCTATAGAAAATTTTGTCAAAATTTTATTTCTGTAGAAATTTTGTCAAAATTTTGTAAAAATTTTCTTTCTATAGAAAATTTTGTAAAAATTTTATTTCTATAGAAAATTTTGTCAAAATGTTATTTCTATAGAAATTTTGTCAAAATTTTGTAAAAATTTTCTTTCTACAGAAAATTTTGTAAACATTTTTATTTCTATAGAAATTTTGTCAAAATTTTGTAAAAATTTTCTTTCTATAGAAAATTTTGTAAAAATTTTTATTTCTATAGGAAATTTTATCAAAATTTTATTTCTATAGAAAATTTTGTTCTATAGAACATTTTGTCAAAATTTTGTTTCTACAGAAAATTTTGTCACAATTTGATTTCTATAGAAAATAGTTTTACCATAATTTTATTTCTATAGAAATTTTGTCAATATTTTATTTCTATAGAAAATTTTGTCAAAATTTTATTTCTATAGAAAATTTTATCAAAATTTTATTTCTCAAGCAAATTTTGTTAAAATTTTATTTTTCTTAAAAATTTTATTTCTATAGAAAATTTTATTTCTATAGAAAAATTTGTCAAAATTTTATTTCTATAGAAAATTTTGTCAAAATTTTAATTCTGTAGAAATTTTGTCAAAATTTTGTAAAAATTTTCTTTCTATAGAAAATTTTGTAAAAATTTATTTCTATAGAAAATTTTGCCAAATTTTATTTCTGTAAAAGTTTTATCAAAATTTTGTTTCTATAGTAAATTTTGTCAAAATTTTTATTTCTATAGAAAATTTTGTCAAAATTTTATTTCCATAGAAAAGTTTTGCTGCAAGTAGAGGATTCTGATGAGGATTGTGGTAATTCTGAAACGTGCGTCCATCCAACCATCTTGCAGTCTATAGGGCTGTGCCCAAATAAATTTGACAAACATTCTTTTCCTCTGTTGGTTAAGCTACACTTGTAGTTTAGACAATGTATGGTTTTAAGCTGAAATAAAAAAAAAAAATTCTATAGAAAATTTTGTCAAAATTTTACTTCTATAGAAAATTTTGCGAAAATTTTATTTCTATAGAAAATTTTATTTCTATAGAAAATTTTGTCAAAATTTTATTTCTATAGAAAATTTTGTCAAAATGTTATTTCTATAGAAATTTTGTCAAAATTTTGTAAAAATTTTCTTTCTACAGAAAATTGTGTAAAAATTTTTATTTCTATAGAAAATTTTGTCAACATTTTATTTCTTTAGAACATTTTGTCAAATTTTTATTTCTACAGAAAATTTTCTACAAAATTTTGTTTCCATACAAAATTTTATTTCTATAGAAATTTTATTAAAATTTTATATCTATAGAAAATTTTGTCAAAATTTTATTTCTGTTGAAAATTTTGTTAAAATTTTATTTCTGTTGAAAATTTTGTCAAAATTTTATTTCTGTTGAAAATTTTGTCAATTTTTTTTTTTTGATTGTTTTATGTTGTTAATATAAAATCGCGTCTACACCTAATATAGATCCCTATATTCCATAAACATCGATCTGAATATGGGGTCCTGTCAAAATGTTTGCCTTTTACACTTTATTCTTTTTATCGGCCTTTCTTTCCCATAGATCCTTATTGTCATTGATTATCCTATAATGCTGTGAAATGTATTATATGGCATGACCATAAGCAAAGTTGTTTTAGCATTTTATTATAATTTTTTTCTGCTTTTTGGGTTTGTTGGGTTTGAGGAGCAATTAAAAAAACATTATGTTGAAATGGAGATTATGCAAATAACTCAACAACACTGAAACAAATAAATTCAATTGGTTGTCGAGAAAGGACTGAAAGTTGATTCAAATGGAAGAGGCAATTTAATTGTAAAAGCGGATTTCTATAAATTTTTAAAACTTTGATTTTTTTTAAATTGGAAAAAAATTGCAAGAGTGGAGTTTTAAAATTTTTGAAAATTTAAACATTTTTTTAAGCTTTTTCTCAGAAAAATTCATGTGGATAATCCGCTATTATTTCCCAAAATGTTAGAATATTTTTTTCCTTTGTATCCACAAATTATTTTGTATTTAATTGATGTTTTTCCCTTTGTGCTCTTTTCATTGCAGATTATTGAAACGCATTTCTAAAATAGATAATGCGCTCAACTGGAAAATGCCACACACACACATCTATATATAAGTTAAATCCTTTAATTAATTCCAAGAGAAAAATAAAATTGATGGAATTTTAATATAAACATTTTGTAATGAAACAAAAAAAAACAAAATTTTAATATAGAAATAAACAAAAAACCCCAAAATAAATAAATAATGAATAAAAAAAACATCTATCCAATATAGACATATGTTTTTATTTAAATATATCAACGAAAGTAAACAGAATTATTGAATAAAATAAAAAAAAAAATTATTATTATTGAATAAAATCTCAAACAAAAATAAACAAAGAAAATAATACGCTAGGAAAATAGAGATAGATGCTTTAAGTATAAAAATCCTATAATAAAATGTATATAAATATAAAATTATGTATTATATCAAATCAAATGAAAATTCCAAAGTATGTTTAGTGATGTAAATAAAATTTCAAAACAACAAAACAAAACGAAAATTTTTAAATTTTCTATTGAGTACCTAAAAGTATGCAATTTAATGTAGTTTATTGAGCCCCATATTGATAGGCTATAATGAAATATTTGCTTAAAACAAATTTTTGTAGTTGAACCATTTGACAAACCATTAAGATCAACAAGCACCAATTAGGCAATTATAGATAATGGACTATCAATTTGAATACATTATTTTGCAGAAAAACAGGTAGATATAACAAAAACCAGAAAACTACAAAAATAAATATATAACTAAAAATTTAAGAAAAAATAAAAAATAGATTTATAAGAAAAATAAATGTTTTACATTTAGAAAAAAATTATTTGTTTTTGGGAAATACTCACAAGAAAAAAATGTTTATGACATATAAACCAAAAAATATATAAAATTAAGGAAATGACTTCCACACCAACAAAATGTATTAAAATAAAGGTTTTTGTGTTTTTTTATATATATGAAAACAAAATATATATAAATATGACCTATTATATATCTATAAATAATTTGTAAATGGCTGTTAACTAAACAAAATCTAATTACTAAAAAAATGTTTTATATAATCTAGACCTATAAATATTTAGATATTTTACAAAAAAAAATAAAATTTGTATAAAATTTATATACAAAAAATATGTTTAAAAAAAGTGTTTAAAGAAAAACAAAAAAATAATAATAAAAAAAGACTTAATTGGATTGGGCCAGATATATCATTTCTTAACCGATTTTTTATCTCAAATTTTAAAATGTAAATGAAACTTACAATAAACCAAAAAACGGAAGGAAGTCAAAATTTGGCAACAGTTTGATATCCTACCACAACCCTACTCAGACCCTCTTCGTCATATTAATTTTGGTTCCACACATAGTGTGATCCATCACCCATTGATTCGAAATGACAACGTGAGTAGCTCTTCGTACACAGAAAAAATTATTTGTTGTCTACAATCTCGAAATTAAGTGGCCACCGAAATCATAGTAATTAAAAAAAAAGAATATATGAAAAATTACTATCATTTCCAATTAAAAAAATAATTTAATTTTTTTTACAATAAAATTTTTATTGAATATTTATCAAAATTCATTAACTAGAAATTACTTCTTACACAGAAAAAAAATTATTGTCTTACATCTGAATTACCATCAAAATGATAGTAAAAATAAATAAAATAAAAATGACTATCATTTCCAATTAAAAAATAATTTAAATAATTTGAATCAATTAATTAATTTAGAAATTAATTTAAAAAAAAATTGAATCAATAACATTTTTAATTGAATATTTTTTTTTAAATTTGAATTTGAAAATTTTGATAATATTTTTTTCTGTGTATTTGTGTTAGCACTCCCGTTTTGCTCCATACAAAGCATCATGGCTTCAATTCCCGTTTAGATTGGAGACCATAAAAATGAATTTTCAGTGGTGATCGGACGGACCTCAATCTCGGTGATTGGGTCAACAATGCGTACAGACCCAATCCCATTCTCTCTAGGGATACATAAAACGAAAATCAACTTGGAATAATCGAATTTTTGCAATATAAAAGACGAAGTCGACTTTTTGTAATTTTAAAAATCGGATTTTAATTTTTTTTCATACACTTCATACACAGAAAAAAAATTATTTTCTTACATCTGAATTACCATCAAAATGATAGTAAAAATAAAAATGACTATCATTTCCAATTAAAAAATTAATTTGAATCAATTAATTAATTTAGAAATTAATTAAAAAAAAATTTAATCAATAAAATTTTTAATTGAATATTTTTGTTTTAAATTTGAATTTTGAAAATATTTTTTTTCTGTGTATTTGTGTTAGCACTCCCATTTTGCTCCATACAAAGCATCATGGCTTCAATTCAAGTTTAGATTGAACACCATAAAAATGAATTTTCAGTGGTGATCGGACGGACCTCAATCTCGGTGATTGGGTCAACAATGCGTACAGACCCAATCCCATTCTCTCTAGGGATACATAAAACGAAAATCAACTTGGAATAATCGAATTTTTGCAATATAAGAGACGAAGTCGACTTTTTGTAATTTTAAAAATCGAATTTTAGTTTTTTTTTAAATGGCTTCAAATCGATATTGTATAGTAACCAAAATCGTTTATTGTATTTTAACTAAAAAGTCGAAAAGTTCATTGGTGAATGTGATAATACCCACTTTATGATGAAAATCGATAGTCAGGACATTTACAGTACTTTTGCAATAAACGTAAAAGTCGAAAATCAAAATTTTTGAAATGGCCAAAAATCGAATATCGAAGTTTTCAAATTAAAAAAAAATCGAAAAATTTTTAAAAATTCCGAAAACTCAAACTTTTCCAATGTTCAATAATCGAATATAAAAAAATCGCCTTTTTGTTTGTCCAATATCGGTCTTTTAAAAATTTGAAAAAAAAAAATTTGAAAAAAAATAGTCGAGTATCGAAAATTTGACTTTTTCAAATTTTCAAAAATGCCGAAGAGTAAAGTTTTGAAAAAGTTTAATAGTCGAATATAAAAAAACGATTTTTTTCAATTTTGCAAAAGTCGATATAGGCCTTTTCAAATTTTGAAAAAAAAAAAAACAAATAATAAAATGGACTTTTGCAATTGTCGAATAATCAAGTATAAAAAAGTTGAAATGAATATAAAAAAAGACTGTTTCAATTTTTTTTTTCAAATTTTGAAAATATTAGACGGGATGACTTTGCAAAATCCCAAAAATTGAGTATCGAAAAATTTATATTTTCAAATTTTACAAATGTCGATGTATCAAGTTTTACAAAAGTCCAATAGACGAATATCAAAAAAATCGACTTTTTCAAATTTTGCAAAATTCAAAAAGTCGAATATCGGAATTTTCAAATTTTGAAAAAACAAAATTGAAAATACGACTTTTGCTAAGGTTGACTACTGGGCATTTTATAAAATTTTAAAAAGTTTTTTTACAGTACTCGATTATTCGACTATTGCGAAAGTCGACTTTTCCAATTCATTCAAAATTTTTAAAAAGTTGACATTTGACTATATAAAAAATAGACTTTTGCGGACACGATCTTTAAAAATTCGAATAGTAAAATGCCGCCTTTGAAGAAGGAAAGTCGGGGGTTTCTAATGTCGAAAAGTCATATATGGAAAAATCGAAAATTTTAAAATTTCGCAAAAGTCGGAAAATCCAAAAGCCAATTTTTTAAAAATACTGCAGTATCAACGTTTGCCAAAACCGAATAGTCAAAATTGAAAAAAAGACTAAAAGTCGGCTTTTTGATGTCATTATTTTTCAAATTTGAAAAGAAGATTAGGAATTATCTTCTTTTCAAATTTGAAAAAAAAAAAAATCGAAAAGTCTACATTTTCAATTGTTGAATAAACAAATATGGAAATTGTGACTTTTTCAATTAAAAAAAAATGCCGAAGAGTCAAATTTTAGCAAAGTCCAATATTCGAATATCAAAAAATCGACTTTTCCAAATTTTACAAAAGTAGATTTTTTAAAAAGTCGAATATCGGCATTTTCAAGTTTTGAAAAATATATGAAAAGTCGACTTTTGCTAAAGTAGATTTTTTGAAAATTTTGAAAATGAAGATTATTCGATATTTGACTATTCAACATTTGCAAAAGTCGACTTTTCGATTTTTTTTTCACAATTTGAAAAAGTCGATATTCGTCTAGAATATGCAAAAATTTACCTTTGCGGAAACGATTTAAAAAAATCGAATGTCAATTTTTTAAATTTGGAAAAAAATCGAGAAGTCTACTTTTTACAATTGTCGAATAATCGAGTATCGAAAATTGGACTTTTTCAAATTTAAAAAAAAAATCCTAAGAGTCATGTTTCGAATTTTCCAAAATGCAAAAAGTCGATTTTTTAAAAAGTCAAATATTGTTTTTTTGTTTTGTTAAATTTGAAAAAGTCGACATTCGACTACAATATGGAAAAAACATCTTTTGTCGAATAATCGAGTATTGAAAATTTGACTTTCAAAATTTTAAAAAAATCCGAAAAGTCAAGTTTAGAAAAAAAATCGCTAAAGTAGACTCTTGGTCTTATTTTTTTTTAATTTGAAAATGTCGATATTTCGAGTCAAATCTCGATATATGCAAACTTCGACACTTCGATTTTTTGCAAAATTTTAAAAAATCGATATTCGACTAGAATATCGAAAACGATTTTTTAAAAGTCGATTGTCGACTTTTTCAAATTTTGAAAATAAACGAAATTTGCAATTTTCCAATAATCAAATATCGAAAAATCGACTTTTTCAAATTTAGCAAAAGTCGGAAAATAAAAAAGTCAATTTTTTAAAAAGATTGATCAGTCCAAAATCGATTTTTGGAAAATAGTCGAAATTGAAGAAAAGTCTAAAAAAAACGGTTTTTCATTACAATTCCTGGGAGCCACCGTTTTTTTTATCGATCTTTGCAATCATTGCTACTAGTTGGTTCCTATTCTTGAGTTCCAGTAGTCCATAATTGTCTACGATTGAGTCGACTAATAGACTTTTGATGGGGGACCAAAAAAAAAATCCAAACTCCTATAATCGGCTTTTGCAAGTTCCTAATTTTAGAAAAATTGTATCCGTGTAAAAATTTAAAAGTCGAAATTTCCAAATTTGCAAAAGTCGAGTTTTTGATTACAACTATTACTCGTGACCCATAGGCTAGCGATACAAAAATTGGAAATTCGACTTTTCTACGAACTTTATAATCGCCTTTTTGTCAAAAAAAAGTCGAAATGAAAGTCGTGTTTAAAATTCGTTTAATCGACTTTTAGACTTAAAAAAAATGAATTTGAAAAAATGCCGAAGACAAGTTTTGCAAAACCCCAATTGATGAATACCAAAAAAATCGACTTTTCGAAATATTGCAAAGTTAATTTTTCAAAAAAAGTCGAATATCGGTTTTTTTAAAATTGAAAAGTCGAATATTGACTTTTCACATTAATAAAAAAGCCGATTGAAAGGGGAATGTGATTTGGAAAATTTTATGCAGACAATATAAAAAAAGTTGAATTTCGGGACGTCTAAAGTCGGTACTTCGATGATAACAAAAATCGACTTTTTCCAAAATATTTAAAAGTCAAAAAGTCGTTATTTTCAAAGAAAACCAAAAAGTTGATTTTGAATATTCGAAGGTCAAATTTTCTAATTTTTTTCAAAAAGTCGAATATTTCTGCATAAACTTAAAAAAACTGAAATTCGGCACGTCGAAAGTCGGTACTCCGATGATAACAAAAATCGACTTTTTCAATTATTTTAAAAATCATTTTCCAAAAAAAAGAAAAATAAGTCCCAAAAAGTTGATTTCGAACATTCGAAGGTCGATTTTTCTAACATTTGTCAAAAAATCGAATATGCCAAAGTTGACTTAAAAAAATGAAAAAGTCTGATTTTCGACTCCCATTGCATGATGTTCGACATTAAAAGTCAAACAGTCGATATTAAAAAAAAAAAAAAAACCCCCCAAAAGTTAATTTCGAATATTTTAAATTTTCCAAAAGGTAAAAAATTTCTGCAGACAATTAGAAAAAAAAAATTGAAATTCGGGACGTATAAAGTCGGTACTCTGATGATAACAAAAATCTACTTTTTCCCCAAAAAAAGTCAAAAAGTCGATATTTCTGAAAAAAAAACAAACGTTTATTTCGAATGTTCGAAGGTCGACTATTCTAAATTTTGTCAAAAAGTCGAATATTTCTGCAGCCAATTAAAAAAGTTGAAATTCGGCACGTCTACACAGAAAAAAAATTCCGTAGTTAAACTAACGCTAAATTTAACTTATTTTTATTGGAAAGAAAGTTGACTTAAAAAAATGGAAAAGTCTGCTTTTCGACTCCCATTGCATGATGTTCGATATTAAAAGTCAAACAGTCGATATTAAAAAAAAACCAAAAGTTAATTTCGAATATTCTAAGGTCGATTCACCAATGTGGTATCACAATGGACTGAATAGTCTAAGTGAGCCTGATACATCGGGCTGCCACCTAACCTAACCTAACCTAAGGTCGATTATTCTTAATTTTCCAAAAAGTATAAAATTTCTGCAGACAATTAAAAAAAAAATGAAATTCGGGACGTATAAAGTCGGTACTCTGATGATAACAAAAATCGACTTTTTCCACAAAAAAAAAATTTTTAAAGTCAAAAAGTCGGTATTTCTGAAAAAAGTTGATTTCGAATATTCGTAGGTCGATTTTCTAAATTTTGTCAAAAAGTCGAATATTTCTGCAGACAAAAAAAAATGAAATTCGGCACGTCTAAAGTCGATACTCCGATGATAACAAAAATCGATTTTTTCCAAAATATTTTAAAAGTCAAAACGTCGATATATTTTCAAAGAAAATCCAAAAAGCTTACGTCGTATATTCAAAGGTTGACTTTTCTAAATTTGCCAACAAATCGAATAAGCCAAAAATAACTTTAAAAAATTGAATAGTCTGTTTTTAGATTCCCATTGTAATCTCTACTATAAGTCCCTAGACTTTTCAAATTAAAAAAAAAAACCGATTGAAAAAAGTCAAACAGTCGGTATTTCTGAAAAAAAGTTGATTTCAAATATTCGAAGGTAGATTATTCTACATTTTTTAAAAAAGTCGAATATTTCTGCAGACAATTAAAAAAAATTGAAATTCGGCACGTCTAAAGTCGATACTCCGATGATAACAAAAATCGATTTTTTCCAAAATATTTTAAAAGTCAAAACGTCGATATATTTTCAAAGAAAATCCAAAAAGCTGCAGCCAATTAAAAAAGTTGAAATTCGGCACGTCTACACAGAAAAAAATTTCCGTAGTTAAACTAACGTTAAATTTATCTTATTTTTATTGGATAGAAAGTTGACTTAAAAAAATGGAAAAGTCTGCTTTTCGAATCCCATTGCATGATGTTCGATATTAAAAGTCAAACAGTCGATATTAAAAAAAAAACCAAAAGTTAATTTCGAATATTCTAAGGTCGATTCACCAATGTGGTATCACAATGGACTGAATAGTCTAAGTGAGCCTGATACATCGGGCTGCCACCTAACCTAACCTAAGGTCGATTATTCTAAATTTTCCAAAAAGTAGAAAATTTCTGCAGACAATTAAAAAAAATGAAATTCGGGACGTATAAAGTCGGTATTTCTGAAAAAAAGTTGCTTTCGAATATTCGTAGGTCGATTATTCTAAATTTTGTCAAAAAGTCGAATATTTCTGCAGACAAAAAAAAATTGAAATTCGGCACGTCTAAAGTCGATACTCCGATGATAACAAAAATCGATTTTTTCCAAAATATTTTAAAAGTCAAAACGTCGATATATTTTCAAAGAAAATCCAAAAAGCTTACTTCGTATATTCAAAGGTTGACTTTTCTAAATTTGCCAACAAATCGAATAAGCCAAAAATAACTTTAAAAAATGGAATAGTCTGTTTTTTGATTCCCATTGTAATCTCTACTATAAGTTCCTAGACTTTTCAAATTAAAAAAAAAAAAACGATTGAAAAAAGTCAAAAAGTCGGTATTTCTGAAAAAAAGTTGATTTCGAATATTCGAAGGTAGATTATTCTACATTTTTTAAAAAAGCCAAATATTTCTGCAGCCAATCAAAAAAGTTGAAATTCGGAACGTCTAAAGTCGATACTCCGATCATAACAAAAATCGACTTTTTCCAAAATATTTTAAAAGTCAAAACGTCGATATTTCCAAAGAAACCCCAAAAAGCTGATCTCGTATATTCAAAGGTTGACTTTTCTAAATTTGTTAAAAAATCGAATAAACCAAAAATGACTTTAAAAATGGAAAAGTCTGTTTTTAGATTCCCATTGTAATCTCTACTATAGGTCTAATATTCAATATTATCTTCAAAGTCCTGATGAAAAACTTATGTGGTAAATAAAAAGAAATGTCTAACCGTCAACATTTTCAAAAAAAATCGCCATTTGATCCTCAATACAATCCCTAGAAAAACAAAAAATGCCAAATTTTCCAAAAAAAAAAAATATATGGAATCTTTTTTTCTTATATCTCAACTGGAAGGGATTTCCCCTAGAAATAATTCAAAAAATTTCACCAAAATGAAGAATATGTTGTGGTGGATAAAAATAAATATCGAAAAATATCCAAAAAACCTCCATCTTTTGATTTTCATTACAATCCCTAGACAAATAAAAAAAAAAGAGTCGAGTTTTCTAAAAAAAAAAATATAAACTATTATAGTTTCTTATATACCGACTGGAAGGGATTTCCCCTTAGAGACAATGCGAAATTATGCCCATGCTCCCCAATACAATTTCGTTATATATAACACTGATTAGCTATAGTTATTAAAAATAATTAAAAAAAAAAGAAAACAACCCTCACCAAAAATTAATAAAACTAGAATGTATCTATGTTGAAACAAAAGCCCTTATAAATTTAATTAAAAATATCAAATATAGAACATAAAAAATATAAATTGAAAATGAGTAAAAGAAATAATAGTTTTGTATAACAAAAAAAAAATTGGTTCACACAAAAATGAGAAATTGATTTTGTGATTGTTGAATGACTACGATTAAGCCCAAAGTACTGTAAACAAAAAAAACTGAATCAATTAAAATTTGAAAAATAAAAAAAACACACACACACACAAAATATGAACATCAACAGAAACACAAATGCCAAAATAAAATAATAAAAAAAAAAACAAGTAATAAACAAATATAGAATCAATGAAATTTCAAACTTGTGCATAAACTAAACAATTTTAGCTCGAAACTAAAATGAAACAAGAATGAAGGAAATCTAAACAATCACACACAGATACTCAATCTGAGATACATGGAACAACTACATCCACTCACACACATAGCCATAGATTTGTATGCCACAAAATCATAGAACTACATATAAACGAAAGACAAGTAACATGAAATCGAAAATCTTAACTAAATAAATGTTTAAAGAAAAGAAAAAATATGTAAGCAAAGTGTTTTTTGGGTAAATCTTCGATTTTGCTGAAAGGTAAGGAAAGGCTAAAGTCGGACAAAATTGACTACATATAAAACAGGGCTCCAAAACTCAAATCCCTTGGAGTGCATATATCCAACTGATCAGTGTTTCTCGGTGATTCCAGGCCCTTACTCCAAACCCCTGAATTGTTGTAAAGTTTTTGCCGGAATTATTCCAAATTTGGTTGAGTATTGTTTGTCTTTATAAGGTGTAAGATATTATTCACCCCTAAAAAATACCGAACTATAAATGTTACCCCTAAAAATCCCCCCAACGTGAAAAAACCCCTAAATTTGGGTGGAAACCCCCAACTAGCCAACAATGATTCAACTTCAGTTTTGCTAAATCGTTTATTTAAAAAATCAAATTAAATTTCTTTTTCAAGTTTAGTACAAAATTCAGGAAAATATTCAGTTAGGCTTTCGCTTTTCCAAATCCGAATTGCCGGGCCTCACGCTTGACACCTGCCATCAGATTTTGTACAGCCACCTTGTCCACCTTCTTCGCCGCAGAAAGCCAGTTTGCCTTGAACTGCTGCTCGTCCTTAGCAGTTTTTTTTGGTCTTCTTTAAGTTCCGCTTGACAATAGCCCAGTATTTCTCAATTGGACGGAGCTCTGGCGTGTTGGGAGGGTTCTTGTCCTTGGGAACCACCTGCACGTTGTTGGCGGCGTACCACTCCACTAATGGCAAGATGCCAAATCCGGCCAAAACAGTACGGAACAACCGTGTTTCTTCAGGAAAGGCACGTTTATTCAAACACTCTTTCACGTAAATTTCTTGGTTGACAGTCCCGGAAGCTATGAAAATGCTGCTTTTCAAGCCACAGGTACAGATGGCTTGCCAAACCAGATATTTCTTTGCGAACTTTGACAGTTTTATGTGCTTGAAAATATCTGCTACCTTTCCCCTTCCTTTTGCCACATAAAACTCCTGTCCCGGAAGCTGCTTGTAGTCGGCTTTGACGTAGGTTTCGTCGTCCATTACCACGCAGTCAAATTTCGTCAGCATCGTCGTGTACAGCCTCCGGGATCGCGCTTTGGCCGTCGTATTTTGTTTATCATCGCGATTTGGAGTCACTACCTTCTTGTAAGTCGATAGTCCGGCTCGTTTTTTGGCTCGATGCACGGTTGTAGACGATACACCCAGCTTATTTGCGGCATCTCGGAGAGAGAGGTTAGGGTTTCGCTTGAAACTACCGGCAACTCTCTTTGTCGTCTCAGCGGCTTCCGGTTTTCGATTTCCCCCCGATCCAGACTTCCTGGCTGTCGACAAACGTTCCCCAAACACTTTAATTACTTTGTAACGGTTGATTTGGCAACTTTTAGCGATTTTGCCAGCTTTGCGTGCGAGTAGCTCGGATTTTCGCGAAGCGCGAGCAAAATTTTGATACGCTGCTCTTCTTGCTTGGACGGCATTTCGAGAACTGAAGAGTGAATTCCAAAATCAAAATAGAAGCAACATTCTACACACACACCTTCAAAATGAGGGGTGTTCAGGTTTTTTAAATGCAAAATTGAAAGAAATACGTCAAGTTTATATTGACCAAATTTTGACCGTATCACCCTTTACACATTTATTCCAATGACACTTAATTTTATTGTTTACAAGTCTACAAAAGTATTTTGATCTATTGAATTCAGAAATATAGCTATTGGTGGTGGAATTCAAGCGCAATACTGAGATCGCTGTATATTTGACTGGATAACCAAAAGTGTCCCTCGTCAGATCCTAGCAGCATTTTTGAATCACACACACACGGTTGCCTCTCGAGCCAAAAATTTTGAGAAAAAAATTTACCCAAAACCTACCAAACAAATATATATTATTTTGCAAAGTTTTATTTCTATAAAACAAGTAAGGAAAGTCTAAAGTCGGGCGGTGCCGACTATATTATACCCTGCACCACTTTGTAGATCTAAATTTTCGATACCATATCACATCCGTCAAATGTGTTGGGTGCTATATATAAAGGTTTGTCCCAAATGCATACATTTAAATATCACTCGATATGGACAGAATTTGATAGACTTTTACAAAATCTATAGACTCAAAATTTAAGTCGGCTAATGCACTAGGGTGGAACACAATTTTAGTAAAGAAATATGGGAAACATTTAAATCTGAAGCAATTTTAAGGAAACTTCGCAAAAGTTTATTTATGATTTATCGCTCGATATATATGTATTAGAAGTTTAGGAAAATTAGTGTCATTATTACAACTTTTCGAGTAAGCAGTGGCGATTTTACAAGGAAAATATTGGTAGTTTGACCATTTTTGTCGAAATCAGAAAAACATATATATGGAACCGATTTCAATCAAATTTGGCACACATGACTATATTACTAATTGTACTCCTAGTGCACAATTTCAACCAAATTGGGCCAAAACAATGGCTTCAGGGGCCATATAAGTCCATATCGGGCGAAAAATATATATGGAAGCTATATCTAAATCTGAACCGATTTCAATCAAATTTGGCACACTTGACTATACTACCAATTGTACTCCTTGTGCAAAATTTCAAGCTAATCGGGATAAAACTCTGGCTTCTGGGTCCATATAAGTAAATATCGGGAGAAAGATATATATGGGAGCTATATCTAAATCTGAATCGATTTCAACCAAATTTGGCGCGCATAGCTACAATGCTAAATCTACTCCCTGTGCAAAATTTCAACCAAATTGGGCCAAAACTCTGGCTTTTAGGACCATATTAGTCCATATTGGGCGAAAAATATATATGGAAGCTATATCTAAATCTGAACCGATTTCAATCAAATTTTGCACACTTGACTATACGACTAAGTGTTATGTTTGTACAAAATTTCAAGCAAATCGGTATAAAACTCTGGCTGCTGGGTCCATATTAGTGCATATCGGGTGAAAGATATATATGGGAGCTATATCTAAATCTGAATCGATTTCAACCAAATTTGGCGCGCATAGCTACAATGCTAATTCTACTCCCTGTGCAAAATTTCAATTAAATCGGAGTTAAAAATTGGCCTCTGTGGTCATATGAGTGTAAATCGGCCGAAAGCTATAGATTGGAGCTATATCTAAATCTGAACCGATTTCAATAAAATTTGGCACACTTCACTACACTACTAATTGTACTCCCTGTGCAAAATTTCAACCAAATTGGGTTAAAACTCTGGCTTCTAGGACCGTATTAGTACATATCGGGCGAAAGATATATATGGGAGCTATATCTAAATCTGAACCGATTTCAACCAAATTTGGCACGCATAGCAACAATGCTAATTCTACTCTCTGTGCAAAATTTCAACTAAATCAGAGTTAAAAATTGGCCTCTGTGGTCATATGAGTGTAAATCGGCCGAAAGCTATAGATTGGAGCTATATCTAAATCTGAACCGATTTGAACCAAATTTGGCACGCATAGCTACAATGCTAAGTATACTCTCTGTGCAAAATTTCAACCAAATTGGGGTAAAACTCTGGCTTCTGGGACCGTATTAGTCCATATCGGGCGAAAGATATATATGGGAGCTATATCTAAATCTGAACCGATTTCAATAAAATTTGGCACACTTGACTATAGTACTAATTGTTCTTCTTGTGCAAAATTTTAAGCAAATTAAAGTAAAACTCTGGCTTCTGGGGCCATATAAGTCCATATCGGGCGAAATATATATATGGGAGCTATATCTAAATCTGAACCGATTTCTTCCAAAATCAATAGGGATCTATTCTGAGCCAAAACACATACTTGTGCCAAATTTGAAGACGATTGGACTAAAACTGCGACCTAGATTTTGATTACAAAATTGTGTTCACGGACAGACGAACAGACGGACATGGCTATATCGACTCAGGAGCCCACCCTGAGCATTTTTGCCAAAGACACCATGGGTCTATCTCGTCTCCTTCTGGGTGTTGCCAACATATGCACTAACTTATAATACCCTGTTCCACAGTGTGGAGCAGGGTATAATAAAATGTTGACAAATTTTTTTATGGAAATAAAAGTTTGACAACATTTTCTATAGATATACAAATTTGACAAAACTTTCTATAAAAAAAAATTGTGTGCTTTATAGAAATAAAATTGCGACAAAATTTGCTAAAGAAATAAAATTGTGACAAAATTTTCTATAGAAATAAAATTTTGACAAACTTTTCTATAGAAATACAATTTTGACAAAATCTTCTATAATAATCAAATTTTGATAAAATGTTCCATAGAAATAAAATTTTGACAAAATTTTCTATAGAATAAAATTTTGACAAAATTTGCTATAAACTTAACATTTTGAAACAAATTTCTATGGAAATAACATTTTGACAAAATTTTCTATAGAAATAAAATTTTGACAAAATTTTCTATAGAAATACAATTTTGACAAAATTTTCTATAGAAATACAATTTTTACAAAATTTTCTATAGAAATAAGATTTTGATAAAATTTTCTAAGAATTAAAATTTTGACAAAATTTTCTATAGAAATAAAATTTTGACAAAATTTTCTATAAAAATAAAATTTGGACAAAATTTTCTATAAAAATAAAATTTTGACAAAATTTTCTATAAAAATAAAATTTTGACAAAATTTTCTATAAAAATAAAATTTTGACAAAATTCTACTCGCTGTGCAAAATTTCATGTAACTCGGAGTAAACATTTGGTCCCTGGCGTCATAGGAGTGTAAATCGGGCGAAAGCTATATGTAGGGGCTATATCTAAATCTGAACCGATTTCAACCAAGTTCGGTGTGGACATTTATAATGTTAATTCTACTCCTTGTGCAAAATTTCACGTAAATCGGAACAAAAGATTGGCCTCTGCGAACATAGGAGCGTAAATCGGGCGAAAGCTGTACATGAGAGCTATATCTGAACATGAACCGATGTGAATGATATTTTGCATTTACGAGACTCACAAAATATTCGATTATACGAAATGGGAAGAAGATCGGTTGATAAATACGTCATTTCTGACCAGATCGGTTATAAATATATATGGTTATATATATGACAGCTATATCTAAATCTGAACCGATATATATGGCAGCTACATCTAAACCTGAAACGATATATATATATATATATATATATATATATATATATATATATATATATATATATATATATATATATATATATATATATATATATATATATATATATATATATATATATATATATATATATATATATATATATATATATATATATATATATATATATATATATATATATATATATATATATATATATATATATATATATATATATATATATATATATATATATATATATATATATATATATATATATATATATATATATATATATATATATATATATATATATATATATATATATATATATATATATATATATATATATATATATATATATATATATATTACATGTTAGCCTGATACCGAAACAGGCAGCCAGATCTATACAAAAGGCTGTGGAAAGGTTCATTCGCCCGAACCGAAACATGTACAGTCCAGGCGTGTATAGATTTGTATCTGGCGTTTTCTTTTCAATGGCTCTATTAACCATGTTCCTTAATCTATATCTGTCCATAAAGCTCGAAAAATAATTGTATAATTATATATATATATATATATATATTATATATATATATATATATATATATATATATATATATATATATATATATATATATATATAACAGAATTTTTCGAGGTATTTATAGCAATTACTCTAAAAAGGGGGCGTAGCCCGCCCATTTTATCTAAAACCTATTTTTTTATAACTACAAATCTACTCACCAAATTTTGTGAAGCTAATTTTGTGGGAAGTATTTTTTGCCGCTAAAATCGTGATTTCGCCCATAGTGCATTGGCAAGTACCACAATCCAAATAGTTCGCTTGTGGATGACATTCTTTACGCAATCCATGGTGGAAGGTACATAAGATTCGACCTGGCCGAACTTAATAAGTATATACCTGTCAATTTTCTTACTTCACCAAAGCAGAGTTCAATGACGTGTCAGTAGTTGGATAAAAGTGAGCTAAAAGTTCTAGTTGTAGCCTTTATCCTCCAGACACATTTTTATAAGAAATAACATAACTATTCTGTCCATATGAAATTCTACTCGACTTTTTCATTAGTTTAGATATTATTGTTGTTTGTTTATCTTGTTTTTGTTTTTTGTTTTCATAACTTTGGGAAATGTGGAAAAACTTTTTAAGACGAACGAAAACGAAAGGTTATAGTGTCGGATAACATGGTGTTATCGGTGCCCTGAAAATGGCCCCCATGGAAATGAGTCCCAACCATTATATGGGGAAAAAGAAAATTTTTTGAAAAAAAAAGAAAACAACATTTGGATGCAAGCGAATCCTAATTACTTATGTGAAGCATTACTAAACATTTAGTTTGTGAGAAATGTACCAGGGTATACAGCCCAACGATCAAGCCTGAATCTTATATACCCTTAACCATGGATTGCGTACAAAATATTACCAAAGACCATCCACCTCAATCGATTTTTTCGGGCGTTGCCAAGGTATCTTAAACCACCTTCTTAACATAGATTTGTACATTGTAAGTTATTCCATAAAGAGTAAATTACAACCGTTCCAATATGAAAGGTTTTTATTCAAAGTCTACGAAAGGGTTTTATTCAATGACCGTTTAACTTCTCCCTTAATGAACTAAGTATCTCACTTAAGTCTAATGAAATTATTTTCCTATTACATAAACATCATAGAATTTACCTCCATTACTTGAGTGGAGGTATTAGCATTGACATCTTAGACATTTTCCTCGTTTGGCCATTTGTTATGGAATATTATGAATTTTTTTATGTTTGCTTGTGTTTTTTTTTTGCTTCTCTCAGGCCTGTCAACGGCAACAGGAATTTATTAATATCTTTTTAATATTTTCTTTACCTTTTGTCCTTAAGAAAACACTTAGTTAGTAGCAGAACTTTACCTTTGTTTACTTCCAATCAACAATAATCAGCATGATGGAAGGACTATTTGACACGGGGCAATAAATGATGGAATGATTACCGGAGAGGCGGCAAAAAGAAACAAAAAAAAAAAAGAAACGTAATAAAATTCTTTAATAAAATAAGAATTCTCATCTATTTTGGAAATAAATAATACAACGTAAATAACTCTAAATATTACTGCATCATGTAATACTTGTAGCAATGGAATTATTGAGGGGTGTGTCAAGGATCCAACATAAAAAAGTTATCTAATAATTGAAAATTGGGGCATAGGAGGATTGTGGCTACAATAATTTGTGTATTATTATATCCCATGCATTTGTCATCAGAGTTATAAATGAATTGCCAAAAATAGAATCTGACCATAGCAAAGTCATTCTTCGGCTTAAGTAACTTACTCACTAGACAAAATTTTTTAAAAATGTTATCTATTTCGAAAATTTTGTCAAAATTTTATTTCTATAAATAAACTTATTTCTACAGAAAATTTTGTCGAAATTTTATTTCTATAGAAAATTTTGTCAAAATTGTATTTCTATAGAAAATTTTGTTAAAATTTTATTTCTATAAAAAAAATTTCTCACAATTTCATTTCTATAACAAATTTTCTCAAAATGTCATTTCTATAACAAATTTTCTCACAATTTCATTTCTATAGAAAATTTTGTCAACAGTTTATTTCTATAGAAAATTTTGTCAAAATTTTATTTCCATAGAAATTTTTGTCAAAATTTTATTTCCATAGAAATTTTTATCAAAATTTTATTTCTAGAGAAATTTTGTCAAAATTGTTTTTCTAAAGAAAATTTTGACAAAATTTTATTCCATAAAAAAAAATATTTTTTTGTTATTTTTTTAGAAAAATTTAGCAAAATTTTTTTCTATAGAAAATTTTATTTCTGTAGAAAATTTTGTCAAAATTTTATTCCTATAGAAACTTTTGTCAAAATTTTATTTCTATAGAAAATTTTGTCAAAATTTTATTTCTATAAAAAAATTTGTCAAAATTTTATTCTAAAGAAAATTTTGTCAAAATGTTATCCCTAGAAAAAATTTTGTCAAAATTTTTTTTCTATAAATAAACTTATTTCTACAGAAAATTTTGACAAAATTCTATTTCTATAAAAACTTTTGTCGAAATTGTATACCTATACACATTTTTTTTTTAATTTTATTTCTAAAGAAAAGTTTAAAAATTTTAAAATTTATTGCCAAAGAAAAGTTTGTCACAATTTTATTTCTATAGAAAATCTTTTCAAAATTTTATTTCTTTAGAATATTTTGTAAAATTTTGTCAAAAATTTATTTCTATAGAAAATTTTCAGAAAATTTTATTTCCATAGAAAATTTTGTCAAAATTTCATTTCTATAAAAAATTTTGTCAAAATTTTATTTCAATAGAAAATTTTGTTAAAATTGTATTTCTATAGAAAATTTTGTCAAAATTTTATTTCCATAGAAAATTTTGTCAAAATGTTATTTCCATAGAAAATTTTGTCAAAATTTTATTTCTATAGAAAATTTTGTCAAAATTTTATTTCTATAGAAAATGTTGTCAAAATTGTATTTCTATAGAAAACTTTGTCAAAATTTTATGTCTATAGAAACTTTTTCAAAACTTTATCTCCATAGAAAATTTTGTCAAATTTTTTTTCCATAGAAAATTTTGTCCAAATTGTATTTCTATAGAAAATTTTGTCAAAAGTTTATTTCTATAGAAAATTTACACCTACACACATTTTTTTAATTTTATTTCTAAAGAAAAGTTTGTCAAAATTTTATTGCTACAGAAAGTTTTGTCAAAATTTTATTTCTATAGAAAATCTTTTCAAAATTTTATTTCTTTAGAATATTTTGTAAAATTTTATTTCTATAGAAAATTTTGTAACAATTTTATTTCTACAGAAAATTTTGTCAACATTTTATTTTAATTTTGTCAAAATTTTATTTCCATAGAAAATTTTGTCAAAATTTTATTTAAAAAGAAAATTTTGTCAAAATTGTATTTCCATAGAAAATGTTGTCAAAAATTTTATTTCTGTAAAAAATTTTGTCAAAATTTTATTTCTATAGAAAATTTTGTCAAAATTTTATTTCTATAAATAAACTTATTTCTACAGAAACTTTTGTCAAAATTTTATTTCTATAGAAAATTTTGTCAAAATTTTATTTCTATAGAAAATTTTGTCAAAATTTTATTTCTATAGAAAAATTTGTCAAAATTTTATTTCTATAGAAAATTTTGTCAAAATTTTATTTCTATAGAAAAATTTGTCAAAATTTTATTTCTATAGAAAACTTTGTCAAAATTTTATTTCTATAAAAAATTTTGTCAAAATTTTATTTCAATAGAAA
The DNA here is from genome assembly GCF_050003625.1 of Haematobia irritans. Lineage (NCBI taxonomy): Eukaryota > Metazoa > Arthropoda > Insecta > Diptera > Muscidae > Haematobia > Haematobia irritans. The sequence continues at coordinate 8,421,372 of NC_134400.1, forward strand.
ATTTTGTTAAAATTGTATTTCTATAGAAAATTTTGTCAAAATTTTATTTCTATAGAAAATTTTGTCAAAATTTTATGTCTATAGAAAATTTTGACAATTTTTTTCCCAATGAAAATTTTGTCAACATTTTATTTCTATAGAAAATTTTGTCAAAATTTTATATCTATAGAAAATTTTTCCAAAAATTTATTTCAATAGAAAATTTTGTTAAAATTGTATTTCTATAGAAAAATTTGTCAAATTTTTATTTCTATAGAAAATTTTGCCAAAAATTTATTTCTACATATAAACTTATTTCTACACAAAATTTTGAAAAAATCATATTTCTATAGAAACTTTTGTCAACATTTTATACCTATAGTTTTTTTTTTAAATTTTATTTCTATAGAAAATTTTGTCAAAATTTTTATTTCTATAGAAAGTTTTGTCAACATTTTGTTTCTATGGATACAACATAGAAAATTTTGTATGTTGTTAGATAGAGAAAAAAGCTAATATACCACATCACCAGCCTGTACCACATTTGCTGCACTCACCCTATATCTATAGAATTTTTTTAATTTTATTTAAATTTTATTTGTTTCTTATAGAAATTTTGTTTTCTATAAAAAAAGTTCAATTTTTCTATTTTTATACAAAATTTTGTCCAAATTTTATTTCTGTAAACAAATTTTGCCAAATTTTATTTCTATAGAAAATTTTGTCAAAATTTTATTTCTATAGAAAATTTTGTCAAAATTTTATTTCTATAGCAAATTTTGTCAAAATTCTATTTCTATAGAAAATTTTGTCAAAATTTTATTTTGATAGAAAATTTTGTCAAAAATTTATTTCCATAGAAAATTTTGTCAAAATTGTATTTCTATAGATACAAAATAGAAAATTTTGTATGTTGTTAGATAGAGAAAAAAGCTTATATACCACATCACCAGCCTGTACCACATTTGCTCTCACCCCATATCTATAGAATTTTTTTTAATTTTATTTAAATTTTATTTATTTCTTATAGAAATTTTGTCAAAATGGGTTTCCCATATTTCTATAGAAACTTTTGTCAAAATTTTGTCAAAATTTTTATTTCTATTGAAAATGTTGTCAAAATTTTATTTCCACAGAAAATTTTGTCAAAATTTTATTTCCACAGAAAATTTTGTCAAAATTTTATTTCTATAGAATATTTTGTACCTAAAGAAAAGTTTGTCAAAATTTTATTTCTATAGAAAATTTTGCCAACATTTTAGTCTTAGAGACAAATTTTTCTAGATTTTATTGCTATGGAAAATTTTGTCAAAATTTTATTTCTATAAGAAATTTTGTCAAAATTTTATTGCTATAGAAAATTTTGTCAAAATTTTATTTCTAGGAAAAATTTTGTCAAAATTGTTTTTCTATAAAAAAATCATTTTTTTTATACAAAATTTTGTCCAAATTTTATTTCTATAAATAAATTTTTCAAAATTTTATTTCTAATGAAAATTTTGTCAAAAATTTATTTCTGTAGAAAATTTTGTCAAATTTTTATATCAATAGAAACTTTTGTCAAAATTTTATATCAATAGAAAATTTTGTTAAAATTTTAAATCTATAGGGAATTCTGTCAAAATTTTATTCTTAAATTTGTATTGTTTTATTATAATTTTGTCTAGATGTTATTGCTATAGAAAATTTTCTTACATAAAAAAATGTATTTCTAAAGAAAAGTTTGTCACAATTTTATTTCTATAGAAAATCTTTTCAAAGTTTTATTTCTTTAGAAAATTTTGTAAAATTGTATTTCTATAGAAAATTTTGTAACAATTTTTTTCTATAGAAAATGTTGTCAAAATGTGTTTTCTCAATAGCTTCCAAATGGTCTTTGCGTTGGCTGAGCGAATAAACTTTACAAAAAGAGAATGGAATCAGAGACTGATATTAATATTTTTCAATTTTTCCAGAATCTTCAAAATCTCCAAACGGTTTAAAACCTAAAAAAATCGACTCATATTTGGCAGCAATTTTTGTCGTAACCCTTTTTAAAAGCTGCCTGATTGCTCTGGTAATACTTTTTGTTTTTTTGGCTGAACTGACTGACATCCCTACTATGCAACGAACCAGAAGCAATGGAAAGTCCTCCCCTCCAAAAAAAATGCAAAAAACAAATCTCCTAAAAGAAAGCCTCTGAAAAGGTGTATGGCCCCTTTCATCGTTGTGATACTTAACTGTTACCATGTCTGACACGGTACTTTACCCAAGTGATCCATCGAACAGATGTCTGTAATTGAATTTCGTTTGTGTGGTGAAACGCTGAACAAATATGCAAAACCGTAAAAACGAGAAATCCTTCACATTTGTGTGGCTGAATAAACGACACAGTAGATGAAAAACAAAAAAACGCCAACGACGGCTTAAGGATGGGTAATCCTATAAAAATACAGACAGCAAATATGGCAAGAATTTAATGCGTGTTTTGTGTTCATCTATGTGAGGCTATGCTGTGGTGGCATTTTGCCAATGAACTTCCTCTGAATAAAATAACGACATGAATTCAATGAAAAAAAAAATCAAAAGGGAAAAATGGTTAAAGAAAATTTGCTTTAACGTTAACAATCAAACAATTTTTGTTTTGATAGAAATAAAATTTTCTATAGAACTCAAATTTTGACAAAATTTTCTATAGAACTAAAATTTTGATAAAATCTTCTATAGAAACAAAATTTTGACAAAATCTTCTATAGAAATAAAATTTTGACAAAATTTCCTTTATAAATAATATTTTGACAAAATTTTCTATAGAAAAAAAAATTTTGATAAAATTTTCTATAGAAACAAAATTTTGATAAAATTTTCTATAGAAACAAAACTTTGACGACAATTTTCTATAGAAATAAAATTTTGACGAAATTTTCTATAGAACTACAATTTTTATGAAATTTTCTATAGAACTACAATTTTTATGAAATCTTCTATAGAAATAAAATGTTGACAAAATTTTCAATTGAAATAAAATTTTGATAAAATCTTCTATAGAAGTGAAATTTTGATTAAATCTTCTATAGAAATAAAATTTTGACAAAATTTTCTACAGAAATAAAATTTTGACAAAATTTTCTTTAGAAGTAAAATTTTGACAACATTTTCTACCGAAATAAAATTTTGACAAAATTTTCTTTAGAAGTAAAATTTTGATGAAATCTCCTATAGAAATCAAAATTTGACAAAATTTCCTTTAGAAATAATATTTTGACAAAATTTTCTACAGAAATAAAATTTTGATAAAATTTTCTATGGAAATAAAAATTTGATAAAATTTTCTATAGAGATAAAATTTTGAAAAATATGTCTATAGAAATAAAATTTTGACAAAATTTTCTATAGAAATAAAATTTTGACAAAATTTTCTATAGAAATAAAATTTTGACAAAATTTTCTATAGAAATAAAGTTTTGACAAAATTTTCTATAGAAATAAAATTTTGACAAAATTTTCTATAGAAATAAAATTTTGACAAAATTTTCTATAGAAATAAAATTTTTAGAAAACTTCCTATAGAAATAAAAATGTGACAAAATTTCCTTTAGAAATAATATTTTGACAAAATTTTCTACAGAAATAAAATTTTGACAAAATTTTCTATAGAAATAAAATTTTGACGAAATTTTCTAAAGAAATAAAACTTTGACAAAATTTTCTATAGAAATAAAATTTTGATAAAATCTTCTATAGAAATAAAATTTTGATGAAATCTTCTATGGAAATAAAATTTTGACGAAATTTTCTATAGAAATAATATTTTGATGAAATCTTCTATGGAAATAAAATCTTGACGACATTTTCTATAGAAATAAAATTTTGATAAAATCTTCTATAGAAATAAAATTTTAATGAAATCTCCTATAGAAATAAAAATTTGACAAAATTTTCTTTAGAAATAATATTTTGACAACATTTTCTACAGAAATAAAATTTTGACAAAATTTTTTTTAGAAATAAAATCTTGACAAAATTTTCTACAGAAATAAAATTTTGATAAAATTTTCTATAGAAACAAAAATTTGGTAAAATTTTCTATAGAGATAAAATTTTGAAAAATATGTCTATAGAAATAAAATTTTCTATAGAAATAAATATTTGATAAAATTTTCTATAGAACTAAAATTTTGAAAATTTTTCTATAGAAATACAATTTTGACAAAATTTTCTATAGGAATAAAATTTTGACAAAATTTTCTATAGAAATAAAATTTTGTCAAAATTTTCTATAGAAATAAAATTTTGACAAAATTTTCTATAGAAATAAAATTTTGACAAACGTTTCTATAGAAATAATTTTTTTATAAAATTTTCTATAGAAATAAAATTTTGACAAAATGTTCTATAGAAATAAAATTTTGACAAAATTTTCTATAGAAATAAAATTTTGACAAACTTTTCTATAGAAATAATTTTTTTATAAAATTTTCTATAGAAATAAAATTTTGACAAAATGTTCTATAGAAATAAAATTTTGACAAAATTTTCTGTAGAAATAAAATTTTGACAAAATTTTCTATAGAAATAAAATTTTGACAAAATTTTCTATAGAAATAAAATTTTGACAAAATTTTCTATAGAAATAAAATTTTGACAAAATTTTCTATAGAAATAAAAATTTGACATAATTCTCTATAGAAATAAAATTTTGACAAAATTTTGTAATAGAAATAAAATTTTGACAAAATTTTCTATAGAAATAAAATTTTGACAAAATTTTGTATAGAAATAAAATTTTCAGAAAATTTTCTATAGAAATAAAATTTTCAGAAAACGAAATTTTCTATAGAAATAATGTTTTGATGAAATCTTCTATGGAAATAAAATCTTGACGACATTTTCTATAGAAATAAAATTTTGACAAAATTTTCTATAGAAATAAAATTTTGATAAAATCTTCTATAGAAGTAAAATTTTGATGAAATCTTCTATAGAAGTAAAATTTTGATGAAATCTCCTATAGAAATAAAAAATTTATAAAATTTTCTTTAGAAATTATATTTTGACAACATTTTCTACAGAAATAAAATTTTGACAATTTTTTTTTAGAAATAAAATCTTGACAAAATTTTCTACAGAAATAAAATTTTGATAAAATTTTCTATAGAAATAAAAATTTGATAAAATTTTCTATAGATATAAAATTTTGATAAAATTTTCTATAGAAATAAAATGTTGACAAAATTTTCTATAGAAATAAATATTTGATAAAATTTTCTATAGAAATAAAATTTTGACAAAATTTTCTATAGAAATAAAATTTTGATAAAATTTTATATAGAAATAAAAATTTGACATAATTTTCTATAGAAATAAAATTTTGACAAAATTTTCTATAGAACTAAAATTTTGACGAAATTTTCTATAAAAATAAAATTTTGTCAAATTTTCTATAGAAATAAAATTTTGACAAAATTTTCTATATCAATAAAAATGTGACAAAGTTTCCTTTAGAAATAAAATTTTGCCAAATTTCCTATAGAAATTTTTGACAACAAAAATTTCGATAAAATTGTCTATAGAAATAAAATTTTGACAAAATTTTCTATAGAATAAAACTTCGACAAACTTTTCTTTATAAATAATTTTGAATGATGATGTTCCCCGTGAAAGAGTAACATTATGATCTTGAAACATGTTTGAGGTGATCATATCCCTTCTCTGAATAAGCATTTCATCTCTTCCCATATATACTTCCAATAAAATTTCTATGTCCTTATTGACGTTGTCATGACCATTGCTGGTGTTCACCTCAACCAACAAAGCTACTCATTACTCGTAAAATCATAATAAAAGTGGAAAGGCTCTTGTGTAGACTGCATCTTCGAATTGCTCGTGATGAGCATCTGTACAAATGCCAATACTTGAATGACAGAACAATTTTTGCAAGCATTGCTCCAAGGAATATTAACTTCTGCTGGTATTTGTTCATTTGCGTTCCCTTTGATTGTGCCACTACTCCATCTAAAATAACAAAACAATCGAGGTGTATTTGGCTATTATCCTTGTTGTCAATAACATCAGGCGAAACAGCAGAGGCCAGTTGCCAACACATTCACTGATTGACAAAGACTCTAAAGGACGGACAAATAACATTTGAGACCAGTAGCAACCAGCAGCTTATATTGCAGTGAGAACAATGGTCTCATCTTGCATATACTTCGTAGTGGCACTTAGGATGAGAGTGTGTGTGTGTGTCTTTGTTGGTATTTATGTTTTAGGGAAGGCATTGTAAATTTATTTATTAAAATTAAAATTAAAGTAAAATTACAGCCGAAAACTTTCAAAATGTTATTTCTATTAGAACATTTTCTGAAAATTTTATTTCTGTAGAAAATTTTGTCAAAATTTTATTTCTATTGAAAATTTTCAGAAAATTTTATTTCTATAGAAAATTTTCTGAAAATTTTATTTCTATAGAAAATTTTATCAAAATTTTATTTCTATAGAAAATTTTGTTAAAATTTTATTTCTATAGAAAATTTTGTCAAAATTTTATTTCTATTAAAATTTTTGTCAATATTTTATTTTTATAGAAAATATTTTCTAAATTTTATTTCTATAAACAATTTAATCAAAATTTTATATGTGTAGAACATTTTGTCAAAATTTTATTTTTACAGAAAATTTTGTCAACATTTTATTTCTGCCGAAAATTTTGTCAACATTTTATTTTTATAGTAAATATTGTCAAAATTTTATTTCTATAGAAAATTTTATAAAAATTTTATATCTGTAGAAAATTTTGTCAAAATTTTATTTCTGTAGAAAATTTTGTCAAAATTTTATTTCTGTAGAAAATATGGTCAAAATTCTATTTCTATAGAAATATTTCGTTTTTGTATAAATGTTTATCAAAATTTTGCACAAAGTTTTATTTTTGTAGAAAATTTTGTCAATTTTTTTTCCATAGAGAAATTTTCTAAAAATTTCATTTCTACAGAAAATTTTGTCAATTTTTTTTTCTATAGAAAATTTTCTCAATATTTTATTTCTATAGAAAATTTTCTCAAAATTTTATATCTAAAGAATATTTTTGTGAAAATTTTACTTCTATAGAAAATTTTGAAAAATTTTATTTCTATATAAAATTTTTTAAAAATTTTATTTCTATAGAAAATTTTAGACTTCTACTTATCGAATTACCCCAAATGACACCTCTAATATGGATGGCTGAGATCCCTCATATAACAAAGATAATCTTCATTATCATCACCTCCATCATCATCATCATCCACGGTAGCATAACAACACAAGAGTATGTGGTAATGCCATAGCTATTCACGTGCCAACCATGGTCGCCTTTTGTCTGTTGGGGCATTACCCAGAACAAGTCATCCACATAAAATCACAGGAATCTCCGGCACGTAATAGTCTCTCACACATACATATATTGTTGGTTTGTTTGGTGGATCTAAGGATGTTGTTATGACTAGCATACAATGTAAAGACATTGTAGAAATTTAACAAAAAAAATTATCACCCAAGGAGAACGTGAAAAAAACGAAACAAAATCACCATAAATAACAATACGCGACAAATACAGCAGCCACTCATATTATTAAGGCTTTATTCTGGCAATAGAAAAAATAAAAATAGAGCTATAGAATGTTAGATCAAGCGTGAAGGTACTTCAAATGATGGTTGGTGGTAATGAGCTGCAATTGTAGTTCACCATGAAAAATGATGAACTTTAAGAAGAGCATTGTATTTTTTTTTATCAAATCGCAAAATATTTAATATTAAAGGTAAAAGACATTAGGGTGTATTGAAAAAAAATGGAAAATTTGTAGGAAAATCTAAAGAGCAATGGGACTCTCCCCATTGTAAAATTTTTTAATTAAACTTTAAAGACATCTGTGAGTCAACATTTGTAGGTTTCCACTACATCCATACTAAACCTAATCTTCCCTAAGTAATGGTACAAATGGCGGTCACAAAACTGAACTGAAAAAGTTACACAAACTTAATCGGATGACAAACGGCTCTTTTACATTAAATTTTTGTTTAGCATTTTTCCAAGAGGATTTCCTCTTAGTCTAAGTTTTATTTTGCTACTTAATATAAATAAAACGTAAGTTTTCAAAAAAAAAAAAACAACAACAACAACAAACTTTAGTCTTAAAACTTTAAGTAAGGATAATTCTTAAAGTGAAAAAATAAAGTAGCCCAGTTTTTTTCGTATTCCTACAGAAAAAAAAAACTTTTTTTGAATGGTAACAAGCAAAAATGCATTAAACAGGATATGAAAAAAGCCTTGATGTTGATGCACCACCAACTCACACAATGAACCAGTCACCACCACCAAAACATTGTCTCCGCTCTTTAGTGGTTGTAAAAAACCCCAAAGGCGTTTATGGCTTTTACTTTGCGTTTTTTTATCACTGCCATGCCAGCAAGCAAATCAAGCATAAATGTGAAAACTAGCGACAGAAAAAAAAAACGATTCGTTTGCAACTGAACTTAATCAGGCAACGGATACAGATGAAAGGTTTAATGAATGTCATTCATAGTGAGCACTGGTACCTCCACATGCATTAAAGATCTCTACGACAACATGGTGAGGTGTGAGGCAAGGACATGGAAAATCCTAAAGCAATGGCATATGAACTTATTTTGCTTAGTCATTGGAATTTGCATTTCACCATGTGCTGCAAGAATTTTTGCATCATAGATGTGACTCTTCAAAATCAACATTATCACAGCATACGTTGAGAAATGATTTTTTTGGATTTTTTGTATAGGGTAAGAAATGTACAAAAAAGACAAAATTTCAATTTGACAAATATTAAATTACCTTGATTTTCTTTAGAAATACAATTCTGACAAAATTTTCTATAGAAATAAAACAAAAAATTTTTTCTACAAATAAAATCTTGACAAAATTTTCTATAGAAATAAAATTTTCAAAAACATTTTCTATAGAAATAAAATTTTGACAAAATTTTCTATAGAAATAAAATTTTGATAAAATTTTCGATAGAAATAAAATTTTGACAAAATTTTCTATAAAAATAAAACAAAAAAATTTTTATACAAATAAAATGTTGACAAAATTTTCTATAGAAATAAATTTTTGACAAATTTTTCTATAGAAATAAAAAAAAACAATTTTTTATACAAATAAAATGTTAACAAAATTTTCTATAGAAATAAAATTTTGACAAATTTTTCTATAGAAAAAAAATGTTGACAAAATTTTCTATAGAAATAAAATTTTGACAAAAACTTCTATAGAATTAAATGTTTTACAAAATTTTCTATAGAAATAAAATGTTGACAAATATTTCTACAGAAATAAAATTTTGACAAAATTTCCTATAGAAATAAAATTTTGACAAAATTTTCTATAGATATAAAATTTTGACAAAATTTTCTATAGAAATAAAATTTTGACAAAAGTTTTTATAGAAATAAAATTTTGACAAAATTTTCGATAGAAATAAAATTTTGACAAAATTTTCTATAGAAATAAAATGTTGACAAAATTTTCTATAGAAATAAAACTCTGACAAAATTTTCTATAGAAATAAAATTTTGACAAAATTTTCTATAGAAATAAAATTTTGACAAAATTTTCTATAGAAATAAAATTTTGACAAAATTTTCTATAGAAATAAAATTTTGACAAAATTTTCTATAGAAATAAAATTTTGACAAAATTTTCTATAAAAATAAAACCCTGACAAAATTTTCTATAGAAATAAAACTCTGACAAAATTTTCTATAGAAATAAAATTTTGACAAAATTTTCTATAGAAATAAAATTTTGACAAAATTTTCGATAGAAATAAAATTTTGACAAAATTTTCTATAGAAATAAAATTTTGATAAAATTTTCGATAGAAATAAAATTTTGACAAAATTTTCTATAGAAATAAAATTTTGACAAAATTTTCTATAGAAATAAAACAAAAAATTTTATATACAAATAAAATGTTGACAAAATTTTCTATAGAAATGAAATTTTGACTAAATTTTCTATAGAAATAAAACAAAAAATGTTCTATAGAAATAAAATTTTGACAAAATTTTCTATAGAAATAAAATTTTGACAAATTTTTCTATAGAAATAAAATGTTGACGAAATTTTCTATAGAAATAAAATTTTGACAAAATTTTCTATAGAAATAAAATTTTGACAAAATTTTCTATAGAAATTAAAACAAAAAATTGTCTATAGAAATAAAATTTTGACAAAATTTTCTATAGAAATAAAATTTTGACAAATTTTTCTATAGATATAAAATGTTGACGAAATTTTCTATAGAAATAAAATTTTGACAAAAATTTCTATAGAAATAAAATTTTGACAAAATTTTCTATAGAAATAAAACTCTGACAAAATTTTCCATAGAAATAAAATTTTGACAAAATATTCTATAGAAATAAAATGTTGGCAAAATTTTCTATAGAAATAAAAATCTGACAAAATTTTCTATAGAAATAAAATTTTGACAAAAGTTTCTATAGAAATATAATTTTGAAAAAATTTTCTATAGAAATAAAATTTTGACAAAATTTTCTTTAGAAATAAAATTTTGACAAAATTTTCTATAGAAATAAAATTTTGATAAAAATTTCGATAGAAATAAAATTTTGACAAAATTTTCTATAGAAATAAAATTTTGACAAAATTTTCTATAGAAATAAAACAAAAAATTTTTATAAAAATAAAATGTTTACAAAATTTTCTATAGAAATAAAATTTTGACAAAATTTTCTATAGAAATAAAACAAAAAATTTTCTATAGAAATAAAATTTTGACAAATTTTTCTATAGAAATAAAATGTTGACGAAATTTTCTAAAGAAATAAAATTTTGACAAAAATTTCTGTAGAAATAAAATTTTGACAAAATTTTCTATAGAAATAAAACTCTGACAAAATTTTCTATAGAAATAAAATTTTGACAAAATATTCTATAGAAATAAAATTTTGACAAAATTTTCTATAGAAATAAAATTTTGACAAAATTTTCTATAGAAATAAAATTTTGACAAAATTTTCTATAGAAATAAAACAAAACATTTTATATACAAATAAAATGTTGACAAAGTTTTCTATAGAAATAAAATTTTGACAAAATTTTCTATAGAAATAAAACAAAAAATTTTCTATAGAAATAAAATTTTGACAAATTTTTCTATAGAAATAAAATGTTAACGAAATTTTCTATAGAAATAAAATTTTGACAAAATTTTCTATAGAAATAAAATTTTGACAAATTTTTCTATAGAAATAAAATGTTGACAAAATTTTCTATAGAAATAAAATTTTAACAAAATTTTCTATAGATATAAAATTTTGACAAAATTTTCTATAGAAATAAAATTTTGCAAAAATTTTCTATAGAAATAAAATTTTGTAAAAATTTTCTATAGAAATAAAATTTTGACAAAATTTTCTATAGAAATAAAATTTTGACAAAATTTCCTATAGAAACAAAATCTTGACAAAATTTTCTATAGAAATAGAACTCTGACAAAATTTTCTATAGAAATAATATTTTGACAAAATTTTCTATAGAAATAAGATTAAAAAAAATCTATATAAGTAACATATTTGATTTTTTACAGTTTGGTAGATTATTGGTAAATTTTTCTTGAAATTTTGGTATTATTTTGGTAGCTTACAGCAACAAGGGAAAATTACAAAAAGGAAGAACTTACCCATAATGGACATTGATAGTATGATCTGAAATGAGAATTAAAATTTTTAAAGATGTTGACTTAATATTGACTTTAAAGAAAATTTAGTCAAAATTTTATATTTAATAGGAAAAGTTTTTATAGCAAAATGTTGCCAAAATTTTATTCTTCGAGAAACTTTTGTCAAAATTTTATTTTTAGGGAATATCTTGTTAAAATTTTATTACAATAGAATTTTTGTCAAAATTTAATTTCTATAGAAAATTTTGTCAAAATTTTATTTCTATGGAAAATTTTGTCAAAATGTTATTTCTATAGAAAATTTTGTCAAAATTTTATTTCTATAGACAATTTTGTCAAAAATTTATTTCTATAAAAAATTTTATTAAAATTAAATTTCTATAGAAAATTTTGTCAAAAATATATTTCTATAGAAAATGTTATGAAAATTAAATTTCTATTGAAAATGTTATTTCTATGGAATGTTTTGTCAAAATTTTATTTCTATAGAAAATGTTGTAAAAATTTTATTTCGATAGAAAATGTTGTAAAAATTTTATTTCGATAGAAAATTTTATAAAAATAAATTACTATAGAAAATGTTATTTCTATTGAAAATGGTGTCATTTTAGTTCTATAGAAAATTTGGCAAAATTTTATTTCGATAGAAAATGTTGTCAAAATTTTATTTCTATAGAAAATTTTGTCAAAATTTTATTTCTATAAAAAATTTTATTAAAATTAAATTTCTATAGAAAATTTTGTCAAAAATATATTTCTATAGAAAATTTTATGAAAATTAAATTTCTATAGAAAATGTCTTTTCTACAGAATGTTTTGTCAAAATTTTATTTCTATAGAAAATGTTGTAAAAATTTTATTTCGATAGAAAATTTTATAAAAATAAATTTCTATAGAATATGTTATTTCTATTGAAAATTTTGTTAAAATTTTATCTCTGTAGAAAATGTTGTCATTTTATTTCTATAGAAAATTTTATCAAAATTTTATTTCTAGAGAAAATGTTGTCAAAATTTTATCTCTGTAGAAAATGTTGTCATTTTATTTCTATAGAAAATTTTATCAAAATTTTATTTCTATAGAAAATTTTGTCAAAATTTTATTTCTATAGAAAATTTTATCAAAATTTTATTTCTATAGAAAATTTTGTCAAATTTTTATTTCTATGAAAATTTTGGTAAAAGCTTTTAATTCTATTTTGAGAAAATGTTATCAAAATTTTATTTCTATTTTGAGAAAATTTTGTCAAAATTTATTTCTATAAAAATATTGTCAAAATTTTATTTCTGTAGTAAATTTCGACAAAATTTTATTTCCATTTTGAGACAATTTTGTCAAAATTTTATTTCTATTAAAAATGTTGTGAAAATTTTATTTCTGCAGTAAATTTTCTCACAATATCATTTCTATTAAAATTTTTATCAGTTTTTTATATAGATATTTTTTCAAATTTTTTTTTCTATGGAAAATTTTGTCACGTTTTATTTCTATAAAAATTTTGTTAAAATTTTATTTCTATAGAATTTTTTTTAAAAATTTTATTTCTGAAAAAAGTTTTGTCAAAATTTTATTTCTATAAAAAATTTTGTCAAAATTTTATTTCTATAAAAAATTTTGTCAAAATTTTATTTCTATAAAAATTTTGTCGAAATTTTATTTCTATGGAAAATTTGTGACGTACCTCTTATTTGGAGTGGAATATTTTGTGAAATCTACCACAACATCAAGAATTCTACCAATCTACCAAAAAGCAATAAATCTATTCTAAAAACGTATGAAATGCAACCCTCGTCCGTTTTAAAGGGATTCAAGTTCATATCGTTCTGTAGGACATCCTTTCTTGCTTTGCCATATTGCCATTTGAAGTCCCTTCTTTTTCTTCTTGTATTATATTTCTTTCCTTCTGCATTAACCTGGAAAGGCTCCTTCTATGTATAAAGCCGTTCCTTCTTACCCATGAATATTTCTAATTTTACCAACAAAATAGTCTTCCCCTCTATAGAAAATTTTGCCTTATTCTGTATTATCTATAGAAAAATTTTGTCCAAACTTTCTATTTATAGAAAATGTTGTGGAAAATTTCGTTCGAGTTATTAGATTTTTTCCTGTGTACAACCGAATTAAAAATTTTCCCAATTTTTTTTTTTTAATTTTCTTATTAATAATCCCCAAAATTTATTTAGCTCAAAACACGGTTTTAATTTATTTCCCACTCCATTTGCCGGAATAATTATTTCTTTGTTTCTTATCTAAGAGCATATAAAACTCATTTACCTTAAAAAAAAATAACATAATTATGTTTTGTAAATTTGACTATAGTCTAATTTATGGTTTGTTTTTATCTCATCTGCTTTTTTAATTTATTCAAATTAAATATTAACCGACAAAAAAAGTGTAAAAGAACAAAAGGGCTCCATTAAAATCATTAGCACCCCATGAGACTCTTATCCACTTGATTGCAGTTAAAATGGTGGAAAACAAATTCGAAAAGCAAACTTGAAGGTCTCAAGGGAAACTAGTCAAAGGTTACATCGTACTAAAAAAAACAACAAACATAAATTAGAAGGAAACAACAGCATTAAATCTGGCCACAACGTGGCTTTTATAGCCTCCATTATATTTTCAATAATTTTAAGAAAAAACAAAAAGGCAAAACGTATAAAAATGTCGGTGTATGAATGACGGATTTCCCGATTCGGCCTATATGAAGGCTATACCAAAACATGGACCGATATCGATCATCATCAGAACTTGACCTGCTTGCAGACAAAAAACCCCATTTCAAAACGATAGCTCCATTATTAAAGGCTGTAGCGGGATTACAACAGACAGAAAAACGAACAGACGGACATCGCTAGATCGTCTTAGAATTTCTCCCTGATTCTGTGTACAGTCAGAAATCGAAATTTCGATGGCCAAAATTAAATCGAGTATAAAAATTAAATCGCGGATAGAATTTATTTTTAATATAACATTTTGGAAACTGGAATATCAGCTATTGAAAGATTTTCGCCAAAATTTTATTTTATTATTCCCATGCATGGGTAACGTGAAATCTCTGGTGTAGAAAACACATTAGAATTTCATTATTTTACCTTTGTTCACTCTTTACCCGATTGTCCAGTTTGAATCGAGTATGAGTTATATTAATTATACGACACGAAGTACTGCCATCATATGAAAAGCCTACATATCAAACTCTCTATTAATTATACGACACCCTGACAAATTTTGACAAAATTTTCTTAAGAAACAAAATTTTGACAAAATTTTCTATAGAAATAAATTGTATATAAAATTTTCTATAGAAATAAAATTTTGACAAAATTTTCTATGAAAATAAAATTTTGACAAAATTTTCTATGAAAATAAAATTTTGACAAAATTTTCTATGAAAATCAAATTTTGACAAAATTTCATATAGCTAGAGGATCGGTTTATATATCAGAAAATCGCTCGAGCCATAAGCCATATTTGGAACATCTCTTAATGGCACTTATGTAGTAAAGTAGGGAATTTGTCTACATGAGAGCTTTACAAAAACTCGGCTGATAAACACGGTTGCCACATCTGGCAGAATTCTACAAAAGATGGTAGATTTTTCACTGTCTACCATAGATTGGTAGTTATCTTGATGTTTTGGTAAATTTTGTAAAATATTCCTGTCCACCTAAGAGGCACTTCTCCAATTTTCTATAGGAGTAAAATTTTGACAAAATTTTCTATAGAAATAAAATTTTGACAAAAATTTCTATAGAAAATTTTGATAAAATTTTTAATATAAATAAAATTTTTAAAAATTTTTTAATAGAAATAAAATGTTGACAAAATTTTTAATAGAAATAAAATTCACCTGTTTTAGAGTATTGTTACCTATTTTAAGATTATTCTTATTTTTAAGTCATTTCTGCTTGAGGTCATAAAAACAACAATCAATATAAAAATTTGACAAAAGTTTCTATAGCAATAAAAGTTTGACCAAAATTTCTATAGTAATAAAATTTTAACAAAATTTTCTATAGTAAAAAAATTTTAACAAAATTTTCTATAGAAATAAAATTTTAACAAATTTTTCTACAAAAATAAAATGTTGACGAAATTTTCTATAGAAATAAAATTTTGACAAACTTTTCTATAGATAAACAATTTTGACAAAACTTTCTATAGAAATAATATTTCGAAAAGATTTCCTCTCGAAATAAAATGTGGACAAAATTTTCTATATCAATAAAATTTTTATAAAATTTTCTATAGAAATAAAATCTGCAAAAAAATTTTGATAAAATTTTTTATAGAAATAAAATGTTAATAAACTTTTCTATAGAAATAAATTAAAATCCTAATTGGCATAAATAATATTCTCATATAAATATTACAAAATTTTGATAAAATTTTCTATGGAAATAAAATGTGGACAAAATTTTCCATAGCAATAAAATTTTGACAAAATTTTCTGTAGAAATGAAATTTTAACAAAATTTTCTATAAAAATAAAATTTAGACCAAAATTTCTATAGAAATAAAATCTGAACACAATTTTCTATAGAAATAAAATTTTGACAAAATTTTCTATAGAAATAAAATTTTGATAAAATTTTCTATAGAAATAAAATTTTGAAAAAAAAATTTCTACAGATATAAAATTTTAACAAAATTTTCTGTGGGAATAAAATTTCGATAAAATTTTCTCTAAGAGTAAAGTTTTGACAAAATTTTCTTTAGAAATAAAATTTAGACAAAATTTTCTTTAGGAATAAAGTTTTGGCAAAATTTTCTATATGAATAAAATTTAGACAAAATTTTCTCTAAGAATAAAGTTTTGACAAAATATTCTATATGAATAAAATGTAGACAAACTTTTCTATAAGAATAAAGTTTTGAAAAAATTTTCTATATGAATAAAATTTCGATAAAATTTTCTCTAAAACTAAAGTTTTGACAAAATTTTCTATAGAAATAAATTTTAGACAAAATTTTCTCTAGAAATAAAGTTTTGACAAAATTTTCTATATGAATAAAATTTAGACAAAATTTTCTCTAAGAATAAAGTTTTGACAAAATTTTCTATAGAAATAAATTTTAGACAAAATTTTCTCTAGAAATAAAGTTTTGACAAAATTTTCTCTAAGAATAAAGTTTTGACAAAATTTTCTATAGAAATAAATTTTAGACAAAATTTTCTCTAGAAATAAAGTTTTTACAAAATTTTCTATATGAATAAAATTTAGACCAAATTTTCTCTAAGAATAAAGTTTTGACAAAATTTTCTATATGAATAAAATTTTGACAAAATTTTCTATAGAAATAAATTTTAGACAAAATTTTCTCTAGAAATAAAGTTTTGACACAATTTTCTATATGAATAAAATATCGATAAAATTTTCTCTAAGAATAAAGTTTTGACAATTTTTTCCATAGCAATAAAATTTTGACACAATTTTCTGTAGAAATGAAATTTTAACAAAATTTTGTATAGAAATATAATTTTGAGCAAAATTTTTATAGAAATAAAATCTGAACACAATTTTCTATAGCAATAAAATTTTGATAAAATTTTCTATAGAAATAAAATCTGGAAATAAAAGTTTGATAGAATTTTCTATAGAAATAAATTAAAATGCAAATTGGCAAAATTAATATTCTGTAATAAATATTACAAAATTTTGATAAAATTTTCTATAGAAATAACATTTTGACAAAATTTTCTATAGAAATAAAATGTAGACAAAATTGTCCATAGCAATAAAATTTTGAAAAAAAATTTCTACAGAAATAAAATTTTAACAACATTTTCTATAGAAATAAAATTTTCTCTAAAAATAAAGTTTTGACAAAATTTTCTATATGAATAAAATTTAGACATTTTCTCTAAGAAAAAAGTTTTGACAAAATTTTGTATAGAAATAAATTTTTGACAAAATTTTCTCTAGAAATAAGGTTAGGTTAAGTTAGGCTATGTGGCAATCCGATGTATCAGGCTCACTTACACTATTCAGTCAATTGTGATACCACAGTGATGAACTTCTCTCTTATCACTGAGTGCTGCCCGATTCCATGTTAAGCTCAAAGACAAGGGACCTCCTTTTTATAGCCGAGTTCGAACGGCGTTCCACATTCCAGTGAAACCACTTAGAGAAGCTTTGAAACCCTCAGAAATGTCACCAGCATTACTAAGGTGGGATAATCCACCGCTGAAAAACTTTTTGGTGTTCGGTCGAAGCAAGAATCGAACCCACGACCTTGTGTATGTAAGGCAGGCATGCTAACCATTGCACCACGGTGGCTAGGAATAAAGTTTTGACAACATTTTCTATAGCAATAAAATTTTGATAATTTTTTTCTATAGATTTTTTCTATAGAAATAAAATCTGGAAATAAAAGTTTGATACATTTTTCTATAGAAATAAATTAAAATGCTAATTAGCATAATTAATATTCTCATATAAATATTACAAAATTTTGATAAAATTTTCTATAGAAATAAAATTTTGATAAGATTTTCTATAGAAATAAAATGTGGACAAGATTGTCCATAGCAATAAAATTTTGACAAAATTTTCTATAGAAACGAAATTTTAACAAAATTTTGTATAGAAATATAATTTTGACCACAATTTCTATAGAAATAAAATCTGTACAAAATTTTCTATAGAAATAAAATTTTGAGAAAAATTCTATAGGAATAAAATGTTAACAAAAATTGCTATAGAAATAAAATCTGGACAAATTTTTCTATAGAAATAAAATTTTGACAAATTTTCTATAGAAATAAAATTTTTGATAAAATTTTCTATAGAAATAAAATTTCGATAAAAGTTTGATAAAATTTTCTATAGAAATAAATTAAAATGCTAATTGACATAATTAATATTCTCATCTAAATATTACAAAATTTTGATAAAATTTTCTATAGAAATAAAATTTTGACAAAATTTTCTATAGAAATAAAATGTGGACAAAGTTGTCCATAGCAATAAAATGTTAACAAAATTTTCTATAGAAACGAAATTTTAACAAAATTTTGTATAGAAATATAATTTTGACCAAAATTTCTATAGAAATAAAATCTGTACAAAATTTTCTATAGAAATAAAATCTGTACAAAATTTTCTATAGAAATAAAATTTTGAGAAAAATACTACAGGAATAAAATGTTAACAAAAATTGCTATATAAATAAAATCTGGACAATTTTTTCTATAGAAATAAAATTTTGACAAACTTTCTATAGAAATAAAATTTTTGATAAAATTTTCTATAGAAATAAAATTTCGATAAAAGTTTGATAAAATTTTCTATAGAAATAAATTAAAATGTTAATTGACATAATTAATATTCTCATCTAAATATTACAAAATTTTGATAAAATTTTCTATAGAAATAAAATTTTGACAAAATTTTCTATAGAAATAAAATGTGGACAAAGTTGTCCATAGCAATAAAATTTTGACAAAATTTTCTATAGAAACGAAATTTTAACAAAATTTTGTATAGAAATATAATTTTGACCAAAATTTTTATAGAAATAAAATCAGTACAAAATTTTTTATAGAAATAAAATCTGTACAAAATTTTCTATAGAAATAAAATTTTGAGAAAAATTCTATAGGAATAAAATGTTAACAAAAATTGCTATAGAAATAAAATCTTGACAAATTTTTCTATAGAAATAAAATTTTGACAAATTTTCTATAGAAATAAAATTTTTGACAAAATTTTCTATAGAAATAAAATTTTTGACAAAATTTTCTATAGAAATAAAATTTCGATAAAAGTTTGATAAAATTTTCTATAGAAATAAATTAAAATGCTAATTGACATAATTAATATTCTCTTATAAAATTACAAAATTTTGATAAAATTTTCTATAGAAATAAATTTTTGACAAAATTGTCTATAGAAATAAAATGTGGACAAAGTTGTCCATAGCAATAAAATATTGACAAAATTTTCTATAGAAATAAAATTTTGAGAAAAATTCTATAGGAATAAAATGTTAACAAAAATTGCTATAGAAATAAAATCTGGACAAAATTTTCTATAGAAATAAAATCTGGACAAAATTTTCTATAGAAATAAAATTTCGGTAACATTTGCTATAGAATTAAAATTTTGACAAAATTTTCTATAGAAATAAAATTCTAATTATACTTTCTATAGAAATAAAATTTTGACAAAATTTTAGAAATAAATTAAAATGCTAATTGGCATAATTAATAAAATTACAATAATTTTCTAAATTTACTTTTATTTGTTAATCTTTGGTTAGGAATGATTTTTGCCAATATTTGTTTTTAAATATCTGCTAACAAATGAGAGATATGTATACGGATGGACGGCCGCATTCCCGGAGCAGTAGGTTTTGAAAACCAAATTTGATCTTTTAACGTTTTATATAAAAACTGCAAATTTTTTGTGTATGTTAACTAGAGTTAAAGAAAGGGTTAAAAAATATTTTCGAAGAAGATAACCGCACTTCTTTGATATAAATCTGAACCCACATACTTAGAAATAATTTTTAAAATTGTTTAATATCTTCTAATAAATGAAAGATCTGTATACGGATGGACGGACATGCTCTTCCCGACGCAGTAGATTCGAAAAGCCAAATTTAATCTTTAGACATTTTATATAAATATTGAAAAACTTTTTTTTGTGCATATCCATTAGAAATAAATAAATCTCCATGAGGTTTTTGTTATGCGATTCTCCCCTTTGAAAATTAAATCTCTTCTATTTTCTCCACAACAATTTGGAAAATTGTTTATTTATTTTAAATATGACAATATTTACCAAGAAAAATTTGTTGAAAATCTGTTCAGGTGTCTGTCTATCGTCTTGCCTGAATGGCTTACTTTCAACGATTGTAGATTTTATACCATTAAATGTTCTTCTTCTCTGCCCTCAAGCTTTAAGCACACATTTCACTTTGTGTCAGAGGCGTCATTGCGTCATATGATGGACAATAAACAATAAAGGAAACGAAAATATCTAACAAATACTTTAAAAGGCTATAACGTGTTATAACAAACAAAAATAATAAATAAATAAATTGTATTTTGTGAATTTTGTGAAAATAAAAATAATAAAAACAAATAACATAATTCCAAGAAATTTTTTATTAAACAAAATGCTATATGAACATATATATTATTGCTTAACTTTATCTCTTAGGAAAAACAAATATTTTTTATTCCTTTGAAGTATAAGAGTAATTTCCCGCTAAGGAAGATATTGACTTTGTTTCACTTCACGTCGAGATTTCTTATGAAATAAATGGGTATCGTAGAGGCATACTTATTTTCCAGGGAAAAAGGTACCTGAACCATTTAGAAGGGGAAAATAATAAAAAGAAAAGGCCAGGTAAAATGTAAAACGAACCCAAGAACCTTGAATAAGTTAGCCGAGTATCACATAAAGTGATACTCGGTGTGGCCTTGATGAGTCACACTGAAAAAATATCACCAAAATATTTCCAAATAAAAATTTTGTTGAAATTGAAATGTAATCAATTATCAAATTAATTGTTTTACTTTTATTACTTTTATTTTATATTTTTTAATTAATTAAGTATTAATTTAAATAAATGAAATATATTTAAAAATTGAATTTTCCCAGTTTTCAAAATATAATACATAATTAAATGTTTTTATTTTAAATTTTTTATTACTGCTTTAATATTTTCATAAAATATGAATTCCTTGAATTGTACTAAATGACAAAATTCATTTTGGAGTAACATTGTGCTTAAAGTAATAATTTTAACACCCTGAATTAAATTTCTAGGTTATTCTTTAAACTCTCCCTCTTTCGATTGCCTCGTGTAACTCCTTTGCGAAAAAAATATTGCTTTTTGAGAGCAACAACAATTTCTTCAAAGCATCCAAGATTTATTTACTTTGCAGACATTATTAAATCATAAAATATTTAATGAACACTTATCTCCATTCCAGCATACGCACATTTCCTCATAAACATTGAGTTATTGTGGCCTTAAGAATTTCACTGCCATTTAAATTTCAACCACAACATAGTTAAATTATAAAGATAGCGATTATGCATAGAGAGCCTTGGCTTTAACGAATCTTAAATACACTATATCATGGGATATCGGAATAATCTATAGAAATACAATTTTGTCAAAAATTCTATATTAAAATAAAATTTCGACAAAATTTTCTATAGAAATAAAATCTTGGCAAAATTTTCCACATAAATAACAAAATTTTCCACATAAATAAAATTTTGACAAAATTTTCCACATAAATACAATTTTGACACAATTTTCTATATAACTAAAATTCTGACAAAAATTTTCCATAGAAACAAAAATGTCACAAAATTTATTATAGAAATAAAATTTTGACAAAAAATTTCTATCGAAATACAATTTTGAAAAAAAAATCCTATAGAAATAAAATTTTGATAAAATTTCCTATAGAAATAAAATTTTGATAAAATTTTCTATATAAATAAAATTTTGACAAAATCTTTTACAGTAATTAAATTTTGACAAAATTTTCTACAGAAACAACATTTTGAGAAAGTTTTCTATAGATATAAAATTTTAAAATAATTTTTATAACAAAATTTTCTATAGAAATAAAATTTTGAGAAAGTTTTCTATAGAAATAAAATTTTAACAAAATTTTTTATAGCAATTAAATTTTGACAAAATTTTTTATAGTAATTATATTTTGACAAAATTTTGTATAGAAATAAAATTTTAACAAAATTTTTTATAGCAATTAAATTTTGACAAAATTTTCTATAGAAATAAAATTTGGACAAAATTTTCTATAGAAATAAAATTTGGACAAAATTTTCTATAGAAATAAAATTTGGACAAAATTTTCTATAGAAATAAAATTTTGACAAAATTTTCTATAGAAATAAAATTTTGACAAAATTTTCTATAGAAATAAAATCTTGACAAATTTTATTACAGAAATAAAATTTTGACAAAATTTTCTATAGAAATAAAATGTCGATAAATTTTCCATAGAAATAAAATGTTAACAAAATTTTCTATAGAAATAAAATTTTGACAAAATTTATTATAGAAATAAAATTTTAACAAAATTTATTATAGAAATAAAATTTTGAGAAAAACTTCTATAGTAATAAAATCTTAACAAAATTTTCTATAAAAATAAAATTTTGACAAAATTTTCTATAGAATAAAATTTTGACAAAATTTTGTATCGAAATAAGGTTTTAACAAAACTTTCTATAGAAATAAAATTTAAACAAAATTTTGACAACATTTATTATAGAAATAAAATTTTGACAAAAATTTTCTATAGAACTAAAATTTTAACAAAATTTTCTTTAGAAATAAAATTTAAACAAAATTTTCTATAGAAATAAAATGTTGGCAAAATTTTCTATAGAAATAAAATTTTGACAAAATTTTCTATAGAAATAAAATTTTGACAAAATTTTCTATAGAAATAAAATTTGGCAAAATTTTCAATAGATAAAATTCTGACACAATTTTCTATATAAATAAAATTTTGACAAAATCTTTTATAGTAATTACATTTTGACAAAATTTTCTATAAAAATAAAATTCTGACAAAAATTTTCCATAGAAATAAAATTTTGACAAAATTTATTATAGAAATAAAATTTTGACAAAATATTCTATAGAAATAAAATTCTAACACAATTTTCTATAGAAAAAAATTTTGAGAAAATTTTCTATAGAAATAAAATTTGAATAAAAATTTCTATAGTAATAAAATTTTCACTAAATTTTCTATAGAAATAAAATTTCGACGAAATTTTCCATAGAAATAAAACTTTGACAAAATTTATTATAGAAATAAAATTTTGACAAAAATTTCATAGAAATAAAATTTTGATAAAATTCTCTATAGAAATAAAATTTTGAGAAAATCTTCTATAGTAATAAAATTTTAACAAAATTTTGACAAAATTTTCTATAGAACTAAATTTCGACAAAATTTTCCATAGAAATAAAATTTTGACAAAATTTATTATAGAAATAAAATTTTGACAAAAATTTCTATAGAAATAAAATTTTGATACAATTTTCTATAGTAATAAAATTGTAACAAAATTTTCTATAGAAATAAAATTTCGACAAAATTCTCCATAGAAATAAAATTTTGATAAAATTTATTAAAGAAATAAAATTTTGACAAAAATTTTCTATAGAAATAAAATTTTAACATAATTTTCTATAGAAATATAATTTTGACAAAATTTATTATAGAAATAAAATTTTGAGAAAATCTTCTATAGTAATAAATTTTTAACAACATTTTCTATAGAAATAAAATTTAGACAAAATGTTCCATAGAAATAAAATTTTCTATAGAAATAAAATTTAAACAAAATTTTGAGAAAAAATTCTATAGATATAACATTTTGAGAAAATTTTCTATAGAAATAAAATTTTGAGAAAATTTTCTATAGAAATAAAATTTTGACAAAATTTTCAATAGAAATAAAATTTTGACAAAATTTTCTATAGAAATAAAATTTTGACAAAATTTTCTATCAACATAAAATTCTGATACAATTTTCCATAGAAACAAAATTTTGACCAAATTTATTATAGAAATAAAATTTTGACAAAAATTTCTATCGAAATACAATTTTGATAAAATTTTCTATAGAAATGAAATTTTGATAAAATTTTCTATATAAATAAAATTTTGACAAAATCTTTTATAGTAATTATATTTTGACAAAATTTTCTATTGAAATAAAATGTTGGCAAAATTTTCTATAGAAATAAAATTTTGACAAAATTTTCTATAGAAATAAAATTTTGACAAAATTTTCTATACAAATAAAATTTTGACAAAATTTTCTATAGAAATAAAATTTTGACAAAATTTTCTATAGAAATAAAATTTGACAAAATTTTCAATAGATAAAATTCTGACACAATTCTCTATAGAAATAAAATTTTGACAAAATTTTCTATAGAATAAAATTTTGACAAAATTTTCTATAGAAATAAGGTTTTAACAAAACTTTCTATAGAAATAAAATTTAAACAAAATTTTGACAAAATTTATTATAGAAGTAAAATTTTGACAAAAATTTTCTATAGAAATAAAATTTTAACAAAATTTTCTATAGAAATAAAATTTAAACAATATTTTGACAACATTTTCTTTAGAAATAAAATTTTGACAACATTTATTATAGAAATAAAATTTTGACAAAATATTCTGTAGAAATAAAATTCTGACACAATTTTCTATAGAAATAAAATTTTGAGAAAATTTTATATAGAAATAAAATTTTGACATAATTTTCTATAGAATTAAAATTTGACAAAATTTTCTATAGAAATAAAATTTTGACAAAATTTTCTATAGATATAAAATTTTGACAAAATTTTCTATAAAATAAAATTTTGACAAAATATTCTATAAAAAAAATTTCTGACACAATTTTCTATAGAAATAAAAGTTTGACAAAATTTATTATAGAAATAAAATTTTGACCAAATATTCTATAGAAATAAAATTCTGACACAATTTTCTATAGAAATAAAATTTTGAGAAAATTTTATATAGAAATAAAATTTTGACATAATTTTCTATAGAAATAAAATTTCGACAAAATTTTCTATAGAAATAAAATTTTGACATAATTTTCTATAAAAATAAAATTTGACAAAATTTTTTATAGAAATAAAATTTGACAAAATTTGCAATAGAAATAAAATTTTGACAAAATTTTCTATAGAATAAAATTTTGACAAAATATTCCACAGAACTAAAATTCCAACACAATTTGCTATAGAAATAAAAGTTTGACAAAATTTATTATAGATATAAAAGTTTGACAAAATATTCTATAGAAATAAAATTCTGACACAATTTTCTTTAGAAATAAAATTTTGAGAAAATTTTCTATAGAAATAAAATTTTGGCATAATTTTCTATAGAAATAAAATTTTGACAAAATTTTCTATGGAAATAAAATTTGACAAAATTTTCAATAGATACAATTCTGACACAATTTTCTTTAGAAATAAAATTTTGACAAAATTTTCTGTAGAATAAAATTTTGACAAAATTTTCTATAGAAATAAGATTTTAACAAAACTTGTATATAGAAATAAAATGTTGGTAAAATTCTCTATAGAAATAATATTTTGATAAAATTTTTTATAGAAATACAATTTTGAAGATTACCTATAAGGCACAAAGCCAAAGTCTACCACAGTTCTATGATAGCAGCTATATTTTAATTGCCCAAAAAAACCAAAACAAACACCAAAATATATTTAAAAAAATGTCTGACACCATTAAAACTTCTTTTTTTATTAAGGATATATTTTACATTCAAGGCTTAATCTGAAGCTGAGGGTAATGCAATGGCATTGCAATTTTATCGTTTCAAGTGGCTTCTTTACTTTTGCTTTTTCTTGAGAGAATGATTGCAAACGAAGTAATTGCTTTTGAGAGTCCTTAACGTAACACCCTTCGTAAAAGGAACTACCTCAGCGACAGCCAAAGGAAACAAGAAATTATGGTCTAATATATTCATGCTGGCTGGATGGTGATAGTCGTTAAT
Organism: Haematobia irritans; assembly: GCF_050003625.1. Classification (NCBI taxonomy): domain Eukaryota; kingdom Metazoa; phylum Arthropoda; class Insecta; order Diptera; family Muscidae; genus Haematobia; species Haematobia irritans. The sequence continues at coordinate 8,447,620 of NC_134400.1, forward strand.
GGTGTTCGGTCGCCTATGGTCCATGGCGAACACCATTAGGGTCTTTATCTGAAACGCTAATAATCATGGTGAATTTTATTTTGTGTTTTTTTTTTGGTATTTCATCGGGACTAAATTTAATAATCTGTTAATGGTTATGTTTTTTTGTAGAAGAAATAAAACAGAAAAGAAATTTTTATGTAGTAAAAAATCTTTTGAAAACGTTTAATTTGACTTTTGATAAGAAACTGACTATAGGAAAAAAACACTTAGCTTATTGTGTATTAATTGGAAGTAATGCAACAGGACAATGATAAGATACTCGTGGTTAAAATAGGGCAATTAATTATTATTTTGCCAAAGTTTTATTACTATAGATTTTTTTTTAATTTTTGTCTACAAAAAAATTTTGTCAAAATTATATTTCTAAAAAAAAAAATATATTTCTATACAAATTTTTGTCAAATATTTATTTCTATAGAAAATTTTGCCAAAATTTTATTGCTAAAGAAAATTTTGTCAAAATTTCATTACTATAGAAAATTTTATCAAAATTTTATTGCTAAAGAAAATTTTATCAACATTTTATTGCTAAAGAAAATTTTATCAAAATTTTATTGCTAAAGAAATTTTGTCAAAATTTTATTACTATAGACAATTTTGTCAAAATTTTATTACTATAGACAATTTTGTCAAAATTTCATTTCTATAGAAAATTTTGTAAAATTGTAATTCTATAGAATTTTTTTTTTTTTAAATCTTAATTCTATAGACAATTTTTTAAAAACTTTAATTCTATAGAAAATTTTTCAACTTTAAATTCCTAATGTGAAAACATTTTTTCAACTTTCGAAAAATTGGAAATTTCATTTATGTATTCATGTAATCAGGCATTCAATAATGTCTACGAGAAACTTATGCTACTCCTTCCACAAGAGATACTTACATGTGGCCATGCAAACAAAATTAATTACATTTACATTCACTAGCATTGTGAAAAAGTTTTTGTGAAAACCACTTAAGATGCTTAACCACAAACCGAAAACAAAAAATCTCCTAAAGCTTTACTACAAAACCAATGAACGTTGTAGTGTTGGTAAATTTTTTGGTACATTTAGCATAACGGTATTACAAACCCCAAAAATAAAAGACGATTAATCACTTCTTTCGAATAAATTCTACGACTTTTCCTAATATTTTTATTTTTTTAAGTATTTAACGAAAAACACTCAAAATTTAGAAAAGTCTAAAATCAAATTTTATAAAATTTTGATACAAATAGAAAATTCAAAAATTAAAGAAAATCGTTATTCAACCATAAATTCAATGTTCTAAAATTTTATTTCTATTGAAAATTTTGTGCAAATTTTATTTTATTTTGTCAAAACTTTATTTTTATAGAAAATTTTGTGAAAATGTTATTTCTACGATAATTTTGTCAAAATTTTATTTCTATAGAAAATTTTGTCAAAATTTTATTTCTATAGAAAATTTCCTCAAAATTTTATTTCTACAGAAAATTTTCTCAAAATTTTATTTCTACAGAAAATTTTGTAAACATTTTATTTCTATAGAAAATTTAGTCAAAATTTTATTTCTATAGAAAATTTCGTCAAAATGTTATTTTTATAGAAAATTTGGTCAAAACTTTATTTCTGTAGAAAATTTTTGTCAAAATTGTATTTCTATAGAAAATTTTCTCAATATTTTATTTCTATAGAAAATTTTCTCAATATTTTATTTCTATAGAAAATTTCGTCAAAATTTTATTGCTGTAAAATATTTTGTCAAAATTTTATTTCTGTAGAAAATTTTGTCAAAATTTTATTTCTATAGAAAATTTTCTCAATATTTTATTTCTATAGAAAATTTTGTCAAAATTTTATTTCTATAGAAAATTTTGTCAAAATTTTGTCAAAGTTTCAATTTGGTGAAAATTTTATTTCTATATAAAATTGAAGCTTCTCTTCTACAAACTGTGGCAACCGTGGTGGGCATCCCTAATACCCGTACCATTTCTTTACATGAGTGTAAATAAATTACACTTGATTGCTTTATGGTTGTGATGTGCAGCACCGCACCATTTCGGTGTATGTGGTGGTGCTGATTGCTTGTTTGAGAGGAATCCAAGTGCAAATTGAAAAATGCATAAGACTGACTGACTGATGGCAGCAAAGCATAAGGACGTCACCCCCTGGCAATAACGAAATGAAGGATCAAGCAAAAATAATGCCATCAATTATGGTTCACTTTGGATTGCTGCCATGGAATGTACGTTGGTATTCTGGCATTATTTGGCCGTTCGCAAAAAAAATCTCTGTTAAGCTGAAGGTACCTCCAATAGTCTTTTGGTTTCTTTTCGCAATGAAAGCAATTAAATTTATCGATAAAATATGGTCAATAAAATACCAATCTCACCGCTGGATGATAAATTGCATGATGACACCACTTGAATTGTGCATGCATATACATGAATTGTTTTGTAAAAAAAACTGGTTTATCCACCTCGTATGGGAACAGGTAAGTGTTTTGAATAGGGGGAACATTCAAATATTCCCTCAAGGGTAATGACAAAAATACACTGAAAAAAACACAAATATTGTGAATCACTTTGAACACGAATTTAAACCAAATGTGATGAAAATTGGAGTCCAAAGAAACTACAGAAGTCACATGTGGGGATCAGGGCTATGTATAATAATGGACGATATGGACCAAGTCACAAAATTTCCTAAAGAAATATAAAATTTTGACAAAATTTCCTAAAGAAATATAAAATTTTGACAAAATTTCCTAAAGAAATATGAAATGTTGACAAAATTTCTACAAAAATAAAATTTTGATAAAATTTTCTACAAAAACAAAATTTTGACAGAATTTTCTAAAAAAATTAAATTTTGACAAAATGTTGTATGCAAATAAAATTTTGGCAAAGTTTTCTATAGAAATAAAATTTTGACAAGATTTTCTATAGAAATAAAATTTTGACAAAATTTTCTATAGCAATAAAATTTTGATATAATTTTCTATAGAAATTAAATTTTGAAAAAATTTTCTATAGAAATAAAATTTTGACAAAATCTTCTATAGAAATAAAATTTTGACAAAATTTTCTATAGAAATAAAATTTTGACAAAATTTTCTATAGAAACAAAATTTTCTATAGAAATAAAATTTATACAAAATTTTCTATAAAAAATAAAATTTAAAAAAAATTTTCTACAGAAATAAAATATTGACAAAAATTTATATAGAAATAAAATGTTGACAAAATGTTCTATATAAATAAAATTGTGTGACACAATTTTCTGTAAAAAATTTTTGGCCAAATATAGATACAAATAAAAAGTTGAGAAGTTTCGATAGAAATAAAAAAATTAACAACATTTTCTATAGAAATAAAATTTTGACAAAATTTTCAATAGGAATAAAATTTTAACAAAATTTTCTATAGAAATAAAATTTTAACAAAATTTTCTACAGAAATAAAATATTGACAAAAATTTCTATAGAAATAAAATTTTGACAAAATGTTCTATATAAATAAAATTGTGTGACACAATTTTCTGTAAAAAAGTTTTGGCCAATTATAGATACAAATAAAAATTTGAGAAGTTTCGATAGAAATAAAAAAATTAACAACATTTTCTATAGAAATAAAATTTTGACAAAATTTTCAATATAAATAAAATTTTGACAAAATTTTCAATAGGAATAAAATTTTAACAAAATTTTCTATAGAAATAAAATTTTGACAAAGTTTTCTATAGAACTAAAATTTTGTCAAAATTTTCTATAGAAATAAAATTTTGTCAAAATTTTCAATAGGAATAAAATTTTGACAAAATTTTCAATAGGAATAAAATTTTAACAAAATTTCCTATAGAAATAAAATTTTGACAAAATTTTCTATAGAAATAAAATTTTGACAAAATTTTCTATAGAAACAAAATTTTAAAAAAATTTTCTATAGAAATAAAATTTTGACAAAATTTACTATAGAAATAAAATTTAGACAAAGTTTTCTATAAAAAATAAAATTTTAACAAAATTTTCTACAGAAATAACATATTGACAAAAATTTATATAGAAATAAAATGTTGACAAAATGTTCTATATAAATAAAATTGTGTGACACAATTTTCTGTAAAAAAGTTTTGGCCAAATATAGATACAAATAAAAAGTTGAGAAGTTTCGATAGAAATAAAAAAATTAACAAAATTTTCTATAGAAATAAAATTCTGACAAAATTTCCAATAGGAATAAAATTTTAACAAAATTTTCTATAGAAATAAAATTTTAACAAAATTTTCTATAGAAATAAAATGTTGACAAAATTTTCTATAGAAATAAAATTTTTGACAAAATTTTGTATAGAAATAAAATTTTGACAAAATTTTCTATAGAAATAAAATATTGACAAAATTTTCTATAGAAATAAAATTTTGACAAAATTTTCTATAGAAATAAAATGTTGACAAAATTTTCTATAGAAATAAAATTTTGACAAAGTTTTCCATAGAAATAAAATTTTGACAAAATTGTCTATAGAAATAAAATTTTGACAAAATTTTCTATAGAAATAAAATTTTGACAAAATTTTCTATAGAAATAAAATTTTGTCAAAATATTCAATAGGAATAAAATTTTAACGAAATTTTCTATAGAAATAAAATTTTGACAAAATTTTCTATAGAAATAAATTGTTGACAAAATTTTCTATAGAAATAAAATTTTGACAAAGTTTTCTATAGAAATAAAATTTTGACAAAATTGTCTATAGAAATAAAATTTTGACAAAATTTTGTATAGAAATAAAATTTTGACAAAATTTTCTATAGAAATAAAATTTTAACAAAATTTGCTATAGAAATAAAATTTTGACAAAATTTTCTATCGAAATAAAATGTAGACAAAATTTTCTATAGAAATAAAATTTTAAGAAAATTTTCTATAGAAATAAAATTTTAAGAAAATTTTCTATAGAAATAAAATTTTGACAAAATTTTCTATAGAAATAAAATATTGACAAAATTTTCTATAGAAATAAAATTTTGACAAAGTTTTCTATAGAAATAAAATTTTGACAAAATTTTCTATAGAAATAAAATTTTGACAAAATTTTCTATAGAAATAAAATATTGACAAAAATTTCTATAGAAATACAATTTTGACAAAATGTTCTATATAAATAAAATTGTGTGACACAATTTTCTGTAAAAAAGTTTTGGCCAAATATAGATACAAATAAAAATTTGAGAAGTTTCGATAGAAATAAAAAAATTAACAATATTTTCTATAGAAATAAAATTTTGACAAAATTTTCAATAGGAATAAAATTTTAACAAAATTTTTTATAGAAATAAAATTTTAACAAAATTTTCTATAAAAATAAAATTTTAACAAAATTTTCTATAGAAATAAAATTTTGACAAAGTTTTCTATAGAACTAAAATTTTGTCAAAATTTTCAATAGGAATAAAATTTTGACAAAATTTTCAATAGGAATAAAATTTTAACAAAATTTTCTATAGAAATAAAATTTTGACAAAATTTTCTATAGAAATAAAATTTTGACAAAATTTTCTATAGAAACAAAATTTTAACAAAATTTTCTATAGAAATAAAATTTTGACAAAAATTTCTACAGAAATAAAATTTAGACAAAATTTTCTATAAAAAATAAAATTTTAACAAAATTTTCTACAGAAATAACATATTGACAAAAATTTATATAGAAATAAAATGTTGACAAAATGTTCTAAATAAATAAAATTGTGTGACACAATTTTCTGTAAAAAAGTTTTGGCCAAATATAGATGCAAATAAAAAGTTGAGAAGTTTCGATAGAAATAAAAAAATTAACAAAATTTTCTATAGAAATAAAATTCTGACAAAATTTCCAATAGGAATAAAATTTTAACAAAATTTTCTATAGAAATAAAATTTTAACAAAATTTTCTATAGAAATAAAATGTTGACAAAATTTTCTATAGAAATAAAATTTTGACAAAATTTTGTATAGAAAAAAAACTGTGACAAAATTTGCTATAGAAATAAAAATGCAACAAAATTTTCTATAGAAATTTAATTTTGACAAAATTTTCTATAGAAATAAAATGTTGACAAAATTTTCTATAGAAATAAAATTTTGTCAAAATTTTCATAGGAATAAAATTTTAACAAAATTATCTATAGGAATAAAATTTTAACAAAATTTTCTACAGAAATAAAATATTGACAAAAATTTCTATAGAAATAAAATTTTGACAAAATGTTCTATATAAATAAAATTGTGTGACACAATTTTCTGTAAAAAAGTTTTGGCCAATTATAGATACAAATAAAAAGTTGAGAAGTTTCGATAGAAATAAAAAAATTAACAATATTTTCTATAGAAATAAAATTTTGACAAAATTTTCAATAGGAATAAAATTTTAACAAAATTTTTTATAGAAATAAAATTTTAACAAAATTTTCTATAAAAATAAAATTTTAACAAAATTTTCTATAGAAATAAAATTTTGTCAAAATTTTCTATAGAAATAAAATTTTGACAAAATTTTCTATAGAAATAAAATTTTGACAAAATTTTCTATAGAAAAAAAACTGTGACAAAATTTGCTATAGAAGTAAAATTTTAACAAAATTTTCTATAGAAATTTAATTTTGACAAAATTTTTTATAGAAATAAAATGTTGACAAAATTTTCTATAGAAATAAAATTTTTATAAAGTTTTCTATAGAAATCAAATTTTGACAAAATTTTCTATAGAAATAAAATGTTGATAAAATCTTCCATAGAAATAAAATTTTGACAAAATTTTCTATAGAAATAAAATTTTGACAAAATTTTCTATAGAAAAAAAATGTGGACAAAAAGAATTTATAGAAATAAAATAAAATATTATAGAAATAAAATTTTGACATAATTTTCTATAGATATAAAATTGTGATAAAATTTTCTATAGGAATAAAATTTTGATAACATTTTCTATAGAAATAAATATTTGACAAAATTTTTTATAGGAATAAAATTTTGACAAAATTTTCTATAGAAAAAAAATCGACAAAATTTTCTATAGAAATAAAATTTTGATAAAATTTTCTATAGAAATAAAAATTTTTTGACACAATTTACTGTAAAAAAGTTTTGACAAAATTTTCGATAGAAATAAAAATTTGAGAAGTTTCTATACAAATAAGAAAATTGACAAAATTTTCTATAGAAATAAAATTTTGACAAAATTCTCTATAAAAATAAAATTTTCGGAAAATTTTCTTTAGAAATAAAATTTGGAGAAAATTTTCTATAGAAATAAAATTTCGAGAAAATTTTCTATAGACATAGAATTTTTAAAAAATTTGCTATACAAATAAAATTTTGAGAAAATTCTCTATAAAAATAATTTTTTTTGGAAAATTTTCTTTATAAATAAAATTTTGACAAAATTTACTACGGGGAAATTTTTGACATCAATTTTTGGTACAATTTTCTCCTTCTTTCTCCTTTTGGTAGATTATTTTTGGTCACATGCTCTCATATTCTACACTTCAGGCCCTCTAGCGTTGATTTTGAATTAAAATGAATAACTATACCTCATATTAAAGACTACAATCTTTCTTAAGGGATGAAGTATTATCTGTCCAGAATCGAAGTCTTTCTAACGTATTTTGAAATCGCTCAGCAACAAACGCAAACCAAACCTATTTTTACAAATATTTTCAAAATGATATTGTACTAAAAAAATCATATTTGATATAGACTTCGTATCTCTCCAATCTAAGTGGATTCAGATTACCTTCTCTCCAACTCTGTCCACAAAGCCCTCTAGCGTTCGAAATGAATGGTTTCGATTATTCTATCTCATAGTAAAGCCAACCACCTTTCATAAGGGATGAAATGGTGTGCTCTAACCTCCATATGCATTCTCGTTCGTTCATATATGAGCTAGTTCTAAAAAAAAATCATGTTTAGTATAGACCAATCTAAGTGGATTCCATTAACGTGACTTCCTCTCCAACTCTGTCCACAAAGCCCTCTAGTATTGAATTGAAATTGTTTCGATAGCTCTATCTCATAGTAACGACTATAACCTTTTATAAGGGATGAAATGATGCAATCTTCATTTATGAGCTTGTGATGTGCGCGTGAGGAAAAGTTCATTCAAGGTTAGGTTAGGTGTATTATTTCAGGCTCATTTAAACTAACCAGTCCATTGTGATACCGCAACAGTATACTGTTGCCGTTGACCCACTTTAGTGGCAAATTTGCCTCTTTCTATAAGCGTTGACACTTTTGTGTCAGTTTGTTTTTTGTGCCACTAAGTGCCATAGTATTTCACATTTTTTGCCACCTTTGTGACATGTTGTGTCACTTTTGTGTTCATTGCTTTAGCACAAAATAGATTATTTTGACAGAATTTTCTCTGAAAATAAAATTTTGACAAAATTTTCTATAGATACAAAATTTTGACAAAATTTTCTATAGAAAATAAAATTATGACAAAATTTTCTATAGAAATAAAATTATGCAAAAATTTTCGATAGAAATAAATTTTGACAAAATTTTCTATAGAAATAAAATTTTTATAAAACTTTTTATATAGAAATAAAATTTTGCAAAAATTTTCTGTAGAAATAAAATTTTGCAAAAATTTTCTGTAGAAATAAAATTTTGCAAAAATTTTATATAGAAATAAAATTTTAACAAAATTTTCTATAGAAATAAAATTTTGCAAAAATTTTCTATAGAAATAAAATTTTGCAAAAATTTTTTATAAAAATAAAATTTTGAGAAAATTTTCTATAGAAATAAAATTTTGCAGAAATTTTCTATAAAAATAAAATTTTGACAAATTTTTCTATAGAAACAACATTTTGCAAAAATTTTCTATAAAAATAAAATTTTGCAAAAAATTTCTATAGAAATAATATTTTGCAAAAATTTTCTATAGAAATAAAATTTTGCAAACATTTTCTATAGAAATAAAATTTAAAAAAAAATGTTCTATAGAAATAAAATTTTGAAAAAAAATTTTATAGAAATAAAATGTTGACAAAATTTTCTATAGACATAAAATTTTTACAAAATTTGTTATATAAATAAAATTTTGACAAAATTTGCTATAGAAATAAAATTTTGATAAAATTTTCTATAAAAATAAAATTTTGACAAAATTTTTTATAGAAATAAAATTTTGAAAAAAATTTCTATAGGAATAAAGTTTTGACAAAATGTTCTATAGAAATAAAATTTTGCAAAAATTTTCTATAGAAATAAAATTTTGCAAACATTTTCGATAGAAATAAAATTTAAAAAAAAAATGTTCTATAGAAATAAAGTTTTGACAAAATTTTCTGTAAAAAATAAAACTTTGACAAAATTCTCTGTAGAAATAAAATTTAGAAAAATAATTTTAATTTCAAAACATTAATTTCTTTGGCCTTAGGTAATTTGACTTTGAAGTGGATATCTTTAAATGAAACAAAATTTTTTCAGTGCATAGAGCATTGCCTTTAGCTCGTTTTGTAATTTATATGGAAGTATACAACAAAATATTTTCGAATAATATTTGCGTTTTTCCTCCAAAAATTGAATAGAATTTTCCATTTTCTCTCATTTGGGGGCTATTAACCTATTCAACTTTACGAAATTCATTTCCTTAATTCTTGTGTACTCCTACAATATGTGTTATGAATCCTTGGTCTCTTCTCAATCAATCAAAGTAACCATGGATTTATGAAACCTTAGATATCCATGGAAGTGCATTGCTCTTTTCGCCCCCCCCCCCCCCCCCCCCCCCCCCCTAAACAGGGAATAATTTCGCAAATCCTTTGTGTTCAACTTCCCATTATGTCAAAGCGAATTTTTGAAACATATACGGTACAATTATGAGGAGGAAAATATTCTTTCTTTTATTCATGACACAAGAAAACAAAGAGATGGCCACATACCATGCTTCCTCATAATCATGTGAAAAAACCAAAACCAAAAATGGCATACCAGATTGTCTTCTCGAGAGGGATGATTTTCCAAATGCATCCAAAAATAGGACATACACTTAATACCGCTTAAGACCATGGTCCATGAACTTCGGAGCATTAATTGGTTCACAGTGATAGTACAATTAAGGTATGCGGTATCTACAAACGGTGGCTAAGTTCATTTCATGACAGATTTACTCCACAGGTTGCCAAGGTGAAGAGACACGTGCGATTATCTGCATGGAAAATGAGATTCAGTGTCTTATCAAGTGGCGTTGGATTTTATCGGGTGTTTTAAGCTTATGACATAAAGTGTGGCAATAAGTTTTAATTATTTTTTTTTTTCTTTTTATATAAATAGGTATATAATTGCTTTTAAATTTGCTATCTAATTAAAAGGACTATAAGACATTATGGTATATTTATAGCATTTTCACTACAAATGAAACCTTTTTCGAATCAAATGAAACTTTTTTCAAATTAAATTAAAACATTTTCAAATTAAATGAAACCTTTTTCAAAAAAAAATGAATACATTTTCAAATCCCAATAACACTTAAATGCAAAAAAAAAATTGTCAAAATATTATTTTTGTAGAAAATTTTGTCAAAATTGTATTTCTATAGAAAATTTTGTCAAAATTTTATTTGTATAGAAAGTTTTGTCAAAATTTTATTTCTATAGAATATTTATGTTAAAATTGTATTTCTATAGAAAATTTTGTCAAAATTTTATTTCTATAAAAAAATTTGCCAACATTGTAATTCTATAAAAAGTTTTTGTCAAAATTTTCTTTCTATAGAAAATTTTGTCAAAATTTTATTTATATAGAAAATTGTGTCAAAATTTTATTTCTATAGAAAGTTTTGTCAAAATTTTATTCCTATAGCAAATTTTTGCAAAATTTTATTTCTATAGCAAATTTTTGCAAAATTTTATTTCTATAGAAAATTTTTGCAAAATTTTATTTCTATAGAAAATTTTTGCAAAATTTTATTTCTATAGAAAATTTTTGCAAAATTTTATTTCTATAAAAAATTTTTGCAAAATTTTTTTTCTATAGAAAACTTTTCCAAAATTTTATTTCTATAGAAAATTTTTGCAAAATTTTATTTCTATAGAAAATTTTTGCAAAATTTTATTTCTATAGAAAATTTTGTAAAATTTTATTTCTATAGCAAATTTTTGCAAAATTTTATTTCTATAAAAAAATTTTACAAAAGTTTATTTCTATAGAAAATTGTGTCAGTATTTTATTTCTATAAAAAATTTGTTTGCAAAGTTTTATTTCTATAAAAAGTTTTTGCAAAATTTTATTTCTATAGAAAATTGTTGCAAAATTTAATTTCTATAGAAAATTTTTGCAAAATTTTATTTCTATAGGAAATGTAGTAAAAAAATGTTTTTTCTTTGGAAAATTTTGTAAAAATTTTATTTCTATAGAAAATTTTTGCAAAATTTTATTTCTGCAGAAAATATTTGCAAAATTTTATTTCTATAGAAAATTTTTACAAAATTTTATTTCTATAGAAAATTTTGTCAAAATTTTATTTCTATAGCAAATTTTTGCAAAATTTTATTTCTATAGCAAATTTCTGCAAAATTTTATTTCTATAGAAAATTTTTGCAAAATTTTATTTCTATAGAAAATTTTTGCAAAATTTTATTTCTATAGAAAATTTTTACAAAAATTTTATTTCTATAGAAAATTTTTGCAAAATTTTATTTCTATAGAAAATTTTTGCAAAATTTTATTTCTATAGAAAATGTTTTCAAAATTTTTTCTATAGAAAATTTTTCCAAAATTTTATTTCTATAGAAAATTTTTGCAAAATTTTATTGCTATAGAAAATTTTTGCAAAATTTTATTTCTATAGAAAATTTTTGCAAAATCTTATTTCTATAGAAAATGTTTGCAAAATTTTATTTCTATAGAAAATTTTGTAAAATTTTAATGCTATAGAAAATTGTGTCAACATTTTATTTCTATATGTTTGCAAAATTTTATTTCTATAGAAAATTTTTGCAAAATTTTATTTCTATAAAAAATGTTTGCAAAATTTTATTTCTATAGAAAATGTTTTCAAAATTTTTTCTATAGAAAATTTTTCCAAAATTTTATTTCTATAGAAAATGTTTTCAAAATTTTATTTCTATAGAAAATTTTTGCAAAATTTTATTTCTATCGAAAATTTTTGCAAAATTTTATTTCTATAGAAAATTTTTGTAAAATTTTATTTCTATGGAAAATTTTTGCAAAATTTTATTTCTATAGAAAATTTTTGCAAAATTTTATTTCTATAGAAAATTGTTGAAAAATTTTATTTCTATAGAAAATTTTTGCAAAATTTTATTTCTATAGGAAATGTAATAAAAAAATGTTTTTTCTTTGGGAAATTTTGTAAAAATTTTATTTCTATAGAAAATTTTTGCAAAATTTTATTTCTATAGCAAATGTTTGCAAAATTTTATTTCTATAGCAAATTTTTGCAAAATTTTATTTCTATAGAAAATTTTTGCAAAATTTTATTTCTATAGAAAATTTTTGCAAAATTTTATTTCTATAGAAAATTTTTACAAAAATTTTATTTCTATAGAAAATTTTTGCAAAATTTTATTTCTATAGAAAATTTTTGCAAAATTTTATTTCTATAGAAAAGTTTTGCAAAATTTTATTTCTATAAAAAAATTTTGCAAAATTTTTTTTCTATAGAAAATGTTTTCAAAATTTTTTTTCTATAGAAAATTTTTCCAAAATTTTATTTCTATAGAAAATTTTTGCAAAATTTTATTGCTATAGAAAATTTTTGCAAAATTTTATTTCTATAGAAAAATTTTGCAAAATTTTATTTCTATAGAACATTTTTGCAAAATTTTATTTCTATAGAAAATTTTTGCAAAATTTTATTTCTATAGAATATTTTGTAAAATTTTATTTTTATAGAAAATTTTTGCAAAATTTTATTTCTATAAAAAACTTTTACAAAAGTTTATTTCTATAGAAAATTGTGTCAACATTTTATTTCTATAAAAAAATTTTGCAAAATTTTATTTCTATAGAAAATTTTTGCAAAATTTTATTTCTATAGAAAATTTTTGCAAAATTTTATTTCTATAGAACATTTTTGTAAAATTTTATTTCTATAGAAAATTGTGTCAACATTTTATTTGTATAGAAAATGTTTGCAAAATTTTATTTCTATGGAAAATTTTTGCAAAATTTTATTTCTATAAAAAAATTTTGCAAAATTTTTTTTCTATAGAAAAGGTTTTCAAAATTTTTTTTCTATAGAAAATTTTTGCAAAACTTTTTTTCTATAGAAAATTTTTCCAAAATTTTATTTCTATAGAAAATTTTTGCAAAATTTTATTTCTATAGAAAATTTTTGCAAATTTTTTTTCTATAGAAAATGTTTGCAAAATTTTATTTCTGTAGAAAATGCTTGGAAAATTGTATTTCTATAGAAAATTTTTGCAAAATTTTATTTCTATGGACAATTTTTGCAAAATTTTATTTCTATAGAAAATTTTTGTAAAATTTTATTTCTATAGAAAATTTTTGCAAAATTTTAGTTTTATAGAAAATTTTTGCAAAATTTGATTTCTATAGAAAATGTAGTCAAAAATGTTTTTTCTTTGGAAAATTTTGTAAAAATTTTATTTCTATAGAAAATTTTTGCAAAATGTTATTTCTATAGAAAGTTTTTGAAAATGTTAGCAATTTTACCACTTAGTTGAAGAGGAATATTTTGCGAAACTTAAGTCATCTTTATTAACATCCATTTTTTTATACAATTGTAACTAATACATTTTTTTAGTAAATGCAATTCCAATAGAGTAAAAACAGAATGTAAAAAAATCCAAAATAAAAGCAGATGTGTGGAATTGAAATCCTTTACCGATAGTAAACCAGTTAAGATATGCACTCAAAGAGTGACAAAGTGGCAGCAATAATGGGAGGATTTTTATTTTCTTAACTGCTACTTTACAAGATTGCCATCGTCGTCATCATCATCATCAAACTGGAAACGATGGAAATACAAGCAATACAAAAGTATTGAAGGTAAAATCGTATAGCTTCAATGAAAACTAAACAAATTCAATATGGGAGTTGTTAAATCGTTTGAATTTATCTTCAGTATCCTTTACACAGAATCGCATGTAAAGGAGATTTTTTCTATTTTGTTCTTTTTTTTTTTGAGTTTATGTGGAAATAGAGACCCAAAGCAATTGCATTGAATAGCTTTTTCTATTTTATCTAAGTTTCCAACACTTTTGCCTCAAACGAACCAGATTGCTTCTTGTTTACAAAGATTTCAGGGAATTTTAGTTTTTTTTTATATTTGTCGTTGTTGTTGAATTTTATGCAGATTTGAAAACTTCAACTATTCCACAAAGATTTGCCATAAGATTTTATTATAGCCATAAGAAATGTACACTATTGTTGCATACCCTCTTTCTGCGTCTTAGATTTCGTTTTGCACTTGATTTGCATATTGAAATAGCAATGTTTTCCCTCCCCCACAATTTATGAAGGTTTTCGAAAGTTGACAATATTATTAAAATAAACTATTAAATGCAGTTTAAGAGGCCAAGGTGGTTCGGCGAAGATGGTTAACATCGAAAGATAACCATCTCAATCGTTGCACATTTTCCAAGCCATCTGGTCTAGAGTTTTCGAATAGAAAGTTTTTGCTTTTCGTAGAAATGGAAAAGTAAATTTGATGTGATGGTAAAACTAAATAAATACCATTGTTTTTTTTGACGTTTCATATTAAATATTTAAATAGTTAAATTTTGCCAAATTTTATTTCTAGAGAAAAATGTTGTCAAAATTTTATTTCTATAGAAAATTTTTCCAATATTTTATTTCCATAAAAAATGTTTGCAAAATTTTATTTCTACAGAAATTTTTATCAAAATTTTATATCTATAAAAAATGTTTGCAAAATTTTATTTCTATAGAAAATTTTGTCAGAATTTTATTTTTATAGAAAATTTTGTCAAAATTTTATTTCTATGGACAATTTTGTCCAAATTTTGATTGTATAAAAAATTTTATCAAAATTTTATTTATATAGAAAATTTGTCAAAATTTTATTTCTGTAGAAAATTCTGTCAAAATTTTATTTCTATAGAAAATTTTGTCAAAATTTTATTTCTATAGAAAATTTTGTCAAAATTTTATTTCTATAGAAAATTTTGTCAAAATTTTATTTCTATAAAAGATGGTGTCAATATTTTGTCAACATTTTATTTCTGTAGAAAATGTTGTCAAAATTTAATTTCTATAGAAAATTTTGTCAAAATTTTATTTCTATAAAAGATGTTGTCAATATTTTGTCAAAATTTTATTTCTATAGAAAATTTTTCCAATATTTTATTTCCATAAAAAATGTTTGCAAAATTTTATTTCTATAAAAAATGTTTGCAAAATTTTATTTCTATAGAAAATTTTGTCAGAATTTTATTTTTATAGAAAATTTTGTCAAAATTTTATTTCTATAGAAAATTTTCTCAAAAATTTTATCTCTATAGAGAATTTTGTTGAAATTTTATTTTTATAGAAAATTTTGTAAAATTTTTTTAAATTGAATATTTTCTCAAAATTTTATTTCTATAGAAAATTTTCTCAAAATTTTATTTCTATAGAAAATTTTTGCAAAATTTTATGTCTATAGAAAATTTTGTGAAAATTTTATTTCTTTAGAAATTTTTTTTGCAGGCTAAAAACTTATCGCTGCAGCCTCGTGTTAGTGAGGTCGAGCTTATTTTCACATATGTATATAATTTAATTTTTATATATGACTATAAAACAATTCACACATTGTTTGCAAAAGAAAAATGCTTCTTACATTTAATTGTTTCCATTAACCGACTGTGTATATAATTTCGTCTTTATTTTGTTTTTCTTTGTTTCTTTCAGCAACACTTGCTCCTCTTTACGTTAGTCGAGACCATAATCTTTATGTGAAAAGTTCGTGACATATTCGTCGAATACACGCATAGACATTTGCAATATTCTTACAAAATCCTTGTGGCAGTTGTAATGCATCCGGAGGAAACGGAAATGTTATTCCGCACAACTACAAAACTCATTAACTCATGCCTCTTGTTGAGACGCGTGCATGTGTAAGCGGAGAGATGAGATGAATTTCTCGCAACGCATCCATGTGTTAGTGAGTGTTATTGGATATGACCATTTCCAGTGAAGGTTAAATGTTTGCACTTAATTTGTTCGTTACATCCATCTCATGAACAGGTGATAAGTGGTCTCTTTAGTTACGCATGAATGGCATGTGTGTAAGTAAATGAGATAAAGTAAGAAAGAATGATATTGCATATACGGGCAAAATGAAGAATTGATTTGAGTCTTTGGGTTTTTTATAGGAAGAAATCTTTGGTGATCTTTAAAACAAACTACATATCATTATAATATCTCTTCGAGCTTATTAGCTAAGAAGATAAAG
Source organism: Haematobia irritans (assembly GCF_050003625.1). Taxonomy (NCBI): domain Eukaryota; kingdom Metazoa; phylum Arthropoda; class Insecta; order Diptera; family Muscidae; genus Haematobia; species Haematobia irritans. Next base: position 8,464,057 of record NC_134400.1, read on the forward strand.
GGAATTGATACTATTAAGTTAATGAAAAGAACTTGTCAAAATTGTATATTTATAGAAAATTTTGTCAAACTTTTATCACTATAGAAAATTTTGTCAAAATTTTATTTCTATAGAAAATTTTGTCAAAATTTTTATTCTATAGAGAATTTTCTCAAAATTTTATTTTTTCTAGAAAATTTTGTCAACATTTTATCTCTATAGAAAATTTTGTAAAAATTGTATTTCTATAGAAAATTTTCGCAAAATTTTATTTCTATAGAAAATTTTCACAAATTTATATTTCTATAGAAAATTTTGGCAAAATTTTATTTCTATAGAAAATGTTGTCAAAATTTTATCTCTATAAAGAATTTTATCTCTATAGAAAATTAAAATTGTATTTCTATAGAAAATTTTGTCAAAATTTTATCTCTATAGAAAATTTTGTCAACATTTTATTTCTATAGAAAATTTTGTCAAAATTTTTATTCTATAGAGAATTTTCTCAAAATTTTATTTTTTCTAGAAAATTTTGTCAACATTTTATCTCTATTGAAAATTTTGTAAAAATTGTTTTTCTATAGAAAATTTTCGCAAAATTTTATTTCTATAGAAAATTTTCACAAAATTATATCTCTATAGAAAATTTTCGCAAAATTTTATTTCTATAGAAAATTTTCGCAAAATTTTATTTCTATAGAAAATGTTGTCAAAATTTTATCTCTATAAAGAATTTTATCTCTATAGAAAATTAAAATTGTATTTCTATAGAAAATTTTGTTAAAAATTTATCTCTATAGAAAATTTTGTCACACTTTTATCTCTATAGAAAATTTTGTCAACATTTTATTTCTATAGAAAAGTTTAGCAAAATTTTATTTCTATAGAAAATTTTGTCAAAATTTTTATTTTATAAAGAATTTTCTCAAAAAAAATTTTTGTCTAGAAAATTTTATCTCTATAGAAAATTTTTTTTCACAATTTTATCCCTATAGGAAATTTTATCACAATTGTATTTCTATAGAAAATTTTCGAAAAATGTTATTTCTATAGAAGATTTTCGCAAAACTTTATTTCTATAGAAAATTTTGTCAAAATGGTATTTCTATAGAAAATGTTGTCAAAATTTTATCTCTATAAAGAATTTTATCTCTATAAAGAATTTAAGCTCTATAAAGAATTTTGTCGAAATTTTATCTCTATAGAATATTTTGTTAAAATTTTATTTGTATAGAAAATTGTGTTAAAATTTTATTTTTATAGAAAATTTTGTTAAAATTTTATTTTTATAGAAAATTTTGTTAAAATTTTCTTTTTATAGAAAATTTTGTCAAAATTTTATTTTGATAGAAAATTTTGTCAAAATTTTATCTCTATAGAATTTTTTTTTTTACAATTTTATCTCTACAAAAAATTTTATCACATATGTATTTCTATAAAAAATTTTCGCAAAATTTTATTTCTATAGAAGATTTTCGCAAAACTTTATTTCTATAGAAAATTTTGTCAAAATGGTATTTCTATAGAAAATGTTGTCAACATTGTATCTCTATAAAGAATTTTATCTCTATAAAGAATTTTGTCGAAATTTTATCTCAATAGAAAATTTTGTTAAAATTTTATTTTTATAGAAAATTGTGTTAAAATTTTATTTTTATAGAAAATTTTGTTAACATTTAATTTTAATAGAAAATTTTGTTAAATTTGTATTTTTATAGAAAGTTTTGTCAAAATTTTATTTTGATAGAAAATTTTGTCAAAATTTTATCTCTATAGAAAATTTTGTCAAAATTTTATTTCCATAGAAAATTTTGTCAAAATTTTATTTTTAAAAAAAATTTTGTCAAAATTGTATTTCTATAGAAAATGTTGAGCGCAGTTGTTTGTATGAATTTATTTCGGCATAAGCCGGCTATCATAAACCTTGTATCGGAAGGTTCAAGTGTGATTCACCATGGAATAAGAGAACTGCCTGAATTTATTCTGATAATTGGTTGATAGTTTTGCTGCAAGTAGAGGATGCTGATGAGGAATGTGGTAATTCCGAAACGTGCGTCCATCCAACCATCTTGCAGTCTATAGGGCTTTGCCCAAATAAATTTGACAAACATTATTTTCCTCTGTTGGTTAAGCTACTCTTGTAGTTTAGTTAACACAATGGTTTTAAAGCTGAGATCAAAACAACAAATAAAATTTTATTTCTATAGATAATTCTCGCAAAATTTTATTTCTATAGAAAATTTTCGCAAAATTTTATTTCTATAGAAAATTTTCGCAAAATTTTATTTCTATAGAAAATTTTATGAAAATTGTATTTCTAAAGACAATTTTGTCAAAATTTTATTTCTATAGAAAATTTTGTCAAAATTTTATTTCTATAGAAAATTTTGTCAAAATTTTATTTCTATAGGAAATTTTGTCAAAATTTTATTTCTATAGAAAATTTTGTCAAAATTTTATTTCTATAGGAAATTTTGTCAAAATTTTATTTCTGTAGAAAATTTTGTCAAAATTTTATTTCTATAAAAAATTTTTTTCACAATTTTATCTCTATAGAAAATTTTGTCACAATTGTATTTCTATAGAAAATTTTCGCAAAATGTTATTTCTATATAAAAATTTCACAAAACTTTATTTCTATACAAAATTTTGTCAAAATGGTATTTCTATAGAATATGTTGTCAAAAATTTATCTCTATAAAGAATTTTGTCTCTATAAAAAAATTTTGTTAAAATTTTAGGTTTATAGAAAATTTTTCTCTCATTTTTAGAGAAAATTTTGTCAAAATTTTATCTCTATAGAAAATTTTCGCAAAATTATATTTCTATAGAAAATTTTAAAAATTTTATCTCTATAAAGAATTTTATCTCTATAGAAAATTTTTGTCAAACTTTTATTTCTATTGATTTTTTTAATTTTATTTCTATAGATTTTTTTGATTTTATTACTACAGAAAATTTTGTCAAAATTTCTATTCAATAAAGAATTTTGTCAAAATTTCATTTATCTCTATAGAAAATTTTGTCAAAATTTTATCTCTATAGAAGATTTTGTCGAAATTTTATCTCTATAGAAAATTTTGTCAAAATTGTATATCTATAGAAAATTTTGTCGAAATTTTATATCTATAGAAAATTTTTTTAAAATTTTAGTTTTATAAAAAATGTCAAAATTTTATTTCTATAGAAAATGTTGTCAAAATTTGATCTCTATAAAGAATTTTGTCAAAATTTTATCTCTATAGAAAAATTTTGTTAAAATTTTATTTCTATAGAAAATTTTCGCAAAATTTTATCTCTATAGAAAATTTTCTCAAAATTTTATTTCTATAGAAAATTTTTGCAAAATTTTATTTCTATAGAAAATTTTTGCAAAATTTTATTTCTATAGAAAATTTTTGCAAAATTTTATTTCTATAGAAAATTTTTGCAAAATTTTATTTCTATAGAAAATTTTTGCAAAATTTTATTTCTATAGATAATGTTGTCAAAATTTTATCTCTATAGAGAATTTTGTCGAAATTTTATCTCTATAGAAAATTTTGTTAAAATTTTATTTTTATAGAAAATTTTGCCAAAATTTTATCTCTCTAGAAAATTTTGTCAATTTTTTTTCTATAGAAAATTTTGTTTGTATAGAAAATATTTTCAAAATTTTATTTCTGTAGAAAATTTTGTCAAAATTTTATTTCTATAGATATTTTTGTCAAAATTTTATTTCTATAGAAAATTTTATCAAAATTGTATTTCTATAGAAAATTTTGTCAAAATTTTATTTCTATAGAAAATTTTGTCAAAATTTTATTTCTATAGGAAATTTTGTCAAAATTTTATTTCTGTAGAAAATTTTGTCAATATTTTATTTCTATAAAAAATTTTTCACAATTTTATCTCTATAGAAAATTTTGTCACAATTGTATTTCTATAGAAAATTTTCGCAAAATGTTATTTCTATATAAAATTTTCACAAAACTTTATTTCTATAGAAAATTTTGTCAAAATGGTATTTCTATAGAATATGTTGTCAAAAATTTATCTCTATAAAGAATTTTGTCTCCATAAAAAATTTTGTTAAAATTTTAGGTTTATAGAAAATTTTTCTCTCATTTTTAGAGAAAATTTTGTCAAAATTTTATCTCTATAGAAAATTTTGTCAAAATTTTTTTTGTTTAAAATTTTATCTCTATAGAAAATTTTTGCAAAATTTTATTTCTATAGAAAATTTTTGCAAAATTTTATTTCTATAGAAAATTTTTGCAAAATTTTATTTCTATAGATAATGTTGTCAAAATTTTATCTCTATAGAGAATTTTGTCGAAATTTTATCTCTATAGAAAATTTTGTTAAAATTTTATTTTTATAGAAAATCTTGCCAAAATTTTATCTCTCTAGAAAATTTTGTCAATTTTTTTTTTCTATAGAAAATTTTGTTTGTATAGAAAATATTTTCAAAATTTTATTTCTGTAGAAAATTTTGTCAAAATTTTATTTCTATAGAAATTTTTGTCAAAATTTTATTTCTATAGAAATTTTTGTCAAAATTTTATTTCTATAGAAAATTTTGTCAAAATTTTATTTTTATAGAAAATTATGTCAAAATTTTATTTCTATAGAAAATTTTGTCAAATTTTTATCTCTATAGAAAATTTTGTCAAAATTTTATCTCTATAGAAAATTTTGTCAAAATTTTATCTCTATAGAAAATTTTGTCAAAATTTTATCTCTATAGAAAATTTTGTCAAAATTTTATCTCTATAGAAAATTTTGTCAAAATTTTATCTCTATAGAAAATTTTGTCAAAATTTTATCTCTATAGAAAATTTTGTCAAAATTTTATCTCTATAGAAAATTTTGTCAAAATTTTATCTCTATAGAAAATTTTGTCAAAATTTTATCTCTATAGAAAATTTTGTCAAAATTTTATCTCTATAGACAATTTCGTCAAAATTTTATCTCTATTTTGTCAAAATTTTATCTCTATAGACAATTTCCTCAAAATTTTATCTCTATACAAAATTTTGTCAAAATTGTATCTCTATAGAAAATTTTGTCAAAATTTTTTTTCTATAGAAAATTTTCGCAAAATTTTATTTCTAAAGAAAATTTTCGCAAAAATTTTAGATCTAAAAAAATGTTGTACATTTTTTTATAGAAAGTTTTGTCAAATTTTTTTTCTATAGAAAATTTTGTCAAAATTTTGTTTCTATAGAAAATTTTGTCATTTGTTTAGAAAATGTTGTCAAAATTTTGTTTCTATAGAAAATTTTGCCAAAATTTTATCTCTATAGAAAATTTTGTCAAAATTTTATTTTTATAGAAAATTTTGCCAAAATTTTATCTCTATAGAAAATTTTGTCAAAATTTTTTTCTACAGAAAATTTTGTCAAAATGTTGTTTCTATAGAAAATTTTGTCAAAATTTTATTTCTATAGAAAATTTTGTCAAAATTTTATTTCTATAGAAAATTTTGTCAAAATTTTATTTCTATAGAAAATTTTGTCAGAATTTTATTTCTATAGAAAATTTGTCAAAATTTTATTTCTATAGAAAATTTTGTCAGAATTTTATCTCTATAGAAAATTTTCTCAAAATTTTATTTCTATAGAAAACTTTTGCAAAATTTTATTTCTATAGAAAATTTTTGCAAAATTTTATTTCTATAGAAAATGTTTGCAAAATTTTATATCTATAGAGAATTTTGTCGAAATTTTATCTCTATAGAAAATTTTGTTAAAATTTTATTTTTATAGAAAATTTTGTTAAAATTTTATTTTTATAGAAAATTTTGCCAAAATTTTATCTCTCTAGAAAATTTTATCAATTTTTTTTTCTATAAAAAATTTTGTTTGTATAGAAAATATTGTCAAAATTTTATTTCTGTAGAAAATTTTGTCAAAATTTTATTTCTATAGAAATTTTTGTCAAAATTTTATTTCTATATTCTAACATGGACTTTTAATGGAAGAAAAGTAAAAATAACAAATGAGTTTAAATACCTGGGAGTTATACTGACACCAACTATGAAATTTGGAAAACATATTCAAAACCGCAATATTATGGCAAAAAATGCAATCAATTCAACCTGGGAGAGTTTTCTGGGCCGCAATGATATAAATATGAATGCCAAATGGAAATTATTCCTCTCTGTTTGTAGGTCAGTGCAAACATATGCGGCTCAAGTCTGGGGTTTTACTCATTTCAGTGAAGTAAATTCATTGCTAATATATTTCATAAAGAAGTTATTGCGACTTCCAAGCTTTACACCAACATATATCCTATTGCTGGAAACGGATGTGGAAGACAGTCAAATATACTCTTTAGGATTACACCTTAAGTATATTTGTAGAGCTATGTTCCAGTATCACCGCGATAGACTCCCTAAGCAGCTAACAACTCTATTGATACGTAAAAATGTGTTTTGGGTGAGAGAAATAAGATCACTTTCGCAGAATATTAGTGTACAATGGCCAGCAGCAATAAATAACATGGAATCGTGGAATATGTTTTCAACAGAGCTCCTGTGTTCATTAAAGCTGGCACTGAAACATAAAAGAATCCAATGTAAATCAGAAAGTCGTACAAGAGATTACAAGTTTTTGAATCCATCAAGAGCGCAATTATATTTGAATGAAAATTATACATCTGACGAAATTACATGGATTTTTAAAGCACGAAGTGGAATGCTACATTTAAATTATAACAGCTTCACAACAAATGAATCGGAGAGAGAATGTAAATTGTGCAATATGCAAGAAGAAAAAACAAATCTACACTTCTTCGGCAGATGCCCAATTTTAAACGAATTTAGACGAGCAGCTTTCAGAAAGTCAACTTTAAACTATGAAGAAGTTTTGAACATTTTGAATGGAAAAAATGAGGAGGATTGGAGGAACCTGATTAAATATTTAAAAACAGCCTTTTTTACTAGCGCATTTTCAGTGAGCTCAATCAACTTGAACATGTTAAACTAGATCAAGCGGCAGACGTGAAATACATTGCCGCAATAATTGTATTTAATTCTAAGTAATAATTGTTGAAGTTTATACAATTCTATACTTACCTTAATGAATTTACATATTTTGTATAATTAAAAAAAAAAACAAAAAGCGTTATCAAATAAAGAATACTACTACTACTACTACTACTATTTCTATAGAAAATTTTGTCAAAATTTTATTTTTATAGAAAATTATGTCAAAATTTTATTTCTATAGAAAATTTTGTCAAAATTTTATCTCTATAGAAATTTTTGTCAAAATTTTATCTCTATAGAAAATTTTGTCAAAATTTTATATCTATAGAAAATTTTGTCAAAATTTTATTTCTATAGAAAATTTTCGCAAAATTTTATTTCTATAGAAAATTTTCGCAAAATTTTATTTCTAAAGATAATTTTCGCAAAAATTTTAGATCTAAAAAAATTTTGTACATTTTTTTATAGAAAGTTTTGTCAAATTTTTTTTCTATAGAAAATTTTGTCAAAATTTTGTTTCTATAGAAAATTTTGTCATTTTTTTAGAAAATTTTGTCAAAATTTTGTTTCTATAGAAAATTTTGCCAAAATTTTATCTCTATAGAAAATTTTGTCAAAATTTTATTTCTAGAAAATTTTGTCAAAATTTTATTTTTATAGAAAATTTTGCCAAAATTTTATCTCTATAGAAAATTTTGTCAAAATTTTTTTCTACAGAAAATTTTGTCAAAATGTTGTTTCTATAGAAAATTTTGTCAAAATTTTATTTCTATAGAAAATTTTGTCAAAATTTTATTTCTATAGAAAATTTTGTCAAAATTTTATATCTATAGAAAAATTTGGCAAAATTTTATTTCTATAGAAAAATTTTGTCAAAATTTTATTTCTAAAGAAAATTTTGTCAGAATTTTATTTCTATAGAAAATTTTGTCAAAAATCTTATTTCTATAGAAAATGTTGTCAAAATTTTATTTCTATAGAAAATTTTGTCAAAATTTTATCTCTATAGAGAATTTTGTTGAAATTTTATTTTTCTAGAAAATTTTGTCAAAATTGTTTCTATCTTTCTGAATATTTCTCGTTCTGAATATGGAATGGGAGGACATCTCTTTGTGATTGTATTGGTAATTGAAAATGTTTTCCCCTAAATTACTTAATCATCAATGGAATTTCTCATATTTGCAAATAAAACGCCTATTTAGTTTGGTTGCCACAACCTGCGGCAACACCATTTCGCATACTCGCATTGCAATGTGTGTTACAATAAAATGGGCATCTTTATACATGAGTTGCATTTTAATTAAAAATTTCTTTTGTAACCTTACAGAGATTGAGCGTCTTTGTAGAACTTGTCGTAATGTCGTTTGTCTTAAAGCTACAATTACACTTTTATGCTGCAGGATGTGTTATTAACCAAGAAGTGTTTGCAAATCTCTCTAGGCCATAACAATACCGTAGACATTTTGTAATTTTAAGAGGATTTCTTTTGCTGGTCTCCTTTGCGAGGCTATGTGACACTTAGTGTGACATTTATCTTAAAATGTGCAAATGCCAAAGGCTGTGACATAGTTAGACATGGATTATTGTAAATAGTTTCAGTTGGAAGGCATAAACGTTTTAATGTAGGAAGATATGCATATTTTCTGATTGTAATGGAGGATTGGAAGATTTGGGGGTTTGCAAAATTCATTCGAATTTATAATTTAATATAAATTGCATTTCATTTCCTATAGTACTATAAGGATGATATATATGACTATATCATATTGTAGTGAACTTTTTATGTAATTATGAAACATTTCATACTATTAATGAACACTTTCATTGTCTTAATAATTTCGTTATTTTAATCTAAAAAAATCGTTACTCAATTTTAATGATTTTTTGTTGGGTATTTATAATTCAATCAGGCCACATTTACTTTTGCCTATTTAAATTTATTTTATATTTAAAATAAAATTTAATGTAAATTTAATTGAACATACTTTCATTTACATGGCTTGATGCTATATAAATTTATAAATATTTTAATTCACATAGGTAATTAAATATTTTCATCCAATATTGCCCTTGTAAATAATTTGCATTTACATTTCTCTGCCTAATTAGTGAACCTAATATAATTATAATAGATCTTAATGTCCTTATGGGGTTACATGCAACGTATGCAACACAGCAGGTGTGTGATTTAAGAGCCTCCATAAATTGGCCCATCCCATATCTTAGCCATTGTCTTTAATGCCAATTTCAGTTGAACTCTCTTCATTGTGGTAAGATATTTCAACTCTACTTATGAGTTATGAGTATGTCCTTCAAAGCCAATGGGGATTTTCGAAGATATAATGCTTGAAAAGACAAAAGGCATAATGCATATCATGGGATATCATACAAATGGCATATTGTCGATGTAATGCAAGCCACTGACATGCCACAAGACACAGCATGGAAACCAAATTCTTCTTAATTACCAATCTATAGCTAATCGTTTTAGAGAGGAGAGAAGTCTTTAGTTTGCTGAGAAGGGATATCAATGAATAAAATTTCTAGGGGATTTAAATAGAGGTAAACTTAATATGAATTGAATTAATAGGACTTGAAACAGGGATCTAAATGTCAAAAATTGATTTTTGACAAAATTTTCTATAGAAATAAAATTTTGACAGCATTTTCTATAGAAATAAAATTTTGCAAAAATTTTCTATAGAATCAACATTTTGCAAAAATTTTCTATAGAAATAAAATTTTGCAAACATTTTCCATAGAAATAACATTTTGACAAAATATAGAAAAAAATTTTTGATAAATTTTGCTATAGAAATAAACCTTTACAAAAATTTTCTATATAATAAAATTCTGCAACAATTTTCTATAGAAATAAAATTTTGCAAAAATTTTCTATAGAAATAAAATTTGGACAACTTTTTATTTCTAATTTTATATTCTATAGAAATAAAATTTTTGCAAAATTTTCTGTTGTAATAAAAACAAAATTTTTTATAGAAATAAAATAAAAACCAAATTTTCTTTAGACATAAAATTTTGATAAAATTTTTTTTATAGAAATAAAATTTTGCAAACATTTTCCATAGAAATAAATAGAGAAATAAAATTTTGCGAAAATTTTCTAGAGAAATAAAGAGAAATAAATTTTGTGAAAATTTTTTATAGAAATAAAATTTTGCAAACATTTTCCATAGAAATAGAATTTTGACAAAATTGTATATAGAAATAAAATTTTGCAAAAATTTTCTATAGAAATAAAATCTTGCAAAAATTTTCTATAGAAATAAAATTTTGCAAAAATTGTAATAAAAACAAAATTTTCTATAGAAATAAAATGTTGATAAAACTTTCTATTGTAATAAAAACAAAATTTTCTTTAGACATAAAATTTTGATAAAAAAATTTGTATAGAAATAAAATTTTGCAAACATTTTCCATAGAAATAAATAGAGAAATAAAAATTTCCGAACATTTTCTAGAGAAATAAAGAGAAATAAATTTTGTGAAGATTTTTTATAGAAATAAAATTTTACAAACATTTTCCATAGAAATAAAATTTTGACAAAATTTTCTATAGAAATAAAATTTTGCAAAAATTTTCTATAGAAATAAAATCTTGCAAAAATTTTCTACAGAAATAAAATTTTGGAAACATTTTTCATAAAAATAAAATGTTGCAACAATTTTTTATAGAAATAAAATTTTGCAATAATTTTCTATAGAAATAAAATTTTGACAGCATTTTCTATAGAAATAAAATTTTGCAAAAATTTTCCATAGAAATAAAATTTTGACAAAATATAGAAATAAAATGTTGATAAGTTTTTTTTATAGAAATAAAACTTTCCAAAAATTGTCTATATAATAAAATTCTGCAACAATTTTCTATAGAAATAAAATTTTGCAAAAATTTTCTATAGAAATAAAATTTTGCAAAAATTTTCTATAGAAATAAAATTTGGACAAATTTGTATTTCTAATTTTATATTCTATATAAATAAAATTTTCTATTGTAATAAAAACAAAATTTTCTATAGAAATAAAATGTTGATAAAATTTTCTATTGTAATCAAAACAAAATTTTCTTTAGACATAAAATTTTGATAAAAAATTTTTTATAGAAATAAAATTTTGCAAACATTTTCCATAGAAATAAATAGAGAAATAAAAATTTGCGAAAATTTTCTAGAGAAATAAAAAGATATAAATTTTTTGAAAATTTTTTATCGAAATAAAATTTTGCAAACATTTTCCATAGAAATAAAATTTTGACAAAATTTTATATAGAAATAAAATTTTGCAAAAATTTTCTATAGAAATAAAATCTTGCAAAAATTTTCTATAGAAATAAAATTTTGCAAACATTTTTCATAAAAATAAAATGTTGCAAAATTTTTTTATAGAAATAAAATTTTGCAAAAATTTTCTATAGAAATAAAATTTTGCAAACATTTTCCATAAAAATAAAATGTTGCAAAAATTTTTTATAGAAACAAAATTTTGCAAACATTTCCCATAGAAATAAAATTTTGACAAATTTTTATATAAAAATAAAATTTTCAAAAATTTTCTATAGAAATAAAATCTTGACAAATTTTTCTATATAAATAAAATTTTGACAAAATTTTCTATAGAAATAAAATTTTTACAAAATGCTCTATAGTAACAAAATTTTGATAAAATCGTATATAGAGATAAAATTTTAGAAAAATTTTCTATAGAAATAAAATTTTGCAAAAATTTTCTATATAAATAAAATTTTGCAAAAATTTTCTATAGAAATAAAAAAGAAATAAAATAAAATGACGAAATTTTCTATAGAAATAACATTTTGACAAAATTTTATTTCCAATTTTATTGTCTATAGAAATAAAATTTTGGCAAAATTTTCTATTGTAATAAAAACAAAATATTCTATAGAAATAAAATATTGATAAAATTTTCTATTGTAGTAAAAACAAAATTTTCTATAGAAATAAAATTTTAACCAATTGTTTATAGAAATCAATTTTTCACAAAAATTTCTATATAAATAGAATTTTATATAGAAATAAAATTTCGTCCAGAGTAATTTTTCGCTATGGGTCCTTATATATACTCAAGGCGGATTGTTACTATATAAGAAGTCAATCTACACTAACCTAACCTATGGATCAAAGGCCAGTAACCCCTGACTAAAATACTGCCAAATTTTCCGTAACTGAATAAAAGAAAAAACATATGGCATTTTTTCTTTGCCCGAGGTTTTTATAATCAAAATGGACACCAAAACCAAATGTTCTGAATAAATGGTCATACATTCTTCAATGAACAAAGAAGGACCAAATAGAAACAAACATTGAAACCTTTGGCTTTTTGTATTTCTTGCTTTTCTTTCCTTTCTCACAGAACTCGCACATGAACTTCAGACAGACGAAATTCCATTAGACTGAGACAACAATTTTAAAAATAAAAGGAAGTTAACAGACCAGCAGATGCCCCAAAGAATATAACAATCAGAAATAAAATGAAATCTTGGCAGTAGAGACTCAAAGTGGAAACTTGAAGTGCCATTACAACTGTGTTATACGACCAATGATACTGTACACATAAAAGGAAAGTTCATTTAGAATATAATGACCATCCTCATCTGGATTTTCTTCTCTGCGAAATGTTTAAGGTAAGGCGAGTTTTGTGTGCTCTTGAAAATTGCTATATATTAGACAACGACGAAGAGGCAGGACATACAATTAAGGACAAAATTGTCTAGCAAATGTCGGAAAGCTAAATACTGTTAAGATGTCCTCTAAAAGTTTTGGCATATTCATTTCAAACGAATTACATTACAATATAAATATATACAATATAAATTTGTATAACCTCAATGAAAGTGGAGCATGAGAATCATTTATTATTTTTTTTTTTTTTGTTCACTGTAAAAGAACAATCTCCTAATAGGAAGCATCAATATCATCAATTCAATCCAATGACAAAATTTTCTATAGAAATAAAATTTTCACAAATAATTCTATTAAAATAAAATGTTCACAAATAATTCTATAGAAATACAATTTTCACAAATAATTCTATAGAAATAAAATTTTCCAAAAAACGTTCTATAGAAATAAAATTTTGACAAAAAAATTTCTATAGAAATAAAATTTTGACAAAATTTTCTATAGAAATAAAATTTTGACAAAATTTTCTATAGATATAAAATTTTAACAAAATTTTCTATAGAAATAAAATTTTGACAAAATTTTCCATAGATATAAAATTTTGACAAAATGTTCTATAGATATAAAATTTTAACAAAATTTTCTATAGAAATACCATTTTTCTAAATTTTTCTATAGAAATAAAGTCTTGAAAAAAATTTCTATACAAATAAAATTTTTGCAAAATTTTCTATAGAAATAAAATTTGTTATAGTAATAAAATTTTGACAAAATTTGTTATAGTAATAAAATTTTGACAAAATTTTTTATAGAAATAACATTTTGACAAAATTTGTGATAGTAATAACATTTTGACACAATTTTCTATAAAAATAAAATGTTTAAATCTTCTATAGAAATAAAATTTTGACAAAAAAATTTCTATAGAAATAAAATTTTAACAAAATTTTCTACAGAAATACAATTTTGAGAAAATTTTCTATAGAAATAAAATTTTGAGAAAACTTTCTATACAACTAAAATTTTGACAAAATTTTATATAGAAATAAAATTTTAACAAAAATTTTTACAGAAATAAAATGTTGACAAAATTTTCTACAGATATAAAATTTTAACAAAGAAATAAAATCTAAAGAAATAAAATCTTGCTAAACTTTTCTATAGAAATAAAATTTTGAAAAATTTTCTATAGAAATAAAATTTTGACAAAATTGTCTATATAAATAAAATTTTCACACAATTTTTTTATAGAACAATTTTTTTATAGAAACATTTTGACAAAATTTGTTATAGTAATAAAATTTTGACAAATTTTTTATAGAAATAATATTTTGACAAAATTTTCTACAGATATAAAATTTGAACAAAATTTTCTACAGAAATAAAATGTTGACAAAATTTTCTACAGATATAAAATTTTAACCAAATTTTCTATAGAAATAAAACTTTTAACAAAATTTTCTAGAGAAATTAATTTTTGACAAAATTTTCAATAGAAATATAATTTTTAAAAAATTTTCTATCGAAATAAATTTTTGACTGAAGTTTCCATAGAAATAAAATTTTGTGAAAATATTTCTATAGAAATAAAATTTTGAGAAAATATTTCTATAGTAATAAAATTTTGACAAAATTTTTTTATAGAAATAACATTTTGACAAAATTTGTGATAGTAATAACATTTTGACACACTTTTCTATAAAAATAAAATGTTTAAATCTTCTATAGAAATACAATTTGACAAAAATTTCTATAGAAATAACATTTTGCAAGAATTTTCGTAGAAATAAAATTTTGAGAAAATTTTCTATAGGAATACAATTTTGACAAAATTTCGAAAATTTTTCTATAGAAATAAAATCTTGAGAAAATTTTCTATAGAAATAAAATTTTGAGAAAATTTTCTATAGAAATAAAATTTTGAAAAAATTTTCTATAGAAATAAAATTTTGACAAAATTTTCTATAGAAATAAATTTTTGACAAAATTTTCTACAGATATAAAATTTGAACAAAATTTTCTACAGAAATAAAATGTTGACAAAATTTTCTAAAGATATAAAATTTTAACAAAATTTGCTATAAAAAAATTGCTAAACCTTTCTATAGAAATAAAATTTTGACAAGATTTTTTATAGAAATAAAATTTTGACAAAATTTTCTATAGATATAAAATTTTAACAAAATTTTCTATAGAAATAATACTTTGACAAAATTTTTTTATAGAAATACATTTTGACAAAATTTGTTATAGTAATAAAATTTTGACAAATTTTTTATAGAAATAATATTTTGACAAAATTTGTTATAGTAATAACATTTTGACACAATTTTCTATAAAAATAAAATGTTTAAATCTTCTATAGAAATAAAATTTTGCAAGAATTTTCCATAGAAATAAAATTTTGATAAATTTTCTATAGAAATATAATTTTGACAAAATTTTGAAAATTTTTCTATAGAAATAAAATTTTGACAAAATTTTCTATAGAAATAAAATTTTGACAAAATTTTCTATAGGAATAAAATTTTGACAAAATTTTCTATACAAATAAAATTTTGACAAGATTTTCTGTAGATATAAAATTTTAACAAAATTTTCTATAGGAATAAAATTTTGACAAAATGTTCTATAGATATAAAATTTTAACAAAATTTTCTACAGAAAAACAATTTTGAAAAGATTTTCTATAGATATAAAATTTTAACAAAATTTTCTATACAAATACAATTTTGGCAAAATTTTCTATAGAAATAAAATTTTGACAAAAATTTGTTATAGTAATAAAATTTTGACAAAATTTTTTTATAGAAATAACATTTTGACAAAATTTGTGATAGTAATAACATTTTGACACAATTTTCTATAAAAATAAAATGTTTAAATCTTCTATAGAAATAAAATTTTGACAAAATTTAGTATTGAAATCAAATTTTGACAAACTTTTCTATAGAAATAAAATTTTGCAAGAATTTTCCATAGGAATAAAATTTTGAGAAAATTTTCTATAGAAATACAATTTTGACAAAATTTTGAAAATTTTTCTATAGAAATAAAATTTTGAGAAAATTTTCTATAGAAATAAAATCTTGAGAAAATTTTCTATAGAAATCACATTTTTACAAAATTTTCTATAGAAATAAAATTTTGACAAAATTTTCTACAGAAATAAAATTTTAACCAAATTTTCTATAGAAATAAAACTTTGACAAAATTTTCTATAGGAATAAAATGTTGACAAAATTTTTTATAGAAATAAAATTTTGACAAAATTGTCTATAGAAATAACATTTGGACAAAATTTTCTACAGAAATAAAATTTTAACAAAATTTTCTATAGAAATAAAATTTTGACAAAATTTTCTATAGATATAAAATTTTGACAAAATTTTCTATAGAAATAAAATTTTGACAAAATTTTCTATAGATATAAAATTTTAACAAAATTTTCTATAGAAATAAAATCTTGCTATACTTTTCTATAGAAATAAAATTTTGCTAAACTTTTCTATAGAAATAAAATTTTGACAAAATTGTCTATAGAATTAAAATTTTCTAAACTTTTCTATAGAAATAAAATGTTGTCAAAATTTTTTTATAAAATAACATTTTGCCAAATATTCTATAGAAATAAAATTTTGACAAAATTTTCTATAGAAATAAAATATTGACAAAATTTTCTATAGAAATAAAATTTTGACACAATTTTCTATAAAAATAAAATGTTTAAATCTGCTATAGAAATAAAATTTTGACAAAATTTTCTATAGAAATAAAATTTTGCAAGAACTTTCCATAGAAATAAAATTTTGAGAAAATTTTCTATAGAAATAAAATTTTGACAAAATTTTCTATAGAAATAAAATTTTGCAAGAATTTCCATAGAAATAGAATTTTAAGAAAATTTTCTATTTTTCAGTTGTTTGATATTTTATGTAATACATGATTT
The DNA here is from genome assembly GCF_050003625.1 of Haematobia irritans. NCBI lineage: Eukaryota > Metazoa > Arthropoda > Insecta > Diptera > Muscidae > Haematobia > Haematobia irritans. The sequence continues at coordinate 8,480,618 of NC_134400.1, forward strand.
TGATTGATGTTGAGCACCTCATTATCGACCCTTCTTGTTTTTAGTTCCTTGGCTTTTTTCACATTAGATTTTCCCATGTGATTTCTTCCAATGACATTTTATGAAATCTTTGAAAAGCATATGAAATCACAACGATTTTCAAGATCCACCCAAAATTTAGCGCTACCAAAAACACACAGGCAATGTTGGTTGACAGCCTCACGGAGGGTAGACCCCGTTTTCATCATTATCCTTGAAATGGGTCATTATCCATTAACAAATGATGATGATGATCACAAGATTTTTTTCTTTGATTGTTTTCATCCGCCCAAAAAACATTGCTAATTTATTTTCTGACAGTTTCCACTCATCGCTTGAGCCCATGCGTAAGGCATAATAACGACATAATTTAAAAAAACACATCAATTTGAACCCCTTCTTCTCCGTCAAGTAAAACAGAACCCATCGTTCAAAGTGATAAAGTAACAGCCACACATCATGGGCCGCTCACTCATTCAAAGCAGGCCAGTTGGGCTTTAGACAGTGACAGTTTCTGGTTGGTTGGTACTTGGAAAAGGCATGGTCGTCGTCCTTTTAGCAAAAGAGCTAAAGAATGATGAAGGGAATTTACTGGAGCCATACAATCTTGTCTGTACCAGTGGTAAAGTGACAATAGTTGAGATGAAATCTCACATGCAAAACAAGTCCTAGTTTGAGCCGCCTTAGCTTTGGTAACGAGAAAATATCCCCCGGATCCTTGTGAAAAGATCAAAAGCAATAAAACAATGAGGACACACGGCCAACTACAACGACCGTCGTTCATTTAATCGCTGAACGTTGGTCCAGAGCTTTTGCAATGGCAGCAGCAGCAGCAACAGCAGTCGTTACTTGCACATCCTGTAACCAAGTGTGGCCAGGCACACCATTGGCAAGGCATTAAATCCATAGAACGAACACTTGCCGTACCCGGAAGTTTCAGTTCCAGCACAACCGGCTATAGTATGTGTGTGTGTGTGTGTAAGAGAGCGCACTGAGGCAGTCTATTTTATTGGCATAAATCACAGATATGTGTTAATTTAAATCCTCTGCTGGTGGCAGTTCGCAATGCTTGCTGCTAAGACTGATGAAACGGATTTCGTCTATGATACGCTTGAAATAGCTGAAGACAAACCAATAGTGGATGTTGGGCGAATGAAATGAGCTAAGGACTCAATCAATTTTCTACATAACTTGAACATGAGCAATAAAATTTGTCGTAATACCGGTGTAACGAAGAATATGAGGACTAGGGTTTTTTTATTGACTATGGAGATTGGTGTTTATGAGGATGGTATGGAAGTTTTGGAAAAAAATTTTCAGATATTAAAAAACTTAAATATTAAGAAACTTAGATATAAGGAATTTTTTTATGAATAATGAGTGACGAGGTTTTTCTGACAAAAAAAAATATTTTAGAACAGAGACACTTTATTTTTCTACATGGGCTCCTTTCAATTCGGTGCATTTTTTTCCATGATAAGGAAATTGTTTGCATATCGAAACATTTTCATTGCGACAATTAACATTTTTATTAATAACACGAATCACGAACATTTTTTAATTGCTACAATCATTTCTTTGTTTGAAGACATTTCAATTAAAAAATTAATTGGATCAATTAATTTCGTGATTGAATCAGAAAAAAAATTTGTATGTACGTATACTTTTTTAGTGTAGCTCCCTAAAAAGTTACAAACTTTGGCTCGCAATCATTACCAACAGTCCTTAAGAGAAGGGTAAACTCTTTAGATCCTAATAAACGTTCTCTTTTCTTAGTGTAGAAACTTTAACCATACCATCTAATATCTCGCTTTCTTGTAAATCCCTCGTTTATTTGCCAAACTGTATTTGCCAGAGAGTATTTTTTTTTTTTCTTTAAACATCTCTATGCCAACAAGCAAGTTTTTTGGCCCAGCCACAATTAATCCAATACCAAGAAAAAAATCAACACAATTCCTTTAGCCCAAAATGCAAAAATGCTCTTCATCTCCCCATCACCAGTACTCTCACAATCAAATAAACAAAGAGCTCTCACACAGGGACACGTGCCTTGCCGAATGTTGTATTTTTTTTCTCATCTCAAAACGCAAAAGAATTCACAAAGGCAACTGAGCGAAACCGAATTGCAACAGCAGTCCCCAGAGAACAATAGTCAGGGAAATCTACACATGTAAACGTTTCATTAGACCAACAATAATTACACATCAATAAACTGCATCAGGAAGAGGGTTGATCTGCTATCCTGTAGTGATGGAGACATAAGCAAGCACAACAACAACAACAAAAACTCGAAGAGAAATGGTAGAGGCATTGAAAAATAAGGGGATTTTTAACACTTGAAAAGAAGTGTGGGTGATCAATCGTTGGGACAGGTTGTTACAAGCACAGTGGTGCTACATAAATGAGCAGCAATCGATGTAGGTAACCAAGGTGATACAATAATCCAAGTTGCAGCAATTATTGAGGAGGGAGAATCAAAGAGGGGGAAAGTGAGAGTGCTATAAAACCAAAGCACAGAAAAATGGTGAACTGTTTTATGGGAAATTTTATTTCTATAGAAAATTTTGTCAACATTTTATTTTTATCAAAATTTTTTTTTCTATAGAAAATTTTTTTTCAAAATTTTATTTCTATAGAAAATTTTGTCAAATTTTTATTTCTATAGAAAATTTTGTCAAAATTTCATTTCTATAGAAATATTTTCTCAAAATCTTATTTCTATAGAAATATTTTCTCAAAATTTTATTTCTATAGAAATATTTTCTCAAAATTTTAATTCTATAGAAATATTTTCTCAAAATTATATTTCTATAGAAATATTTTCTCAAAATTTTAATTCTATAGAAATATTTTCTCAAAATTTTATTTCTATAGAAAATTTTTTAAAAATTATATTTCTATAGAAAATTTTGTCAAAAATTAATTTCTCTAGAAAATTTTGTTAAAAGTTTATTTCTATAGAAAATTTTGTCAAAAATTTATTTCTATAGAAAATTTTGTCAAAATTTCATTTCTATAGAAATATTTTCTCAAAATCTTATTTCTATAGAAATATTTTCTCAAAATTTTATTTCTATAGAAACTTTAGTCCAAAATTTATTTTTATAGAAAATGTTGTCAAAATTTTATTTCTCTAGAAAATTTTGTCAAAATTGTATTTCTCTAGAAAATTTTGTCAAAACTTTATTTCTATAGAAAATTTGGTCAAAATTTTATTTCTATAGAAAGTTTAGTCATAAACTTATTTCTATAGAAACTTTAGTCCAAAATTTATTTCTATAGAAACTTAAGTCAACAATTTAATTTCAATAGAAAATGTTGTCAAAATTTTATTTCTATGGACAATTTTGTAAAAATTTTATTTCTATGGACAATTTTGTAAAAATTTTACTTCTATAGAAAATTTTGTCAAAATTTCATTTCTATAGAAATATTTTCTGAAAATTTTATTTCTATAGAAAATGTTGTCAAAATTTTATTCCCATAGAAAATTGTATCAAAATTTTATTTCTCTAGAAAAATGTTGTCAAAATTTAATTTCTATAGAAAATTGTCAAAATTTTATTTCCATTGAAAATTTTATCAAATTTTTATTTCCATAGTAAATTTTATCAAAATTTTATTCATATAGGAAATTTTGCCAAAATTTAATTTCTAGAGAAATTTTTATCAAAATTTCATTTCTATTGAAAATTATGTCAAAATTTTATTTCTCTAGAAAATTTTTGCAAAATTTCATTTCTGTAGAAAATTATTCCAAAATTTAATTTCTATAGAAAATTTTGTCAAAATTGCATTTCTATAGAAATATTTTCTCAAAATCTTATTTCTATAGAAATATTTTCTCAAAATCTTATTTCTATAGAAATATTTTCTCAAAATTTTATTTCTATAGAAATATTTTCTCAAAATTTTATTTCTATAGAAAATTTTGTCAAAATTTTATTTCGATAGAAACATCAGTCAAAAATTTATTTCGATAGAAAATTTTGTCAAAATTTTATTTCTATAGAAAATTTTTTAAAAATTATATTTCTATAGAAAATTTTGTCAAAAATTTATTTCTATAGAAAATTTGGTCTAAATTTTATTTCTATAGAAAGTTTAGTCATAAACTTATTGCGATAGAAACTTTAGTCCAAAATTTATTTCGATAGAAAATGTTGTCAAAAATTTATTTCTATAGAAACTTTAGTCAACAATTTATTTTTTTAGAAAAATTTGTCAAAATTTTATTCCCATAGAAAATTGTATCAAATTTTTTTCCATAGAAAATTATATCAAAGTTTTATTTCTATTGAAAATTTTGTCAAAATTTTATTTCTCTAGAAAAATTTTGTCAAAATTTAATTTCTATAGAAAATTTTTTCAAAATTTTATTCCCATAGAATATTTTATCAAAATTTTATTTCTATTATTTTATTTTATTTTCTCAAAATTTTATTTCTATAGAAAATTTTGTCAAAATTTTATTTCTATAGAAAATTTTGTCAAAATTTTATTTCTATAAAAAATTTTGTCAAAATTTTATTTCCATTGAAAATTTTATCAAATTTTTATTTCTATAGGAAATTTTGTCAAAATTTTATTTCTAGAGCAATTTTTATCAAAATTTTATTTCTATAGAAAATTTTTGCAAATTTTTTTTTCTGTAGAATTTTGACAAAATGTTATTTCTATAGAATGTCTACAAAATTGTATTTTATTTCTTTAATAATATATACCCACACCCTCAAACACTCCCAATTATTGTAATCCTTGATGCTATTCACTCTGCCACCACTGCTAATCTTTATAAAAAAAAAAACAAAAGTCAGGAACCCTAGCATTTCACACATAAAACAATGCCATGGATTTTACCAATAAAGCATAAAAAGGAATAAAAGAACCAAAATGCAAAAATTAAAATCAAAATGCCCCAATTAGACCACAAATTAATGAATACAAATCAAAATCAATAGGATTTTTTTTATAACAAAAAAATGGGAAACAGCCAAATGGCAAATTTTAAAGAACAATGAATATGCAAAATAAACGAAATCGAGATGTCGAGTTTATACTGCTTTGAAAATAAAAACGAGTAAATCGATCGAAAGTTTGACTGGAAGTGAATCCTATAGATATTAAAAGAAACCTTAAAGCAAAAAGTCACAAATAGCATTATTTGTATTGTGAACACGCTTACCATATAGTTCGTAGAATTCTATCAAAAATGGTAGATTTTTTAGTGTTTCTTGATTTTTCGTACCTAACACATTTTTATTTAAATAAAATTTTGACAAAATTTTAGAAACAATTTTTATAGAATAAAATTTTGACAAAATTTTTTCTAGGAATAAAATTTTGACAAAATTTTTTCTAGGAATAAAATTTTTTACACATTTTTCTGTAGAAATAAATTTATTACTAAATTTTCTATAGAAAATTTATTACTAAGTTTTCTATAGAAAATTTAGTAATAAATTTTCTATAGAAAATTTAGTAATAAATTTTGACAAAATGTTCCATAAAAACAAAAGTTTTATAAAATCTTCTATAGAACTAAAATTTAGACAAACTTTTCTATAGAAATAAAATTTTGAGAAAATTTTCTATAGAATTAAAATTTTGACAAAATTTTATAGAAATAAAATTTTAAAAAATTTTCTATGAAAATAAAATTTTGACATTTTCTATACAAATAAAAGTTTGACAAAGTTTTCTATGGAAATAAAATTTTGACAAAATTTTCTATAGAAATAAAAGTTTAAAAAATTTTCTATCCAAATAAAATTTTGACAAAATGTTCCATAAAAACAAAATTTTTATAAAATATTCTATAGAAATAAAATTTAGACAAACTTTTCTATAGGAATAAACTTTTGAGAATTTTTTCTATAGAATTATAATTTTGACAAAATTTTATATAGTAATAAAATTTTGACAAATTTTTCTATAGAAATAAAATTTTGACAAAATTTTCTATACAAATAAAATTTTGACAAAATTTTCTATAGAAATAAAATTTTAAAATTTTTTTTATGAAAATAAAATTTTTACATTTTCTATACAAACAAAAGTTTGACAAAGTTTTCTATGGAAATAAAATTTTGACAAAATTTTCTATAGAAATAAAATTTTGCAAAAATTTTCTATACAAATAAAATTTTGACAAAATGTTCCATAAAAACAAAATTTTTATAAAATCTTCTATAGAAATAAAATTTTGACAAACTTTTCTATAGAAATAAACTTTTGAGAACATTTTCTATAGAAATAAAATGTTGACAAAATGTTCCATAAAAACAAAATTTTTATAAAATCTTCTATAGAAATAAAATTTAGACAAACTTTTCTATAGAAATAAACTTTTGAAAAAATTTTCTATAGAATTAAAATTTTGACAAAATTTTATATAGAAATAAAATTTTGACAAAATTTTCTATAGAAATAAAATTTTGACAAAATTTTCTATAGAAATAAAATTTTGACAAAATTTTCTATAGAAACAAAATTTTGACAAAATTTTCTATAGAAATACAATTTTGACAAAATTTTCTATAGAAATAAAATTTTGACATTTGCTATACAAATAAACGTTTGACAAAGTTTTGTATGGAAATAAAATTTTACAAAATTTTCTATAGAAATAAAATTTTAAAAAATTTTCTATGAAAATAATATTTTGCAACAATTTTCTATAGAAATAAAATTTTGCAAAAAATTTCTATAGAAATACAATTTTGACAAAATTTTCTATAGAAAAAAATTTTGCAAAAATTTTCTATAGAAATACAATTTTGACAAAATTTTCTATAGAAAAAAATTTTGCAAAAATTTTCTATAGAAATAAAATTTTGCAAAAATTGTCTATAGAAATAAAATTTTGCAAAAATTTTCTATAGAAATAAATTTTTGCAAAAATTTTCTATAGAAATAAAATTTTGCAAAAATTGTCTATAGAAATAAAATTTTGCAAAAATTTTCTATAGCAATAAAATGTTGACAAATTTTTCTAAAGAAATAAAGTTACATCGAAGAATCCACTATAGTCTTTAGAAAATATTTCTCTTGCTTTTAGCTTGTGGTTACCTGATTTAAAACGTGTATTCACAGAGATCCATTTTCTTAGTCTTTCATCCTACCTCTTAATTATACCCCATACCATTTTATTGCATTATTTTCAAATATATAATCCCCCTACATTTAGTTTTTGTAGACTTTCTCCTACACTATGTGTTATCACTGAATAAGATCTTTTTTTTCAAATTTGTCTATAGAAGTGAAGAAAATTAAAAAATAACAATGTGCTTTTTTATCAAAGCCAGAGAGTAATTGAATTTTCTTGAGATTTTCTGTTGTTTGTTTGCTTGATTCACTTAGGAAAATTAGCCCTCACATAAAGGAAGACAATATAAGTATTAGAACCTCATTATCACGTTAACATAATTACGTTCTCCAGCCCTACAATGTTGTTATCTTGAATTATTAAATTGCCAACACAATTGGCTGGAAAGAAAAATCGTTTAACGATTTTGCCCAGGTAGTAGGCTAAATAAATGATGGAGAAAACTTCATGAGGCGGGGTACAAAGGAGAAGCTCATAAACCAGATTTTTTGTAATGTTCTTAATTGCCAAAAGATCTTTTTGAAGTGTTGAAATTTATTTTAATTTGATTTTTGAAAAATTCATTGTTGAATTTTAAAATAGATAGATTTAAAATATACATTTTTAAGTACGTTGATTATGATGGTCTCTAAAGCCATAGCGAGATGCTAGGCCCCACTCAATATTGTCAAGAGGCCAAATATTCGGACAGGCGAATCTTATATATCTGCCATGACGGTTGCCACAGCTGGTTGAATTCTGCCAAAACTAGTAGATTTTTTACTAATTGGTAGATTGGTAGAATTCTTGATGTTTTCGTAGATTTTGCAAGACATTTCTCTCCAACTAAGAGGTACTCTACATATTTTCTACAGAAATAAAATTTTGCAAAACTTTTCTTTTAAATAAAATTTTCACAAAATTTTCTATAGAAATACAATTTTGACACAATTTTCTAGAGAAATACATTTTTTGAGAAAATTTTCTATAGGAATAAAATCTTGACAAAATTCTCGATAGAAATAAATTTTTTCAAAAATTTCCCATAGAAATAATTTTTTTTGAGAAAATTTTCTATAGAAATAAAATTTTGAGAAAATTATCTATAGAAATAAAATTTTGAGAAAATTTTCTATAGAAATAAAATTTTACACAAATTTGCAATAGAAATAAGTTTTTGCGAACATTTTCTATAGAAATCAAATTCTGATAAAATTTTCTATAGAAATCAAATTTTGATAAAATTTTCTATAGAAATCAAATTTTGATAAAATTTCCTATAGAAATAAAATTTTGACAAAATTTTCTATAGAAATAAAATTGTGACAAAATTTTCTACAGAAATGAAATTTTGACAAAATTTTCTATAGAAATTTTACACAAATTTGCCATAGAAATAAGTTTTTGCGAACATTTTCTATAGAAATAAAATTTTGATAAAATTTTCTATAGAAATAAAATTTTGAGCAAATTTCTATAGCAATAAAATGTTGATAAAATTTTCTATAATTTTGACAACATTTTCAATAGAAATAAAATTTTGACAATACTTTCTATAGAAACAAAATTTTCTATAGAAATAAAATTTTGTCAAAATTTTCTATAGAAATAAAATTTTAACAAAATTTTCTACAGAAGTGAAATTTTGACAAAATTTTCTATAGAAATAACATTTTGACAAAATTTTCTATAGAAATAAAATTTTGATGAAATCTTCTGTAGAAATAAAATTTTGAAAAAATTTTCTGTAGAAATAAAATTTTGAGAAAATTTTCCATAGAAATAAAATTTTGAGAAAATTTTCCATAGAAATAAAATGTTGCAAAATTTTTCAATAGAAATAAAATTTTGACAAAATTTTCTATGGAAATAAAATTTTGATAAAATTTGCTGTAGAAATAAAATGTTGAGAAATTATTCTTTAGAAAAAAAAAATTGTGACAAAATTTTCTATGGATATAAAATTTTGAAAAATTATCTATAGAAACAAAGTTTTTGCGAAAATTTTCTATAGAAATAAAATACAATTTTTACAAAACTTTCTATAGAAAAAAAAATTTACACAAATTTGTCATAGAAATAAGTTTTTGTGAACATTTTCTATAGAAATAAAATTTTGACAAAATTTTCTATAGAAATAAAATTTGACAAAATTTTCTACAGAAATGAAATTTTGACAAAATTTTCTATAGAAATAACATTTTGACAAAATTTTCTATAGAAATAAAATTTTGATGAAATCTTCTGTAGAAATAAAATTTTGACAAAATTTTCTGTAGAAATAAAATTTTGAGAAAATTTTCCATAGAAATAAAATTTTGAGAAAATTTTCCATAGAAATAAAATTTTGAGAAAATTGTCCATAGAAATAAAATTTTGAGAAAACTTTCCATAGAAATAAAATTTTGCAAAATTTTTCTATAGAAATAAAATTTTGACAAAATTTTCTATGGAAATAAAATTTTGAGAAAATTTGCTGTAGAAATAAAATTTTGAGAAATTTTTCTCTAGAAAAAAAATTGTGACAAAATTTTCTATAGATATAAAATTTTGAAAAATTATCTATAGAAACAAAGTTTTTGCGAAAATTTTCTATAGTAATAAAATAAAATAAAATTTTTACTAAATTTTCTGTAGAAATAAAATTTTTACTAAATTTTCTATAGAAATAAAATTTTTCAAAAATTTTCTGTAGAAATAAAATTTTGAGCAAAATTTCTATAGCAATAAAATGTTGACAAAATTTTCTATAATTTTGACAACATTTTCTATAGAAATATGGTATCACAATGCACTGAATAGTCTAAGTGAGCCTGATATATCGGGCTGCCACCTAACCTAACCTAACCTAACCTATAGAAATAAAATTTTGAAAAAATTGTTTATAGAAGTAAAATTTTCACAAAGTTTTCTATAGAAATAGAATTTTGACAAAATTTTCTATAGAAATAGAATTTTGGCAAAATTTTCTATAGAAATAAAACTTTGACAAAATTTTCCATAGAAATAAAATTTTGAGAAAATTTTTATAGAAATAAAATTTTGACAAAATTTTTATAGAAATAAAATTTTGAGAAAATTATCCATAGAAATAAAAGTTTGCAAAAATTTTCTATAGAAATGAAATTTTGAGAAAATTTTCTATAGAAATAAAATTTTGAGAAAATTTTCCATAGAAATAAAATTTTGCAAAAACTTTCGATAGAAATAAAATTTTGAGAAAATTTTCTATAGAAATAAAATTTTTACAAAATTTTCTATAGAAATGAAATTTTGACAAAATTTTCTATAGAAAGTGGTAAAAAATTTTTCGTGTACGCATCCATTTTAGCCAATGACGTTCTCTACTCTTCCATTCATAAATTCGATTTACTATTATCCTATGGATTGAGATTTTGAGCATCATTCCCGCTGAGTTAGTAAATTGGTGGTTACATCCTAGAAATATCTCGTTAAACAACCACCTGTTCTCATAGGCCAACCAAACGAAGCAGCTAAAATAAGAGTGTCTACCAAAAACACCGCAGAGACGAGACCCCCTGGTAGGTAAATCAGTGTAATAAAATTATGACGAAATTGAATGGTAATTGCATTCCAGAATAATTGAATGTATTCATGCGTATGAGACAGCTGCTGTGGTGGGTTGGTTATTTGTGGTTATATCGATGTCGCTTCTGTCGTCCTTTCGCAAACAATAGGCCATAACTTAACCAGAGAAACAGAGAAATTGTGGTGTACCAGGGCAAAAAAAATATATTTTAGTGATACAGGATCAATATAAGCTTTCACTAACCCCCTTGCCACAAAAAAAAAACGAAAAAAAAACAAAAACTAGTAAGGTTTATAAAATGATGGAAATTTTGTTTCGCAATTTAATCCTGGTGCTCATTTTTACTCTTATTTTAGGTTTTTCGAAATAAAACGGAATAAGGCGAGGGCTATGTCAAAGGGATATTATTTTGCCCACCGTAAGGATAGTGGAATTGCAAGAACTTTAAGATTTAACTAAAAATAATGTGAGAAGATTTGCCAATTCATCTCCATGGAAACCTAAAATGTTCCTACTCAGAATAGTTAGAGTCCCATAAAAAATTTTCAAATCTTCTATGGCTGTATATGGCCTAAAAGCTAAGTCTAAAGGACCTTTATACCTGACTAAGAATACACACGCTCCAAAACCTTTGTCCCTTCTTCCCATAATTAATTTGCAACCCTTAAAATATACGCGACTTGTAATACCAAAGGATTCTTTGAATTTATGGCTGGTGTAGATGCATGGTAAGAATAAGGTCACTTGAGTATAACAGTTCATGCTGTTTTAATTGAATTCAATTTGTTCCAAGAAATCTCTTAATTTGTATGCGGAAATATCCATAACGAATATGTTAAGGAAGAGATTAGACAGAAGGAAAGGAAGAAGTTTCAAATTTGTTTTTTTTTATTATAAGCGTAATCTTGACAAAATAGAAATAAAATTTTGACAATTTTTTTTATAGAGATAAAATGTTGACAATATTTTCTATAGAAATATTTTTTTTTTTATAAAATTTGCTATAGAAATACAATTTTGACACAATTTTCTATAGAAAAAAAAATTGACAAAATTTTCTTTAGAGATAAAATTTTCTCTAGAGATATAATTTTGACAAAATTTTCTATAGAAATAAAATTTTGACAAAATTTTCTATAGAAATAAATTTGTGACAAAATTTTCTATAGAAATAAAATTTTGATAAAATTTCGACAAAATTTGCTATAGAAATAAAATTTAGACAAAATTTTCTACAGATATAAAATTGTGACAATATTTTCTACAGAAATAAAATTTTGACAAAACATTCTACAGAACTAAATTGTGACAAAATTTTCTATAGAAATAAAATTTTAACAAAATTTTCTATAGAAATAAAATTTTGCAAAAATTTTCTATAGAAATAAAATTTTGCAAAAATTTTCTATAGAAATAAAATTTTTCAAAAATTTTCTTTAGAAATAAAATTTTGAGAAAAATTTCTTTAGAAATAAAATTTTGAGAAAAATTTCTTTAGAAATAAAATTGAGAAAATTTTCTTTAGAAATATAATTTTGAGAAAATTTTCTATAGAACTAAAATTTTGACAAAATTTTCTATAGAAATAAAATTTTTGTCAACATTTTCTATAGGAATCAATTTTTTATAAAATTTGTTATAGAAATAAAATTTTGACATAAATTTATATACAAATAAAATACTGAGAAAAATTTCTATGGAAATCAATTTCTTTTAGAAATATAATTTTGAGAAAATTTTCTATAGAACTAAAATTTTGAGAAAATTTTCAATAGAAATAAAATGTTGACAAATTTTTCTACAGAAATAAATTGTGACAAAATTTTCTATAGAAATAAAATTTCTACAACATTTTCTATAGAAATAAAATTTTGATAAAATTTTCTATATAAAAAAAATTCTACAGAAATAAAATTTTGACAAAATTTTCTAGGAAACAAAATTTTGACAAAATTTTTTTAGAAATAAAATATTGACAAAATTTTCTATTGAAATAAAATTTGGACAAAATTTCTGTAGAAATAAATTTTTCGATAGGAACAAAAATTGCAAAAAATTTTCGATAGGAACAAAAATTGCAAAAATTTTCTACAGAAATAAAATTTATACAAAATTTTCTACAGAAATAAAATTTATACAAAATTTTCTATCGAAATAAAATTTATAGAAAATTTTCTATAGAAATAAAATTTATGCAAAATTTTCTATGGAAATAAAATTTTCCAAAATTTTTCGATAGAAAAAAAATTGCAAAAATTTTCTATAAAATAAAATTTTGACAAAATTTTCTATAGAAATAAATTTTTGACAAAATTTTCTATTCAAATAAAATTTTGATAAAATTTTCTATATAAAAAAAATTGATACAGAAATAAAATTTTGACAAAATTTTCTATGGAAATAAAATTTTGACAAATTTTTTTTTTTAGAAATAAAATATTGACAAAATTTTCTATTGAAATAAAATTTGGACAAAATTTCTGTAGAAATAAAATTTTTACAAAAATTTTCTATAGAAATAAAATTTTGACAAATCATCTATAGAAATAAAATTTTGAATAAATTTTCCACAGAAATAAAATTTTGACAAAATTTTCTATGGAATCTAAAATTCTGATATAATTTTCCACAGAAATAAGAATTTGATAAAATTTTCTCGAGAAATAAAATTTTGACAAATTTTTCTACAGAAATAAATTGTGACAAAATTTTCTATAGAAATAAAATTGCTACAACATTTTCTATAGACATAAAATGTATGCAAAATTTTCTATAGAAATAAAATTATGCAAAATTTTTCGATAGGAAAAACAAATTGCAAAAATTTTCTACAGAAATAAACTTTTGACAAAATTGTGTATAGAAATGAAATTTTGACAAAATTTTCTATTGAAATAAAATTTGGACAAAATTAAAAAAAAAATCTATAGAAATAAAATTTTGACAAAATCATCTATAGAAATAAAATTTTGACAAAATCATCTATAGAAATAAAATTTTGACATAAAATTTCTATAGAAATAAAATTTTGACAAAATTTTCTACGGAATCCAAAATTTTGACAAATTTTTCCATATAATAAAATATTGACAATAAATTCCAAACTATCTTTTGTGTGTCATAATTCAGAAATGTACATAAATAGAGGGACAGACATATAGCCAGTATTTGACATATTCTATTGCTGATTTTCCGCACAACTTAGTGTAGTGTTTCCCCATAGCATTTTGTCTTTCATATAAATATTTACAGTAATTAGATCAATGTTTATGATCTCTTTAATTAATTAACCCATCTATGTGGACCCATTGAGTATAAATCACCAATCCTCTATGCCAAGAGGGGTGGGCCGTATCTCTAAAGCAAAAGCACCATATCATGACACATGGCTAGTTTTTGGAAAACAATTGAACCATTCAATTCAGTCATTCATTCATTTGCCATAACTTTAAGCAATTACGAACAGCGTTGCCATATGCAACTAATCCACCTAAATCAAATGCAAGAGGTCTGCAATTGAGACATCACCATTGTTAGGATTTCTCGTTGCTATCTCAATTCGATTGCTTTTTTGTTCTAATCGAAAATTTTCCCCAAACGAAATCAAATGGCCAAGTCATTGTCATCATCGTCATCTATAATCAGTATCATTGGCAGAGGGATCATTATGTGTTCCTTAGCATGACAATGACGGGTTCTCCACCCTCTATGGCCGTCTGTCCGTACGTACCATTTAATTACGAATGTTCAGTTATTTGTTCATCCTTTACATAAGATTGCATCAGGGTTGTTTATGCTCGCTTTGTTACAGCTCCAAAATCAATGGCAATTTGTCAGATACAAACATATGTAGATATGACCACTTAGGAGGCTCAACTCTGGCTTCCAAACAATGGCATAACAATAAAATTGTAATGACATTTGCCGCTGATCTCAACGAGAAGGCAATGTAAACATGCGTCCATTTGTGATAAGCGAGTCCTTTTTCTGCCTGCCTGTTTACTGATACCAGGACATTTATTTGTGAAAAACAAGATGAGAGAATGAAATGAGAGATGAACATGGAAGATAAGAAATTTGTGCAGATATTTTCATTGGATTGCAAGTATGGAAGGGCTATGAAAGAAGATGTCCGTATCTGACTCAATTTTGCCCATACCCTGGGACTACAAAATAAGCCAAGGCTGAGGTTATCTAATGTCAATTGAAAATCATCAAATGGATTTGCTTAGGATTTTCCAACACTTCACTTGAAACGAGTTCCTATAGAAAATTTTGTCAAAATCTTATTTCTATAGAAAAATTTTTGCAAAATTTTAGATTCTATAAAATATTTTATCAAAATTTTATTTCTGTAGAAAATGTTGTCAAAATTTTAGATTCTAGAGAAAATTTTGACAAAATGTTACATTCTTTAGAAAATTTTGTCGAAATTTTAGATTCTATAGAAAATTTTGACAAAATTTTATTTCTATAGAAAATTTTTGCAAAATTTTATTTCCATAGAAAATTTTTGCAAAATTTTATTTCTATGGAAAATGTTTGCAAAATTTTATTTCTATGGAAAATGTATTTCTATAGAAAATTTTTCCTAGATTTTAAATCTATAGAAGATTTTGTTACAATTTAATTTCTATTTTCTCAAAATTTTATTTCTATACAAAATTTAGTCAAAAATGTATTTCTATAGAAAATTTTCTCCAAATTTTTTTTCTATAGAAAATTTTGCCAAAATGTAGAAAATGTTGTCAAAATTTTAGATTCTAGAGAAAATTTTGACAAAATGTTACATTCTTTAGAAAATTTTGTCGAAATTTTAGATTCTATAGAAAATTTTGACAAAATTTTATTTCTATAGAAAATTTTTGCAAAATTTTATTTCCATAGAAAATTTTTGCAAAATTTTATTTCTATGGAAAATGTTTGCAAAATTTTATTTCTATGGAAAATGTATTTCTATAGAAAATTTTTCCTAGATTTTAAATCTATAGAAGATTTTGTTACAATTTAATTTCTATTTTCTCAAAATTTTATTTCTATACAAAATTTAGTCAAAAATTTATTTCTATAGAAAATTTTCTCCAAATTTTTTTTCTATAGAAAATTTTGCCAAAATTTATGTTTATAGAAAATTTTATGAAAATTTTATTTCTATAGAAAATTTTTGCAAAATTTTATTTCTATAGAAAATTTTTGCAAAATTGTATTTCTATAGAAAATTTTGTAAAAGTTCTATTTCTATAGAAGATTTTATCACAATTTTATTTCTATTTTTTCAAAATTTTATTTCTATACAAAATTTTCTCAAAATTTTATTTCTTTAGAAAATTTTGTCAAAAATTAATTTCTATATACAATTTTGTCCAAATTTCATTTCTATAGAAAAATTTTGCCAAAATTGTATTTTTATAGAAAATTTAATGAAAATGTTATTTCTATTGACATTTTTATCAAAATTTTATTTTAGAGAAAATTTTGCCAAAATTTTATTTCTATAGAAAATTTAGTCACAATTTTATTTCTATACAAAATTTTGACAAAATTTAATGTTTATATTTCTATAGAAAAATTTAGCAAAATTTTATTTCTATAGAAAATTTTTGCAAAATTTTATTTCTATAGAAAATTTTTGCAAAATTTTATTTCTATAAAAAATGTTGCCAAAATTGTATTTCTACAGAAAATTTTTGCTAAATTTTAAATCTATAGAAGATTTTGTCACAATTTCATTTCTATTTTGTCAAAATTTTATTTCTATACAAAATTTAGTCAAAAATTTATTTCTATAGAAAATTTTGTCCAATTTTTTTTCTTTAGAAAATTTTGCGAAAATTTATTTCTATAGAAGATTTTATAAAAATTTTATTTCTATAGAAAATTTTTGCAAAATTTTATTTCTATAGAAAATTTTTGCAAAATTGTATTTCTATAGAAAATTTTGTCAAAATTCTCTTTCTATAGAAGATTTTGTCACGAATTTATTTCTATTTTGTCAAAATTTTATTTCTATACAAAATTTTCTCAAAATTTTATTTCTTTAGAAAATTTTGTCAAAATTTTATTTCTATAGAAAAATTGTGCCAAAATTTTATTTCTATAGAAAATTTTATGAAAATTTTATTTCTATAGAAATTTTTATCAAAATTTTATTTTAGTCACAATTTTATTTCTATAGAAAATTTTGTCAAAATTTAATTTTTATAAAAAATTCTGTCAAAATTTAATTTTTATACCAAATTCTGTAAAAATTTTATTTCTATAGAAAATGTTATCAAAATTTTATTTCTATAGAAAATTTTGTCATAATTTTATTTCTATAGAAAATTTTGCCAAAATTTTATTTCTATAGAAATTTTTAACAAAATTTTTATCAAAATTTTATTTCTATAGAAAATTTTATTTCTATAGAAAATTTTGCCAAAATTTTATTTCTATTGAAAATGTTGTCACAATTTTATTTCTCTAGAAAAATTTAGCAAAATTTTATTTTTATAGAACATTTTGTCAAAATTTTATTTCTATAGAAAATAAATAAATGATTATTGCTCACAATAATCTTACTGTTACTGAATTTGCCATTTCAAGACACCTATCTTTAGTTCTGCTTTGTCATTTTCACCCCTGGACCCATTATTTGCTATGTGAATTTCATAAAACTTTTATTTAGCCTAACAAATGCAATCGACTAAATGATTTGTCATAAATACTTGACAATGTCAACGATTGTTCCACATTCGATTAATGCAATACGTAATTTCCTAATAGAATACCCCGGGAAAATGCACCCCTATCTAATTTGGGTAAAACGAGGAGAGGGCTTCCTAGAGCACACACACACCACACAGTTTACAATGATTGAGACATCATTTAGGGAGGCTTATTTTGTCTGGACCTTTGGCTAATTGTTTTAAGGGTCTTGGCTAGCAGCAGCAGCCAGGAAGGAAGCGAACATTTGTCGAGTGATCAATTGCTGCATGGCTGTAAGCAAACCCAGAGGAAGGACATTCTTGTAGTATGTCAAAATTTTATTTACCTAAATGTTATGGTTGACTTGTTTGCTATGCTACGATGAGAGTCCTATGAGGGATGTTATTTGGTTTAACTTGTCTTTTGGGGTAAATTTGCTGCCAAACAAATTGAGAGGGGAAGGGGGTAGAATAAAATTTAACTTGTTAAAGTTAGGACTTATTTTAATAAAACAAATGTTCATAACTTCACCGTGGACGAGTAATAGAAAGCAATGAATATAGGACAAATGATCCCACCAAGCAACATTAGATAAGAAATATTGAAAGTGGATTTTATGGGAGCTCCACCATAATATATTCCCATTAGCACTCTGTTAGAAACATCTTTTGAATGGTAACGAAATTTGTCATAACGATTGAGCATAATTTCATAGATACAATTAATTTTTATTTGCCTAATGAATTTTCCATTTAAGAACGAAATATTTCATGATATTATTGAACATTTTCATTTTCATAACGGGGAAGAAATTTGCTTGACTGTAGACGGACTTACCTATAGTCTTAGTATTTGAAAATTTTAATAACAGTGATTTACCGTAAATATAAAATGACCATGTGACTAAAACCGGTCCATATGGAGACCACATCGGAACACGGACCAATCTATACCACATTTGGCATAGGTCTTTATGAATTTCTTCTAGATTTTTAGTTTCAAATCGGATGAAAATTAAAGCTTCCAAGACCTTAACAAAAGTTTCTATGGAAATACAATTTAAAAAAAAAATCCGTATAAAAATAAAATGTTGACATAATTCTCTATAGAATTAAAATTTTGATAAAATTTACTATAGAAATAAAATTTTGACAAAAATGTCTATAGAAATAAAATTTTGACAAAATTTTCTATAAAAAAATAAAATTTTTACAAAATTTTCTATCCAACCATCTTGCAGTCTATAGAACTTTGCCCACATAAATTTGACAAGCATACTTTTCCTCTGCTGGTTAAGCTACACTTGAAGTTTAGTCACTGCATGGTTTAAAGCTGAAATCAAAAACAACAATAATGAAAGAAAATTTTACAAAAATTTTCTATAGAAATAAAATTTTCTAATTTTGATACAATTCTCTATAGAACTAAAATTTTGACAAAATTTGTTATAGTTTTCTTATAATTTTCTATAGATGTAAAATGTGGACAAAATTTTTCTACAGACATAAAATTTTGATAAATTTATCTATAGAAACAAAATTTTGCAAAATATTCTATAGAAATCAAATTTTGATAAAATTCTTTACAGAAATAATTTTTTTACAAAATTTTCTATAGAAATAAAATTTTGCAAAAATTTTCTATAGAAATAAAATTTTGCAAAAATTTTCTATAGAAATAAAATTTTGCAAAAATTTTCTATAGAAATAAAATTTTGCAAAAATTTTCTATAGAAATAAAATTTTGCAAAAATTTTTTTATAGATATAAATTTTTTACAAAATTTTCTATAGAAATAAAATTTTGATAAAATTTTCTATAGAAATAAATTTTTTTACAAAATTTTCTATAGAAATAAAATTTTGATAAAATTTTCTATAGAAATAAAATTTTGGTAAAATTTTCTATAGAAATAAAATGTTGACAAAATTTTATATAGAAATAAAATTTTGACAAAATTTTCAATAGAATTAAAACTTGAACAAAAATTTCTATAGAAATAAAATTTTGATAAAATTTTCTATAGAAATAAAATTTTGGTAAAATTTTCTATAGAAATAAAATGTTGACAAAATTTTATATAGAAATAAAATTTTGACAAAATTTTCAATAGAATTAAAACTTGAACAAAAATTTCTACAGAAATAAAATTTGGACAAAATTTTCTATAGAAAGAAATTTTTTACAAAATTTTCTATAGAAATAAAATTTTGCAAAAATTTTCTATAGAAATAAAATTTTGACAAAATTCTCTACAGAAATAAATTTTTGACAAAATTTTCTATAGAAATAAAGTTTTAACAAAATTTTCTATAGAAATAAAATTTTGCAAAAATTTTCTATAGAAATAAAATTTTGATAAAATTTTCTATAGAAATAAAATGTTGACAAAATTTTATATAGAAATAAAATTTTGACAAAATTTTCCATAGAATTAAAACTTGAACAAAAATTTCTATAGAAATAAAATTTGGACAAAATTTTCTATAGAAATAATTTTTTTACAAAATTTTCTATAGAAATAAAATTTTGACAAAATTTTCTATAGAAATAAAATTTTGATAAAATTTTCTATAGAAATACAATTTTTACAATATTATCTATAGAAATAAAATTTTGCAAAAATGTTCTATAGAAATAAAATTTTGACAAAATTTTCTATAGAAATAAAATT
Organism: Haematobia irritans; assembly: GCF_050003625.1. Lineage (NCBI taxonomy): Eukaryota > Metazoa > Arthropoda > Insecta > Diptera > Muscidae > Haematobia > Haematobia irritans. Next base: position 8,500,633 of record NC_134400.1, read on the forward strand.
TTGCAAAAATTTTCTATAGAAATACAATTTTGACAAAATTCTCTACAGAAATAAATTTTTTTACAAAATTTTCTATAGAAAAAAAATTTTAACAAAATTTTCTATAGAAATAAAATTTTGACAAAATTTTCTATAGCAATAAAATTTTGATAAAATTTTCTATAGAAATAAAATGTTGACAAAATGTTATATAAAAATAAAATTTTGACAAAATTTTCCACAGATTTAAAATTTGAACAAAAATTTCTATAGAAATAAAATTTTGATAAAATTCTCTACAGGAATAAATTTTTTACAAAATTTTCTATAGAAAAAAAATTTTGCAAAAATTTTCTATAGAAATAAAATTTTGCAAAAATTTTCTATAGAAATAAAATTTTGCAAAAATTTTCTATAAAAATAAATTTTTTACAAAATTTTCTATAGAAATAAAATGTTGACAAAATTCTCTACAGATATAAATTTTTTACAAAATTTTCAATAGAAATAAAATTTTGACAAAATTTTCTATAAAAAATAAAATGTTTACAAAATTTTCTATCCAACCATCTTGCAGTCTATAGAACTTTGCCCAAATAAATTTGACAAGCATAATTTTCCTCTGCTGGTACACTTGAAGTTTAGTCACTGCATGGTTTAAAGCTGAAATCAAAAACAACAATAATGAAAGAAAATTTTGATAAAATTTTCTATAGAAATAAAATGTTGATAAAATTTTCTATAGAAATAAAATGTTTACAATATTATCTATAGAAAGAAAATTTTGACAAAATGTTCTATAGAAATAAAATTTTGCAAAAATTTTCTATAGAAATAAAATTTTGACAAAATTCTCTACAGAAATAAATTTTTTACAAAATTTTCTATAGAAATAAAATTTTAACAAAATTTTCTATAGAAATAAAATTTAGACAAATTTTCTATAGCAATAAAATTTTGATAAAATTTTCTATAGAAATAAAATGTTGACAACATTTTATATAAAAATAAAATTTTGACAAAATTTTCCATAGAATTAAAATTTGAACAAAAATGTCTATAGAAATAAAATTTGGACAAAATGTTCTATAGAAATAATTTTTTTACAAAATTTTCTATAGAAATAAAATTTTGACAACATTTTCTATAGAAATAAAATTATGACAAAATTGTCTATAGAAATAAAATTTTGATAAAATTTGCTATAGAAATAAAATTTTGACAAAATTTTCTATAGAAATAAAATTTTTACAAAGTTATCTATAGAAATAAAATTTTGACAAAATTTTCTATAGAAATAAATTTTTTACAAAATTTTCTATAGAAATAAAATTTTGCAAAAATTTTCTGTAGAGATAGTTTCCAGAAACCAACAATTGATGTTGAATGACCTTCCCTGACCTTTCTAAAATTAACAAAAATTTTCCTTATCTGGTGGGTTCACTGTGTTTTTTTTTTTTAAGTAGCCCCCTTCACCCGACTTACGCCCCTGCCCACTTGATTTTCGTAAACAAAAGTAAAAAAATTTAAACATAATACAAAAATGCCTGAGACTTAACAATGGATTCTTTTACAGTTTAAGGATTTTGTTAAAGATTTTAAGAGATTTGTATCTCTTGGGAAGTTTGTTGTTTTCCATTTTTTTCGTTTCATCTCTTTTGGGAATGTAACAAATTTAAGTCTATGGAATTTGAGCTGATAACCCTCAAACCGCTCGTGATTTTTTTTTTTATTCCACAGTTTCTTAATAAAATTCCAATTTTCATTATAATGTTGTACAACAAAGAGGCTAATTTTGTTAACTAATGCGAAACAAAGCCACAACTGTGTAACAATCCATGAGCAAAGAATGCCGACAAATCCGAATGTAATTTAATCCTGACCATCATTTAAGAAATGCTATGAAAGGATGTATTTACGTAATTGAATAGACCGCTCAAAATACTGGAACAAAAACAATAACAAAGGCTACAAGCTAAAATCTCCCCTTCCCCCCTTTCCCCTTTACCCAGTCAAATACAGCACCATCCAAAAAACGGAAACAACAACTTTTCATTATATTATTTAGATTTTGAACACATGTTAGAAATCTATAGTCCTATGTCTGTGTGATGATGTTGATGACATTGTGATGTGAAGGGTGGTGGTTAGACAGAAGCCTGCCCTTTTTGGTGGTTTTTCCCTCAACCAACAAATTGGCATTCTCTTTATAGGCAAACAACCCAAAACAGTTAACTCTAACAAATATTTTGTTGCAATTTTAGATGAGTGGTTTTGGTTAGGAATGCCAGCAACAAAAAAAATGGGCATTCTTCCTAGGTCATTACTTTTAAAGAACATACCAAAATTGCTCTTCTAGAGCTTTATTTTCACCTCCACAAAGGTTATTTTAATTCCGACAAAATTTTATATAGAAATAAAATTTTGACAAAATTTTCTATAAAAATAAAAATTTGACAAAATTTTCCATAAAAATAAAAAATTTTACAAAATTTTCTATAGAAATATAGTTTTTACAAAACTTTCTACAGAAATTAAATTTTTACAAAATTTTCTACAGAAATAAAATTTTGACACAATTTTCTATAGAAATAAAATTTTGACAAAATGTGCTATAGCATTTTTGGTAGAAATACTATTTTGAAAAAATGTTCTATAAAAGTAAACATTTTGTAAAAATTTAGATAGAAATAATATTTTGACACAATTTTCTATAGAAATAAAATTTTGCAAAAATTTAGATAGAAATAATATTTTGACACAATTTTCTATAGAAATAAAATTTTGCAAAAATTTTCTATAGAAATAACATTTTGATAAAATTTTCTATAGGAATAAATTTGTGTCAAAAATTTTCTCTGGAAATAAAAATTTAACAAAAATTTCTCTGGAAATAAAAATTTGACAAAATTTTCTATGGAAATAAAAATTTGATAAAATTTTCTCTGGAAATAAAAATTTGACAAAATTTTGTATAGAAATAAAATTTTGACAAATTTTTCTCTGGAAATAACATTTTGACAAAATTGTATATAGAAATACAATTTTATCAAAATTTCCTATAGAAATAAAATTAAAAAAATCTATAGAAATAAAATCTTTTTCTATATAAATAAAATTTTGACAAAATTGTATATAGAAATGAAATTTTGACAAAATTTTCTCTGGAAGTAAAGTTTTGCACACATTTTCTATAGAAATAAAATTTTGAAAAAAAAAATCTATAGGAATAAGATTTTGAAAAAAAATCTATAGAAATAAAATTTTGCAATAATTTTCTAAATTTCTTATGGAAATAAAATTTTGCCAAAACTTTTTATAGAAATAAAATTTTAACAAAATGTTCTACAGAAATAAAATTTTGACATTTTGTTTGGAAATAACTTTTTGACAAAATGTTCTCTGGAAATAATATTTTGACAAAATTTTCTATATAAATAAAATTTTTGGCGAAATTTTCTTTAGAGATAAAATTTTGACAAAATTTTCTATAGAAATAAAAATTTGACAAAATTTTCTATGGAAATAAAAATTTGACAAAATTTTCTCTGGAAATAAAATTTGACAAAATTTTCTATAGAAATAAAAATTTGACAAATTTTCTATAGAAGTAAAATTTTGACAAATTTTTCTCTGGAAATAAAAATTTGACAAAATTTTCTATAGAAATAAAAATTTGACAAGTTTTCTATAGAAATAAAATTTTGACAAATTTTTCTCTGGAAATAACATTTTGACAAAATTGTATATAGAAATACAATTTTGTCAAAATTTCCTATAGAAATAAAATTAAAAAAATCTATAGAAATAAAATCTTTAAATCTTTTTCTATACAAATAAAATTTTGACAAAATTGTACATAGAAATGAAATTTTGACAAAATTTTCTCTGGAAGTAAAGTTTTGCACACATTTTCTCTAGAAATAAAATTTTGAAAAAAAATTCTATAGGAATAAAATTTTGAAAAAATCTATAGAAATAAAATTTTGCAAAAATTTTTTAAATTTCTTATGGAAATAAAATTTTGCCAAAACTTTTTATAGAAATAAAATTTTAACAAAATGTTCTATAGAAATAAAAGTCTACAAAAATGTTCTATACAAATAAAATTTGGCAAAATTTTGTTTGGAAATAACTTTTTGACAAATTTTTCTCTGGAAACAACATTTTGACAAAATTTTCTATAGAAAAAAAATTTGACAAAATTTTCTCTGGAAATAAAAATTTGACAAAATTTTCTATAGAAAAAAAAATTTGACAAAATTTTCTATAGAAAAAAATTGACAAAATTTTCTCTGGAAATAAAAATTTGACAAAATTTTCTATGGAAATAAAAATTTGACAAAATTTTCTATAAAAAAAAATTTAAAAAAAAATTCTCTAGAAATAAATTTTGGACAAAATTTTCTCTGGAAATAAAATTTTCTCTGGAAATAAAATTAAGACAAAATTTTCTGTGGAAACAAAATTTTGATAAAACTTTCTATAGAAATAAAATTTTGAAAAAAAATTCTATAGGAATAAAATTTCGAAAAAAAATCTATAGAAATAAAATTTTGCAAAAATTTTCTAAATTTCTGTATAGAAATAAAATTTTGCAAGAATTTTCTATAGAAATAAAATTTTGACAAAATTTTCTATTAAAAACAATAATTTACAAAAATTTTCTCTGGAAATAAAAATTTTGACAAAATTTTCTTAGAAATAAAATTTTGCAAAATAAGTTTTTTTGTTGTTTGGTCCATTGTCGTCTTTGTAAAAATTCCAAAATTTCTTTAGTTTTCCCAACAGTTTCTTCTATGACTTCCCTATTTCTGACTCTTTCGCCCATCAAACACTTGAGGCAAATCAAACCACAACACATTCGACCCCTGTTTGGTTGTTTCATATATATACTTACTCTGGCCGCATTTCATGGTGTTCATGCATTGTGGAGTAGCTCAGTTTGCCATGCCATCATCGTCATCAGTCATCAGAAATATGGATATTGCAATGAAACGCTCATAAGTTGTCAGTTTATTACGCTGTCATCGCTTGCAACATTTCCCTCATCACAAACGCCACATTCATCATTGACATTGTCATCATCGTCATTGCTATCATCATCATCATCATCGTGATCATCATCCACATTCGTTCGCCCGCAAGTCATTATGTCCATATCGAGGACCTTTTTGTTCGAAACAGGCCTATCATATTGATGGCAATTCGCGAGTTGTTGGCTCTTGTGGTTGCAACTTTCTCGTTATTATTGTTTTTCAAGTGTTGCGTTGTTACTTACAAGGATTACTCAATGGTTTACATTTAATCCCGTACACTAGGGAATTTGTGTGCTTTAAGCCTTTGACCATTGTCATAAGCTCTTGTGTTATTGTTGTTGTTGCAATCTATGATGAAATATTAAAATGGATTATGAGTGTTAACATTATTGAAATAGAGTGATAGATGCAGAGTGAGAGCGAGAGCGAGAGAAAGTGCAAATGGTATTTAAAAATATTTTCTCATACTCATAACACAGAATATTCACACATACATCCACTATATTTGCAATGGTATAAGGTAAGGGTAAACATGGAATGGAACAGGTGAAACACAAATTATTAAAAAAAACGCAGTATTTGGGTTGAATTTAAAATCATTGCTGGAAAGACAGATTAGGACAGAAGGCAGAATGCTCCAAATTTGCTGGTGGTAAAGAAAAGAAAAGACCAAAAAGGCGAGAAAAGCTACGGTAACTTTGTACTCGCGCAAAAAGGCAATAGGAAAAAAGTGGGGACTAAAACCGAAAATTGTGCATTGGCTATACAAGGCAGTGGTTAGACCTATAATGCCATATGGTATTGTAGTCTGGTGACCGGCACTTCACCAGTCGACAGGTTTAGATAAAGTTCAGCGTATAACATGCTTGTGTATCGCAGACGCATTCGGTAAGACAGGAACAGATTCCCTTAATGTCATGCTGTATCTATTGCCTTTAGACTTTGTGGCCAAACTGTCAGCTGCAACAACGGCTGTGCGGTTGCACGAGCTATCGCATTATTATGGCATTATTTTGAGGACAGTTCGGAATTCACTCTTCAGTTGTCAAAATGCCGTCCAAGCAAGAAGAGCAGCGTATCAAAATTTTGCTCGCGCATCGCGAAAATCCGAGCTACTCGCACGCAAAGCTGCCAAAATCGCTAAAAGTTGCCAAATCAACCGTTACAAAGTAATTAAAGTGTTTGGGGAACGTTTGTCGACAGCCAGGAAGTCTGGAACGGGGGGAAATCAAAAACCGGAAGCCGTTGAGACGACAAAGAGAGTTGCCGGTACTTTCAAGCGAAACCCTAACCTCTCTCTCCGAGATGCCGCAAATAAGCTGGGTGTATCGTCTACAACCGTGCATTGAGCCAAAAAACAAGCCGGACTATCGACTTACAAGAAGGTAGTGACTCCAAATCGCGATGATAAACGAAATACGACGGCCAAAGCGCGATCCCGGAGTCTGTACACGACGATGCTGACGAAGTTTGACTGCGTGGTAATGGACGACGAAACCTACGTCAAAGCCGACTAAAAGCAGCTTCCGGGACAGGAGTTTTATACGGCAAAAGGAAGGGGAAAGGTAGCAGATATTTTCAAGCACATAAAACTGTCAAAGTTCGCAAAGAAATATCTGGTTTGGCAAGTCATCTGTACCTGTGGCTTGAAAAGCAGCATTTTCATTGCTTCCGAGACTGTGAACCAAGAAATTTACGTGAAAGAGTGTTTGAATAAACGTCTGATGCCTTCCTGAAGAAACACGGTTGTTCCGTACTGTTTTGGCCGGATTTGGCATCTTGCCATTACGGTAAAAAGGCCATGCAGTGGTACGCTGCCAACAACGTGCAGGTAGTTCCCAAGGACAAGAACCCTCCCAACACGCCAGAGCTCCGCCCAATTGAGAAATACTTGGCTATTGTCAAGCGGAACCTAAAAAAGACCAAAAAAACTGCTAAGGACGAGCATCAGTTCAAGGCAAACTGGCTTTCTGCGGCGACGAAGGTGGACAAGGTGGCTGTACAAAATCTGATGGCAGGTGTCAAGCGTGAGGCCCGGCAATTCGGATTTGGAAAAGCGAAAGCCTAACTGAATATTTTTCCTGAATTTTATACTAATTGAACTTGAAAAAGAAATTTAATTTGATTTTTTAAATAAACGATTTCACCGATTTACACACGTTTTCCCTTGACCAAATTTTGACCGTATCACCCTTTAGCGAAAAGATTACCTAATCACTGTAGTGTTTTTCAGGCTGAAATATTAGCAATAAGAGAGTTGGCTGAGAAGTAATGTTCCAAAATATGTTGGCATTAATATATACTCAGACAGTTAACCTGCAATAAACCCTTGGACTTTGTGTTCCTTAACTCGAAAACTGCCATCGACTGCCGCAAATCTCTCAATGAGATGGCTGAGCAGTACAATATTCACCTAATATGGGTACCTGGCCATAGGAACATACCGGGTAACTGCGAAGCGGATGAGTTGGCAAGGCTAGGGACTACATTACACAGGGCAACTAGAATCTGTTGGTATGCCCCTGGCTACCAGCAAACTCATACTACGTGAGAAGGCTGTTTTGATGGCAAATATTCGATGGGAGAATTGCAATGGTCGTAACGACACCAAGCAAATATGGCCCCATTAAAACTTAAACCGCACACTAGATATGCTAGTTTTCTCGAGACGTCAGATATCACTTCTGACATCTGCTGTAACGGGTCGCTGCCTGATAGACGAATTTGCAAAAACTATTGGAGCGAATGACTACTGTATGAGCTGTCATGATGCGGAGGAAAAGGAATCAATTAAACACCTCTTGTGTGAGTGTCCTGCATTTTGTGTAAGGCGTAAGCGAATTTTAGGGGCATATGGCTTTAGATTACTAGCGGACCTGGAAAACGTTAACTTAAGCAGTCTGCTGTTAATGTTTTTGGAACAATCTGATTGGTTCAACAAAAGCAAATAATAGAGAAGGTTCAGTGGTTAAAACTAGAAGTTCCCATATGTAATACACCCAGAGAAGGAATATGGTCACCTCAAACAGGTTTTAAGAGCAAAATGTTTTTTTTTTTTTTGGGTGGTGACCATGTAACATGGTTTTCGCAACCATGTTATTTTCTCGGAAATCATGTAACTGATTTCGGCAAGTAGGTTATATTTGACGAGAAAATAACATTTTAGTGACAAACATGTTACATGGTCACCATACAAAAATAACATTTTGCTCTTGAAACATGTTTGAGGTGATCATATTCCTTCTCTGCTTGTAGGTACTTTTAATTAAATGGGGTTTCACAATAGACTGAATAGTCTAAGTGAGCCTGAAACTTAATCGGGCTGCCACTTTAACCTAACCTAAGACCAAAACTCACAGTTAGCTTTCCACCAGCTCTTCCATCGACGATAGTAGAGGACTCTCTGACAGACAAAATGGCTTCAGATCTGGGTGAGAGCAACCCATTAATCTAATGTTTAATTTACATTAGCTCAACTCTATTTTATTTTAATTTATTTATTTAAAATTATTCTCTAGGTTTATTTCTTCCATAATATAATTTAATTTTTTTCCTACAATGATCGTTTCAAAATAATTCGAGTAATCTGAATAGAATCCCAAAAATCTTCTAAAAACATTTTGTTATGTAAAGTAAGGGATTTAAAGCAAAGCCATCCGGGATAATTTACAGATATATTGTTGGTTGGCCACAAATCGAATATTTTCGTTACTAAATTGTGTGGGAATTTTAACACATTTTTGGTAATAGGATAAAGTGATATGTAAAAATATCTAGGAGTTAATAAAAACTACAAAAAGGATAAGCAAATTATTTAGCTATCTATTAAGCCCAAAATGAAAAGGAACCACAAAAGACAAGTGGTGATGGGGGAGAAGCATAAACCATGCATTCAATCATTGTTTCAAAATCTCCATATGAGTTAAGAAAAACGAATTTGTAAACTGAACTGAAATTTTATTTCTATAGAAAATTTTGATAAAATTTTATTTCTATAGAAAATTTTATCAAAATTTTATTCTTATGGAAAATGTTGTCAAAATTTTATTATTATGGAAAATTTTGTCAAAATTTTATTTCTATAGAAATTTTTTTCAAAATGTTATTTCTAAAGAAAATTTTGTCCAAATTTTATTTTCATAGAAAATTTTGTCTAAATTTTATTTCCATAGAAAATTTTGTCAAAATTTTATTTCTAAAGAAAAAGATTTAATGATTTTATTTCTATAGAAAATGTTGTCAAAATTTTATTTCTATACATATTTTGTCAATATTTCATTTCTATAGCAAATTTTGCCACAATTTTATTCTTATGGAAAATTTTGTGAAAATTTTATTCTTCAGGAAAATGTTGTCAAAATGTTATTTCTATAGAAATTGTTGTCAAAATTTTATTTCTATAGAAAATTTTGATAAATTTTTTTATAGAAAATTTTATTTCTATAGAAATTTGTCAAAATGTTGTCAAAATTGTATTTGTTTTGAAAAAGTTTTCAAAATTTTATTTCTGTAGAAAAAGTTTTCAAAATTTTATTTCTGTAGAAAATTTTAGCAAAATTTTATTTCTGTAGAAAATTTTAGCAAAATATTATTTCTATAGAAAATTTTGTGGAATTTTTTTTTCTATTGAAAATGTTCTCAAAATTTTATTTCTATAGAAAATTTTCTCAACATTTTATTTCTATAGCAATTTTGTTAAAATTTTATTTCTATAGAAAATGTTGTCATAATTTTATTCCTATCGAAAATTTTGTGAAAATTTTACTTCTATAGAAAATGTTAGCAAAATTTTATTTCAATACATATTTTGTCAAAATTTAATTTCTATAGCAAATTTTGTCAAAATTTATTTCTAATGAAAATTTTGTCAACATTTTATTCTTATGGAAAATTTTGTCGAAATTTTATTCTTAAGGAAAATGTTGTCAAAATTTTATTTCTATAGAAAATTTTGTCAAAATTTTATTTCTATAAAGAATTTTGTTAAAATTTTATTTCTATAGAAAATATTGTTAACATTTTATTTTCATAGAAAATTTTGTCAACATTTTATTTCTATAGAAAATTTTGACAAAATTTTGTTTCTGTAGAAAATTTTGACAAAATTTTATTTCTATAGAAAATGTCAAAATTTTATTTCTATACATATTTCGTCAAAATTTTATTCTTATGGAAAATTTTGTCAAAATTTTATTTCTGTAGCAAATTTTTTCAAAGTTTTATTTCTATAGAATTTTTTTCAAAATTTTATTCTTATGGAAAATTTTGTCAAAATTTTATTCTTCAGGAAAATGTCAAAATTTTATTTCTATAGAAAAAGATTTTATTTCTATAGAAAAATTTGTCAAAATTTTATTTCTATACATATTTTGTCAATATTTCATTTCTATAGCAAATTTTGCCAGATTTTATTCTTATGGAAAATTTTGTCAAAATTTTATTCTTCAGGAAAATGTTGTCAAAATGTTATTTCTATAGAAATTGTTGTCAAAATTTCATTTCTGTAGAAAATTTTTATAAATTTTTTTATAGAAAATTTTGATAAAATTTTTTATAGAAAATTTTGTTAAAATTTTATTTCTATAGAAATTTGTCAAAATGTTGTCACAATTGTATTTGTTTTGAAAATGTTTTCAAAATTTTATTTCTGTGGAAAATTTTAGCAAAATTTTATTTCTACAGAAAATTTTGTGAATTTTTTTTTTTTTGCTATTGAAAATTTTCTCAAAATTTTATTTCTATAGAAAATTTTCTCAAAATTTTGTTTCTATAGCAAATTTTGTTAAAATTTTATTTCTATAGAAAATGTTGTCATAATTTTATTCCTATCGAAAATTTTGTGAAAATTTTATTTCTATAGAAAATGTTGGCAAAATTTTTTTAAAATTTATTTCATTAGAAATTTTTTTCAAAATTTTTGTTTCCATAGAAAATTTTGTGAAAATTTTATTTCTATAGAAAATTTTGTCAAAATTTTATTTCTATAGAAAATTTTGTCAAAATTTTATTTCTATACATATTTTGTCAAAATTTCATTTCTATAGAAAATTTTGTCAACATTTATTTCTAATGAAAATTTTGTCGAAATTTTATTCTTAAGGAAAATGTTGTCAAAATTTTATTTCTATAGAAAATTTTGTGAAAATTTTATTTCTATAGAAAATTTTGTCAAAATTTTATTTCTATACATATTTTGCCAAAATTTCATTTCTATAGCAAATTTTGTCAAAATTTATTTCTAATGAAAATTTTGTCAACATTTTATTCTTATGGAAAATTTTGTCGAAATTTTATTTCTATAAAGAATTTTGTCAAAATTTTATTTCTATAGAAAATTTTTATAAATATTTTTATACAAAATTTTGTTAACATTTTATTTCTATAGAAATTTGTCAAAATGTTGTCAAAATTGTATTTGTTTTGCAAAAGTTTTCAAAATTTTATTTCTGTAGAAAATTGTAGCAAAATTTTATTTCTGTAGAAAATTTTAACAAAATTTTATTTCTACAGAAAATTTTGTGAAATTTTTTTTTTTTTTCTATTGAAAATTTTCTCAAAATTTTATTTCTATAGAAAATTTTCTCAAAATTTTGTTTCTACTGCAAATTTTGTTAAAATTTTATTTCTTATAGAAAATGTTGTCATAATTTTATTCCTATCGAAAATTTTGTGAAAATTTTATTTCTATAGAAAATGTTGGCAAAATTTTGTTAAAATTTATTTCATTAGAAATTTTTCTCAAAATTTTTGTTTCTATAGAAAATTTTGTGAAAATTTTGTCAAAATTTTATTTCTATAGCAAATTTTGTCAAAATTTTATTTCTATAGAAAATTTTGTCAAAATTTATTTCTAATGAAAATTTTGTCGAAATTTTATTCTTAAGGAAAATGTTGTCAAAATTTTATTTCTATAGAAAATTTAGTGAAAATTTTATTTCTATAGAAAATTTTGTCAAAATTTTATTTCTATACATATTTTGCCAAAATTTCATTTCTATAGCAAATTTTGTCAAAATTTATTTCTAATGAAAATTTTGTCGAAATTTTATTCTTAAGGAAAATGTTGTCAAAATTTTATTTCTGTATTAAATTTTGTCAAAATTTTATTTCTATAGAAAATTTAATAAAAATTTTATTTCTATAGAAAATTTTGTTAACATTTTATTTTTATAGAAAATTTTGTCAAAATTTTATTTCTATAGAAAATTTTAATTAAATTTTAATTCCCTCTAACAAACTTTAAATTATGGATATTGGCTTTATAATAAGGATAAAATTTTTGAATTTTTGTTTTTTAATTTTTTTTTTCAGTGTATAATTAAACATGGCACCATAGCACAATCAAGCAAATGTCAAAAATAATTTGATTTTATATTGAAATGTTATTTTAAATATTCGACATGCCTTTCTCATGATGATGATGCACCACAAAAGGACTCTAGCGATGGATTCAAACAAAAAAAAACTCGTTTACACGGGGACCAAATTGAAAACCTACGGCATATGCATCAGCCGTCAATGGAATATTTGCCCATGTGGTCGATCCACTATGGTCTTCCAACGCAACGTAATACAAATATCCGTCACTGTGCACTGGAGCGTGAAGCGATGCAAAGAAAAGAAAATAACAATAACCAGAAAACTTTGTGGTAACGTTGTTTACACAGGAATTTCACAGAAGCAGAAGCATATACACAAAGGCCTTGTGCGATGATGATGCTGATGATGATGTTAGGGTCTAACTGACTCCTGGCTTACTTATGTATATTTGGCCATAAGCCAACAAAGCAGACCACAAAAAACAACACAACTAACGTCATAATGTCGATGCCAATGATGGTGTGTCTGTGTGATAGAGATGTTTGACATCCTGATATATGCCTGAGGCTATATAAAATTCTCATAGGCCGAAATATCGAAAATAGATTGAAAAGGACAAACACATTTAGGAAACGTCAATGTGGAGAAACCAGAAATTTGCCCTTAGGGGGGGTTTTGATTTTTATTTTTAAATTAACCACCATTAGGATGCATACACCCTACACCATAAAAAGGCATTAATGGGTATGAAAACGTCTGCTAGACAGATTTTTATATTGGCTCAGAAAAGGTTCTACTTATCCGTGGCCATCGTTTTCCGAGATTCACGAAATAACACCTCAATGAAGCCATTGCAGGAACAAAAAGTGCAAGTGCTCACCGATGCACAAAAAAGCCAATACGAACGTGGCCAATTACCGGAACTCAAGCGCCGCCAATGCTAATGGTGTGGAACGCTGTGCCGGGCGATGTTCAATACCCGCTCGTATTCATAATGACAGTTGAAACCCTGGGCAGAATCACATTTCGGCCGCAGACCATGGACATTCCAACAGGAATCAGCACCATCGCACTCAGCACGCGTCATCCAAGAATAGCTTAAAACGGAGATTTCTCGCTTCATTTCCACCAAAATCTCGGGATCTCAATCCATTGGATTTTTGCTACAAATGCATTTTCGGGAGTAAAGTTCGAAGTAAGGTTAAGGAGAGTACAATGCGTCCATTATCTGAAGGCAACCGCAGAGCCACTTTCGTGATTCTAAGAAGGCATTACTTATCTGTGGCCGCCGCTTTCTGAGATTCAAGAAATAACTCCCCAATTGGACTTGGGATAAAACCATTGAAGGAACAAAAAGTGGAAGTGCTCATCGATGTACAAGAAAAGCTAGACTGGAAGAGCCAACACGAAAGTTGCATTCCAACCATTGCTCTCAGCATGCATCATCCAAGAATGGCTTAAAAGGAGATTCTCCGTTCATTTCTACCGTAGAGTGGCCACCAAAATCTCCGGGTTTCAATCAGATGGAGTTTTACGACTATGTCATTTTGGAGAGTAAGATTGGTACAAAGTGTCCATGATCTGAAGACGATGCTTCGCCGATAATGGGCCAAAATACCTAAGGGCCACTTTCGTGCCGGTTGTGAAGGCTTTTTCGACTGTTTGCATTGCTCCCTATATAAGCACTTAGAACAATTTTTAATTTCCTATTTTGTAAACTGCATGAAATAAACATCAGAAGTCTGAGCTCTGTGGTAATACTCATGAAAATCGGATATGCCATAAATGGAACCCTTTATTGATGGTAAGTCATTCCTCCCATGCATACGGTATTGACCCAAATTCCCTTGGTAAGCAGTTTTCGCCTCAACTACTTGCCCAATTGTTGCTGGGATCAAATAAGGACTACGAGCTATTTCGATGGAGTTCCTTCGTCCTTTCGTGACCAGATCAGACCAGTGTTTAAATGCAATTCGAGGGAGCTCCTTCGTCCTTTCGTGACCAGATCAGTCCAGTGTTTAAGCGCAATTCAAGATAGTTCCTTCGGTCTTTCGTGACCAGATCAGACCAGTGATTAAGCGCAATTCGAGGCAGTTCCTTCGTCCTTTCGTAACAAGATCAGACCAGTGTTTAAGAGCAATTCGACGAATTTCCAAAATACCTAAGGGCCACTTTCGTGCCGGGTGTGAAGGCTTTTTCGACTGTTTGTATTGCTCCATATGGAAGCACTTAGCACCATTTTTAATTTAAGCCTTCGAATTAGGCTTAAACGATGCAGCGTTTAAACCTAATTCGAAGGAGTTAACTCGTTCTCAGAACAGACCAGTGATTAAGCACAATCCGAGAGAGTTCCTTCGTTCATTCGTGACCAGATCAGTACAGCGTTTAAGCGCAATTCGAGGGAGTTAATTCGTCCTTTCGTGACCTGATCAGTGTTTAAGCACACGCAGAGAAGAAACATGATTGTCACAATCATATTCGAAGAGCAAAATAATATAATAGGAGCTATTTTTGCGGCGACCATGTAACATTTTAACCTGCAACCATGTTGGATCAGTGAACATGGTTCTAAGAAAAATATAATTGTCCTCATCTAAAATGTTATTATATTGATAAAAAGAATTTTGTTTGGATGAAAAGACAATGGTCACGATTTAAAATGTTATGGTATTCATTCAAAAAGTTTTTCTTCTAGTTAAAAGAACATGGTCACAACCTAAAATGTTTTGATCTTTATGAAAAAACTTTTTTCATCGTCGAAAAAAGGACGCCACTTGAGAAAAGAAAACACAAAATGAACTTTATTTATTTGTTTTTATTTATTTATAAACTAATTCATTGTTTGTTTGTATTTATAGTGTCGTGCAAGCAAACATCACATATTTTTACACACATTATTTTATTTCAATTTCAACAATAAGTAATCATTCCATATTTACATCGTGTGCCCATCAAATGTACAAACGCAGACATCATGTAACTGCAAATAAAAATAAATGATTCATATAGAAAAATGCAGAACAAAAAACAGGTATATTTTTCAATTACACTTTCCTTTTTTGTGTTCACATAAAACCACGTGCCACTTATGAATAAATAAATTAACACAAAACACAGTAAATCCGTATTCTCCGTCCATTCCAAGACACAATCAACACACGACTGACGCGCAAAATGAAAATCGTGTGTACCTGCTCAATGTTTTTATAAAATTCTTTTCGCTGCAAAAAAGTTAAAAAATTAAATGGTCACGAAAAAATGTAAATGGTCTTTATGGCCATGTAATGGTTCTAGACATATCTATACTTAACCTATAAAAATACTTTTTTCCCTGTAAAAAAGTAAAAAAAATTGAATGGTCAGGTACACGATTTTCCCGACCATTTAATGGTCTCCAATTCTATCATTTAAATGATAGAACATGTTTGCGGTATTTGATAACCATTCAAATGCTTATTGCCACCATATATTTTTCTCCGCTCGAAAACTATTTTTACAAAGACAAAATACATGGTTTTCGCAGCAATTACATGCTCTAGATAAGCATTAAATGGATGCGGCAACCATGTCCAAACATGGTTTTTCTGTGCGTGCACAATTCGAGAAATTTCCATCGTCCTTTCGTGACCAGATCAGACCAGTGTTTAACCGCATTTCGAGAGATTTCCTTCGTCCCTACATGACCAGATCAGACCAGTCTTTAATCGCAATTCGAGAGAGTTCCTTCTTCCTTTCGTGACGAAATGAGACCAGATGGAGTTCCTTCGTCCTATCCTGTCCAAATCAGGCCAGAGTTTAAGTGCAATTCCAAAGAATTCCTTCGTTCTTTCGTAATCAGATCAGACCAGGGGGGTTACTCTGTATTGCGATGCGTAAGAAAAATTGTCGCGAATCGAGTAATTGGTACTCAGTAATTCGTTTTCGTATCTACCTTGCGCATCTAGTTTTCGCAAATCTGGCATCACCGCACTCTATAATGCGAAAGCGTATGTCAAACTCGTTCGTTGATCGCAAAAATCGTGCGCAAACAAAATAGCAATCGCAAAGTAACAAATATGTAAGTAAGCACAATTAAATTTTTATATTTGTATCTAAATTGTTTATTGTTTTAGGGAAAAACCAAAAAAGTTACAGACACAGCAACGTCAGCTCCAAACTTTGGTAGACTTTATGGTCTCTTCCGCAGTTACCTCAAATTGTATGTGCTTGGGACAAAGTATTCGTTCAATCACCTCGCAAACTTCTTTTAAGCAGCGCGACATAGATTGCTCTGATAGTCCTAAAAGATGGTCTTGGCCGATTTGTAGATAACCACCTTGTCCAAGCAATTTCAAAGCAGCGGCCACTTTTATTGGAGTTGGAATGGCTGTGGATTTATTTGGAACGACGAGGTCGTCTTTAATAGCGTTTAATACATACATAAACGCATCTTTATTAAGACGAAATCTATAAAAATGAAATATTCGAAAACGTTTGTCACATAATTTGAGTTTCCATTTTCTTACCCGTGGTCACTTAGGGAGAGTATATTTGACCGATCTCGCAAAATTCTTCTTGTAATTCGTTCATGTTAATTTTCTTCAAACCATAACGCTATCGACTCCATAATTATTACTTTTTTGTTATAAACGATTAGCAAGCTTTAAAAGAACACGCACCGAACGGAAGATTGTTTAAAATGTTTTTATTTACAATTTTTTGACATTTCTTTTTATCATTTTCGTTATTGTTTACATTGTGCAGCCAGCGTTGTCATATTTTCGCTTTATTTTGCTAAAGCGTTACCATATTTTCAGTTTACTTTGCGAAAGCGTTTGCGCAAGTGATACAGAGTACCGAATTGTACTCTTAACGCATTTAACTATCGCATCGCATTTGCTTTCGTATCGCAATACAGAGTAACCCCCCAGTGTTTAAGCGAAATTCGCCAGAGTTCCTCCGTCCTTTCGTGAACAGATCATACCAGTGTTTAAGCGCAGTTGGAGGAAGTTCCTTCGTCCTGTCATGACCAGATCAGACCAATGTTTAAGCGTAATTCGATTGAGTTCCTTCGCCCTTACATGATCAGATCCGACCAGTGTTTAAACACAATTCGAGAGAGTTCCGTCGTCCTTTCGTGACATGATAAGTCTAGCGTCTTATCGCAATTCGAGTTCCTTCGACTTTTCGTGACCAGGACAGACCAGTGTTTAAGCGAAAATCGAGGGAGTTCTTACGTCGTTTCGTGAACAGATCATACCAGCGTTTAAGCGCAGTTGTTGGAGTTCGGGAGAGTTCCGTCGTCCTTTCGTGACATGATAAGTCTAGCGTCTTAGCGCAATTCGAATTCCTTCGACTTTTCGTGACCAGGACAGACCAGTGTTTAAGCGAAAATCGAGGGAGTTCTTACGTCGTTTCGTGACCAGATCAGATCAGAGATAATAAATGTCCTTCGTTCTGTTGCGATTAGAACAGACCAGTGATTAAGCGCAATTCGAGGGAGTTCCTTCAGTCTTTCGTAACCAGATCAGACTAGTGATTAATCGCAATTCCAGGCAGTTCTTTCGTCCTTTCCTAACCAGTGTTTAAGAGTAATTCGAGCAAGTTTCTTAGTCCTTTCAAGACCAGTGATTAAGCGCAATCCGAAAAGAGTTCCTTCATTCATTCATGACCAGATCAGTCCAGTGTTGAAACACAATTTCAGAGTTGTGTCGTCGTTTCGTGGCCTGATCAGTCTGGTGTCTTAGCGCAATTCGAGAGAGTTTCTTCGACTTTTCGTTACCAGGTCAGTCTAGTGTTTAAGCGAAAATCGAGGGAATTCCTACGTCGTTTCGTGACCAGATCAGATCAGTGTTCAAACGGAATTCCAGAGATTTCCTTTGTTCTGTCGTGATTAGAGCAGACTAGTGTTTAAACACAATTCGTGAGAGTTCCTTCGTCCTTTCGTAACCAGATCCGACCAATGTTTAAGCGCAGTTCTTGAGAATTCCTTCGTCCTTTCGTAACCAGATCAGACCAGTGTGTAAGAGCAATTCGCGAGTGCTCATTCGTCCTTTCATGACCAGATCAGACCAGTGTGTAAGCACAATTCGAGAGAGTTCCTTCGTCCAGTGTCTAAGCGCAAGTCGAGTGATATCCTTCGTCTTTCCGTGACCAGATTAGTTCAGTGTATAAGCGCAATTTGAGATAGTTCCTTCATCGTTTCGTTACCAGATCAGACCAATTCGAGAGATTTCCTTCGTCCTTTTTTAGAGGTAACTTCGTCCAAATTGGTAAGCCCTAATTAGTAATCGCAAATATTATTAACTTTCTCCAGGACCTGGCCATTCTCACAGCCCGGCACACACTAAGAGACATCACTCATGTGACAGTTCGAAAAACTCATTTCACTATTAGGGTATCACATGGCCAGCCCTTACCCTACTCTAGCTCTTTGAAACTTTTTTAAAAATTTTCCAACATTACAAATTACTAACAAGCAAGAATTTTTCAATTGAAAAATCCAAAAGACCTTCATACTTTGCGCGACCTTATGCATTCATGTAATTACAGGTTTAATGTCATTTAGCCATGACCTGCCACAGAGGGAGGATTCAAGCATCCCGGTTTTTTTCAATATCGGTGACAAATTTGCGACAAATTGTTCTTGTGTTTGTTGGCTTTTGGATGTGTCGCGGTAACATCAAATGTCATACAAAAACAATAAACACGTGCACCAACGATGGCTGTGGCACAGGATAGGCGATAGGAATGCCTTTGTCACTACCTCCTCAGGCACAGGAATATTGAGACTGGGTGTTATTTTTTGGGCTAATCCTGGCTGTGAATTTTTTTTTTGTCATTCTTTTAATTTTCTGCTACGAAAGTTGTTTAGAAAAAAACACAAGGGGCGGACTTGAGTAATGCACAATTGTTCCTTGTGGCATGACATGTGACTGGTCTCAGTGAGATATTGCAAATAAAATGTTTCCATTCACTCAAAGCGTAATAGAGGAAAAAGGATAATATTTTCGAAAAGGGTTAGCTAACGAAATAAATGAGGTTCATTAAAAGAGCAATAAAAATTTGTCACATTAGCCACCGGGGTATCCTTTTGTTTTTTGGGGTTATCAGGTATAGGCCATACAGAAAGAGCAATTTTTGGGGAATTTTCACACCAACTGCAATTTTCCCAGGGTTTATAAATAGAGCAAAGAACTATGTTTAAGAATGGGCACATACGTTTATGTAATGCGGGTATTACATTGCCAATAATTTCGAAAAAATAGCAATAAAATTTTTACATAGTTTTTAATAGAAATCACATTTGAAAAAAAAAAATGTATAGAAATAAAATTTTCTATAGAACTAAACTTTTAACAAAATTTTCTATAGAAATAAAATTTTGACAAAATTTTCTATAGAAATAAAATTTTGACAAAATTTTCTATAGAAATAAAATATCGTTTTGTTATTGTTGGTCTTGTTCTTTAAGCATTGTTGTTTTTTTTTTTTATTTCAGCTTAAAACCATACATTGACTAAACTACAAGTGTAGCTTAACCAACAGAGGAAAAGAAAATATTGACAAAATTTTTTATAGAAATAAAATTTTGACAAAATTTTCTATAACACGTATATAGAGCAGTAAGTTCGGCCGGGCCGAATCTTAAATACCCACCACCATGAACCAAATATTAGGGTTTCCTTTGAAATTTCAAGAGGGCTTGAGGACTTGAGGACACTTCCCGAAGATAAATTTAAAGATTTCACCTATGAGGACTATATCAGATTCTGGATTTATAAGAACCATTTTTGCTTGAGTTTTAGAGGAATCATTAACATCCCTTGTAAGTGTGCAAGAAAATTATAAAATAACGTCTTGATTTGAAATCTTAAATCTGTAGAAGTAAAATCTGGAAATTTTACATTGAGTTTCAAGCAATTTTCATGATTAGTGCGCCTTCTACACCCTCAAGAAGTGAAGTCGCTCTATATGGAGGCATTACCAAATGGACCGATAAAAACTTAATCCGATACACGTTTTTGTGAATATTTACAATTTCAGGCAAATCAGATAAAAACTACGGTTTTTAGAAACCCAAGGAGTTAAATCGGGAGATCGTTCTTATGGGGGCTATACTAAAATATTGAACGATACTCACCGTTTTCGCCACACCTCTTTATGACCCGAAAATACCTCTAGATTTCCAATTTCAGGCAAATAGGATAAAAACGACGGTTTCTATAAGCCCAAGACCCCAAATCGGGAGGTCGTTTTATATGGGGACCATACCAAAATATGGACCGATACTCACAATTTTTGGCACACATATTTGTGGTCCTACAATACCTCTAGATTTCCAATTTCAGGTAAATTGAATAAAAACTGCGGTTTCTATAAGCCCAAGAAGTAAAATCGGGAGATCGGTCTATATGGGGGCTATACCAAAACATGGACCGATACTCACCATTTTTGGCACACCTCTTTATGACCCGAAAATACCACTAGATTTCCAATTTCAGGCAAATAGGATAAAAACGACGGTTTCTATAAGCCCAAGACCCCAAGTCGGCAGGTTGTTTTATATGGGGAACATACCAAAACATGGACCGATACTCACAATTTTTGGCACACGTATTTGTGGTCCTACAATACCTCGAGATTTCCAATTTCAGGTAAATTGAATAAAAACTGTGGTTTCTATAAGCCCAAGAAGTAAAATCGGGAAATCGGTCTATATGGGGGCTATACAAAAATATGGACCGATACTCACCATTTTCGGCACACCTCTTTATGGTCCTAAAATACCTCTAGATTTTCAATTTCAGATAAATTGAATAAACACTGCGGTTTCTATAAGCCCAAGAAGTAAAATCGGGAGATCGGTCTATATGGGGGCTATACCAAAACATGGACCGATACTCACCATTTTTAGCACACCTCTGGTCATAAAATACCTCCAGATTTCAAATTTCAGGCAAATTGGATAAAAACTACGATTTCTATAAGCCCAAGACCCCTAATCGGGAGGTCGGTTTATATGGGGACTATATCAAAACCTGGACCGATATAGCCCATTTTCGAACTTGACCTGCCTGCAGACAAAAGACAAGTTTGTGCAAAATTTCAGCACGATTGCTTCATTATTGAAGACTGTAGCGTGATTACAACAGACAGACAGACAGACGGACATCGTTATATCGTCTTAGAATTTCTCTCTGATCAATAATATATATACTTTATATAGTCGGAAATCGATATTTCGATGTGTTACAAACGGAATGACAAGCTTATTATACCCCCATTCTATGGTGGTGGGTATAAAAATAAATTTTTGACAAAATTTTTTATAGAAATAAAATTTTGACAAAATTTTTTATAGAAATAAATTTTGAAAAAAAATTTTATAGAAATAAAATTTTGTCAAAAATTTTCTAAAGAAATCAAATTTTGTCAAAAATAAAAGAAATAAAATTTAAAAAAAAATTCAATAGAAATAAAATTTTGAAAAAAAAAATTTCTATAGAAATAAAATTTTGACAAAATTTTCTATAGAACTAAACTTTTAACAAAATTTTATATAGAAATAAAATATAGACAAAGCTTTATATAGAAATAAAATTTTGACAAATTTTTCTATAGAAATAAAATTTTGACAAATTTTTCTATAGAAATAAAATTTTGACAAAATTTTCTATAGAAATAAAAATTTGATAAAATTTTTTATAGAAATAAAATTTTTAAAAAAATTTTCTATATAGAAATAAAATTTTGAAAAAAAAAAATTAAGAAATAAAATTTTGTCAAACATTTTCCATAGAAATAAAATTTTGTCAAAAATTTTCTATAGAAATAAAACTTTAACAAAATCCAATTTTCTAAAAAAATAAAATTTTGACAAAAATTTCTATAGAAATACAATTTTGAAAACAAAAATTCTGTAGAAATAAAATTTTGACAAAATTTTCTATAGAAAAATTTTTGACAACATTTTCTATAGAAGTAAAATTTTGACAAAATTTTCTATAGAAATAAATTTTTACAACATTTTTTATAAAAATAAAATTTTGAAAATTTTCTTTCCAGAAATTAAGTTTGAAAATTAAAAAAATATATAGAAATAAATAAAAAAAAATAAAATTAAAATTCTACACATATACCTTTCAAGGGATATTGATACACCCAAAAAATAATAGAAGAGATCATAAAATGAAAAGAATAAAACATTTATTTCAAAGCAAAAATGCATTATTTTCATACTAACCTTAAAAACTTGATTAAAATTTTCAAAATATTGTGTTTTTTTTTTTTGTTATTAGGTAAAATTTTCTTGGGCCATTCTCCACCTTCTTCGAAGCACACTCACTAGTTGCATTTCATTGTCTCGACTGTTGCCTGGTGGATGATTCCGCGGTCCATAGTAATCTCACCGAGGTGATAGGCAGGTGTGTACCTGCAAAACAGGTCTCCATGACTACAATGATCTCCTTATTCGACAGATACTTGTGCCCTGAGGAAAGAGTGGATGGGTCTGCAGTTCGATGCTAAATTGGACCCAATTTCACTGTGATGAGAAACAGATGTGAGATAGTGGCCTTTCTTCGCCAAGTAGGGCCATTGTTTTTCTTTCTGCAGACCATTGTCTCGACTTTGACCTGAAAAGAAAACAAAAAATCGTTAACATTAGCCGATGATCTTTTTTATTGACATAACGAAAATTTTTCATTTAGGCTATGAAACTTTTCATCAATTGTATGAAATGTTTCGTTATTTAATAGAACAATCATTGCATTAACGAATACTTACATTTGTGAAATTATTTAGTTGGCTCAATATACGAATCGTTTTCTACAGTGTGTGATGTAAACCAGTACATAATCTACTATCATGAAAGGAAGGGAGCCAATGGTTAGCATGCCCGCCTTGCATACACAAGGTCGTGGGTTCGATTCCTGCTTCGACCTAGCACGAAAAAGTTTTTCAACGGTGGATTATACCACCTCAGTAATGCTGGTGACATTTCTGAGTGTTTCAAAGCTTCTCTAAGTGGTTTCACTGCAATGTGGAACGCCGTTCGGACTCGGCTGTAAAAAGTAGGTCCCTTGTCATTGGTCCCTTAACATGGAATCGGGCAGCACTCAGTGATAAGAGAGAAGTTCACCAATGTGGTATCACAATGGACTGAATAGTCTAGTGGGCCTCATACATGGGGCTGCCACCTAACCTAACCTATCATGAAAGGACGCAGTAATTCCCTTGACTTTTATTTCTATAGAATGTTTTTGCAAAATTTTCTTTTCTATAGAAAATTTCGTCAACATTTTATTCTTATGGAAAATTTTGTCAATATTTTATTTCTATGGACATTTTTGTCAAAATTTTGTTTGTATGAAAAATTTTATCAAAATTTTATTTATATAGAAAATTTGTCAAAATTTTATTTCTGTAGAAAATTCAGTCAAAATTTTATTTCTATAGAAAATTTCGTCACAATTTTATTTCTATAGAAAAGTTCGTCAACATTTTATTCTTATGGAAAATTTTGTCAATATTTTATTTCTATACAAAATTTCGTCAACATTTTATTCTTATGGAAAATTTTGTCAATATTTTATTTCTATGGACATTTTTGTCAAAATTTTGTTTGTATAAAAAATTTTATCAAAATTTTATTTATATAGAAAATTTCGTCAAAATTTTATTTCTATAGAAAATTTCGTCAAAATTTAATTTCTGTAGAAAATTTCGTCAAAATTTTATTCTTATGGAAAATTTTGTCAATATTTTATTTCTATGGACAATTTTGTCAAAATTTTGTTTGTATAAAAAATTTTATCAAAATTTTATTTGTATAGAAAATTTGTCAAAATTTTATTTCTGTAGAAAATTCTGTCAAAATTTTATTTCTATAGAAAATTTTGTCAAAATTTTATTTCTATAGAAAATTTTGACAACATTTTATTTCTATAAAAAATTTTGTCGAATATTTTGTCAAAATTTTATTTCTGTAGAAAATTCTGTTAAAATTTTATTTCTATAGGAAATCTTGTCAAAATTTTATTTTTATAAAAGATGTTGTCAATATTTGGTCAAAATTTTATTTCTGTAGAAAATTCTGTCAAAATTTTATTTCTGTAGGAAATTTTGTCAAAATTTTATTTCTATGGAAAATATTGTCAAAATTTTATTTCTATGGACATTTTTGTCAAAATTTTGTTTGTATAAAAAATTTTATCAAAATTTTATTTATATAGAAAATTTCGTCAAAATTTTATTTCTATAGAAAATTTTGTCAAAATTTTATTTCTATAGAAAATTTCGTCAAAATTTTATTTCTATAGAAAATTTCGTCAAAATTTTATTTCTATGGACAATTTTGTCAAAATTTTGTTTGTATAAAAAATTTTATCAAAATTTTATTTATATAGAAAATTTGTCAAAATTTTATTTCTGTAGAAAATTCTGTCAAAATTTTATTTCTATATAAAATTTTTGTCAAAATTTTATTTCTATAAAAGATGGTGTCAATATTTTATTTCTGTAGAAAATTCTGTTAAAATTTTATTTCTATAGGAAATCTTGTCAAAATTTTATTTCTATAAAAGATGTTGTCAATATTTTGTCAAAATTTTATTTCTGTAGAAAATTCTGTCAAAATTTTATTTCTATAGGAAATTTCGTCAAAATTTTATTTCTAAAAAAAAAAAATTTGGTCAAAACATTTCTATAGAATATTTTGTCAAAATTTTATATCATGGGCCCCTGCACCTGTAGTAATTTAAATCATTTAATTTAGCCACTATCCAAATCTATACTTTACCAATTTAATGGACTGGAACAAGGTATGTCATTAATTTTTATTTTTTTTATTTTTATTTTTAAATATTTTTGAGTCATGCCACCCCCTAACTGTTCTTTTCAACGAATTTTACATCCAATGCTGTTTTTAATTTTTCGTAACAAAGAAACACCCTCTTCGTGTAGAGGCGTGCCAAATTTAACGTTTTTTTTATCTTTATTATAAAATTTCACACTCACTTCAAAGTGAAGACAAAAAACAAAGTCGACTCAATTCGTAACGCATTTAAAACAATAAAGTTTCGAAACGCAACAATATTTTATTCTGTGATTTTCATCCCCAAGGATAATGTGGTATGGCAGACAAAATTTAAAATGGATGATTTTCAGTTTTATATTTGAAAAACTTACGTAAATGTAGTATTGTAATTTTTAGCCCAATTTTTTAGCCAAGTCCAAATGCACTGCCATAGAAAGCCCCCAATGTCTCCGAATACTGAGAGGATACGAACTAATTCAGGAAAAATTTTAATGGTATTTCACCGAAACTAGACCAATTAGTCTTTTGTATCCTTCTAGCATATATGACATTGACCCATGGCGGCTCTTCACCCTCATTCATTGACCATAACTTTAAAATAAATCCGCCAATCTATGGTGGCATTTTCTGGAAGCAAAGTTTCTTTGGCTTCCAAAGATTCGAATTTTTAAGTCATTGATTATTATCTTCTACTTTCTACTATGCTGGGCGTCTGACATAAATGCAAAAATTTAATTTTTTTTTTGTTTGTTCAAAAGCAAAAAATATCGGAAGTGACATAAAATTTTAGAATCAGCTTAGATATGTTCGACTTGGCTACCTTTGACAAGAATTGTGGCCTTCAAACGGCCGACAAAGCTGTCATATGATGCATGAAAGTGGCACTCTGGTATTGCAGCCCATTCCCAAAGGCAACGTACAGAATTGAGTGCCAACCTTACTCTCAAAAAAGTCCCAGACACAAAAGTCCAATTGATTGAGATCATTAGAATTCTACCAAAAATGGTAAATTTTTTACTGTTTGGAAGATTGGTAGAATTCTTGATGTTTTGATAGATATTGCAAAAATCTTCCTCTCCAACTAAGAGGTACTTCAAAACTGAAGTCATTTTTCAATACATAGAAAATTTTCTAAAAACAATAAAATTTTGCAAAAATTTTCTATAGAAATAAGGTTATGACAAAATTTTCTATAGAAAAAATATTTTGACATTCTTGTCAATTCGAAGAAATCAAAACTGTTTTTTAAAGTTTATGTCATTTCCGATATATTTGGCGTTTGAACAATAAAATTTATGAAAGATATAGGTATTTAATATATTGCATTACATATTAGCCACCCTGTTGAAATTTAAGTTGTGAAAGGGAATTACTAAAGGCCACATAAAGGGTATTAATTAAAAGCCCTTGTACAACATTTTACTTGTAAATATTGATAAAATCAATAGACCACTTCGTTACTCAATAACATAAAATAAAGATGAAGTCAAATATAAAGGCTAGAATTTACGCTAAAGCTCCTTTCCAAATCTTTAATGGTGGTTGTCCTTGCAAAATATCCTTCTTTCCCCTTCGTCCTTATTTGTATAGAATGTATTTACGTAATACTTGGGTTTTTGTTTATTTTTGTCATTCATTAGTCGTTAAAAATGCACTCTTTGCTTATATCTGACGTAAACTAGACCTTCATCTTAAATGCCTAAAGCATTCATCCCCCTTTTCAGGATGTTCTGAAATCATCCCTTAAGCCTCTAGTGTTATGATCAAAACTGGAAATCATTGGCTGAGCACCATTATTGAGTGCCCATGTTAACTGAAGTGTAGAAAAGTCATTGGCTGATGAAGCGCTTCATATGAACCATATACCTTTAAAAAATCTTGCAATGTTGTATTTTTCAAAATAATCGTCATTAAGGTCTTCATTTTAGAGGGTGGGGAGTTAATATTTGGCTTGCATTTGTGGTAGTTTTTCTGAGTGATTTTTGAGTGGTTAGTAAAATGAGTGATTTTCATGTATGGCTTGAAAATGGGTGGTTTGTTGTTTTACTCTCTTTAAGCTGTTCTTGGTTAGCGTCTAAATGATTTTTGCCAAAATTTATTTAATTTGGCTTAAATATATAGGCTTTTGGCCACGATAAAAAATTGTGTTCAATTGAAGATCACGCATGGTTGCCACTCGAGCCAAGAATAATCTACCAAAATTAAGAGCAAGTTTGATCAAAAACTACCAAACAAAAAAATTCCCAAAATTTTATTTCATTAGAAATTTTTTTCAAAACTTTATTTCTATGGAAAATATTTTCAATATTTTACTTCTGTAGGAAATTTCATCAAAATTGTATTTCTATAGAAAATTTTGTCAAAATTTTATTTCTATGGAAAATTGCGTCCAAATTTTATTTCTATAGGAAGTTTTGTCAAAATTTTATTTCTATAGAAAATTTATTGAAAATTTTGTCACAATTTTATTTCTATAGAAATTTTTTCAAAATTTTATTTCTTTAGAAAATTTTTCAAAATTTTATCTCTATAGAAAATTTTTCAAAATTTTATTTCTATAGAAAAATTTGCCAGAATTTTATTTTTATAGAAAATTTTGTCAATTTTGTATTTCTATAGAAAATCTTGGTAAAATTTTATTTCTATAGAAAATCTTGGTAAAATTTTATTTCTGTAGAAAATTTTGTCAAAATTTTATCTCTATAGACATTTTTTCAAAATTTTATTTCTATAGAAAATTTTGTCAAAATTTTATTTCTATAGAAAATATTTTCAAAATTTTATTTCGATAGAAAATTTTATTAAAATTTTATTTCTATAGAAAGTTTTGTCAAAATTTTATTTCTATAGAAAATATTTTCAAAATTTTATTTCTATAGAAAATATTTTCAAAATTTTATTTCGATAGAAAATTTTATTAAAATTTTATTTCTATAGAAAGTTTTGTCAAAATTTTATTTCTATAGAAAATTTTGTCAAAATTTTATTTCTATAGAAAATTTTGTCAAAGTTTTATTTCTATAGAAATTTTTTCAAAATTTTATTTCATTAGAAAATTTATTCAAATTTTTATTTCTATAAAAAAATTTGTCACAATTTTAGTTCTTTAGAAAATTTTGACAAAATTTTATCTCTCTAGAAAATTTTTCAAAATTGTATTTCTATAGAAAATTTTGTCAAAATTTTATTTCTATAAAAAATTTTGTCAATTTTGTATTTCTATAGAAAATTTTGAGAAAGTTTTATTTATATAGAAAAGTTTGTCAAAATTTTATTTCTACAGAAAATCTTGGTAAAATTTTATTTCTATAGAAAATTTTGTCAAAATTTTATTTTTGTAGGAAATTTCGTCAAAATTGTATTTCTATAAAAAATTTTGTCAACATTTTATTTCTATGGAAAATTGCATCAAAATTTTATTTCTACAGAAAGTTTTATCAAAATTTTATTTCTATAGAAAATTTATTCAAAATTTTATTTCTATAGAAAAATTTGTCAAAATTTTATTTCTATAGATTTTTTTTCAAAATTTTATTTCATTAGAAAATTTATTCAAATTTTTATTTCTATAGAAAATTTTGTCAAAATTTTATTTCTTTAGAACATTTTGTCAAAATTTTATCTCTATAGAAAATTTTTCAAAATTTTATTTCTATAGAAAATTTTGAGAAATTTTTATTTATATAGAAAATTTTATTTATATAGAAAATTTTGTCAAAATTTTTTTTCTATAGAAAATCTTGGTAAAATGTTATTTCTATAGTAATCTTGGTAAAATTTTATTTCTGTAGAAAATTTTGTCAAAATTTTATCTCTATAGACATTTTTTCAAAATTTTATTTCTATAGAAATTTTTTCAAAATTTTATTTCATTAGAAAGTTTATTCAAATTTTTATTTCTATAGAAAAGTTTGTAAAAATTTTATTTCGATAGAAAATTTTATTAAAATTTTATTTCTATAGAAAATATTTTCAAAATTTTATTTCGATAGAAAATTTTATTAAAATTTTATTTCTATAGAAAATATTTTCAAAATTTTATTTCTATAGAAAGTTTTGTCAAAATTTTATTTCTATAGAAAATTTTGTCAAAATTTTATTTCTATAGAAAATTTTGTCAAAGTTTTATTTCTATAGAAATTTTTCAAAATTTTATTTCATTAGAAAATTTATTCAAATTTTTATTTCTATAGAAAAATTTCTCAAAATTTTAGTTCTTTAGAAAATTTTGTCAAAATTTTATCTCTCTAGAAAATCTTTCAAAATTTTATTTCTATTGAGAATTTTGTCAAAATTTCATATCTATAGAAAATTTTGTCAAAATTTTATTTCTATAAAAAATTTTGTCAATTTTGTATTTCTATAGAAAATTTTGAGAAATTTTTATTTATATAGAAAATTTTGTCAAAATTTTATTTATATAGAAAATTTTGTCAAAATTTTATTTTTATAGAAAATATTGGTAAAATTTTATTTCTATAGAAAATTTTGTCAAAATTTTATTTCTGTAGGAAATTTCGTCAAAATTGTATTTCTATAGAAAATTTTGTCAACATTTTATTTCTATGGAAAATTTTGTCAAAATTGTATTTCTACAGAAAGTTTTGTCAAAATTTTATTTCTATAGAAAATTTATTCAAAATTTTATTTCTATAGAAAATTTTGTCAACATTTTATTTCTATAGAATTTTTTTCAAAATTTTATTTCATTAGAAAAGTTATTCAAATTTTTATTTCCATAGAAAAATTTGTCAAAATTTTATTTCTGTAGAAAATTTTGTCAACATTTAATTTTTATACAAAATTTTGTTAAAATTGTATTTCTATAGAAAATTTTGTTAAAATTTTATTTCTATAGAAAATTTTGTTAAATTTTTATTTCTATAGAAAATTTTGTTAAAATTTTATTTCTATAGAAAATTTTGTTAAATTTTTATTTCTGTAGGAAATTATGTCAAAATTTTATTTCTATAGAAAAAGTTTACTTGGATCCAAAGATTTTGACCTTTCTTTAAGAATTTGGTTTTTGATTCCAAGTCAAAGATGCATCTTCTTTAAAATAAAGAAATTTGTTAGGGACTTAATATACAGGAGAATTAATATACAGATCTCAAATATCGAATTTGTATCTACGATCTATTAAAAAGCTACTCACGTACATACAAACTTCTGTTTAAAAATTCCTTAATTAAAAAAAAAACAAGTAAGGAAAGTCCAAAGTCGGGCGGGGCCGACTATATTATACCCTGCACCACTTTGTAGATCTAAATTTTCGATACCATATCACATCCGTCAAATGTGTTGTCCAGATCACTCGATCTGGACAGAATTTGATAGACTTCTACAAAATCTATAGACTCAAAATTTATGTCGGCTAATGCATTAGGGTGGAAAACAATGTTAGTAAAAAACAAGTAAGGAAAGTCTAAAGTCAGGCGGGGCCGACTATATTATACCCTGCACCACTTTGTAGATTTAAATTTTCGATACCATATCACATCCGTCAAATGTGTTGGGTGCTATATATAAAGGTTTGTCCCAAATACATACATTTAAATATCACTCGATCTGGACAGAATTTGATAGACTTCTACAAAATCTATAGACTCAAAATTTAAGTCGGCTAATGCACTAGGGTGGAACACAATGTTAGTAAAAAAATATGGGAAACATTTAAATCTGGAGCAATTTTAAGAAAACTTCGCAAAAGTTTATTTATGATTTATCGCTCGATATATATGCATTAGAAGTTTAGGAAAATTAGAGTAATTTTTACAACTTTTCGACTAAGCAGTGGCGATTTTACAAGGAAAATGTTGGTATTTTGACCATTTTTGTCGAAATCAGAAAAACATATATATGGGAGCTATATCTAAATCTGAACCAAATTTGGCACGCATAGCTACAATTCTAATTCTACTCCCTGTGTAAAATTTCAACTAAATCCGAGTTAAAAATTGGCCTCTACGGTCATATGAGTGTAAATCGGGCGAAAGCTATATATGGGAGATATATCTAAATCTGAACCGATTTCAACCAAATTTGGCACGCATAGCTACAATGCTAATTCTACTCCCTGTGTAAAATTTCAACTAAATCCGAGTTAAAAATTGGCCTCTACGGTCATATGAGTGTAAATCGGGCGAAAGCTATATATGGGAGCTATATCTAAATCTGAACCGATTTCAACCAAATTTGGCACGCATAGCTACAATGCTAATTATACTCCCTGTGCAAAATTTCAACTAAATCGGGGCAAAAAATTGGCCTCTGTGGTCATTTGAGTGTAAATCGGGCGAAAGCTATATATGGGAGCTATATCTAAATCTGAACCGATTTCAACCAAATTTGACACGCATAGCTACAATGCTAATTCTACTCCCTGTGCAAAACTTCAACTAAATCGGAGCAAAAAATTGGCCTCTGTGGGCAAATGAGTGTAAATCGGGCGAAAGCTATATATGGGAGCTATATTTAATCTGAACCGATTTGGCTGATATTTTGCAAGTTTTTCGAGACTCATAAAATATTCGGATGTACGGAATTTGAGGAAGATCGGTTGATATACACGCCAATTATGACCAGATCGGTTAAAAATATATATGGCAGCTATATCTAAATCTGAACCGATTTTTTCCAAAATCAATAGGGATCGTCTTTGAGCCGAAACAGGACCCTACACCAAATTTTAGGACAATCGGACTAAAACTGCGAGCTGTACTTTGCATACAAAAATACATCAACAGACAGACAGACAGACAGACGGACAGACAGACAGACAGACAGACAGACGGACATCGCTAAATCGACTCAGAATTTAATTCTAAGACGATCGGTATACTAAACGATGGGTCTCAGACTTTTCCTTCTTGGCGTTACATACAAATGCACAAACTTATTATACCCTGTACCACAGTAGTGGTGAAGGGTATAAATATGGGAAACATTTAAATCTGAAGCAATTTTAAGGAAACTTTGAAAAGTTTATTTATGATTTATCGCTCGATATATATGTATTTGAAGTTTAGGGAAATTAGAGTCATTTTTACAACTTTTCGGCTAAGCAGTGGCGATTTTACAAGGAAAATGTTGGTATTTTGACAATTTTTGTCGAAATCAGAAAAACATATATATGAGAGATATATCTAAATCTGAACCGATTTCAACCAAATTTGGCACGCATAGCTAAAATGCTAATTCTACTCTCTGTGCAAAATTTCAACTAAATCGGAGCAAAAAATTGGCCTCTGTGGTCATATTTGTGTAAATCGGCCTAAAGCTATATATGGGAGCTATATCTAAATCTGAACCGATTTCAACCAAATTTGGCACGCATAGCTACAATGCTAATTCTACTCCCTGTGTAAAATTTCAATTAAATCGGAGTAAAAGATTGGCCACTGTGGTCATATGAGTGTAAATCGGGCGAACGATATATATGGGAGCTATATCTAAATCTGAACCGATTTCAATAATATTTGGCACACTTGACTACACTACTAATTGTACTCCTAGTGCAAAATTTCAACCAAATTGGGGTAAAACTCTGGCTTCTGGGACCGTATTAGTTCATATCGGGCGAAAGATATATATGGGAGCTATATCTAAATCTGAACCGATTTCAATAAAATTTGGCACACTTGACTATAGTACTAATTGTTCTTCTTGTGCAAAATTTTAAGCAAATTAGGGTAAAACTCTGGCTTCTGGAGCCATATAAGCCCATATCGGGCGAAATATATATATGGGAGCTCTATCTATATCTGAACCGATTTCTTCCAAAATCAATAGGGTTCTATTCTGAGTCAAAACACATACTTGTGCTAAATTTGAAGTCGATTGGACTTAAACTGCGACCTAGACTTTGATTACAAAAATGTGTTCACGGACAGACGGACATGGCTATATCGACTCAGGAGCCCACCCTGAGCATTTTTGCCAAAGACACCTATCTCGTCTCCTTGTGGGTGTTGCAAACATATGCACTAACTTATAATACCCTGTTCCACAGTGTGGCCTAGGGTATAAAAAAAAAAAAACTTTAAACCAAAGATGCAAAATCTTCAAAAAAATTTATATTTAATCTATACTTAAAGCGATTTCATCTTAAATCTAAAGATTCAATATATCAGTGAATTTAAAGAAAATTACTTTTATTTCAAAATGTTTTTTTTTTTTACTTTAGAGAAAATTTTCCATAGTTCATGGCCACACAACTTTAAGGGAGGGATGCATATATATTAATTAAAGATTCATTATTTTATAGAATTTTGTCCTCAATATTGTGTAAATTGCTTTTCCTAAAATTCAGTCTGCATAATCTTTCATATTAGAACACTATAATTTAAAATATTTAAAAATAATTTAATTTTAATTTAAATGTCAATATAAAATAACTTATATATATTAAATTTAAATTGATTACAATTTATTTAATTTTAGTTTTATGGAATTTAGCTTAATTAGATTTTATTTAAGTCCTATCCATAGTGGGAAATCTCTTTCGAATATTTTATAACAATGTTTAGTTGTCTACGTTTATTTTAATGATGTATTTATGCTAAAGTTGACCTTTTTGATGTGCAAAACTATTTAAATTAAGTGCCACTCTTCAATGATATACTCTCATTGTATTTGAAACTTGCAATAGAGCGAGCCCACTTACTCTTTCGCCAGATTGTGGTTCTCGTGAATGTGAATGACTCGTGCTGTCAATTACAATTTGTTGTGCTTGCTTGCCAATATTCGCACACTATTTTCCCTAACCACTCTAAAAACACTTGTCCCAATGATACATTCCCCTTATAATCTTTTACGGTGTCCCTCAATTTCTTCCGCTCTCTATCTCTTTGTGTCAAACAAGTATCAAAAACAAAAGGCTTTTGTGATGTGAGAGTGTAGGAGGGAGAGAAAAATTGAGTGTGATTTTAGTTGCTTAAATCAATTGCCAGAAAATAGTTTTTGTTCGTCTAGAACTTGTCACTCTATTGTCGCCATAATGGCAGAGACTTCGTAGAAAAAGGTTATTGATTGTCATTGGGATTGGAACATGGAAGCGGAATGATAGAGAGACAATGGAAACACAAACCATCATGTGGGAGTTGATTCTCTAGAATAATTTGCTAAACAAACTAAATTCGGGAGAGAGAGAGAGAGCTTATGCATGCAGAGAAGGAATACTTGCGGTGATCGTATTCAGAGCTGCCAATAAAATTTCAAGAAAAATCGTCACTTTTTTCGATAAAAATCGCCATAATCGGCACTTGCATTTTAAAAATCGTCAAAAACAAACACATATAGACTATCTATCGGAAACACCATAAAAAATAACATGTTTTTTCTTGAGTTTCAAAATATTTAATTTTTAAATAAAAATGTTACTCAATTAATAACAATATTTTAGAAAAAAAAGATTTTTTATACAAAAATTACGAAAAATTTTTGTTTAACTAGAAAAAGATTTTTATGTTAATGTTATTTGCATACAAAACTCATTTCTTTGTATTTTATTTTATTGAAATGCATAGTTGTGTACATTAATTTTCGGTTTTGTACGTGAAATAAATACTTTTGTTTTGCATTTACCCAAAGAATATGTTTCATTTTAATATCATTTATATTGCCTATTTTTCGACGATTTTTAAAAAGCAAGTGCCAATTATTACGATTTTTATCGCAAAAAAAACATATTTCAAGAGCATAATGTTAATTTTCCATGAGAAACAAACTGGGATGTTTCACAACGGAACGAGTACAAAACGTATTCTACTTCCAAGTTTTTATGGAAAAAGGCAAAAAGACAAAATTTTCTATAGAAATAAATTTTTGACAAAATTTTCTGTAGAAATAAAATTTTCACCAAATTTTCTATAGAAATAAAATTTTGACAAAATTTTCTGTAGAAATAAAATTTTCACATAATTTTCTATAGAGATAAAATTTTGAAAAAATTTTCTGTAGATAGAAAATTTTAACAAAATTTTCTATAGAAATAAAATTTTGACACAATTTTCTACAGAAATAAAATTTTGACAAAATTTTCTACAGAAATAAAATTTTGACAAATTTTTCTATATAACTAAAATTTTGACAAAATTTTCTACAGAAATAAAATTTTGACAAGATTTTCTAAAGAAATAACATTTTTGTGTTTTGGTTTTTATTGTGCGTTTGTACTTCAATCATATTTGTTGTTTTGATCTCAGCTTTAAAACCATTGTGTTGAATAAACTACAAGAGTAGCTTAAACAATAGAGGAAAAGAATGTTTGTCAAATGTATTTGGGCAAAGCCCTATAGACTGCAAAATGGTTTGATGAACGCACGTTTCGGAATTACCACATTCCTCATCAGCATCCTCTACTTGCAGCAAAACTATCAACCAATTATCAGAAAAAACTTGGGTAATTCACTCAACCCAAAGTGAACTACACTTGAACCTTCCCAAAAAAAGGTTTGACAAATACAAGTTTGACAAAATTTCCTAAAAAAGAATAAAAATTTTACACAATTTTCTATAAAAATAAAATTTTAGGTAGAAATAAAATTTTCACAAAAATTTCTATAGCAATAAATTTTGGCAAAATTTTCTATAGAAATAACATTTTGACAACATTTTCTATAGAAATAAAATTGTGACAAAAGTTTCTATAGACATAAAATTTTGACAAAATTTTCTATAGAAATAAAATTTTGACTAAATATTCTATAAAAATAAAATGTTGACAAAATTTTCTACAGAAATAAAAATTTTACAAAATGTTGACAAAATTTTCTATAGATATAAAATTTTGACAAAATTTTCTACACAAATAAAATTTTGACAAAATTTTCTATAGAAATAAAATTTTCACGAAATTTTCTATAGAATTAAAATTTTGAAAAAAAATCTATAGAAATAAAATTTTGACAAAATTTTCTATAGAAATAAAATTTTGATAAGAATTTCAATAGAAATAAAATTTTGACAAAATTTTCTATAGAAATAAAATTTTGACAAAATTTTCTATAGAATTAAAATTTTGACTAAATATTCTATAAAAATAAAATTTTGGCAAAATTTTCTATAGAATTAAAATTTGGAAAAAAATTTCTATAGAAATAAAATTTTGACAAAATTTTCTATAGAAATAAGATTTTGAAAAAATTTTCAATAGAAATAGAATTTTGGCAAAATTTTCTATAGATATAAAGTTTTGACAAAATTGTCTAGAGAAATAAAATTTTCACAAAATTTTCAATAGAAATAGAATTTTGGCAAAATTTTCTATAGATATAAAGTTTTGACAAAATTGTCTAGAGAAATAAAATTTTCACAAAATTTTCTATAGAAATAAGATTTTGACAAAATTTTCTATAGAAATAGAATTTTGGCAAAATTTTCTATAGATATAAAATTTTGACAAAATTTTCTATAGAAATAAAATGTTGACAAAAGTTTCTATAGAAATAAGATTTTGACAAAATTTTCTATAGAAATAGAATTTTGGCAAAATTTTCTATAGATATAAAATTTTGACAAAATTTTCTATAGAAATAAAATGTTGACAAAAGTTTCTATAGAAATAAAATTTTGACAAAATTTTCTATAGAAATAAAATTTTGACTAAATATTCTATAAAAATAAAATGTTGACAAAATTTTCTACAGAAATAAAAATTTTACAAAATTTGACAAAATTTTCTATAGAAATAAAATTTTGACAAAATTTTCTATAGAATTAAAATTTTGAAAAAAATTTCAATAGAAATAAAATTTTGACAAAATTTTCTATAGAAATAAAATTTTGATAAGAATTTCTATAGAAATAAAATTTTGACAAAATTTTCTACAGAAATACAATTGTCACAAAATTTTCTATAGAAATAAGATTTTGACAAAATTTTCTATAGAAATAGAATTTTGACAAAATTTTCTATAGATATAAAATTTTGACAAAATTTTCTAGAGTAATAAAATTTTCACAAAATTTTCTATAGATATAAAATTTTGAATTTTCTAGAGTAATAAAATTTTCACAAAATTTAATTTTCTATAGAAATAAAATTTTAACAAAATTTTCTATAGAAATGAAATTTTCACAAAATTTTCTATAGAAATAACATTTTGACAATTTTGTTTTCTGATTCAATCACGAAATTAAATGATGCAATTAATTTTTCAATTGAAATGTCTTCAATCACAGAAATGATAGTATCAATTAAAAAATTAAATGATCCAATTAAGGCTAGGTTAAGATAGGTTAGGTGGCAGCCCGATGTATCAGGTTCACTTAGACCATTCAGTCCATTGTGATACCACATTGGTGAACTTCTCTCTTATCACTGAGTGCTGCCCGATTCCATGTTAAGCTCAATGACAAGGGACCTCCTTTTTATAGCCGAGTCCGAACGGCGTTTCACATTCCAGTGAAACCGCTTAGAGAAGCTTTGAAACCCTCAGAAATGTCACCAGCATTACTGAGGTGGGATAATCCATCGCTGAAAAACTTTTTGGTGTTCGGTCGAAGCAGGAATCGAACCCACGACCTTGTGTATTCAAGGCGGACATGCTGACCATTGCACCACGGTGGCTCCAATTAAAAAATTAATCGATTCTATTAATTTATGTGATTGATTTTTGTTTCAATGAAAAAATTTGTTGAAACAATTAAATTTTTAATTGAATATTTTTTTGAACACTTAATTAAGACTTTAATTGGAAAAAAGTTCGTGAAGATTTTTTCTGTGTATTTATATGGAACATAAATTTTTATATATAACTAGTATCCAAACAAATTTAAAGGATTTGGAATGGTATAGAAAATGAAGATCGACAATGTGATGCAGGGTATAATATAGTCGGCTCCGCCTGACTTCAGACTGTTCTTACTTTTTATGGAGCCTCTAATCGTACATCCGATAGATATTAACTCTATGCTAATAAGTTTTCACCCTATGATCGCTTCTAAGCAATCCATCAGTTGCCAGACCATCCCGAAACAAAATACAAAAGTAATGGCTCATTATCCAATTTTCATCAGTTTTTATGATTCTTAAAAAAAAAACAACAATTTTTACATTTCAATTTTCCACACTTGAAATATCTTTTTGTTTGTCTATTACCCCTTATGGGATGTTAACAAAACCGTAATGCCATTTTCAACAACAAAAAAATGGAAAACAAGGGAAACCCCTCTATTATTTCAAGTGTCAAAGTCTAGTCTATTAAAAATTGCGCCCCTATTTAATGAACTAATGAAACACAATAATTAAGTTTGAAAAAAAGAAAAAAAATAATTTTCAATCTTCCACAGAATAAATGACGTGACGTGAATGAATTAGCAATAAGCAATTCTGAAAAAAAAAAATGGAAATTTTTTTTGAAATTTTCTTTTCAAAGAATTCTCGACGAGCTGACAATCATCCAAGGATTGAGGCATGAATTTCATAGAATAAAAAAAAACAACAGCAATCGATGATTTCTTGAAATAGTGTGAAAATCAAGGCTTTATTATAAGCAGTTGTCCGTTTTTTTTTTTTTTTTTTTTTTGTAATCGCATTAATTCGTGTGACATTTTTTTTTGTTTTTTGCATTTCAAGCGAGATTCGTTACGATAGTTGAACCCCAAAGAAAATACCACATTAACTGAATGTTTGTGAACCAGGATCTCACAGGATAATGCAGTTACAATGTTATCCTTGATACACGATAACATAGGGCAACGGATAATGCTCTTACTTACATAATTATGCAATAGAGCTATGCTCTCCTCTTCTTAGCCCCGGCTTAAAAAACAAAACCGTGGACTTTGCTTAAAGGACGAACGAAAAAAATTGTAGCACCCAACCATAAGGACAAAGAAATCAATCAACCGGTAAATTAACAAAACATTTCAATAGAAGGAAATCACTTTCTTTTGGTAAAGGATATTTTAGCTATAGCCAATGTATGCGTGTGTGTGTAATAGGGTGGATATTTCCCATACTCTTTGAAATCTTCTCTCTCCCTTTCTCTCTTTCATTACATTTCAAATACTAAGTGATTCTATTACCACCCTGTTTTGCTAAAATCTCTCTTTCCCACCCATAGAATAGAAATCCCTTAGATTTGGTTTTCATTCATGATTTTGATGCTGTAATGCAACATCATCATCTCATCTACCCTTACTAGAAAAGGGCTTGAAATGAGTGAATTTTTTTGCTTTGTTTCATTTGAGCTATAAATGTTGCTGTAAAGCTTGTCAAATATTTGAAATGATCAACAGCTTAGCTTAGTCATATGGAAAATGACAGTGTAGGCAATCGGTTGTATTACAAAACAAACAAAAAAAATTCAAGAAAAATTACAAAATCGCCCGAAGTTGAAAATTGTACGTTTTAATATAGATTTCGAAATAAAATGAAACGGTTGTGGAAATATTAAATTTGTTGAATTTTTAAAACAAATTTGAAAGTGTAAACAAAAAAACAATAACAAAAAGAAAAATAAATTGTAGACAAAAAGTTGAAAAAAAAAACAGTTTGAAATTGAAATCAAAATTACAAAAAAAAAACAAATAAACCAACAAAATGTGTGCATTTGTAATATAAAAAAGTATTGAGATATTGAACGATAAATCTTAAAACCAAACTAAGCAAATAAAAACTAGGATAACCAGTACAACCTTCAAAAGTAAGATAATATATATAAAAAAATATAAAATAATTTTTCAAATTAGAAAAATATATATACAAAACAAAAAATAATAAAAAATTAATAGAAAAAAATATTAAAAAAAAAAAACAAGAAAAACAAAAACGACTAAATAAAAATACCAAAAAAATTGTTTCTTAAATGTTTTTATCATAAATCCAAATATAAAGTTAAAAATAATAAATATAAAATAAAAACAAAATAATTTCTTAAATACCTTCTTAAATATAAATACAAATATGAAGTTACAAAATATAAAAAAATAATAGAATATATATAAAAAATAATTTAAATATTGAAGGATAAATCTTAAAAAAGATAATAAGAAACTGGGAGAACCATTACAATTATTTTTTACAAATTCAGAAGTAAGAGAATATAAAAACAAACTACGAAATTTTTTTATTTTAAAAAAGATATCAAAAATTAATAGAAAAATAATAAAAACAATAATAATAAAAAAGGAAATATTAAAAAGTTTAAACGATTTATCATACAATAAAATATAAAAAAATATTCTTAAATATTTTATTATAAATCCAAATATAAAGTTGGGAGCCACCGTGCTGCAATGGTTAACATGCCCGCCTTGCGGTGGATTATCCCACCTCAGTAATGTTGGTGACATTTCTGAGGTTTTCAAAACTTCTCCAAATGGTTTCACTGCAATGTGGAACGCCGTTCGGACTCGGCTATAAAAAGGGGGTCCCTTGTCATTGAGCTTAACATGGAATCGGGCAGCACTCAGTGATAAGAGAGAAGTTCACCAATGTGGTATCACAATGGACGGAATAGTCTAAGTGAGCCTGATACATCGGGCTGCCACCTAAACCTAACCTAACCAATTTGGCACGCATAACTACAATGCTAATTATACTCCCTGTGCAAAATTTCAACTAAATCGGAGTTAAAAATTGGCCTCTGCGGTCATATGAGTGTAAATCGGGCGAAAGCTATATATGGGAGATATATCTAAATCTGAACCGATTTCAACCAAATTTGGCACGCATAGCTACAATGTTAATTCTACTCCCTGTGCAAAATTTCAATTAAATCGGAGTTAAAAATTGGCCTCTGTGGTCATATGAGTGTAAATCGGGCGAAAGCTATATATGGGAGCTATATCTAAATCTGAACCGATTTCAACTAAATTTGGCACGCATAGCTACAATGCTAATTCTACTCCCTGTGGAAAATTTCAATTAAATCGGTGTAAAAGATTGGCCTCTATGGTCATATAAGTCCATATCGGTTGTATATATATATATATATATATATATATATATATATATATATATATATATTATATATATATTATATATATATATATATATATATATATATATATATATATATATATATATATATATATATATATATATATATATATATATATATATATATATATATATATATATATATATATATATATATATATATATATATATATATATATATATATATATATATATATATATATATATATATATATATATATTCGCCCGATATGGACTTATATGACCATAGAGGCCAATCTTTTACACCGATTTAATTTAAATTTTGCACAGGGAGTAGAATATATATATATATATATATATATATATATATATATATATATATATATATATATATATATATATATATATATATATATATATATATATAATATATATATATATATATATATATATATATATATATATATATATATATATATAATATATATATATATATATATATATATATATATATATATATATATATATAATATATATATATATATATATATATATATATATATATATATATATATATATATGGGAGCTGTATCTAATCTGAACCGATTTCTTCCAAAATTGATTACAAAAATTTGTTCACGGACAGACGGACATCGCTATATCGACTCAGGAGCCCACCCTTAGCATTTTTGCCAAAGACACCATGTGTCTATC
This sequence comes from Haematobia irritans, assembly GCF_050003625.1. Lineage (NCBI taxonomy): Eukaryota > Metazoa > Arthropoda > Insecta > Diptera > Muscidae > Haematobia > Haematobia irritans. The sequence continues at coordinate 8,542,394 of NC_134400.1, forward strand.
TCGTCTCCTTCTGGGTGTTGCAAACATATGCACTAACTTATAATACCCTGTTCCACAGTGTGGAGCAGGGTATAAAAATATGGACAAATAATTGCTGAATTCCCGTCGGTTTCTCACTTCGTTTTTTGTCTTTAATCCAAATTCTATTCAGTAAGAGAATAAAAAAAAAACAAAAAACAAATTTAAAAATTTTTTAAAATATACAAAAAAAATAATAGAACAAAACTAATAAAACAAAGAATAAGAAAAACTAAAAAGTTCAAACGACAGCTAAATATAAAATAATAAAAAATAAATATGTGCACAATGGTCCGTATCAGTCTTAAAATTCATTCGTCTTTCTGCAGGTACATTTATAATATGTAGCATCTCCAGAGTAAATCTCCTTTTATAATTGGTTTCTTGCGTCAAAATATCTACGTCCTTAAAGTTTGGTTTGTGTCCTGTTAAAGTGCAATGTGCTGCAAGTGCCGTCTTTTGCTCCAAGGGCTTATCAGTGGCTTTCTGATCAGATTTATGCATAAATGATCAGATTTATGCATAAATCTGATCAGAAAGCCACTGATAAGCCCTTGGAGCAAAAGACGGCACTTGCAGCACATTGCACTTTAACAGGACACAAACCAAACTTTAAGGACGTAGATATTTTGACGCAAGAAACCAATTATAAAAGGAGATTTACTCTGGAGATGCTACATATTATAAATGTACCTGCAGAAAGACGAATGAATTTTAAAACTGATACGGACCATTGTGCACATATTTATAGAAATATTGTACAAAAATATAGAAAGACAGATTAGCTTTTAGTTGTAAATATACTCCCTTGTAAAGAAGTTCACTGTTCTTTAAATTTAAATGTAATTATCTGTGTTTTTCATGTAATGATACATTTTTTTGTTAATGTGTTAAATGTTTTTTCTTTTTGTTTAAAGTAATTTCCCTGAAGACGAGCATCGGAGATGTCTCGAAATATTGGAAAATTTTAAATATAAAAATACAACTCAAAAAACAACAACATCTGTTTTTATTCACATGACCTCAAGCCGAACTAAGCAAATATAATTAAAAGTTTAAAGGTCAACTAATTAAAACAACATAATAAAAAATAGATTCTTAAATACTTTATTGTAAATTAAAATATAAAGTTAACAAAATTAAAAAAAAAAACATTTTTTGAAATGATTTTGTTCATACAACTAAATATAAAGTTACAAACAAAAACTAACAAAAAAATAATTCCAATCAAATTATGTTTGGAGTTTAAAATTATTATAAATTAAAACTAAAATAAAATTACAACCCCACGTCAAACCTCCAACAAATCTTAAAAAAAGATCAAATTGAAAACCTTAATAAAGTAAATAATAAATTAACTTTTCGCTTTATATACAAAATAAAAAAAATGTTTATTACAACCTTAATTAAATATGTTAAAAATATTAATTAGAAAAATAAAACAAAAAATATATTTACTTAAATAATTTTTTCATACAGCTAAATATAGAATTACAAAAAAACTAAAAAAAAATCCAACAAAATTAAACCTGGAGTTTAAAATTATTATAAATTAGAATTAAAATAAAATTAAAAATCTACGTCAAAAAAAACTTCCCACAAATCTTAAAAAACCCGAATAGAAAACCTAAATAAACTAAATAATAAATGAACTTTTCGTTTAATATATAAAATAAAATAAATGTTTATTACCTCTTTAATTCAATATGATAAAAAATATTAATTATAAAAAAACAGAAACTATATTTTCTTAAATGACTTTGTTCATACAACTAAATATAAAGTTAAAAAAAAAAAAAAAAAACTCAAGGAAAAAATTCCAACAAAATAGAGTTTGGAGTTTAACTTACTATAAATTAGAATTCAAATAAAATTAAAATTTAAAGAAATACCAAAAATCTTAATAAATACCGAATAATAATAAAAAACAAATATTAAGACCAACATTTTGCTTTATAAAATAAAAAAAATTTTATTATCTCACTAATTAAATATGTTAAAAAAAGACCCTAAGGTCTAATCTCTATGAGGTATTAATAAATTAAAAAAAAATAAAAATAAAAAATCGCCATACAAAAAAAATATTGATATATTATTGCTGAATTCCCGTCGGTTATTCACTTCGTTTTTTTTTAATTCAAATTATATTAATCACCATAAAATTCAAAAATTCTTCCATTAGGAGTATTTGAACTGATTTCATATATTCGGCCTCATGCTTTTGTTCGATATGTCCGATCCTTTGCCATCATTTGAAACTCTAAAACCCATCACCAATGGCGAAGAGATGCTCTTACTTGTCATGAAACAATCTCCCACGCATGAAGATAAAGAAAAACAAGGCAATCCAAGTGAATCTAATGCGTACGTAGAAGTCTTCAATTTTATTTAAACAAAAAAAACCTTTTTGGTAGAAATATTGTATGGTAGTTTAGTTTAGTTGAACAGTAGTTTAGTAGTGAAAAATTGTCTGACGAGCTAGCTATTTTGGATATTAGCCCCAATTGTGTATCCATGTCTTTTCACCATTAATGTTTGATCATACAAATACACTGAAAATAACCTTTTCCGGTTCTAAAGATTTTCTTTTTATAGTAATAATTTAATCATTAATACTCCTTTAAATTTAAGACTTAATACTCTTTTAAGTTTTACGTACTTGATAGTGGAAAACAAAGCCTGTTAACGCATAACTTAAATCTCCATATTCCAACTCGACTTCAAGAAAAATTTACGGTATGTTTTGAAGTAAAAAAGCGCCTTTAAAATAACATCGTGATAGACACCATTTTGAGCTCCAAAAAATCATCTAGTTCAAGTATGCAAGGGCGATTTTAATAACTGAAGATTTGTTCTCAATTTTGTAAGGATAAATTGACCTCAGTTCAATAGAATTTTCTTTTATGTAAAGATACCAATTTTCCTGTGGAATGTGCTAATCCTACAGACGAAACGCCTTCATTAAAAAATTTATGACTTTTGATATTTTGTTTTTACTAGAATTTTTTGCTTTACCGCGTATGGATATTGGAGTATTTTTTTTTTTTAATAATGGAAAAAGAACAATACCCGTCGGTGAATCCATTCTTTATTTAAAAAAATACAGGAAAAAAATTCACGAACATTTTTCCAATTAAAGACTTAATTGAGTTTTAAAATATATTCAATTAAAAATTTAATTGATTCAACAAATTTTTTAATTGAAACATAAATCAATCACAAAAATTAATAGTATGAATTAATTTTTTAATTGGATCAATTAATTTTTTTAATTGACTTTCAATCAATTTTTTAATTGATACTATAATTTCTGTGATTAAAAATTAATTGCATCAATTAATTTCGTGATTGAAGACAAAAATAGTTTTTTTGCGTGAACAAAATCCGCAGGAAAATTAAAAATGAGGGGGGATAATTCACCGCTGAAAAGCTTTTACACTAATAGAAAATATTACGTTCCAAAATCGTGAACGGACGGTAACAAAATGAAACGGAAACGTCTACAAAAAATTAAAACGGAATGTTCATGGTTTCGAAACATAAATCAATCACAAATATTAATAGTATGAATTAATTTTTGTAATTGGATCAATTAATTTTTTTTAATTGACTTTTTTTTAATTTTTTAATTGGATCAATTAATTTTTTTAATTGACTTTCAATCAATTTTTTAACTGATACTATAATTTCTGTGATTAAAAATTAATTGCATCAATTAATTTCGTGATTGAAGACAAAAAATAGTTTTTTTTTGCGTGAACAAATTCCGCAGGAAAATTAAAAATGAGGGGGGAAATATTACGTTCCAAAATCGTGAACGGACGGTAACAAAATGAAACGGAAACGTCCATGAAAAATAAAAACGGAATGTTCATGGTTTCGTCCACGGGCGTTCACGATTTCATGAACGGCTTTTGTTTTTATTTGGCCATGAAAAGTCTTCAAATAATCGTTAGACGTTCTTATGACAACTTCGTCGGTGGTTTTTATACCCTTCACCACTACTGTGGTACAGGGTATGATAAGTTTGTGCCAAGAAGGAAAAGTCTGAGACCCATTGTTTAGTATACCGATCGTCTTAGAATTAAATTCTGAGTCGATTTAGCGATGTCCGTCTGTCCGTCTGTATGTGTAATTTTGTGTGCAAAGTACAGCTCGCAGTTTAAGTCCTCAAATTTGGCACAAAGTTTAACATTGGCTCAACGACAATCGCTATTGATTTTGAAAAAAAATCGGTTCAGATTTAAATATAGCTGCCAAATATATTTATCGCCGATCTGATCATAATTGACGTATTTACCACCGTATTTTCGGGCAGCCAAATACTTTGGGGCTTTCGTATGATATGCAAAATATCAGCCAAATCGGTTCAGATTTAGATATAGCTCCCATATATATCTTTCGTCCGATTTGAACTTATATGGCCTGAAAAGCCAACGTTTTGCCCTGATTTGCTTCACATTTTGCACAAAGAGTACGTTTAATAGTATCATTAAGTGTACCAAATTTCGTTGAAATTGGTTCGGATTTAGATACAGCTCCCGTATATACCTTTCGTCCGATTTCGACTAATATGGCCTCAAAAGCCAGAGTTTTGCCCTGATTTGCTTCACATTTTGCACAAGGAGTACGTTTAAAGGGTGATACGGTCAAAATTTGGTCAAGGGAAAACGCGTGTAAATCGGTGAAATCGTTTATTTTAAAAATCAAATTAAATTTCTTTTTCAAGTTCAATTAGTATAAAATTCAGGAAAAATATTCAGTTAGGCTTTCGCTTTTCCAAATCCGAATTGCCGTGCTTCACGCTTGACACCTGCCATCAGATTTTGTACAGCCACCTTGTCCACCTTCTTCGCCGCAGAAAGCCAGTTTGCCTTGAACTGCAGCTCGTCCTTAGCAGTTTTTTGGTCTTCTTTGGTTCCGCTTGACAATAGCCCAGTATTTCTCAATTGGGCGGAGCTCTGGCGTGTTGGGAGGGTTCTTGTCCTTGGGAACCATCTGCACGTTGTTGGCGGCGTACCACTCCATGGCCTTTTTACCGTAATGGCAAGATGCCAAATCCGTCCAAAACAGTACGGAACAACCGTGTTTATTCAGGAAAGGCAGAAGACGTTTATTCAAACACTCTTTCACGTAAATTTCTTGGTTGACCGTCCCGGAAGCTATGAAAATGCTGCTTTTCAAACCACAGGTACAGATGGCTTGCCAAACCAGATATTTCTTTGCGAACTTTGACAGTTTTATGTGCTTGAAAATATCTGCTACATTTCCCCTTCCTTTTGCCGTATAAAACTCCTGTCCCGGAAGCTGCTTGTAGTCGGCTTTGACGTAGGTTTCGTCGTCCATTACCACGCAGTCAAACTTCGTCAGCATCGTCGTGTACAGCCTCCGGGATCGCGCTTTGGCCGTCGTATTTTGTTTATCATCGCGATTTGGAGTCACTACCTTCTTGTAAGTCGATAGTCCGGCTCGTTTTTTGGCTCGATGCACGGTTGTAGACGATACACCCAGCTTATTTGCGGCATCTCGGAGAGAGAGGTTGGGGTTTCGCTTGAAACTACCGGCAACTCTCTTTGTCGTCTCAGCGGCTTCCGGTTTTCGATTTCCCCCCGATCCAGACTTCCTGGCTGTCGACAAACGTTCCCCAAACACTTTAATTACATTTGTAACGGTTGATTTGGCAACTTTTAGCGATTTTGCCAGCTTTGCGTGCGAGTAGCTCGGATTTTCGCGATGCGCGAGCAAAATTTTGATACGCTGCTCTTCTTGCTTGGACGGCATTTTGACAACTGAAGAGTGAATTCCAAAATAAAAATAGGAGCAACATTCTCAAAATGAGGGTTTTTCAGGTTTTTTAAATGCAAAATTGAAAGAAATACGTCAAGTTTATATTGACCAAATTTTGACCGTATCACCCTTTATAATTTTTTACTAACATTATGTCTCATCCCCGGTCGTTATCCGATTTAAATTTTAAATCTAGAGATTTTGTAGAAGTACAAAAAATTCTCTCCATTAAAAGTATCTGTATCTGGAATCTCAAACCTTTATATAGCTCCCAGCAAATTTGAAGTAGTTGAGATGGTAACACAAATGTTTGTCTACATAGTGGTGAAGGGTATAATATAGTCGGCCCCGCCCGACTTTAGACTTTACTTACTTATTTTTTTATAAATTCAAGCTCGAGGTCAACATTTTAATTGAAAACGTTAACACTTTCAATTCTTAACTGACTTTTTTTTTATTGAATGAAAAAAAAAATAAATAGAGAAAAGTCAATTGTGACATTTATTTTTTCTGAATTCAGATTCAGTCACCCTCCGATGGGTGATTAGATCCATGTGGAAATATTTCTCTTTTATTATTTCATAACCCTGTACTTTACTTGATCTCAACTATGATAGTTTATGACTACCTGTAATATATACTACAACAAGTTTTATTTATTGTAATTGTTAATTATAATAAAAAAAAATTATTTCTATAGAAAATTTTGTCAAAGTTTTATTTCTATAGATTTTTTTTTCAAAATTTTATTTCTTCAAAATTGTGTTTCTATAGAAAATTTTGTCAAAATGTTTTTATCTATAGAAAATTTTCGCAAAATTTTATGTCGATAGAAATTTTTTTCAAAATTTTTTATCTATAGAAAATTTTGTCCAAATTTTATTTCTATAGAAAATTTTGTCAAATTTTTTTTTATCTATAGAAAAATTTGTCAACATTTTATTTCTATAGAAAATTTTCGCATAATTTTATTTCTATAGAAAATTTTTGCAAAATTTTATTTCTTTAGAAAATGTTGCCAACATTTTATTTCTATAGAAAATTTTATCAAAATTTTATTTCTATAGAAAATTTACGCAAAATTTTATTTCTATAATTTTTTTTTTTTTTTTCTATAGAAAATTTTTGCAAAATTTTATTTCTTTAGAAAATGTTGTCAACATTTTATTTCTATAGAAAATTTTATCAACATTTTATTTCTATAGAAAATTTTGTCCAAATTTTTTTATCTATAGAAAAATTTGTCAACATTTTATTTCTATAGAAAATTTTCGCATAATTTTATTTCTATAGAAAATTTTTACAAAATTTTATTTCTTTAGAAAATGTTGTCAACATTTTATTTCTATAGAAAATTTTATCAACATTTTATTTCTATAGAAAAATTTCGCAAAATTTTATTTCTATAGAAAATTTTGTCAACTTTTTTTATCTATAGAAAAATTTGTCAACATTTTATTTCCATAGAAAATTTTCGCATAATTTTATTTCTATAGAAAATTTTTGCAAAATTTTATTTCTTTAGAAAATGTTGTCAACATTTTATTTCTATAGAAAATTTTATCAACATTTTATTTCTATAGAAAATTTTCGCAAAATTTTATTTCTATAGAAAATTTTTTATCTATAGAAAATTTTGTCCAAATTTTATTTCTATAGAAAATTTTCGCAAAATTTTATTTCTATAGAAAATTTTGTCAACTTTTTTTTATCTATAGAAAATTTTGTCAAATTTTTTTTATCTATAGAAAAATTTGTCAACATTTTATTTCTATAGAAAATTTTCGCATAATTTTATTTCTATAGAAAATTTTTGCAAAATTTTATTTCTATAGAAAATTTTATCAACATTTTATTTCTATAGAAAATTTTCGCAAAATTTTATTTCTATAGACAATTTTTTCAAAATTTTTTACCTATAGAAAATTTTGTCAAAATTTTATTTCTATAGAAAATTTTGTCAAAATTTTTTATCTATAGAAAAATTTGTCAACATTTTATTTTTATAGAAAATTTTCGCAAAATTTTATTTCTATAGAAAATTTTTGCAAAATTTTATTTCTTTAGAAAATGTTGTCAAAATTTTATTTCTATAGAAAATTTTATCAAAATTTTATTTCTATAGAAAAATTTTTTCTGATCGTATCTTAGAAGATACAGTGCGCATTTAAAGGTTAAATAATCACAAAAGAAAGAAACAAATAAAAAAACACAATAATTTATAAATTCGACAATTCACTGGCAATGAAAATTATTTTATTATAGTTGATGGCTCTTAAGGGCAGTAATAAAAAAAAATATACAACTTAATAATACACCACAGGTGGTCTGCATGAGCAATGCTTCCACAGCAAATCTTTACGATAAAAAGGGCAACAAGTTGTGAGAACCACATGGAGTGCAACTGATTTCCCACAAGGGGATGAAAAGCATTGGAAACTGTCTAGCATACTAAAAGCAAGCTATCACCAAGATCGATCATAAAGGATGTTGTCATTGGATCAACGACATCATCATCATCCTCATTGCATGAACACCGTCAGTCTTGGTGAAATTGTTCACCACTATCATCATCGTCATCATTATCATATTCATAATCGCCTCTTCAATGTCAAGTGGTACAACATTAAAATCCACAAAAGAAAAAACGATACATTTTTGGGCTGCTGACAAGGGTTTGCCTGTTGAAGACTTGAAACAGAGTCAATGCTTGAGGGCGGGGATGGATGGAAGGAACACTGCCAGATTATTATCACCCCTCAATAGCGTTGCATCTGCGGCTTTATGTCACTCATAATCGTTTATGATACATTTATCCCAGAGATATCATATACAAGATAACCCTGAGTGTGTTTGAAAACAAAAACAAAAAATTTTAGAATAAATCATAGAAGCGAATATTTATTCCTCCGTGTCTAGCAATGGGTGCCCTTTAGTATCATCATCATTGTCTTGATCTGTAGGAAGGGGTGGGGTGGGTGTGTAACGAATCCACCTTCATTTTAATTGTCACATAAAATTGTCATGGAATTATTTCTTTGCTTTGCCTTCCTTTGTTACCAAAAAGGATTTACAAATTTTTTTGGGCAACAAAATGTCAAAGGCTTTTCAAAAAAACAAAAAAAAAATGAAAGTGTGAGACCTCGCACCACCTTCCATCCTTAGATCCTTTTATAGTTGGAAGGGCAAACCTCATATATAAATGGTGGAGGGATGATTTCATTATGAATTTCCGAATTGAATGAAGTGTCTCCACCTTATATCGATGTAACGATAACGAATGTATTATGGGAAATATTTGCTATAAATGCAAGTGCTTCTACTTGATGGAAAGGGTAATTAATTGTATTTGTTTTGCATTTGCTTTCGTTCGTTCTCATTTATTCATAAAATTCTAATCTTTCGGGTTTAATAGTATCACATTAAAATAATCCACTGGGAAAATCAACTTCCTTTGGATATTTTAAATATTTTGAAATGTCTAGCGAATGATTTGTGTCAAATTTACAATTTTATCTTGACAGAATCTTGATGAGTGATAAGAATGAACGACTAAGGAATGTTTGAAAGTAGACAAAGCCTTTTAAATTGGATAGTCGAAAAAGTCTTCGTGCATTTCTAAACAACTTCCAACTCATAGAAAATTTTGTTAAAGTTTTATTTCTATAGAAAAATTTAACAAAATTTTATTTTTTTTAGAAAGTTTTCACAAAATTTTATTTCTATAGAAATTTTTTTCTTCTAAAGAATTTTATTTCTAAAGAAAATTTTGTAAAAATATCTGCAAAATTTTATGTCTATAGAAAATTTTGTCAAAATTTTATTTCTATAGAAAATTTTCGCAAAATTTTATTTCTATAGAAAAATTTGTCAAAATTTTATTTTTATAAAAAAATTGTCAAAATTTTATTTCTATAGAAAATTTTGTCAAAATTTTATTTCTATAGAAAATTTCGTCAAAAGTTTATTTCTATAGAAAATTTTTGCAAAATTTTATTTCAATTAAAAAATGTTGTAAAAATTTTATTTCTATAGAAAATTTTGTCAAATTTTATTTCTATAGAAAATTTTGGCAAAATTTTATTTCTATAGAAAATTTTCGCAAAATTTTATTTCTATAGAAAATTTTGTCAAAATTTTATTTCTACAGAAAATTTTCGCAAAATTTTATTCCTATAGAATATTTTGTCAAAATTTTATTTCTATAGATAAATTTTGTAAAAATTTTATTTCTATTGAAAATTTTGTAAAAATTGTTTTCCATAGAAAATTGTGTCAAAATTTTATTTCTATAGAAAAATTTTGAAAAAATGTTATTTCTAAGAAAAATTTTGAAAAAAAAATTATTTTTATAGAAAATTTTCGCAATATTTTATTTCTATCGAAAATTTTGTCAAAATTCTATTTCTATAGAAAATTTTGTCAACATTTTATTTCTCCATTTGTTTTGTTTTGTTATTGTTGGTTTTGTTCTTTAAGCATTGTTGTCGTTTTTTTATTTCAGCTTAAAACCATACATTGACTAAACTATTTCTATAAAAAATTTGGCAAAATTTTATTTCTATAGAAAATTTTTATAAATTTTATTTAAATAGAAAATTTTGTCATTTTTTTTGATAGAAAATTTTGTCAAGATTTTATTTCTATAGAAAATTTTGTCAAAATTTTAAAAAAATTATCAATTTTTTTCTATAGAAATTTTGTCAAAATTTTATTTCTATAGAAAATTTTGTCAAATTTTTATTTCTATAGAAAATTTTGTCAAATTTTTATTTCTATAGAAAATTTTGCCAATTTTTTTTCTATAGAAAATTTTGTTTTTTTAAAAAATTTAATTTTATTTCTATAAAAAATTTTGTCAAAATTTTATTTCTATAGAAAAATTTTGAAAAAATTTTAATTCTATAGAAAATTTTCGCAATATTTTATTTCTATAGAACATTTTGTAAAAGTTTTTTCTATAGAAAATTTTTTCAACATTTTATTTCTATAAAAAATTTTGGCAAAATTTTATTTCTATAGAAAATTTTGTAAAAATTTTATTTCTATAGAAAATTTTGTCAAAATTTTATTTCTATAGAAAAATAGAAAATTTTTTCAATATTTTATTTCTATAGAAAATGTTGTAAAAATTTTTTTCTATAGAAAATTTTGTCAAAATTTTAAAAAATTTATCAAAATTTTATTTCTATAGGAAATTTTGTCAAAATTTTATTTCTATAGGAAATTTTGTCACAATTTTATTTTTATAGAAAATTTTCGCAATATTTTATTTCTATAGAAAATTTTGTCAAAATTATATTTCTATAGAAAATTTTTTTCAACATTTTATTTCTATAAAAAATTTTGGCAAAATTGTATTTCTATATAAAATTTGTTGCCAACATTTTATTTCTATAGAAAATTTTGTCAAAATTTTATTTCTATAGAAAATGTTGTCAACATTTTTTTCTATAGAAAATTTTGTCAAAATTTTAAAAAAATTATCAAAATTTTTTTTCTATAGAAAATTTTGTCAAAATTTTATTTCTATAGAAAATTTTTCCAATATTTTATTTCTATACCAATTTTTGGCAAAATTTTATTTCTATATAAAATTGTTTGTCAAAATTTTATTTCTATAGAAAATTTTGCCAATTTTTTTTTTCTATAGAAAATTTTGTCAAAATTTTAAAAAAATTTAATCAAAATTTTATTTCTATAGAAAATTTTGTCAAAATTTTATTTCTATAGAAAAATTTTGAAAAAAATTTTATTTCTATAGAAAATTTTCGCAATATTTCATTTCTATCGAACACTTGTCAAAATTTTTTTCTATAGAAAATTTTTTCAACATTTTATTTCTATAAAAAATTTTGGCAAAATTTTGTAAAAATTTTATTTCTATAGAAAATTTTGTCAAAATTTTATTTCTATAGAAAATTTTGTCAAAATTTTATTTCTATAGAAAAATTTAACAAAATTTTATTTTTTTTTTTAGAAAGTTTTCACAAAATTTTATTTCTATAGAAAATTTTCGAAAATTTTTATTTCTATAGAAAATTTTGTAAAAATATCTGCAAAATTTTATGTTTATAGAAAATTTTGTCAAAATTTAATTTCTATAGAAAATTTTCGCACTATTTTATTTCTATAGAAAATTTTGTCAAAATTTTATTTCTATAGAACATTTTTTCAATATTTTATTTCTATAACAATTTTTGGCAAAATTTTATTTCTATATAAAATTGTTTGTCAAAATTTTTCAAAATGTCAATTTGTCAAGATTTTATTTCTATAGAAAATTTTTTAAATATTTTATTTCTATAGAAAATTTTGTCAAAATTTTAAAAAAATTATCAATTTTTTTTCTATAGAAATTTTGTCAAAATTTTATTTCTATAGAAAATTTTGTCAAAATTTTTTTCTCTATAGAAAATTTTGTCAACATTTTTTTCTCTATAGAAAATTTTGTCAAAATTTTTTTCTATAGAAAATTTTGTCAAAATTTTAAAAAAATCAATCAAAAGTATATTTCTATAGAAAATTTTGTCAAAATTTTATTTCTATAGAAAAATTTTGAAAAAATGTTTTTTCTATAGAAAATTTTCGCAATATTTTATTTCTATAGAAAATTTTGTCAAAATTTTATTTCTATAGAAAATTTTTTTCAATATTTTATTTCTATAACAATTTTTGGCAAAATTTTATTTCTATATAAAATTGTTTGTCAAAATTTTATCAAAATGTTATTTCTATAGAAAATTTTGTCAAAATTTTATTTCTATAGAAAATGTTGTCAAAATTTTATTTCTATAGAAAATTTTGCCAATTTTTTTTTTCTATAGAAAATTTTGTCAAAATTTTAAAAAATTTAATCAAAATTTTATTTCTATAGAAAATTTTGTCAAAATTTTATTTCTATAGCAAATTTTTGAAAAAATGTTTTTTCTATAGAAAATTTTCGCAATATTTTATTTCTATAGAACATTTTGTCAAAATTTTATTTCTATAGAAAATTTTGTCAAAATTTTATTTCTATAGAAAAATAAAAAATTTTGTCAAAATTTTATTTCTATAGAAAATGTTGCAAATTTTTTTTTTCTATAGAAAATTTTGTCAAAATTTTAAAAAAATTATCAAAATGATTTTTCTATAGAAAATTTTGTTAAAATTTTATTTCTATAGAAAATTTTGTCAAAAATTTTTTTTCTATAGAAAATTTTGTCAAAATTTTATTTCTTTAGAAAATTTTGTCAAATTTTTTTTTCTATAGAAAATTTTGTCAAAATTTTAAAAAATTTAATCAAAATTTTATTTCTATAGAAAATTTTGTCAAAATTTTAAAAAATGTAATCAAAATTTTAAAAAATTTAATCAAAATTTTATTTCTATAGAAAATTTTTGCAAAATTTTATTTCTATAGAAAAATTTTGAAAAAATTTTATTTCTATAGAAAATTTTCGCAATATTTTATTTCTATAGAACATTTTGTCAAAATTTTATTTCTATAGAAAATTTTGTCAACATTTTATGCCTATAAAAAATTTTGGCAAAATTTTATTTCTATATAAAATTTTTTGTCAACATTTTATTTCTATAGAAAATTTTATCAACATTTTATTTCTATAGAAAATTTTATCAAAATTTTATTTCTATAGAAAATTTTGTCAAGATTCTATAGAAAATTTTACAAAAATTTTTAAAAAATTATCAAAATTTTTTTTCTATAGAAAATTTTGTAAACATTTTATTTCTATACAAAATTTTGTCAAAATTTTATTTCTATAGAAAATGTTGTCAAAATTTTTTTTCTGTAGAAAATTTTGTCCAAATTTTATTTCTATATAAAATTTTGTCAAAATTTTAGTTCTAGATAATATTTTGTCAAAATTTTATATATATAGAAAATTTTCGCAAAATTGTATTTCTATAGAAAATTTTCGCAAAATTTTATTTCTATAGAAAATTTTGTCAATATTTTATTTCTATATAAAATATTGTCAAAATTTTTTCTATAGACAAATTTCTCAAAATTTTATTTCTGTAGAAAATATTATCAAAATTTTATTTCTTAAGAAAATTTCGTCACAATTTTATTGCTATAGAAAATTTTATCATAATTTTATTGCTATAGAAAATTTTGTCTAAATGTTATTTCTATAGAAAATTTTATTACAATTTTATTTCTGTAGACAATTTTGTCAATATTTTATTTCTATAGAAAATTTTCTCAAAATTTTATTTCTTTTTGAACATATAATTTAAATAAACGTAGCGCTTTATGTTGTTGCCATTCAGCCATCCTTTATAGACTGATCCCCCAGTTTGATTACTTTAGTAGAACTTTGTATGCAATCCTTGGTCAAGGATACATAAGAATCGGTCTGGCCGAATATTTTTAATTCTATTTAGCATTTTAATCGAGCCCTCAAAAATAACCCAAAAAATAATTTGCCTATTTCTGTTTTTTCTCCTATTCTTTACAGTAGCATGGATAATTTACATGATGTCACATTTTTCCCTTTCGAGGAACCTGAAGATGCCTTGCGTAATTTATTAACCCGATGGAATCTTTTACATTTATTCGATTCTTTGAAAAGTAATAGAAACTTCATAGACTTAATCCAAGAACAGCATAATAATTTCCTATCCATAATTCTCTTCCCTAAACAGATGAAAATATGACCATTGATGTCCTCAAAATAATGAATAGTGAAGAGCTTAAGGAGTTAACCCACACCTGGAAAATGGGTGATCGTGTCCTCTTTAATTATCATTTTGAAAAATGGCGTGAAGAAATCAATTTACCTATAAGCATAAGGAAACATTTCAGCCATTTCGGTGATCAACTTCACAATGCATTGCCTGGAGATACAGGGGATCTAATGCTAGCCCATACTTCGTTGAATAATCTTACACCAAGATCCACAGGATCACGTTCACCCAGCAATAGGTCTTTGCATTCGGTTGATATATCACCAGAATCATCGGATAAAAATCGTGTTACATTTGCTGAGATTTTATCGAATCATCGTAATGGTCATCGTATTCTAGAGGCCTACAAGAAAAATCAACGATTAAATGAGGAGCAGCGAAATTTTGTAATAACCATGATTGGTAGCTATTTCGATCAAAGGAACTATCACATGTCCTTGCAGACGAGTTATCGTTTGGAAAAGGAAATTCTAACCATGTTCCCTAGTGAAAAGGTGGAATTCTATCGTACGGAAAGACGTGGTCGCATCTATACCAAATATCAAAATATCAAGAAATCATCGAAAATCTTCTCGGACGATGATGGTGGTGGAACAGCAGAAGAGGGTCCTGGTGGTATGGGACCAAAATCACCGAAAATTCAAAAAGTCGGTAAGTGAAAAAAGGTAGGTTTTTCGGGAAGAACTTACGGTCGTCTGAATTTTGTCCATATTTGGGAGGTGGCCACTTATAATTTTATCAGTTCTGAGATTTTTCGACTTCTCTATCTAAGGTCAAGACTGATGACTCACGTCATTCTACTTTTGTTTTTCTTTCTACAGTTCCTGAACAGGATGCATCCGCCTGGGTCCATACACTCAAGTATGCTAATCTTACTTCGGTCGAATTTGATATAACATGGCAGGCATGCAGCAATTATCGCATTAATCAAATATTCAATGAATGTAAAAATGTAACGGAAATTTTAAATAAATGGCCACAATATCTAAGGCCCCAAGGTCATAAGTTGGTATGTACAAAATCTCTGATATTTATACATAGTCAAAATTTTCCAAACAAAAAAATCTTATTTTGCAAAACTTTATTTCTATAAAAAAATTTGTCAAAATTTTTTTTGTATAGAAAATTTTGTCAAAATTTTATTTCTATACAAAATTTTGTAAAAATTTTATTTCTATAGAAAATTTTGTCAAAATTTTATTTCTATAGAAAATTTTGTCAAAATTTTATTTCTATAGAAAATTTTGTCAAAATTTTATTTCTATAGAAAATTTTGTCAAAATTTTATTTCTATAGAAAATTTTGTCAAAATTTTATTTCTATAGAAGATTTTGTCAAAATTTTATTTCTATAGAAGATTTTGTCAAAATTTTATTTCTATAGAAAATTTTGTCAGAATTTTATTTCTATAGAAAATTTTGTAAAAATTTTATTTCTATAGAAAATTTTGTAAAAATTTTATTTCTATAGAAAATTTTGTCAAAATTTTCTTTCTATAGAAAATTTTGTCAAAATTTTATTTCTATACAAAATTTTGTCAAAATTTTATTTCTATGGAATATTTTGTAAAAATTTTATTTCTATCGAAAGTTTTGTCAAAATTTTATTTCTATAGAAAATTTTGTCAACATTTTATTTCTATAGAAAATTTTTGTCAAAATTTTATTTCTATAGAAAATTTTGTCAAAATTTTATTTCTATAGAAAATGTTGTCAAAATTTTATTTCTATAGAAAATTTTGTCAAAATTTTATTTCTATAGAAAATGTTATTAAAATTTTATGTCTATTGAAAATTTTGTAAAAATTTTATTTCTATAGAAAATTTTGTCAAAATTTTATTTCTATAGAAAATTTTGTCAAAATTTTATTTCTATAGAAAACTTTGTCAAAATTTTATTTCTATAGAAAATTTTGTCACAATTTTATTTCTATAGAAAATTTTGTCAACATTTTATTTCTATAGAAAACTTTGTCAAAATTTTATTTCCATAGAAAATTTTGTCACAATTTTATTTCTATAGAAAATTTTGTCAAAATTTTATTTCTATAGAAAATGTTGTCAAAATTTTATTTCTATAGAAAATTTTGTCTAAATTTTATTTCTATTGAAAATTTTGTCTAAATTTTATTTCTATAGAAAATTTTGTCAAAATTTTATTTCTATAGAAAACTTTGTCAAAATTTTATTTCTATAGAAAATTTTGTCAAAATTTTATTTCTATAGAAAATGTTGTCAAAATTTTATTTCTATAGAAAATTTTGTCTAAATTTTATTTCTATTGAAAATTTTGTCTAAATTTTATTTCTATAGAAAATTTTGTCAAAATTTCATTGCTATTGAAAATTTTGTCAAAATTTTACTTCTATTGAAAATTTTGTCAAAATTTTATTTCTATAGAAAATTTTGTCAAAATTTTATTTCTATAGAAAATTTTGTCAAAATTTTATTTCTATAGAAAATTTTGTCAAAATTTTATTTCTATAAAAAATTTTGTCTATAGAAAATTTTGTCAAAATTTTATTTCTATAGATAATTTTGTCAAAATTTTATTTCTATAGATAATTTTGTCGAAATAAATTTTATCAAAATTTTATTTCTATAGAAATTTTTTGCAAAATTTTATTTCTATAGAAAATTTGTAATGTACCTCTTAGTTGGAGAGGAATAATTTGCACAATCTACCGAAACATCAAGAATTCTACCAATATACCAAATAGTAAAATCTACCATTTTTGGTAGAATTCTACCAACTGTGGCAACCGCAATCGGTGGACCAGTTAGTGGTTAGAGTGACCAAACCCGGTGGACCGGGTGAATGAAACCGGTGGATCACCTCGCGGTTAGAATTACCAAAACCGATGGATGAAAATCGATGCTCCAGGTTGATGGTTAGAGTGATGAAAACCGGTGGACCCTTTGATGGCCCAAGTGATCAAAACCGGTAGAAATCCAGTGGACCGGTTGATGACCAGGATGAATAAAACCGGTGGCCCAGCTAGTGGTTAGAATTGTGGATGAAAATTGGTGCTCCAGGTTGATGGTTAGAGTGATGAAAACCGGTGGACCGGTTGGCAGTTGGTGGTTCGGGTGAATAAAACCGGTGGACCAGCTGGTGTTTAGAATTATCAAAACCGGTGGATAAAAATCGGTGCACCGATTGTCGTATTGGTTAAAAATATCACTTTCGGTGGACTGGTTTTTGAAGACCTCCAAATAGACGGCAGTGTACATACCGGTTCTTTGTTCCAAAAAGGCACCAGCCACCGGGTTGGACCAAATTGTCTGAGCCCTGAAATAAGGGGCGTCCATTATAATCTAATCTAGCCTAGAGTTATAGAGATATGATTTAGGTTTGTGACTGTCAACTCGACATAGGGAAATCAGGCTTTTAACCTAACCTTAAATTTTCTTAGCACTAATTTTCCATTATTAAAACATTTCCATTTTTTCCTGTCATTTCAGATCGATAAAGATTTTAATGAACTCTTCAAAAATTACGATAATTTCAACAATTGGAGTGGGAAAATGCAAAAACTCTTTGGATTCTTGAAAAAGCTCAAACATGTTAGAGATGCTGGCAATAAAAGAATTCTGGATTCAATATTGCCCAAGCATGCAAGTGATGGTAAGTGAAAAAGAAATAGGGGAATTACTATCTTTTATCTTTACATTAAAACTGGCATTTAACCCATTTCTTTATTTTTCCAGATCCAGATCTTTTTGCTTTAAAAACTCTTTGGTGTTTGCATTCATATCTCCATCCCACCTCACGTTTTGTACGTCGTGATTCGAATGGCAATAAAAATATTCAACGATTTACCGTAAAAGATTCTCAAGAATCTTTCCTATATGTTGACCTCACCATCCAGGGTCTGGAGAAGCATATTGAAACCCTAATGAAACGTGGCGAAAGCATACAACCCTTCATATTGGCAGTAGGTGATTCCATGTTTACCACGATAGAACAATGTTTTGTATATTTGGATGGTAATTTGATTGCCTTTGATAATTTTCTACGAGCCTTGGATGTTTGTTTCAAATCGTTTCATTTATTTAATCTTCAATATCCGAAGGCTTCGGATCCTTTTTGGACTTTTATAGAAGCGTATTTTTATGATATCGATACCGGATCAAAGAAAAGTTATAAAATCAATACCCTGTTACAAGAATTGAGAGACTGAATAAAGAATAGTAAGAAACGAGGGGACTGAGTTATAGGGTCCTCCATGGGGGAAGGGTAAAAATTGCTTTGGTATTACAATGGACTAACCTAAACTCGGAAATACCCCAGATCACAAAATGTGTTTAATATTGGAGAAGGAAATTTCTCAAGTGAAATGCCCAACCTCCTGCATTAATTTAAGATGTATATATATTAAATTAAGATGTATATATATTTAAATGTATATAAATGTAAATATGTATGTACTAGTTGTAAAATAAACAATTTTTTTCTTCTTAAATTAAAAATTAAATAAATTGTTATTGACAAATATATAAGAGTTGGACTTTAATTTATTGATATTATAATATTTATTGACAAAATAACGAAATAAACTTTTGACAAAATTTTCTATAAAACTAAAATTTTCAGAAAATTTTTTACAAAATAAAATTTTGACAAAATTTTCTATAGAAATGCAATTTTGACAAAATTTTCTAACGAAATAAAATTTTGACAAAATTTTCTATAGAAATACAATTTTGACAAAATTTTCTATAGAAATAAAATTTTAACAACATTTTCTATGGAAATGAAATTTTGACAGCATTTTCTACAGAAATAAAATGTTGAAAACTTTTTTTGTACAGAAATAAAATTATCACAACATTTTCTATAGAGATAAAATTTTTACAAAATTTTCTATAGAAATAAAATTTTGACAAATTTTTCTATAGAATTAAAATTTTGACAAATTTTTCTATATAAATAAAATTTAAACAAAATTTTCTATAGAAATAAAATTTTGACAAAATTTTCTATAGAAATAAAATTTTGACAAAATTTTCTATAGAGATAAAATTTTTACAACATTTTCTATAGAGATAAAATTTTGACAAAATTTTCTATAGAGATAAAATTTCTACAAAGGTAAAATATTGATTTTTTTATAAAAATAAAATTTTGACAAAATTTCCTATAGAAATACAATTTTGACAACATTTTCTATAGAGATAAAATTTTTACAAAATTTTCTATAGAAATAAAATTTTGACAAAATTTTCTATAGAAATGAAATTTTGACAAATTTTTCTATAGAAATGAAATTTTGACAAACTTTTCTATAGAAATAAAATTTCGACAAAATTTTCTATAGAAATAAAATTTTGAAATAATTTTCTATAGAAATAAAATTTTGACAAATTTTTCTATAGAAATAAAATTTTGACAAAATTTCCTATAGAAATAAAATTTTGACAAAATTTTCTATAGAAATGAAATTTTGACAAATTTTTCTATAGAAATAAAATTTCTACAAAATTTTCTATAGAAATAAAATTTTGACAAAATTTTCTATAGAAATAAAATTTTGACAAAATTTTCTGTAGAAATAAAATTTTGACAAAATTTTTTATAAAAATAAAATTTTGACAAAATTTCCTATAAAATAAAATTTTGACAAAATTTTCTATAGAAATAAAATTTTGACAAAATTTTCTATAGAGATAAAATTTTGACAAAATTTTCTATGGAGATACAATTTTGACAAAATTTTCTATAGAAAAAAAAATGTTGACAAAATTTTCTACAGAAATAAAATTTTTACAAAATTTCTATAGAAATAAAATTTTGACAAAATCTTTTATAGAATTAACATTTCGACAACATATTCAATAGAAATAAAATTTTGACAAAATTTTCTATAGAGATAAAATTTTGACAAAATTTTTTATAGAAAAAAATTTTTGACAAAATTTTCTATAGAAATAAAATTTTAACAAAATTTTCTATGGAAATGAAATTTTGACAGAATTTTCTACAGAGATAAAATGTTGACAACTTTTTTGTATAGAAATAAAATTATCACAACATTTTCTATAGAGATAAAATTTTTACAACATTTTCT
The DNA here is from genome assembly GCF_050003625.1 of Haematobia irritans. Taxonomy (NCBI): domain Eukaryota; kingdom Metazoa; phylum Arthropoda; class Insecta; order Diptera; family Muscidae; genus Haematobia; species Haematobia irritans. Next base: position 8,562,966 of record NC_134400.1, read on the forward strand.
GTAGAAATAAAATTTTGACAAAATTTTCTATAGAAATGAAATTTTGACAAATTTTTCTATAGAAATGAAATTTTGACAAACTTTTCTATAGAAATAAAATTTCGACAAAATTTTCTATAGAAATAAAATTTTGACAAAGTTGTTTATAGAATTAAAATTTCGACAACATATTCTATAGAAATAAGATTTTGACAAAATTTTCTATAGAAATGAAATTTTGACAAAATTGTCTATAGAAATGAAATTTTGACAAATTTTTCTATAGAAATGACATTTTGACAAATTTTTCTATAGAAATAAAATTTCTACAAAATTTTCTATAGAAATAAAATTTTGAAAAAATTTTCTATAGAAATAAAATTTGGACAAAATTTTCATAAGAAATAAAATTTTGACAAAATTTTTTATAAAAATAAAATTTTGACAAAATTTTCTATAAAATAAAATTTTGACAAAATTTTCTATAGAAATAAAATTTTGACAAAATTTTCTATAGAGATAAAATTTTGACAAAATTTTCTATAGAGATACAATTTTGACAAAATTTTCTATAGAAAAGAAATGTTGACAAAATTTTCTATAGAAATAAATTTTTACAAAATTTCTATAGAAATAAAATTTTGAGAAAATCTTTTATAGAATTAACATTTCGACAACATATTCAATAGAAATAAAATTTTGACAAAATTTTTTATAGAAATAAAATTTTGAAAAAATGTCTTATAGAAATAAAATTTTGACAACATTTTCTATAGAAATAAAATTTTGACAAAATTTTCTATAGAGATAAAATTTTGACAAAATTTTCTATAGAGATAAAATTTGAACAAAATTTTCTATAGAGATAAAATTTTGACAAATTTTTATATAGAAATAAAATTTCGACAAAATTTTCTATAGAAATAAAATCTTGACAAAATTTTCTATAGAGATAAAATTTTGACAAAATTTTCTATAGAAATAAAATTTTGACAAAGTCTTTTATAGAATTAACATTTCGACAACATATTCTATAGAAATAAAATTTTGACAACATTTTCTATAGAAATAAAATTTTGACAAAATTTTCTATAGAAATAAAATTTTGACAAATTTTTCTATAGAAATAAAATTTTGACAAAATTTTCTATAGAAATAAAATTTTGACAAAATTTTCTATAGAGATAAGATTTTGACAAAATTTTCTATGGAAATAAAATTTTTACAAAATTTCTATAGAAATAAAATTTTGACAAAATTTTCTATAGAAATAAAATTTTGACAAAGTCTTTTATAGAATTAACATTTCGACAACATATTCGATCGAAATAAAATTTTGACAAATATTTGTGTGTCAATAGAAGATATACAGTAAACAGTAGATGCGGTATTACATCACGAGCATCTATTGGTATATTCTATATATACAGCAGTGACACATAAGCTAGTCATTCCTTGCACGATGGGTATGTGGGTGTTTTATATATCGTCTCCGCCGATTTAAGTCGATTCCATAGCTTTCATTTCAACTTAATAAGCTTTCCTTTCTTTCAGCATAAACGCTAAATCTTCTCAAAAATTGAAGTACGCAATTATATTCAGCTAAATGGTGGGTGGTAAAATGCACAATGTGCATAAATCACCATAGAAATGTTGAGGTTCCTGCCATGATTATTTCTAACGACCTAGGCTATGATGTTTTTGTTTTTTGTGTATAACATTTGCCATCATTGTTGACTGAACCTTGAGGTCTTCTTTTACTCGATGACTCGTTAAAGAAAATTTTTCACCACAGCATGACCCTCTGGCTATGGATGGTTAGTAAAGAAGAACTTTTCACTTTGCCAAAGTCATTTATTATGGATGACACATTGACTTGTCGAAATCAATTTATATCAGTTGAAGTTTGGCCATATACTATGGCTTGATTGTAACCATAATTTTTGCTTTTGCCTTTTTTTCTTTTTGATGATATTAAATGGGGTGCACGACAATAAAGAAACTAAGAAATTTCATAAATTATTAGCTAAGTGTCTATTCGTGAGATATTAACTGGCCTTTGATATGGACGTTAAGGAGAAACAAGCCCAGAGGTTAGATGTTTTTTTGAGAAGCGTTTGTTAATTAATCTGTATGAGTCGGTAGGAGGTTATATCCATGGGCTTTTAGGGGTTTTAAGGAGAAATTTCAAGTGACAAATTTGAACTGGGTTGAATAAAAATATTTTGTCAAAATTTTATTTCTATAGAAAATTTTGTCAATATTTTCTTTATATAGAAAATGTTTTGATAATTTTATTTCTGTACTAAATTTTGGTGAATTTTTTTCTATACAAAAAAGTTGTCAACATTTTATTTCCATAGAAAATTCTGTCAAAATTTTATTTCCATAGAAAATTTTGTCAATTTTTTTTTCCTATAGAAAATTTTGTCAAAGTTTTATTTCCATAGAAAATTTTGTCAAAATTTTATGTCCATAGAAAATTTTGTCAAAATTTTATTTCCATAGAAAAGTCTGTTAAAATTTTTGTTCCATAGAAAATTTTAATTTTATAGAAAATCTGATTTTGGAAATTTTTTTGTTCTATAGAAAATGTTGTCAAAATTTCTATAGAAAATTTTGTCAAAATTTTATTTCTATTCCATAGAAATAATATTTTGTCAAAATTTTATTTCCATAGAAAATTTTGTCAAAATTTTAATTTTATAGAAAATTTTTTCAAAATTTTAATTTTATAGAAAATTTTTTCAAAATTTTATTTTTATAGAAAATTTTGTCAAAATTTTATTTCCTATTTGTTGTTTAGTCAACACAATGGTTTTAAAGCTGAGATCAAGCTTTAAAACCATTGTGTTGACTAAACTACAAGAGTAGCTTAACCAACAGAGGAAAAAACAAAACACGAATGAAGTAAAAGGAAGCACGCTCAAAATAAACCCAGCCAACTGCACTCAAATCGATGATTTGATGGTGGCAAAGGAAAAGAGAGATGTTTGTATGAATTTATTTCGGCATAAGCCGCTATCATAAACCTTTTTTCGGAGGGTTCAAGTGTGGCTCACTTTGAGTTTAGTGAACTGCCTGAATTTATTCTGATAATTGGTTGATAGTTCTTCTGCAAGTAGAAGATGCTGATGAGGAATGTGGTAATACCGAAACGTGCGTCCATCCAACCATCTTGCAGTCTATAGGGCTTTGCCCAAATAAATTTGACAAACATTCTGTTCCTCTTTTGGTTAAGCTACTCTTGTAGTTTAGTCAACACAATGGCTTTAAAGCTGAGATCAAAACAACAAATATGATTGAAGTAGAAACCACCAATAAAAAACAAAACACGAAAAATTGTATTTCTTTAGAAAATTTTGTCAAAATTTTATTTCTATAAAAATTTTGTCAAAATTTTATTTCTATAAAAAATTTTGTCAAAATTTTATTTCTATAGAAAATTTTGTCAAAATTTTATTTCTATCGAAAATTTTGTCAAAATTTTATTTCTTTAGAAAATTTTGTCAAAATTTTATTATTTTTTTAATTGTGTTAAAGTTTTATTTCTAGAAAATTTTGTAAAAATTTTATTTCTATAGAAAATTTTGTCAAAATTTTATTTCTATAGAAAATTTTGTCAAAATTTTATTTCTATAGAAAATTTTGTCAAAATTTTATTTCTATAGAAAATTTTGTAAAAAATTTATTTCTAGAAAATTTTGTCAAAATGTTATTTCTATAGAAAATTTTGTAAAAATTTTATTTCTATAGATAATTTTGTCAAAATGTTATTTATAAAAAATGTTGTCAAAATTTCATTTCTATAGAAAATTTTATTTCTAGAGAAAATTTTGTCAAAATTTTATTTCTATAGATAATTTTCACAATTTTATTTCTATATAAAATTTTGTCAAAATTTTATTTCTATAGAAAATGTTGTCAAAATTTTATTTCTTTAGAAAATTAGTTCTTCTGCAAGTAGAGGATGCTGATGAAGAATGTGGTAATTCCGAAACGTGCGTCCATCCAACCATCTTGCAGTCTATAGGGCTTTGCCCAAATAAATTTGACAAACATTCTGTTCCTATTTTGGTTAAGCTACTCTTGTAGTTTAGTCAACACAATGGCTTTAAAGCTGAGATCAAAACAACAAATATGATTGAAGTAGAAATCACCAATAAAAAACAAAACACGAAAAATTGTATTTCTTTAGAAAATTTTGTCAAAATTTTATTTCTATAAAAAATTTTGTCAAAATTTTATTTCTATAAAAAATTTTGTCAAAATTTTATTTCTATAGAAAATTTTGTCAAAATTTTATTTCTATAGAAAATTTTGTCAAAATTTTATTTCTATAGAAAATTTTGTCAACATTTTATTTCTATAGAAAATTTTGTCAAAATTTTATTTCTATAGAAAATTTTGTCAAAATTTTATTTCTATAGAAAATTTTGTCAAAATTTTATTTCTATAGAAAATTTTGTAAAAAATTTATTTCTAGAAAATTTTGTCAAAATGTTATTTCTATAGAAAATTTTGTAAAAATTTTATTTCTATAGATAATTTTGTCAAAATGTTATTTATAAAAAATTTTGTCAAAATTTCATTTCTATAGAAAATTTTATTTCTATAGAAAATTTTGTCAAAATTTTATTTCTATAGATAATTTTGTCACAATTTTATTTCTATAGAAAATTTTGTCAAAATTTTATTTCTATAGAAAATTTTGTCAAAATTTTATTTCTTTAGAAAATTTTATCAAAATTTTAATTTTTAGAAAATTTTGTAATAATTTTATTTCTATAGAAAATTTTGTCAAAATTTTATTTCTATAGAAAATGTTGTCAAAATGTTATTTCTATAGAAAATTTTGTCAAAATTTTCTATACAAATTTTATTTCTATTTATTTTTTAGAAAATTTTATCAAAATTTTATTTTTTAGAAAATTTTGTAAAAATTTTGTAAAAATTTTATTTCTATAGAAAATTTTGTCAAAATTTTATTTCTCTAGAAAATTTTGTCAAAATGTTATTTCTATGGAAAATTTTGTAAAAATTTTATTTCTAGAAAATTTTGTCAAAATTTTATTTTTATAGAAAATTTTGTCAAAATTTTATTTCTATAGATAATTTTGTCAAAATTTTATTTCTAAAAAAATTTGTCAAAATTTCATTTCTACAGAAAATTTTGTCAAAATTTTATTTCTATAGAAAATGTTGTCAAAATTTTATTTCTATAGAAATTTGTCTATATATTTATCTCACTATTTTTATGTTTTTGGTATGTTCAGTATACTATATATCATATACAATTGCATTGATGAAAATTTAAGCAATTTGTAGTTTGTTGTTCTATAGTCATCATGCTATTCAATACTGCAATGCAGATGTTTAATTAATTATTAATGATAGAACCAAAATGATCAATAAACTTAAACTAATTAACATACACATACAGAAATCCTAGTATAAGCAACACTGGACATAAGTCTCAGCATTGACACAAATACAGTCATACACACTCATCTACACAATACCATGGAAATAGGCTGCAGGTTATATGGCATTTGTGGCCAATTCTCAAATTGCGGCAAATCATGTTAGCTTCTGTTGGAAACTCATTAACACAGGGAATAATTTTGAATCTCTAATGAATACGTATGTGTTCACATGACCGACTACATTTGTTTTGTGGTTCATCCAGTCGAGAATTTCCCAAAAATTCGCATATAAATTTCTCTTAACAAAATCAATTATGTATCTCAGCCTCTGGCATGATATGCATTTCTCTCATAAACATAATTTGCCAAAAAAAAAGAAAACAAAAATCAGTAGAAACCTCGATTACAAAACCACTATGCTCGGAATTGTATTAAATTGTAAACAATAGGGTGGATAGAAAGCAAACATGACAAGGGAGGGTTAAATCGTACAGCTCCTGTCAAGTAGCGATTTTTTCTATTCTCTAATAATAATAAACAGGACTTAAGTTCGTAGAAAAAGAAAATCTTTAAATATCGTTATTCATATTCACTTCCTTAATATCTTCCTATACCATGGCCCATTTGGGCATTGGAGCTTATGAGGCTACATGCCCATATTTTTGATTTGTTGTTTTTTTTTTCATTCCCAGTGTGCCATGCTTAACTAGACCATAATTACAAGGCATAGTCAATTTAATGCTGGTCACACAAAAGATGAGGAGCTTTTGTCCCAAAGACCATAAAGAAAAATTTAATTTGGTGGCAATAAATTCATTAAGGCATAATTATACAGCAATGAATCTGAACACTTCACACGTTACATTCAGGCTTTGCAATAACATTCAACGCTCCAATGTTTTATTGCCAATATCTTTATTTCCCTCTGTCTATCTGTTTTGTGAATGTTTGATACACGTAGAGAAATAAACTAAAAACATAGACAAATTTTGACAAAATTTTCAATAGAAATTTTCTATAAAAATAAAATTTTGTATAAATTTTCTAAGAAATAAAATTTTGACAAAAGTTTCTATAGAACTAAAATTTTGCGAAAATTTTCTGTAGAAAAATAATTTTGCAAAAATTTCGATAGAAATAAAACTTTGTTAAAAAATAATAAAAATAAAATTTTGATAAAAATTCATAAAAATAAAATTTTGATAAAAAGTTTCTATAGTAATAAAATTTTGATAGAAAATTGTCTATGGAAGTAAAATTTTGACAAAAATTTTCTGTAGAAATAAAATTTCAATAAAAATGTTCTATTGAAAATAAATTTTGATAAACAATTTCTATCGAAAAAAATTTAATAACAATTTTCTAGAGAAATAAAATTTTGTTGAAAATTTTCTAAAAAATAACATTGTGACAAAATTTTCTATAAAATAACATTGTGACAAAATTTTCTATGGAAATAAAATTTTGACAAAATTTTCTGTAGAAATTAAATTTTGGAAAATTTTTCTATATAAATTAAATTTTGCGAAAATTTTCTATAGAAAAAATATTTTGCAAAAATCTTCCATAGAAATAAAGTTTAGACAAAATTTCTTATGGAGATAAAATGTAGACAAAATTTTCTATAAAAATAAAATTTTGAAAAAAAATTTTATGGAAATAAAATTTTGAAAAAAAATTTTATGGAAATAAAATTTTGATAAAAATTTATTTACAGAAATAAAATCTTTATAAAAATCTTCTATAGAAATAAAATTTTGCAAAAATTTTCTATAGAAATAAAAATTTTCTATAGAAAAAAAAATTGAGAAAATTTTCTACAGAAATAAAATTTCGACAAAATTTTCTATAGAAACAAAATTTGGACAAAATTTTCTATAGAAATAAAATTTTTAAAAAATTTTCTAAAGAAATAAAATTTGGACAAAATTTTCTATAGAAATAAAATGTTTCAAAAATTTTCTATAGAAATAAAATTTTGACAAAATCTTCTATAGAAATAAAATCATGAGAAAATTATTTATAGAAATACAATTTAACATTATTTTTATAGATATAAAGTTTTGAAAAAATTTTCTATAAAAATAAAATTTCGCAAAAGTTTCTATAGAAATAAAATTTTGCAACAATTAATTAATTTTGCGAAAATAGTCTATAGAAAAACAAAACTTCGCGAAAATTTTATATAGAAATAAAATTTTCAAAAGAAATTAAAGTTTCTATAGAAATAAAATTTTGACAAAAGTTTTTATAGTAATACAATTTGAACAGATTTTTTTATAGAAATAAAATTTCGACTAAATTTTTTATAAAAAAAAAAAATTCAAAAGAAGTAAAATTTTGCAAAAAATTTCTATGCAAATAAATTTTTGGCGAAATTTTTTTATTATTATTTTTTTGTTTTTTTTTGATTTTTTTTTTTATACAAATAAAATTTTGCAAAAATTAATTAATTTTGCGAAAATTTTATATAGAAATAAAATTTTTAGAAAATTGTTTATAGAAATAAAATTTTGAGAAAATTTTCTATAGAAATAAAGTTTTGTTAAAATTTCCTATAGAAACAAAATTTTGCGAAAATTCTCTATAAAAATAAAATTTTGCCAAAACTTTTTATAGAAATAAAATTTTGACCAACATTTTTTAGGGAAATAAAATTTTCACAAAATTTTCTATAGAAATAATATTTTTATAAAATTATTTATAGAAATAATATTTTTAGAAAATTGATTATAGAAATAAAATTTTTAGAAAATTTTCTATAGAAATTAAATTTCGCTAAAAATTTCTGTAGAAATCAAATTTTGTGAAAATTTTCTATAGAAATAAAATTTTGTGAAACTTTTCTATAGAAATAAAATTTGGCCAAAATTTTCTATAGAAATAAAATTTTCCAAAAAGTTTTTTCTAGAAATAAAATTTGGACAAAATATTTTTATAGAAATACAATTTTGTCAAAAAATTTACTTTAGAAATAAAATTTTGCTAAAATTGTCTATTGAAATAAAATTTTGATAAAAATTGTCTACAGAAATGAAATTTTCCAAAAATTTTGTATAGGAATAAAATTTTCCAAAAATTTTCTATAGAAATAAAGTTTTCCAAAAATTTTCTATAGAAAAAAAATAAAATAGAAATAAAATTTTCCAAAAAGTTTTTTCTAGAAATAAAATTTTGACAAAATTTTCTATAGAAATTAAATTTTGATAAAATTCAGAAATAAAAATTTGACAAAATTTTCTATAGAAATAAAATTTAAAAAAAAATTTCTGCGAATTTTTTTTATTATTATTATTATTTTTTTTTTTTTGATTTTTTTTCTATACAAATAAAATTTTGCAAAAATTAATTAATTTTGCGAAAATTTTATATAAAAATAAAATTTTTAGAAAATTGTTTATAGAAATAAAATTTAGAGAAAATTTTCTATAGAAATAAAATTTTGTTAAGATTCCCTATAGAAACAAAATTTTGCGAAAATTCTCTATAAAAATAAAATTTTGCCAAAACTTTTTATAGAAATAAAATTTTGACCAACATTTTCTACAGAAATAAAATTTGATAAAATTTTCTATAGAAATAATATTTTTAGAAAATTGTTTATAAAAATAAAATTTGAAAAAATTTTCTATAGAAATAAAATTTTGTTAAAATTTCCTATAGAAACAAAATTTTGCGAAAATTCTCTATAAAAATAAAATTTTGCCAAAACTTTTTATAGAAATAAAATTTTGACCAACATTTTTTAGGGAAATAAAATTTTCAAAAAATTTTCTATAGAAATAATATTTTTATAAAATTATTTATAGAAATAATATTTTTAGAAATAGAAATAAAATTTTTAGAAAATTTTCTATAGAAATTAAATTTCGCTAAAAATTTCTGTAGAAATCAAATTTTGTGAAAATTTTCTATAGAAATAAAATTTTGTGAACATTTTCTATAGAAATAAAATTTTTAGAAAATTTTCTATATAAATAAAATTTTGTGAAAATTTTCTATTGAAATAAAATTTGGGCAAAATTTTCTATAGAAATAAAATTTGGCCAAAATTTTCTATAGAAATAAAATTTTCCAAAAAATTTTCTCTGGAAATAAAATTTGGACAAAATATTTTTATAGAAATACAATTTTGTCAAAAAATTTACTTTAGAAATAAAATTTTAATAAAATTATCTATTGAAATAAAATTTTGATAAAAATTGTCTCTAGAAATAAAATTTTCCAAAAATTTTGTATAGGAATAAAATTTTCCAAAAATTTTTCTATAGAAATAAAACGTTGATAAAATTCACTATAGAAATAAAATTTTGACAAAATTTTCTATAGAAATAAAATTTTGATGAAAATCACTATAGAAATAAAATTTTGACAAACTTTTATATAGAAATTAAATTTTGATAAAATTCAGAAATAAACATTTTACAAAATTTTCTATAGAAATAAAATTTTAATAAAAAATTTCTATAGAAATAAAATTATGAAAAAAATTTCTGTAGAATTAAATTTTGACAAAATGTTCTATATAAATAAAATTTGACAAAATTTGGTTTAAGGGCCTTATTAATATTTTCACCTTCCAGGATTTTCCCTGCAAAAATGTTTCTTCCTTGGCTATGCTTTGACTCAGTGTGGTTTAATGTGCATTTGTGGTATAACCACTGACCATAAAGTAGATGGTAATTTATGGTAGTAATTAAAAGCCTAGTCCGGATATAGTGGTAAGGGAAAGTAGAAATCTATGACCAAAAGGATCTGTAGAAGTACTTGATGTGGATAAGTATACATGTGTATGAATATATGTCACTATAGACCACACATCGTAAACATCCTATCCAGGATGTATGCCTTGGAATTCATTTTTCCCCAGCAGAGCTTTTAAATCATTCAACTCGGTGGGAGTTTTGTGAGAAGAAATTGTGGTAGATAAAAGGTCAACATTATCATGATCCTTACGATAGAAGGCCAAATGAGACGAAAAGCTAATAACCAAATTAAATACAAGAAAATAAAAAAAATAAATTGAGTTGAGTTGAGTTGAGTTATTGATGTGATCGTATTATATTTCTACTAGCAAAAAATTCGCTTAATAGATTTAAGCTTGTTTACTTTGAATTGCAATATTCTTCACAATTTGTTTTCATGGAAATTTGAAATCAATCATTGTTCCTTGTAATTCCACTATTTTTCTCATTTGCCCTGAATAAAGGACAATAAGCTGTAACTGATTTATTGCATTCCTTTATACGAATAAAGATAAACATGTTGTCGAGCATACACCTCTATGGGGGTCAAAGAAAGGTCATTGATAGCCAACATAGTGGAGGTTCTTTTAAATTCCAATAAGCCCTCACAAACTCCCCCCTACCCACCAACCACCCCAACGATGAGACTCTAGGAGTTGGAATTCTTTATATGAATCCTTTATTATGCTGCATTATTTGCATACGGGTATTCTCTGTATTTTTCATAATAAGAAAATTCCTAAACTGCTTCCTTTAAAGAAGAAGGCTGAACGGACAGAATGTGAATGTGGGGGATATCACGAAGCAAAATTTCCATTAGCTGCTGTACCTTGAGTTTGGATGATGCCATTGTTGCCCTCAACGCGAAATGTTGGAGCTCATGTTGCAGGCTCTTACATATCCTTGAAGTCTTGCTCACCATTTTATGTATTTACAATGCAATGCAAGTGGTTTACAAGGATTTCAGAGAATATACATGCATTTATTATGTCCTAGAAGGGGCTCGTTTTATTTGTCTCGCTAAAAGTTCAGTAACCTTCTCAGCAATGCCGTCTAGGATTTCGTTTCGTTATTAGAGATTCGCTTTGACGATGCCTTAAAGGGGTCGTAAGGACTATATATAGAGAATGCACATTGAATTGAATATAAAGAATGAGGAAAAGGAAGAAAGTTATTGTAGATAATTTAGTTAGCATTTTATATCTAAAAAAATTGTCAACATTTTATTTCTATAGAAAATTTTGTCAAGATTTTATTTTTATAAAAAATTTTGTCACAATTATATTTCTATAGAAAATTTTCACAAAATTTTATTTCTATAGAAAATTTTGTCAAAATTCGATTTCTATAAAAAATTTTGTCAGAATTGTATTTCAATAGAAATTTTGTCAAAATTTTATTTTTATAGAAAATTTTGTCACAATTTTAATCCTATAGAAAATTTTGTCACAATTATATTTCTATAGAAAATTTTGTCACAATTTTATTTCTATAGAAAATTTTTGGAAAATGTTATTTCTAAAAAGAAATTTTATTTTATTTCTATAAAAATTATTGTCAAAATTTTATTTCTAAAAAAAAATTTGTCAAAATTTTATTTCTAAGGAAAATTTTATCAAAATTTTATTTCTATAGAAAATTTTGTCAAAATTTAACTTCTATAGAAAATGTTGTCAAAATTTTATTTCTATAGAAAATTGTGTCAAAATTTTATTTCTTTAGAGAATTTTGTCAAAATTTTATTTCTATAGAAAATTTTGTCAAAATTTTATTTCTATAGAAAATTTTGTCAAAATTTTATTTCTATAGAAATTTTGTCAAAATTTTATTTCTTTAGAAAATTTTGTCAAAATTTTATTTCTATAGAAAATTTTGTCAAAATTTTATTTCTATAGAAAATTTTGTCACAATTTTATTTCTATAGAAATTTTGTCAAAATTTTACTTCTATAGAAAATTTTGTCACAATTATATTTCTATAGAAAATTTTGTCAAAATATTATTTCTATAGAAAATTTTGTCAAAATTTTATTTCTATAGAAAATTTTTCTAAAAAGAAATTTTATTTTATTTCTATAAAAATTATTGTCAAAATTTTATTTCTAAAAAAATTTGTCAAAATTTTATTTCTAAGGAAAATTTTATCAAAATTTTATTTCTATAGAAATTTTACCAAAATTTTATTTTTATAGAAAAATTCGTCAAAATTTTCTTTCTATTGAAAATTTTGTCAACATTTTATTTCTATAGAAAAATTTTCTCAATTTTTTTTTCTATAGAAAATTATCTCAAAATTTTATTTTTATAGAAAATTTTGTCAAAATTTTATTTTTATAGAACATTTTCTAAAAATTTTATTTCTATAGAAAATTTTCTCACATTTTTTTTCTATAGAAAATTATCTCAAAATTTTATTTTTATAGAAAATTTTGTCAAAATTTTATTTTTATGCATAATTTCGGCAAAATGTTATTTTTATAAAAAAAATTGACAAAATTTTATTTCCATAGAAAAATTTGTCAAAATTTTACTTCCATAGGCAATTTTCTTAAAATTTTATTTCTATAGAAAATTTTGCCAAAATTTTATTTCTATAGAAATTTTGTCAACATTTTATTTCTATAGAAATTTTGTCAACATTTTATTTCTAAAAAAAATTTAGTGAAAATTTTATTTCTAAGGAAAATTTTGTCAAAATTTTATTTCTGTAGAAAATTTTGTCAAAATTTTATTTCTAAGAAAAATTTTATCAAAATTTTATTTCTATAGAAAATTTTGTCAAAATTTTATTTCTATAGAAATTTTTTTCAAAATTTTATTTCTATTGAAAATTTTGTCAAAATTTTATTTCTATAGAAAATTTTGTCAAAATTTTATTTCTATAGAACATTTTGTCAAAATGTTATTTCTATAGAAAATTTTCTCAAAATTTTATTTCTATAGAAAATTTTCTCAAAATTTTATTCCTATAGAAAATTTGCTCAAAAATTTTTTTTTATAGAAAATTATCTCAATTTTATTTTTATAGTTAATTTCCGCAAAATTTTATTTCTATAAAAAATTTGACAAAATTTTAATTCATTGGAAATTTTGTCAACATTTTATTTCCATAGAAAAATTTGTCAAATTTTTACTTCCATAGGCAATTTTCTTAAAATTTTATTTCTATAGAAAATTTTGTCAAAATTTTATTTCTATAGAAATTTTGTCAAAATTTTATTTCTAAAAAAAATTTTGTCAAAATTTTATTTCTATAAAAATTATTGTCAAAATTTTATTTCTAAAAAAAAATTGTCAAAATTTTATTTCTTAGGAAAATTTTATAAAAATTTTATTTCTATAGAAAATTTTTGAAACATTTCATTTCTATAGAAAATTTTGTCAAAATTTTATTTCTATAGAAACTTTTGTCAAAATTTTATTTCTATAGAAACTTTTGTCAAAATTTTATTTCTAGAGAATGTTGTCAAAATTTTATTTCCATAGAAAATTTGGCAAAATTTTATTTGTAAAGACAATTTTGTCAAAATTTTATTTGTGTAGATTTTTTAGCAAAATTTTAATTATATAGAATTTTTTTACAAAATTTTATTTCTATAGAAAATTTTGTCAAAATTTTATTTCTATAGAAAATTTAGCCAACATTTTATTTCTATAGAAAATTTTGTCAAAATTTTATTTCTATAGAAAATTTTGTCAAAATTTAATTTCTATAGAAAATTTTATCAAAATTTTATTTTTATAGAACTTGATTTCTATTGAAAATATTGGCAAAATTTTATTTTGATAGAAAATTTTCGCAAAATTTTAAATAATGTGCGGAAAGTGATTCTTTAGATATCACCTCAAATCTGGCCATGATTTATATGAAGCGTATATGCAAATATGGATCTACATGGGCACATTTTTATTAATGTTAAAGGTACAATTCTATATTAACGAGTTCTCGATCAACGAAATAATTTCAAATAGGATAATTCCACCCTCCCCCCTTTAAAATTTAATAAACAAAAAACGAATCCATTACAAAATTGTATTGGCATTCAGAAGAGGGCGTAATCATTCACAAACATATGCATAGTCAGACTTTCTAGCAATTTTAAATCACAGCTACAACGATTTCCTGTTTCCGGCAGTGTGTGCCATACTGATATGATCCAGCGTCCCAATGAAAATGAGCGATATTTGTGTTGTATTTTTTGTTAATGTTAAAATTCTACACACATTGCAAGTGTGTGATAAAAAAGAAATTGGAAATTTAGAAAATTTCTTTTTCCTCACATAACGGAGCCCTTAAATTTTTCTGTGTAACCCGTAGCACGTGTATCGGGTCACGTGTGTCATACACATGATAGGACTAGATAAACTTATGAGTCCTGTATTTCACAAACAATCGTCAATGAAGTAGGTAACGCAACGGAAAATATTCGTCATCGTTCATTTTATGCAAACTACGTTCGGTAAGTATATCCTGTTTCCGGCTAAACCAAAGGAATGTTGAAAACAGATGAGACGATTGAAAAAGAGGCAGGGTTAAAAAGTCCTCAATATGATATTAAAAATTTGGAACATGGTCAAAAAAAGGCCCAAACACTGACATTTTCGCATTATGAAAAACGCCCTAACAAAATGGTTGCTTATATCAGTCTGGTTTCTATTGGGACATTTTTCCATTTTCCATATGAAGAGCAGTTTTTTACCTCAACTATTCAGTTGAGAGGAACTTGTTTACCATGATTACTTCGCCCTCATCCCTTGCATAAGGCTCAAATACAAAAAAAAAAGTAATTCTAACGAGAGATCATCAGGTCAAGCATTCCATTCCATTGCATTGCAATTTAATAAAAAACATTCAGGGTGTGGTGATATAAGGCACTGATTTCCTCCAAGTGTTGTAAATATCAATGCCTGGCGACATTAGCACCAACACGTGACTCACAATGATTTTATCACGCATAACGACATCATTCGTCCAAGTGCATTTGATTGACTGGTTTGCTATTCTGTTCGCGACAGTTAACATGGGAATGGGAAACATTATTTAACACTCAACAATGAGGACACAGAGCACGCAATCCAAAAGGGGTATAAATTCACATTTTTTCTCTTATCGATGGACTTAAAATCGAATAACATGTAAACTCCATCGTCATGTCAGTAATGGAAAATTGGAAATTTTTTTATATCCATCACCAGAGAATGGTGGGGGGTTATAATGGGTTTTTGCCATACCACTTTTCTAAAGGAATTAATTTTCGAGAGAATTTTCTGTAGAAATTAATTTTCTACAAAAATTTAATAGCAAAAAAATTTTGCGAAAATTGTCTATAGAAATAAAATTTTGTAAAAATTGTCTATAGAAATAAAATTTTGCGAAAATTTTCTATAGAAAATTTTCGAAAACTCGTTAATATAGAATTGTACCTTTAACATTATTAAAAATGTGCCCATATAGATCCATATTTGCATATACGCTTCATATAAACCATGGCCAGATTTGAGGTGATGCCTAAAGAATCACTTTCCGCACATTATTTAAAATTTTGCGAAAATTTTCTCTCAAAATAAAATTTTGCCAAAGTTTTCAATAGAAATCAAGTCTTGACAACAATTTCTATAGAAATAAATTGTTGACAAAATTTTCTATATAAATAAAATTTCGCAAAAATGTTCTATAGAAATAAAATTTTGCCAAATGTTCTATAAAAATAAAATTTTGACAAATATTTCTATAGAAATAAATTTTGACAAAATTTTCTATAGAAATAAAATTTCGCAAAAATTTTCTATAGAAAACAAAAAATGTTGAAAAATTTTCTATGGAAATAAAATTTTGACAAAATTTTCTATAGAAAAAAAATGTTGACAAAATTTTCTATAGAAATAAAATTTTGACAAAATTTTCTATAGAAATAAAATTTTGAGAAAATTTTCCTTAGAAATAAAATTTTAACAAAAATTTTTATAGTATAAAATTTTGACAAAATTTTTTTAGAAATAAAATTTTGCAAAAAGTTTCTATAGAAATAAAATTTTGACAAAATTTTCTATAGAAATAAAATTTTAAGAAAATTTCCATAGGCAATTTTGACACATTTTTCTATGGAAATAAAATTTTGACAAAATTTCCTATGGAATTAACATTTTGTCAAATTTTTTTATAGAAATAAAATTTTGCGGAAATTTTCTAAAAATACAATTTTGGAAAAATTTTCTATAAAAATAGAATTTTTACAAAATTTTCTATAAAAATAAAATTTTGACAAAATTTTTTATTGAAAAACAAGTATAAACGGCCGTAAGTTCGGCCAGGCCGAATCTTATGCACCCTCCACCATGGATTGCGTACAAACTTCTACGAAAGACTGTCATCCACAATCGAATTACTTGGGTTGTGGTATCTTAAATCGTTTTCTAAATTGTGAGTTAGTCCATACGTGGTATACATTAGACAAAAAAAGTATGTGTAGGTAAGTCTACAAATAATTACGAATCGATATGGAATTTTGCACGGTACGTAGGGAGCCAGAATTGAAATATGGGGGTCGCTTATATGGGGGCTATATACAATTATTGATATGGATCTGAGGGCTATATATAACTATAGACCGATATGGACCTAGTTAGGAATGGTTGTTAACGGCCATATACTAGCACAATGTACCAAATTTCAACTGACTCGGATGAAATTTGCTCCTCCAAGAGGCTCCAAAACCAAATCTCGGGATCGATTTATATGGGGGCTATATGTGATTATGGACTGATATGGACCACTTTTGGCATGGTTGTTAAATATCATAAACTACTACCACGTACAAAATTTCAACCAGATCGGATAAATTTTGCTTCTCCAAAAGGCACCGGAGGTCAAGTCTGGGGATCGGTTTATATGGGTCCTATATATAATTATGGACTGATATGAACCAATTCCTGCATGGTTGTTGGATACCATATACTAACATCACGTATCAAATTTCAACCGAATCGGATGAATTTTGCTCTTCCAAGGGGCTCCGGAGATCAAATCTGGGGATCGGTTTATATGGGGGCTATATATAATTATGGACCGATTTCGACCAATTTTTGCATGGTAGTGTGAGGCCATATATTAACACCACGTACCAAATTTCAATTGAATCAGATGAATTTTGGTCTTCCAAGAGGCTACGGAGGTCAAATCTGGTAATCGGTTTATATGGGGGCTATATATAATTATGGACCGATGTGGACCAATTTTTGCACGGTTGTTAGAGACCATATACTAACACCATGTACCAAATTTCAGCCGGATCGGATGAAATTTGCTTCTCTTAGAGGCCTCGCAAGCCAAATCGGGGGATCGGTTTATATGGGGGCTATATATAATTATGGACCGATGTGGACCAGTTTTTGCATGGTTGTTAGAGACCATATACTAACAGCATGTGCCAAATTTCAGCCGGATCGGATGAAATTTGCTTCTCTTAGAGGCCTCGTAAGCCAAATCGGGGGATCGGTTTATATGGGGGCTATATATAATTATGGACCGATGTGGACCAGTTTTTGCATGGTTGTTAGAGACCATATACTAATAGCATGTACCAAATTTCAGCCGGATCGGATGAAATTTGCTTCTCTTAGAAGCCTCCCAAGCCAAATTTGGGGGTCCGTTTATATGGGGGCTATACGTAAAAATGGACCGATATGGCCCATTTGCAATACCATCCGACCTACATCAATAATAACTACTTGTGCCAAGTTTCAAGTGGATTGCTTGTTTCGTTCGGAAGTTATCGTGATTTCAACAGACGGACGGACGAACGGACAGACGGACATGCTCAGATCGACTCAGAATTTCACCACGACCCAGAATATATATACTTTATGGGGTCTTAGAGCAATATTTCGATGTGTTACAAACGGAATGACAAAGTTAATATACCCCCCATCCTATGGTGGAGGGTATAAAAAAATTGAGATAAGAAATATAAAAATAACATTTTGAGAAAATTTTCTGTAGAAATAAAATGTTGACAGAATTTTCTATAGAAAACAAAAAATGTTGACAAAATGTTCTATAGAAATAAAATTTTGACGAAATTTTCTATAGAAATAAAATTTTGACAAACGTTTTTATACAATTTTCCTTAGAAATAGAACTTTGAAAAAGTTTTTTAGAAATAAAATTTTAACAAAAATTTTTATAGTATAAAATTTTGACAAAATTTTCTTTAGAAATAAAATTTTGCTAAAATTTTCTATAGAAATAAAATTTTGACAAAAGTTTCTT
Source organism: Haematobia irritans (assembly GCF_050003625.1). Taxonomy (NCBI): domain Eukaryota; kingdom Metazoa; phylum Arthropoda; class Insecta; order Diptera; family Muscidae; genus Haematobia; species Haematobia irritans. Next base: position 8,581,384 of record NC_134400.1, read on the forward strand.
TAGAAATAAAATTTTGTACAAAATTCTACATAATTAAAATTTTGCAAAAAAAATTCTATAGAAACAAAATTTTCTATAAAAACAAAACTTCGCAAAAATTTTCTATAGAAATAAAATTTTGACAAAATGTTCTATAAAAATAAAATTTTGACAAAAGTTTCTATAGAAATAAAATTTTGACAAAATTTTCTATCGATATTAATATTTTGTCAAATTTTTTTATAGAAATAAAATTTGGCGGAAATTTTCTATAAAAATAAAATTTTGACAAAATTGTCTATAAAAATAAAAGTTTGACAAAATTTTCTATAGAAAAAAAAAATTGTTGAGATATGTTCCTATAGAAATAAAATTTTGAGAAAATTTTCTATAGGAATAAAACATTGACAGAATTTTCTATAGAAATAAAATTTTGTAAAAAAAAATTCTATAGAAATAAAATTTGGTAGATTATTTTTGGCACGCGTGCCATCCGTGTTTCAATCACAGAACACATTGTTATTGACTTGGCAACAACTGCGAGAGCTTGACTGGGAAATTTTGATGCAGCCCTAACCTTGAACCATAAAACAGTTATTTGTTTCGGTCATTGCAGTATTCTCTTAATAGAGTAAAGCTAACTTCAAGGGAAGCATATGAAAATTATTTTCCGTAGTTTTTCACCTAGAAACCACAAAAGTTTTATATTAATGAAATGTTTCTAGCGAAAAAAATGATAAAAGGTGGACAAGCAAAATGGTACATATTTGATTCGCCAAAAGTTCATTATAAATATACAAAAAACGAATTACAATTTAATTGGAAATACGAAAAGACTTTTTCTACTATGTAATAGTATCTCTATGCAGTGAAGTAATGGAAAAAATTTAATTTATTGCTTCATTATTATTTTAATTAACGCAATTCTTTATTAGATTCAATAAAAAATATTTGGGATTAATTAAACGATAACTATATTAAATTAAGTGATAAGAGTGCCAATAGATTTTTCTCTTTTAAAAACCTCTTATATATGCCTATTTCACCAAAAATAAATAAAAATATAAAAATAATTTTTCCCTATTTAATTCGCTCGTTTTATGTTTCCTATATCCATTCCTCATATGAGTATATCCATATCCTTAATCTTCTGAGCCTGTGTGATTCCTTTGCTAAGAGTCGTTTGTTCAACAAATAAAAAAAGAATTAACTTATTATGGAGAAGAGAGAGAGAGAGACGAAAAAGAAAACAAAAAGCATACAACCAACGAGGCAATGAAGGAAGGACTTACATTCACATGTCGTAACATGCTTTTGTGTAAAATAAAATTAAATTTTATTGTTTCTGTTTTTACCGTTTCAGACAACGCAATGGAACATGTAAATATTTTTATGGTCTTATCCACTTTGGAGTTGTTTCCTTAAGTGCATTAAGGAAAAACCACATTAAAATGCTGAAACACACACTCACGCGTACAAATGTAAAAAACAGCTGGAAAAATCTCACAGAGGTGTAGAAATAAAACACAGGCCAACCATGAAATGAAGTCAAATTTCACGAATGTAAGCAAGAGAGAGAGAGTCAATTTTGACAACATTTTATTTCTATAGAAAATTTTCTCAAAATTTTATTTCTATTAAAAATTTTTTCCAAATTTTATTTCTATAGATTTTATCGAAATTTAATTACTATAGAAACTTTTGTCAAAATTTTATTTTTATAGCAAATTTTCTCAAAATTTTATTTCTATAGAAAATTTTGACAAAATTTTATTTTTACAGAAATTTTTATTTCTATAGAAAACTTTTTTAAAATTTTATTTGTATAGAGAATTTTCTCAAAATTTGATTTCTATGGAGAATTTTATTTCTATAGAAATTTTTTTGCAAAGTGTTATTTCTACAGAAAATTTTGTCAAAATTTTATTTCTATAAATTTTTTTTCTATAGAAAATTTTCTAAAAATTTTATTTCTATAGACAATTTTGTCAAAATGTTATTTCTATAGAAAGTTTTGTCAAAATTTTATTTCTATAGAAAATTTTGTCAAATTTTTTTTTCAATAGAAAATGTTACAAAATTTTATTTCTATAAGAAATTTTGTCAACATTTTATTTCCATAGAATATGTTTGCAAAATTTTATTTCTATAGAAAATTTTGTCAGAATTTTATTTCTATAGAAAGTTTTGTCAAAATTTCATTTCTTTTGAAAATTTTGTCAAAATTTCATTTCTATTGAAAATTTTGTCAAAATTTTATTTCTATTAGAAATTTTATCCAAATTTTATTTCTATAGATTTTATCGAAATTTAATTTCTATAGAAACTTTTGTCAAAATTTTATTTTTATAGCAAATTTTCTCAAAATTTTATTTCTATAGAAAATTTTGACAAAATTTTATTTTTACAGAAAATTTTGACAAAATTTCATTTCTTTAGACAATTTTCTTAAAATTTTATTTCTATAGAGAATTTTCTCAAAATTTAAATTCTATAGAGAATTTTCTCAAAATTGTATTTCTATAGAAAATTTTATTTCTATAGAAAATTTTTTGCAAAGTTTTATTTCTACAGAAAATTTTGTCAAAATTTTATTTCTATAAATTTTTTTTCTATAGAAAATTTTCTAGAAATTTTATATCTATAGACAATTTTGTCAAAATGTTATTTCTATAGAAAGTTTTGTCAAAATTTTATTTCTATAGACAATTTTGTCAAAATGTTATTTCTATAGAACATTTTGTCAAAATATTGTTTTCTATAGAAAATGTTACAAAATTTTATTTCTATAAGAAATTTTGTCAACATTTTATTCCTATAGAAAATTTTGTCAAAATTTTATTTCTATACAAAATTTTGTCAGAATTTTATTTCTATAGAAAGTTTTGTCAAAATTTCATTTCTATAGAAAAGTTACTCAAAATTTTATTTCTATAGAGAATTTTGTCAAAATTGTATTTCTATAGAAAATTTTGACAAAATTTTATTTTTACAGAAAATTTTGACAAAATTTTATTTCTATAGAAAATTTTTGTAAAATTTTATTTGTATAGAGAATTTTCTCAAAATTTTATTTCTATAGAAAATTTTGTCAAAATTTTATTTCCATAGAAAATTTTGCAAAAATTTTATTTCCATAGAAAATTTTGTCATAATTTTATTTCTATAGAAAATGTTATTTCTATTGAATTTTTTTTTGCCAAGTTTTATGTCTACAGAAAATTTTGTCAAAATTTTATTTCTATAGACAATTTTGTCAAAATGTTATTTCTATAAAAAAAAGTTTGCAAATTTTTTTTCGATAAGAAATTTTGTCAACATTTTATTCCTATAGAAAATTTTGTCAACATTTTTTTTCTATAGAAAACTTTCTCAAAATTTTATTTCTACAGAGAATTTTGTCAAAATTGTATTTCTATAGAAAATTTTGCAAAATTTTGTTTCCATAGAAAATTTTGTTAAATTTTTATTTCCATAGAAAATTTTATCAAAATTTTATTTCCATAGAAAATTTTACCAAAATTTTATTTCTATAGAAAATTTTATTTCTATAGAAAATTTTTTGCAAAGTTTTATTTCTATAGAAAATTTTGTCAAAATTTTATTTCTATAATTTTTTTTCTATAGAAAATTTTCTAAAAATTTTATTTCTATAGACAATTTTGTCAAAATGTTATTTCTATAGAAAATTTTATTTCTATAGAAAATTTTTTGCAAAGTTTTATTTCAATAGAAAATTTTGTCAAAATTTTATTTCTATAACTTTTTTTTCTATAGAAAACTTACTAAAAATTTTATTTCTATAGACAATTTAAAAAAAATTTTGTCAAAATTTTATTTCTATAGAAAATTTTGTCAAAATTTTATTTCTATAGAAAATTTTGTCAAAATTTTATTTCTATAGAAAATTTTGTCAAAATTTCATTTCTATAGAAAATTTTGTAAAAATTTCATTTCTATAGAAAATTTTGTCAAAATTTCATTTCTATAGAAAATTTTGTCAAAATTTCATTTTTATAGAAAATTTTGTCAAAATTTCATTTCTATAGAAAATTTTGTCAAAATTTTATTTTTATAGAAATTTTTGTCCAAATTTTCTATAAAAAAATTTTGTCAAAATTTTATTTCTATTGAAAATTTTGTCAAAATTTTATTTCTATATTCCAATAGAAGATTTTACACATCAAAATATTGCGTAAAATTTTGTCATTCCAAAGTATAATTTTCTACCAAAAAAGGACCGTTTTTTCTAAGTGTATATCTTTTTGTTTTTGGTATCTCTTAATTACAGCCAATAGGATATTGCAATAATTTCCTCTTTTTCCATTATAGTCCATAACAAATAGAGAGCTTCATTCATATAATGCGTATTATGCCAACTTCCTGTTCGGTAGCAACTTTATGATAAAATGGCTTTTGTAAGGTTTCACTTCCGTTTCCGCTCTAAACACCCAAGGTGTGAAAGCAAATAAATATATCCCATAAAATAATGTAATTACCACAAATGAGATGATTTGTATTATGGACAATAAAAGAAGTTAATAGAATGGCAAAGTGACAATAGGATATTCATCAAGTAAAAGAACGAGGAAAAAATTAATAAGGTTTTTATACAAAAATCATGTTTTTTTTTAAAAGACCAAAATGGACCTTCTTAAAGGATTTATTTCATTCTGCAACTAATTGTAAGAATACACCTTAGGTTTTTCAAAATATCATCCAAAGCAATCATCATTATTTTTACTCTTATGTTTTCTTTGTTTGTACTCTCTAATTTATCTCACTTATCACAAGGATATATCTCTACTACCATCATTACCCTCTATGAGGAACTTTTAGTGATACTTGCCACCTGCCATAGAAAAAGTGTAACATCAATTACAAGAATCATTAGGCCATAACACCAGAACAATAATGAAGCCAAAAAAAAAGCGCAAGCCAAATACTGGCAAATAGAATTTAGGAGCCATGAGTTCTTTTTTTTCTCCCTCGTCCTTCTAATCCTATTAAAGTGACAAGCAAACAGTGAAAGGACAACAGGAAAACAAAAGTGATGATTCGGCTTAACAGCTTAAAGGACAATTTGGCTCTTGTTACGGATGACCATCATGTGGTTAGAACATTTTGTCCTTGCTAGATATCCTTTCAAGGACAATTATTAAATTCACATTTGTGTTTTTTGAAAGCCTCCACCATAGGTGAGGGGAATATTAAATTTATCACTCCGTCTGTAATGGTCCCAGACCCCAAAAATTTTATATTTACTCTGGACCGTGGTGAATATCTACATTTTGACAAAATAAGAAATAAAATTTTTACACAATTGTTTATAGAAATAAAATTTTTTCAAAATTTTCTATAGATATAAAATTGAGACAAAATTTTCTATAGAAATAAAATTGAGACAAAATTTTCTATAGAACTAAAATTTTCTATAGAATTAAAATTTTGCCAAAATTTTCTATAGAAGTAGAATTTTGCAAAAATTTTCTGTATAAGTAGAATTTTGCAAACATTTTTTATAGAAATAATATTTTGCACAAATTTTCTATATACATAAATATTTGAGAAAATTGTCTATAGAAATAAAATGTTGAGAAAATTTTCTATAAAAATATTTTTTTTTAAATTTTTTTCATTTTTTTTTATAATTTATATATTTCCTATAGAAATAAAATTTTGACAAAATTTTCTATAGAAATAAAATTTTGCGAAAGTTTTCTATAAAAATAAAATTTTGCAAAATTTTTCTATAGAAATAAAATTTTGATAAAACTTTCTATAGAAATAAAATTGTGAAAAAATTTTCTATAGAAATGCAATTGTGACAAAAATTTTTTAGAAATAAAATTTTGAGAAAATTTTCTAAAGATTTTCTATTGATATAAAATTTTGACAAAATTTTCTATAGAAACAAAATTTTGACAAAATTTTCTATAGACATAAAATTTTGACGAAATTTTCTACAGAAATAAAACTTTGAAAAAATTTTTCTATAGAGATAAAATTTTGATAAAAATTTCTATTGAAATAAAATTGTGACAAAATTTTCTATAGAAATACAATTGTGACAAAATTTTTTGTAGAAATAAAATTTTAAGAAAATTTTCTATAGAAATAAAATTTTGACAAAATTTCCTTTAGAAATGACATTTTGAAAAAATTTTCTATAGAAATGACATTTTGAAAAAATTTTCTATTGAAATAAAATTTTGACAAAATTTTCTATAGAAATAAAATTTTGTGAAAATTTTCCATAGAAATAAAATTTTGTGAAAATTTTCCATAGAAATAAAATTTTGTGAAAATTTTCTATAGAAATAAAATTTTGACAAAATTTTCTATAGAAATAGAATTTTGCAAAAATTTTCTATAGAAACAAAACTTTGAAAAAAATTTCTATAGAAATAAAATTTTGATAAAATTTTCTATAGAAATAAAATTGTGACAAAATTTTCTATAGAAATACAATTGTGACAAAATTTTTTTATAGAAATAAAATTTTGACAAAAATTTCTATAGAAATGAAATTTTGACAAACTTTTCTATAGAAATAAAATTTTGACAAAAATGTCTATAGAAATAACATTTTGAGAAAATTTTCTGTTGAAATTAAATTTTGACAAAATTTTCTATAGAAATAAAATTTTGACAACATTTTCTATAGAAATAACATTTTGACAAAATTTTCTATAGAAATGAAATTTTGACAAAATTTTCTAAAGAAATAAAATTTTCACAAAAAGGTCTATAGAAATAAAATTTTGTGAAAATTTCCTATAGAAATAAAATTTTGACAAAATTTTCTATAGAAATAAACAATGGACAAAATCTTTTATAGAAATAAAATTTTTTCGAATATTTTCTGTATATAAATTTTAGAAAAATTTTCTATAAAAATAAAATTTGGACAAAATTTCTGCTTCAAATCAAGATGTATTATAGTTCTGTAAGTCCAATGCTATTGTTGATATTTCCCGTTTATTAATTGTGTAGTTTTCACAAAATCTCCTACCCAACCTTGTATATATTTATGCATGTAAGTGTGTGTGTATTACAACATGTTGTCAACATTCAACACCGATGGTATAATTAAATTACAGCAATACTTTTAATTAGTTGGCCACTTGAATGTTACAAGGATATACACAAACAGAGATACATGCCTACGTACACACACACCCATACATACATTTCATTTAAACGCAATATAAACATACATATACACATATACATATGCAGTATATTTAGACGAAACATCAACAATAAATGATATGTGTTGGCTAGGACAGCATATACTCAAATGTTCTATTATAGTATGTGGTGTCTACTATGTGTGTGTGTGTGTCTGTGTCCACAAAAGTGTTGATTAGCACATTAATTGTGTGTTAGTTGGCCGAGGAAAACTGATAGGCTCTGGTAACCACTTTATTGAGTTGATGATGGTGAATGATGTGTGAACTAAAGTGTAGAGCTTTAAAACAAAGTTAGCTTGCTTGGGTCTCAATTTTAATTTTTATACACAACACAATAGGAAACATTTTTCAAAATTTTAATTGTATAGAAAAGTTTGTCAAAATTTTATTTTTGAAGAAATTTTTATTTCTATAGAAAATTTTGTGAAAACTTTATTTCTATAGAAAATGTTATCAAAATTTTATTTCCATAGAAAATTTTGTCAAAATTGTATTTCTATAGAAAATTTTGTCAAAATTTTATTTTTATAGAAAATTTTGTCAAAACTTTATTTTTATAGAAAACTTTTGCAAAATTTTATTTCTATAGAAAATTTTTGTTCACAAATTTTTTTATAGAAAATTTTTGCCAAATTTTATTTTTATAGAAAATATGTTCACAATTGTTTTTTATAGAAAATTTGCTCCAAATTTTATTTCTAAGCAATTTTGTCAAAATTTTATTTCTATAGAAAATTTTGTCAAAACTTTATTTCTATAGAAAATTTTGTCAAAATTTTGTTTCTATAGAAATTGTTGTCAAAATTTTATTTCTATAGAAAATGTTATCAAAATTTTATTTCTGTAGAAAAATTTTGTCAAAATTTTATTTCCATAGAAAATTTTCTCAAAATTTTATTCTATAGACAATTTTCGAAAAATTTTATTTCTATAGAAAATTTGCAAAATTTTATTTCTATAGAAACTTTTGCCAAATTTTTTTTTTTCTATAGAAAATGTTATCAACATCTTATTTCTGTATAAAATTTTGTCAAAATTGTATTTCGATAGAAAATTTTGTCAGAATTTCATTTTTAAAGAAAATTTTTGCTAAATTTTATTTTTATAGAAAATTTGTTCACAATTTTTTTTTATAGAAAATTTTCTCCAAATTTTATTTCTAAGCAATTTTTTCAAAATTTTATTTCTATAGAAAATTTTGTCAAAACTTTATTTCTATAGAAAATTTTTTCAAAATTTTGTTTCTATAGAAATTGTTGTCAAAATTTTATTTCTGTAGAAAATTTAGTCAAAATTTTATTCTATAGACAATTTTCGAAAAATTTTATTTCTATAGAAAATTTTGCCAACATTTTATTTCTATAGAAAATTTAATTTCTATAGAAAATTTTATCAAAATTTTATTTCTATAGAAAATTTTGTCAAAATTTTATTTCTATAGAAAATTTTATCAAAATTTTATTTCCGTAGAAAATTTAGTCAAAATTGTATTTCGATAGAAAATTTTGTCAGAATTTTATTTTTATAGAAAATTTTTGCTAAATTTTATTTTTATAGAAAATTTGTTCACAATTTTTTTTTTATAGAAAATTTTCTCCAAATATTATTTCTAAGCAATTTTGTCAAAATTTTATTTCTATAGAAAATTTTGTCAAAACTTTATTTCTATAGAAAATTTTGTTTCTATAGAAATTGTTGTCAAAATTTTATTTCTATAGAAAATGTTATCAAAATTTTATTTCTGTAGAAAATTTAGTCAAAATTTTCTCAAAATTTTATTCTATAGACAATTTTCGAAAAATTTTATTTCTATAGAAAATTTTGCCCAAATTTTATTTCTATAGAAAATTTTGCCAAAATTTTATTTCTATAGAAAATGTCGCCAACATTTTATTTCTATAGAAAATGTTATCAAAATTTTATTTCTGTAGAAAATTTTGTCAAAACTTTATTTCTATAGAAAATTTTGTCAAAATTTTGTTTCTATAGAAATTGTTGTAAAAATTTTATTTCTATAGAAAATGTTATCAAAATTTTATTTCTGTAGAAAATTTTGTCAAAATTTTCTCAAAATTTTATTCTATAGAAATTTTTCGAAAAATTTTATTTCTATAGAAAATTTTGCCAAAACTTTATTTCTATAGAAAATGTTGCCAAAATTTTATTTCTATAGAAAATGTTATCAAAATTTTATTTCTGTAAAAAATTTTGTAAAAATTTAATTTCTATAGAAAATTTTGTGAAAACTTTATTTCTATAGAAAATTTTGTCAAAATGTTATTTTTATAGATTTTTTTTCACAAATTTTTTTATAGAATATTTTTTCACAATTTTTTTTATAGAAAATTTTGTCAAAATTTGATTTTTATAGAAAATTTTTGCAAAATTTTACATCTATAGCTCAACACAATAGGACGGTGATGGGGTTTATTTCAACTCATCGAAATATCGATTTTCGATTTTACAAAGTAAATGCATATTTTATAAAGGGAGAAATACTAAGGGCATAGTCACATTAGGCAAATATTTCACTAAAATGAATGTCAAACTTTTTTCCAGTAGCATATTCAAAATATCTGGATTCCGTTTTTTTTTGGAAAACACTGCTATCGTATTAGTGTTTTTAGTTTGATTAAACAATTGATTGTTTCAATTATTTTTTTAAATTAAAAAAATTCAATAATTTTTTAACTGACTTAGTCTTCCGACCAACATATGCAGATCATTTAAAAATTTTGTCATTTTTCGAAGATTTTATTAAATCATTTCATTGAAAAACCATATTTCACTCTTTTTGCCTTACATCACTCAACCCAAGTTGTAAACATCTCTTTCGAATTCTACATCCTAATTCTCTCTAATTAACCGATATTAATGCGCTTTTATGGATGCTTACTTAGTCACGTTATCCTTGTGCAAATGATGTGAGCAACACTATTACATGTAAATCTTCAAAGAATTCAATTCATAATTTAGAGATAGTACGAGTATGTACCATAGCCATGTACCATAAACCTCTCTGCTCCTCCCCGAATATCACCTCGGTGCTTCTATATTACAGGTAACGACGCAAAGTCATTTATTACACATTTTAATCCATTCATTGGTTCAAGCTATTCTCCATCATTGGCCATGAACACAGATAATTAAGTCAAACCTAGCATGAGGATGATATGAAAGGATACACCTCTCCAACTCAATATGAATTCCTTATGTTGAAGATGCTAAATATTCAATTCACCAACACCAATGCTCTACTAAGGCCACACAATGGGTGGTCGCTAAATTCTGTGGTTCTTTTATGGAAATCAGGTGACAAACACGGTTGCCACAGTTGGTAGAATTCAACTAAAAAATTGTAGATTTTTTATAGAGATAAAATTTTGACAAAATTTTCTATAGAGATAAAATTTTGACAAAATTTTCTATAGAGATAAAATTTTGACAAAATTTTCTATAGAGATAAAATTTTGACAAAATTTTCTATAGAGATAAAATTTTGACAAAATTTTCTATAGAGATAAAATTTTGACAAAATTTTCTATAGAGATAAAATTTTGACAAAATTTTCTATAGAGATAAAATTTTCTATAGAGATAAAATTTTGACAAAATTTTCTATAGAGATAAAATTTTCTATAGAGATAAAATTTTGACAATTTTTTCAATAGAGATACAATTTTGACACAATTTTCTATAGAGATAAAATTTTGATAAAATTTTCTATAGAGATAAACTTTTTACGAAATTTTCTATAGAGATAATATTGTGAAAAAAAATTTCTATAGATATAAAATTTTCTATAGAAATAAAATTTAGAGAAAATTTTCTATAGAAATAAAATTTAGAGAAAATTTTCTATGGAGGCAAAATTTACTTTAGAAATAAAACTTTGACAAAATTTTCTATAGAAATAAAATTTTGACAAAATTTTCTATAGAAATAAAATTTTGACAAAATTTTCAATAAAAATAAAATTTTGATAAAATTTTCTGTAGGGATAAAATGTTGACAAAATTTTTCTGTAGAAATAAAATTTTGCCAAAATTTTCTAGAGATAAATTTTTAACAAAATTTTCTATAGAAATAACATTTTGACAACATTTTTTATAGAAATAAAATTTTGACAAAATTTTCTATAGAAATAAAATTTTGACAAAATTTTCTATAGAGATAAAATTTTGACAAAATTTTCTATAGAGATAAAATTTTGACAAAATTTTCTATAGAGGTAAAATTTTGACAAAATTTTCTATAGAGGTAAAATTTTGACAAAATTTTCTATAGAGATAAAATTTTGACAAAATTTTCTATAGAGATAAACTTTTGATAAATTCTCTTCAGAAGTAAAGTTTTGATCAACGCAACACTGCAAAATAAGATTTTTTTATTTGGTAGTACCAAACCGTGCTCACAACTCCTTTAGAATGCAATATTCTGGCTAGCGATGTATGGTTCACAGCTCTATAAGTCTTTCGCAATTTTTTTTTTGAAATAAATTCTCAAATATTTGAAAAAATCCCATTTTTAATTTGTGTTTCTAATATATAAAAATGTTTTTGCGGCGATAAAAGTTGGAACTTTTTCAAAGAAATTTAAAAAAAAAACGAAACTTTATTTTCTGTGTGAATATATACACCACACATCCAAACTATGTAAAGCCATCCATTGTATCTTGTTTACTAGGTGCTGCTGCTCACTTTATTCATTGCATATTTTTTGCCATCTTCGATCTCATCGTAATAGCCACAAAGTGTTACAATTTACACAAACTTTGTTAATAAAAACATGTGTTTAATGAATTGTTTCTACTTTAAAAGTTTACTAAACTTTTCTCGTCCGTGTCCTGGGCCAAGGATACCCTTCAACACACACAAACATAAAGAAGTCCAGTTATGTCTTGTACACTTTGACCAAAACACACACACACACACTCATTTATATATACAACGAAAATGGTATTTAATGCAGAAATTGAATAGGAAAATGTTCTAAGAGGCCTTATATTGTACATATGCCCAGAAAAAAAAGCGTCGCCAAAAAAGTAGTGAAAATGTTATTTTTGGATTTGTCAAAATTTTATTTCTAAAGAAAATTTTGTCAAAATTTTATTTCTATAGAAAATTTTGTCAAAATTTTATTTCTATAGAAAATTTTGTCAAAATTTTATTTCTATAGAAAATTTTGTCAATATTTTATTTCTATAGAAAATTTTGTCAAAGTTTTATTTTTAAAGAAAAATTTTTCACAATTTTATTTCTATAGAAAATTTTGTCAAAATATTATTTCTATAGAAAATTTTGTCAACATTTTATTTCTATAGAAAATTTTGTCAAAATTTTATTTTTATAGAAAATTTTGTCAAAGTTTTTTTTTTAAAGAAAATTTTGTCAAAATTTTATTTTTATAGAAAATTTTTTAAAAATTTTATTTCTTAGAAAATTTTTTCAATATTTTATTTCTTTAGAAAATTTTGTCAAAATATTATTTCTATAGAAAATTTTTTCAAAATTTTATTTCTATAGAAATTTGTTTCAAAATTTTATTTCTATAGAAAATGTTGTCAAAGTTTTATTTCAATAGAAAATTTTGTCAAAATTTTATTTCTACAGAAAATTTTGTCAAAATTTTATTTCTATAGAAAATGTTGTCAAAATTTTATTTCTATAGAAAATTTTGTCAAAATTTTATTTCTATAGAAAATATTTGTGAAAATTTTATTTCTATAGAAAATGTTGTCAAAGTTTTATTTCTAAAGAAAATTTTGTCAAAATTTTATTTTTTTAGAAAATTTTTTCAAAATTTTATTTCTATAGAAAATTTGGTCAAAATTTTATTTCGATAGAAAATTTTGTCAAAATATTATTTCTGTAGAAAATTTTGTCAAAATTTTATTTCTATAAAAAATTTTGTCAAAATGTTATTTCTATAAAAAATTTTGTAAAAATTTTATTTCTAGAGAAAATTTTGTCAAAATTTTATTTCTATAGAAAATGTTTTCAAAATTCTATTTCTATAAAAAATTTTGTCAAAATTTTATTTCTAGAGAAAATTTTGTCAAAATTTTATTTCGATATAAAATTTTGTGAAAAATGTATTTCTATAGAAATTTTGTCAAAATTTTATTTCTATAGAAAATTTTGCCAAAATTTTATTTCTATAGAAAATTTTGCCAAAATTTTATTTCTATAGAAAATGTTGTTAAAATTTTATTTCTATACACAATTTTGTCAAAATTTTATTTCTATAGAAAATTTTGTCAAAATTTTATTTCTATAGAAAATTTTGTTAAAATTTTATTTCTATACACAATTTTGTCAAAATTTTATTTCTATACGCATTTTGTCAAAATTTTATTTCTATACACAATTTTGTCAAAATTTTATTTCTATAGAAAATGTTGTCAAAGTTTTATTTCTATACACAATTTTGTCAAAATTTTATTTTTATACACATTTTTACCAAATTTTTATTTCTATAGAAAATTGTGTCAAAACTGTGAATTGTGAAAATTGTGAATTGAAAATTGTGTCAAAGGGTGATTTGTTAAGAGCTTGATAACTTTTTTTTAAAAAAACGCATAAAATTTGCAAAATCTCATCGGTTCTTTATTTGAAACGTTAGATTGGTCCATGACATTTACTTTTTGAAGATAATTTCATTTAAATGTCGACCGCGGCTGCGTCTTAGGTGGTCCATTCGGAAAGTCCAATTTTGGGCAACTTTTTCGAGCATTTCGGCCGGAATAGCCCGAATTTCTTCGGAAATGTTGTCTTCCAAAGCTGGAATAGTTGCTGGCTTATTTCTGTAGACTTTAGACTTGACGTAGCCCCACAAAAAATAGTCTAAAGGCGTCAAATCGCATGATCTTGGTGGCCAACTTACCGGTCCATTTCTTGAGATGAATTGTTCTCCGAAGTTTTCCCTCAAAATGGCCATAGAATCGCGAGCTGCGTGGCATGTAGCGCCATCTTGTTGAAACCACATGTCAACCAAGTTCAGTTCTTCCATTTTTGGCAACAAAAAGTTTGTTAGCATCGAACGATAGCGATCGCCATTCACCGTAACGTTGCGTCCAACAGCATCTTTGAAAAAATACGGTCCAATGATTCCACCAGCGTACAAACCACACCAAACAGTGCATTTTTCGGGATGCATGGGCAGTTCTTGAACGGCTTCTGGTTGCTCTTCACTCCAAATGCGGCAATTTTGCTTATTTACGTAGCCATTCAACCAGAAATGAGCCTCATCGCTGAACAAAATTTGTCGATAAAAAAGCGGATTTTCTGCCACTGAGTTTGGTAATAAAATTCAATGATTTGCAAGCGTTGCTCGTTAGTAAGTCTATTCATGATGAAATGTCAAAGCATACTGAGCATCTTTCTCTTTGACACCATGTCTGAAATCCCACGTGATCTGTCAAATACTAATGCATGAAAATCCTAACCTCAAAAGAATCACCCTTTATTTCTATACACAATTTTGTCAAAATTTTATTTCCATAGAAACTTTTGTGAAAATTTTATTTCTATACACATTTTGTCAATTTTTATTTAGATTTTTTCGTTGTGGGCACATAACTTTCGACTACATCGTGTAGCAGGTTTATTTGGGCCCCTTTTTCTTTTCCTTATTTAATTTTTAGCCCCACTGGGATAATGCTATCTAAATTAATTTATGTACCTGATATATGTATGTATTTGCATATATTTGCTTGAAAGTCACACATTTATTTATTCATTAATTTTGTTATGTGTGAAGGTTGTAAAAACAAAAACTGGCAAAGTTTCAGTTTTGTGTTCTTGCCAAAAACTTAATTTTTATACACCCCATTAAAATGGGAGGCCAGTAACTGTCTACAGGGATCATTAACGGATTGAAGAGGAAAATCACAATAAGGACAATGAAGGTCTTTCTAGTCTTTCCCATTAAGAGAATTTAAATTCGACAGTATACACGCAAAGAAAAAAAAAAACATTTGGAAAACGTGTACCAAACACGTTTTTCTTTTGTCAGAGTTTTTTGAATTGCTTCGAAAATTTTAAACTTTTATCACAAAAACATCGTTTGTTACAAAATTTTTATTTTTTCAATAAAAAAAAAATTATTTTTGAATCAACAACATCCATTTCGTTATATCGAGCACTGTTCTTTTCTGACTTTAAGTCTTTAATAAGACTTTTTCTTTTCGGAATCTTCTGAACATATCTGGAAAATATGTAAAAAAAACAAAAAAAACTTTTTGGTGTTCGGTCGAAGCAGGGATCGAACCCTTGGCATGCAAGGCGGACGTAGCTACCACTGCTCCACGGTGCCCAACTAAATGTATGTTTCTCTTAAATAAAGTTTGTTTAATCGGCTCGTGGGCACCGCAAGCTATGCTATATAAATATAACTTATATAGATAATTGTCTATTGATGACAATAACAGCAACATAGCTCAGTGGATAGTGTGTTGACTTACAAACTGCATGGTCCGAGGTTCGATTCTTCGTCCAAGCGAAAGGTAAAATTTAAAAAATTTAAAGAATTTATAATATCGAATAATTTCTTCTACATTGTTTGTATTACAGAAAAAGGTGCTAAGAACTAAAAAAAACCTCGTGGAAGTGAGAAAAATGTGAGAGAAAATACGTATAGATATGTTATAAACCACACGCAAAGAATGAACATGAACACCGGCCAAAACTAAATTTTGCTCTTGAAATATGTTTGGAGTGATCATAGTCCTTCTCTAGATGGGCAATGTGTCATATTAGACTAACACATTTCCATTTCTTTGGTAATGAAAAAAATCATTTTCATGATTTTGAAAATTCTAATCCTTCCAACCATCTAACTATAACCACTGTCCTATCATATTCATATCACAATGGACAAGCAGTCACGCAGAGTACAACTCCCAGTACGAAAATTCACACACGAATAAAGATACCATTTCAGGAAATGTACCTGCAACAAAACAGCATCATAATTTAAGAGAAAACTTACGAAAAGTATGTGATGAAGTGGGAATTATTCGTTCCGACCAGGGTTGCCACTCGAGGGAAAAATATTCAACGAAAACTTAAAGAAAATTTTACCAGAAAATTTTAATAGAAAATATTAGCAAAATTGTATTTCTATAGAAATTTTTTGCAAAAATTTTATTCCTATGGGAAATTTTGTCAAAATTTTATTTCTATAGGGAATTTTCGAAAATTTCATTTCTTTAAAAATTTTTCGAAAATGTTTAATTCTATAGAAAATGTTCGCAAAATTTTCTATTGAATTAAAAATTTGCGAAAATTCTGCAGAAATAAAATTTTGCAAAAATTTTGTATAGAAATAAAATTTTGCGAAAATTTTATTTCTATAGGACATTTTGTTAAAATGTCATTTCTATAGAAACTTTTATTTCTACACAAAATTTTGTCAACATTTTATTTTTATAGGAATTTCTTTCAAAATTTTTGTTCTATAGAAAATTTTGTCAAAATTTCATCTCCATAGGAGATTTTGTTAAAATATTATTTCTATACAATTTTTTCATAAGTTTATTTCTATAAAAAATTTTGTCAAAATTTTATTTTTATAGGAATTTTTTTCAAAATTTTATTTCGAAAGAAAATTTTGTCACAATTTTATTTATTTTATTTTGTCAAATTTTTTTCTATATATTTTCGAAAAATTTATTTCTATAGAATATTTTCGAAAAATTGTACATCTATACAATTTTTTCATAATGTTATTTCTATACAAACTTTTTTCAGTGTATTATTTCTGCAATTTTTCTTTCAAAATCTTATTTCTTATAATTTCTTGACAAAATTTGATTTCTTTGATTTTGATTTTGTCAAAATTTTATTTCTATAAAAATCTTCCCAATTTTATGTCTATAGAAAATTTTGTCAAAATTCTATTTCTATAGAAAATTTTGTCAAAATTTTATTTCTATAGAAAAAATTTGTCAAAATTGTATTTCTCTACAAATGTTTTCAAAATGTTATTTCTATACAAATTTTTTTCAGCATTTTATTTCTGTACAATTTTTTTTTTCAAAATTTTATTTCTATAGAAAATTTGTGAAGTACCTCTTAGTTGAAGAGAAATGCTTTGCAAAAAAAAGTAAAAAATCTACCATTTTTGGTAGAATTCTACCAACTGTGGCAACCGAGGTCCTCATGCGTATATGGGAAAAAGTGCTATAAAGGAGCTTATGTGAGACTTCTCCCCCCAAAAACTTGGTGTTCTCACTTGTAATTTTGTTTCATATACCCCCTGCTGCAGAGTCATCGTTATGCGTATATGGGACAAAGTGCTGTAAAGGAATTCTTCCCCATGGAAACTTGGTGCTCACTTGTGATTTTGTTTTATATACCCCCTCAATGCAGAAGTTAAGAGTAAAATTAAATTGATAAAATTACCTTTAGTTCCGTTCACTTAACTTGCTCACAGAAAAGACAGCAATGAAAATGTTCTTTTTAGATCCGGAAATGGCGAAAAATTGGTGGCATGTCATAGGGAGGAAGACGTCTTTTTAAGCATCCGCCACATTGATTTCGCATTAATTCTTCGGATGTTATGTTATTTTAGTATTTCGATATTCCTGAAAAAAGTAAGAAAAAAATTTAAAAAAAAATTAAACTTTTTCTTTTTCATATACAAACATACGGTTAATATGAATGTGTAAAATTATCCGTTTCTTTTATTATGCAGCAGCACTTCTATATTTATAAAATATCGGAAAGTAGAAAAATTTCAATTTTTGGAAAAGTCGAAATTCCTAAAAGCAGACTTATCTAAAATTTAAAAAGTCCTTTAAGATTTAATGCCGAGAAAGAGAATTTTATTGCAGAGAAAAAAAGATGAAACAATCATTTTAAATTGATTTCTATTAAATTTGAAAATTTAATCGTTCAGTGAAGGAGAGGAAAAAGACAGATGGACGAGACAGACAAACATTGTTCCAAGTGTTTAAACAGAACCTATAGACATTCTAAGCACGTCACAAATATTTTACGTGCTTTTCTGTTTAATCTCAAAATGTTGTAAGGGGAAGGGAACCTACATAATCGAAAGTAAAAGTGATGATATGCCAGCCAAAGTAAATCGCTATATTTTTTTTTTTCATTATACCCCAAACCACATAGTGGTCAGGGTTTAAAAAATTTTGATCTGTCAAAAACGGTGCCCAGCAGAAATATTGATTTTAGACCCCATAAAATATATACAAAATTTTCTCAAAATTTTATTTCTATAGAAACTTTTGTCAAAATTTTATTTCTATAGAAAATTTTATCAAAATTTTATTTCTATAGAAAATTTTCTAAAAACTTAATTTCTATAGAAAATTTTCTCAAAATTTAGTTTCTATAGAAAATTTTCTAAAAGTTTTATTTCTATAGAAAATTATCTAAAAATTTTATTTCTATAGAAAATTTTGTCAAAATGTTATTTCTATAGAAAATTTTGTCAAAATTTTATTTCTATAGAAAATTTTGTCAAAATTTTATTTCTATAGAAAATATTGTCAAAATTTTATTTCTATAGAGAATTTTGTCAAAATTTTATTTCTATAGAAAATTTTGTCAAAATTTTATTTCTATAGAAAATTTTGTCAAAATTTTATTTCTATAGAGAATTTTGTCAAAATTTGATTTCTATAGAAAATTTTGTCAAAATTTGATTTCTATAGAAAATTTTGTCAAAATTTTATTTTTTCATTTGTTTTGTTTTGTTATTGTTGGTTTTGTTCTTTAAGCATTGTTGTTGTTTTTTATTGCAGCTTAAAACCATACATTGACTAAACTACAAGTGTAGCTTAACCAACAGAGGAAAAGAATGTTTGTCAAATTAATTTGGGCAAAGCCCTATAGACTGCAAGATGGTTGGATGGACGCACGTTTCGGAATTACCACATTCCTCATCAGCATCCTCTACTTGATAGTTTTGCTGCAAGTAGAGGATGCTGATGAGGAATGTGGTAATTCCGAAATACAAAAATTTTTGAATACTTTATTTCTATAGAAAATTTTATAAAAATTTTGTACTTCCATAGATAATGTTGTCAACATTTGCTCAATATTTTATTTTCGTGGAAAATTTTGTCAAAATTTTATTTCTATAGAAAATTTTGTCAAAATTTTATTTCTATAGAAAATTTTGTCAAAATTTTATTTCTATAGAAAATTTTGTCAAAATTATATTTGTATAGAAAATTTTGTCAAAATTTTATTTCGATAGTAAATTTTGTCAAAATTTTATTTCTATAGAAAATATTGTTAAAATTTTAATTCTTTGTAAAATTTTGTTAAAATATTATTTCTGTAGAAAATTTTGTCAAAATTTTATTTCTATACAAAAATTTTTGAATATTTTATTTCTATAGACGATTTTATCAAAATTTTGTACTTCCATAGATAATGTTGTCAACATTTTCTCAAAATGTTATTTCTGTAGAAAATTTTGTAAAAATTTTATTTTGGTAGAAAACTTTGTCAAAATTCTATTTTCGTAGAAAATTTTATCAAAATTTCATTTCTATAGAAAATTTTGTCAAAATTTTATTTTTTCATTTGTTTTGTTTTGTTATTGTTGGTTTTGTTCTTTAAGCATTGTTGTTGTTTTTTATTGCAGCTTAAAACCATACATTGACTAAACTACAAGAGTAGCTTAACCAACAGAGGAAAAGAATGTTTGTCAAATTTATTTGGGTAAAGCCCTATAGACTGCAAGATGGTTGGATGGACGCACGTTTCGGAATTACCACATTCCTCATCAGCATCCTCTACTTGATAGTTTTGCTGCAAGTAGAGGATGCTGATGAGGAATGTGGTAATTCCGAAATACAAAAATTTTTGAATACTTTATTTCTATAGAAAATTTTATAAAAATTTTGTACTTCCATAGATAATGTTGTCAACATTTGCTCAATATTTTATTTTCGTGGAAAATTTTGTCAAAATTTTATTTCTATAGAAAATTTTGTCAAAATTTTATTTCTATAGAAAATTTTGTCAAAATTTTATTTCTATAGAAAATTTTGTCAAAATTTTATTTCTATAGAAAATTTTGTCAAAATTATATTTGTATAGAAAATTTTGTCAAAATTTTATTTCGATAGTAAATTTTGTCAAAATTTTATTTCTATAGAAAATATTGTTAAAATTTTAATTCTTTGTAAAATTTTGTTAAAATATTATTTCTGTAGAAAATTTTGTCAAAATTTTATTTCTATACAAAAATTTTTGAATATTTTATTTCTATAGACGATTTTATCAAAATTTTGTACTTCCATAGATAATGTTGTCAACATTTTCTCAAAATGTTATTTCTGTAGAAAATTTTGTAAAAATTTTATTTTGGTAGAAAACTTTGTCAAAATTCTATTTTCGTAGAAAATTTTATCAAAATTTCATTTCTATAGAAAATTTTGTCAAAATTTTATTTTTTCATTTGTTTTGTTTTGTTATTGTTGGTTTTGTTCTTTAAGCATTGTTGTTGTTTTTTATTGCAGCTTAAAACCATACATTGACTAAACTACAAGAGTAGCTTAACCAACAGAGGAAAAGAATGTTTGTCAAATTTATTTGGGCAAAGCCCTATAGACTGCAAGATGGTTGGATGGACGCACGTTTCGGAATTACCACATTCCTCATCAGCATCCTCTACTTGATAGTTTTGCTGCAAGTAGAGGATGCTGATGAGGAATGTGGTAATTCCGAAATACAAAAATTTTTGAATACTTTATTTCTATAGAAAATTTTATAAAAATTTTGTACTTCCATAGATAATGTTGTCAACATTTGCTCAATATTTTATTTTCGTGGAAAATTTTGTCAAAATTTTATTTCTATAGAAAATTTTGTCAAAATTTTATTTCTATAGAAAATTTTGTCAAAATTTTATTTCTATAGAAAATTTTGTCAAAATTTTATTTCTATAGAAAATTTTGTCAAAATTTTATTTCTATAGAAAATTTTGTCAAAATTATATTTGTATAGAAAATTTTGTCAAAATTTTATTTCGATAGTAAATTTTGTCAAAATTTTATTTCTATAGAAAATATTGTTAAAATTTTAATTCTTTGTAAAATTTTTTTAAAATATTATTTCTGTAGAAAATTTTGTCAAAATTTTATTTCTATACAAAAATTTTTGAATATTTTATTTCTATAGACGATTTTATCAAAATTTTGTACTTCCATAGATAATGTTGTCAACATTTTCTCAAAATGTTATTTCTGTAGAAAATTTTGTAAAAATTTTATTTTGGTAGAAAACTTTGTCAAAATTCTATTTTCGTAGAAAATTTTATCAAAATTTCATTTCTATAGAAAATTTTGTCAAAATTTTATTTCTATACAAAAATTTTTGAAAATTGTATTTCTATACAAAATTTTTGAATATTATATTTCTATACAAAAATTTTTGAATATTTTATTTCTATGGAAAATTTGATCAAAATTTTGTACTTCCATAGAAAATGTTGTCAAAATTTTATTTCTATAGAAAATTTTGTAAAAATTTTATTTTCGTAGAAAATTTTGTCAAAATTTTATTTTCGTAGAAAATTTTGTCAAAATTTCATTTCTATAGAAAATTTTGTCAAAGTTTTATTTCTATAGAAAATTTTGTCAACAATTTTATATAGAAAATTTTGGCAAAATTTTATTTCTATAGAAAATTTTGTCAAAATTTTATTTCTATAGAAAATTTTGTCAAAATTTTATTTCGATAGTAAATTTTGTCAAAATTTTATTTCGATAGTAAATTTTGTCAAAATTTTATTTCGATAGTAAATTTTGTCAAAATTTAAATTCTTTGTAATATTTTTTGTCAAAATTTTATTTCTATACAAAAATTTTGAAAATTTTTATGTCTATACAAAATTTTTTGAATATTTTATTTCTATACAAAATTTGTGGAATATTTTATTTCTATAGAAAATTTGATCAACATTTTGTACTTCCATAGAAAATGTTGTCAAAATGTTATTTCTATAGAAAATTTTCTCAAAAGTTTATTTCTATAGAAATTGTTTTAAATGTTATTTCTATAGAAAATTTTTACAAAATTTTTTTAAATGTAAAAAAAATTTTGAAAAAAAAAATTTTTTTGTAGAAAATTTTGTCAAAATTTTATTTCCGGAGAAAATTTTGCCAAAATTTCCTCTGGTCAATTCTGTAGAATATTGAAGTACCTCTTAATTGGAGAGGAATATTTTGCGAGTATTATTCCGAATTAAAAAAAGGAAACCATTTCCACTCATCTCAATTCTTCAATTTCTCAGCCTCAAAGCCGCATTCTTCTCTTGGCTTACTTCCCACTTTAGGCATTCTATTTGAAATGCTATCAATGTATGTGCCTTGTGGTAAAATGAAGGCATATAAACAAGTCCTTTGAGAGACTTTTATGTGTGCATAGAGTTTCTTAACGAAAATATTGTAGACTGTTACATTGTATGATTCGTATGGTGAAGTATTTGTGCTATAATCTACTCTTGTTAAGTCACTGACATACAACCAATTACAAAAAGTTTTGAAAAATGCTTGAAATCGGCAGCGAAGTAGTGTAAAATATGGTGGTTTTTAGGATTTGTTGAGTGAAAATAGATGGAGATCAAGCATCCCCCTTCCCAGCTAGTTATTAAGATCTGCGGAAAGGGAGATGTAGGAGGAACTTTTACTTTTAATATAGAGATAATTGCGCTTTCTATATCCTCAGGAGGCCGATGAAGAGATATGAACATAAACGTGTCTTCTATTTGTTAGGTTAGGTTAGCTATAGTGATAGCCCGATATTTCAGGCTCACTTATTCAGTACCACAGTGGTAAACTTCTTTCTCATCTAACCATTGCACCATGTTGGGAGCCAATTCAAGCAAATCGGATAGAAATCGAGATGTCTAGAAGCTCAAGAAGTCAAACTTTATATGGGGGCTATATCAAAACCTATACCGATATAGCCCATGTGCGAAGTTGTTGTCGTTGTTGTTGAACAGTGTGTATTATCCTCCTATTTTGTGTTGCGTTTTTGGTACATCAGCTAGTATGCAGATCGAGGAGCTCTACGACTAAGATGGAATGCGTCCAGAGTGATCTGGAAGTGAGTCGGATAGATTTGGATGGAAAAGAGGAAAAGTAGAGATTGAACAGTGTCGGAGAAATCATCCCACTTTGGGGAACTCCCTCCCTACGAGGTCTTGATTTTTTGTCTCTATATTCCACATAAGACTGACGCCAGGTCAGAGAGTATGGAACCCAACGTTTGGTTTCTGCCGGTAGGCACGACTAGCATGGCCCAATGCCTTCGATAGGTCAAACGCCACGAAGACCGTCCTGTGACACGGCTTGGTCTGGTTGAGTATTATATTTAGGTATGCTGTAGAATCTAACGTTAGGTTCTTGCCGGTAGATACAAATATTCGATGTCCTCGAACAATCTGGCATAGCTAACCGTATCGAACGAGTACGATAGATCAAGCGTTACGAGGACTGTCTTGGCACAGCTTGGGCTGATTGAGTTTCCTATTTATGTTTGTAAGCTGGGGAGCGTCTTGAGAAGTCTGGTCAATTACTCAACTCCCAGTATTCCCTGGTGCTTCAAAATTAGCATAGAAATCCGTCCGTTAAATCCTAGTGCCTTGGATCGTTTTTCGTTGTTGATGACATTGGTAACTTGGGCTGAGGTAAATTGTGATGTGTCGTTGGCTCGGAGACCACGAATGCATGCGACGAATTGAAATCATTTTCTCCTTTATGAGCTGATTGAGTTTCCCTTTTATGTATGTAAGCTGGGGAGGAGTAACCAAGACACTTAGGTTAGGTTAGGTTGGGTGGCAGCCCGATGTATCAG
The DNA here is from genome assembly GCF_050003625.1 of Haematobia irritans. Classification (NCBI taxonomy): domain Eukaryota; kingdom Metazoa; phylum Arthropoda; class Insecta; order Diptera; family Muscidae; genus Haematobia; species Haematobia irritans. The sequence continues at coordinate 8,605,396 of NC_134400.1, forward strand.
GCTCACGTAGACTTTTCAGTCCATTGTGATATCACAGTGGTGAACTTCTCTCTTATCACTGAGTGCTGCACGATTCCATGTTAAACTCAATGTCAAGGGACTTCCGTTTTGTAGCCCAGTCCGGACGGCGTTCCACATACAACACACTTAGGGCACTTGTTTACTGGCAGAAGAAGTGAGGGAAAATTTGAGAAGTCTGGTCAGCTCCCAGTATTCCCAAATGCTTCAACATTAGCATAGAAATCTGTCCGTCGGGTCATATCGCCTTGGATGGTTTTGCGCTGTTGTTGGTAATTTGGGCTGAGATAAATGTAGAGACACACTCTGACTCGGAAACCACGAATGTGACGAATGGATTTCCTTTTCGCCCTATAGCTCTCGGAATGTCGGTTAAATACTTCGCGAATCTCTTCGGATCACTCACCATCGTGTCGCCAAAGTTAACTGAGATCATATCTCGGGTTTCGAGAGGGTTCTCACTGTTAATCGTTAATGTTAAAACAATGCTCACCAAACCCGCATTCCCTGCAGGAAAGTTGGGTCTCTCCAGCGCAATCGACAAGCGTTTAAGAAGCGAGCGGCTGCTGTGTTGACGATGTCCTGGAAAAACTCTGGGCAACATGGGAAAGGCGGGAGCTCACTTAAACGGCGATAAATGTATTCTCTGAAACCATCCCAGCTGCCTTTAAGTGAATCTGTGTCTGTACTTATGTTAACAGCTTCAGGTTTCTGCTTGTGCTTACCGATTGTCTTACAGATCAGCAAGGTTAGCACAACGGTGCTCACAAAACTCGTTTGCGAGTCCCGACGATTCTGCTGGGAAGTTGTGTTTCACCATGGTTATTCGACCAGGGGATATAAAGTGAGGGGCTGCTGCGTTCACGATATCCTGGAAACCCCTCTGGCTAACATGAACTTGGGAGGGGGACGGGAGCTCACTGAAACGGCGATAGATGCGTTCTCTGAAACTGTCCAGTTGGCTTTAAGCAAATCTGCGTCTGTACTTAGGTTACATTGCTTCAGGTGATCTAACCATGGGTCCCGCTTGAGCTCGTCGATTATCTTACTGATCATCAAGGCTAGCACGACGGCATTTATCACGCTCGTCTGCGATTCCAGCCGCTTCTGTTGTGAAATTGGGTTTCATCTGGGCAATTCGACCTGCGGATATGAAGTGAGCGGCTACTGCGTTGACAATGTGCTGGAAACTCCTCTGGCTAACATGAACTTGGGAGGAGGATGGTGGAGGATCACTGACATTGCGATCGACGTATTCTCTGAAGCCGTCTCAGTTGGCTTTCTTCTGATTGATAAAAGTTCAGAGGTTATGAAATCGGAGGGTCAATCTTATGGGGAGGGGCCTAATCTTAATGAAATGATGGGTTGTCAGGATACCTCATGTATCAGACCAGGTGAGGGTGAGGCTAAAGATATATCTGGCGAACCGATCCGATTACCCACAATTGTCAAGGCGACTCATCGTTCACAATGCAAAATGTGGAGTCATCGATCTGTTGTGCCAAAGCTGTGACTCTCTGGTCATTACAAAGGAGAGAATGCCAAATTCCACAGTAGGCTTTGAAGTCTCCTAGCAACAATCGGTTATGCTCACATGACAGTCATGCAATGTGTGGGCTGTAACCTGGAGCTGCGTCGGGGAATATTGTTGAGCGTTAGAAGTCTGAGGTTAAAGTGGTATGACGATCCACTTCTGCTGTGGTTGTCAAAGCATCCTGCCACGTAGTCAGTGTGACTATACTCCCGTAACGATATTCAGCGGAACAGTTGCGGAAGCGCATACACTCCAGGAAACGGTGGTGAACTTGGTTTTGGAATTCTCCTCTTTTCCTTGTGCGTTCTTTGCTTAGCGCGTAGTAACCATCACAATGGCGCAAGCTACAGGTGCCATTCAGCTTTGTCTCTTGGATCACCGCGATCCTAATTCTCTAACGATTCATAAAATCTACAATCTCACTAATGTTAGCTCGGAGCCCATTGCAATTAAATTGCAAAAATGATAAACTTTCCGGAGCTGACAGCAGCCTGACGACCCACTGCTGCTGCTGTTGGCACAGCATCCTGTCACGTAGTCAGAGTGACTAAACTCCCATAACGATGTTAAGCGCGATCAGTTCCGGAAGCGGACACACTCCAGGCACCCCTTGCATCTCACCGAAATCGAACGGTGGTGGATCTGGTTTCGGCAGACTGATCTTCAGCGGGGCTTTCATCCATCCCGGCTCGAACCAAAAGCAAAAGGAATAGGTTCCCCGAAAAGCAAACGGTGGTGGATCTGATTTTGGACGACTGAACTTTAGCATGGCCCGGGGTTATCCTCCATCCCGACTCGAACCAAAATCAAACGGAGGAGGTTTCCCGGAATGCACCTCCTCCAGAACATAAAGTCACGCAATGGGTAGGGATACAAAATTCGATTTATCGACTTTGCTGCTTCCAATTTCTCTAAAATTCAAACACCAACCCAGTTGCTTATAATCAATCATTGCCCCAAATCGATATTATTTTTCTGCCAAAACTCATGTTCCAGCATTCATACCCAAAGGAGATTGTAGTACAATATTCATGGAAAATCTGTAACATAATGACATTCACCAGAATCACAGGATTCAGCTTCAACGGTACGTTTACATTGCATTGCTTTAGACTGTCATTGGACCACACACAACCGGATCAACAGAATTCCACAAAGGACTCTGGTATAGTGAATGGAATAGCAATGGTGCTGGATGAGAAGGATTTGCTTTGCGGATAACTGTTATAGACTGTATTTTGAGGGTGAGGGATGATCTGTAGTTTGCTTTCGCCATAAAACGAGTTGTTAGGTGGTAACAATGTCTTTTCAGCCCCCCAAGACTCAATCAGGTCTCTGGTTGAAATTGAAGGAGTAAAGTATGTTATGGCATACATACAATGGTAATGATGATGTTAGTGTGTGTGTGTGCTACCTTTACAATAGTCTGGGGTATTTTGTAAGGGAATGTCACATGTCATAGTCCCAATACAAATAACAAAAGCAGTAGAGGCTCCCGCTGCCACTGTCATTGTTGCTCCAATGCCATTGATATTGTAATATTGACATATTCCTTTGGTCCTTTGTTACTTTGTTTTATGTGTGACATAAAGTGCTCGTGGTCTTGTTCACTCCTCCTTCATTCACTGTCACAATGGTTTCAGTTTTTTGGCATCATCAGCAACATAAAATGTCGCTGGTGGGATCATTGGAGCGATGGCCTAAGCTTTGCTGTAGATGTCAAAGTATGAATTAAATCATGCGCATCTAATCTTGCAAATTTGTTGGTATGTATGTCTACTACTGATCTGATTATTTGGTCCACAGAGAAAAGGATACACACACATATGTACACAAACCCGAGTAGTGTCTTGGTAGTGCTCCTCGTCCAAATGAAGCAGAGACAATTTTGCGGAGATATAAAAGTTCCAATATCCTGTTTTTGTTATAATCATCACAAAAACACAGTACTGCATACAAAAAGAGCAGTAAAAATTGTAAAAATAGAATTCAAAATATTATTTCTATACAAAATTTTCTAACAATTTTATTTCTATATACATTTCTTCTAAAACTTTTATTTCTATAGACAATTTTCTAAAAATTTTGTTAACATTTTTATAGAAAATTTTGTAAAAATTTTATTTCTATAGAAAATTTTGTAAAAATTTTAGTTCTATAGAAAATTTTATCAAAAATTTAATTTCTATGGAATATTTTGTCAAAACTTTATTTCTATAAGAAAATTTTATTTCATCAGAATATTTTGCTAAAATTTTATTTCTATAGAAAATTTTGTCAAAAATTTAATTTCTATGGAAAATGATCTGATTATTTGGTCCACAGAAAAAAGGATACACACACATATGTACACAAACCCAAGTAGTATCTTTGTAGTGCTCCTCGTCCAAATGAAGCAGAAACAATTTTGCGGAGACATACAATTTCCAATATCCTGTGTTTTTGGTATAATCATCACAAAAACACAGTACTATGGACAATTTTCTAAAAATTTTGTTTCTATAGACAATTTCTATAAACATTTTTCTAAAACTTTTATTTGTATAGAAAATTTTCTAAAAATTTTGTTAAAATTTTATTTTTATAGAAAATTTTGTCAAAATTATATTTCTATACAAAATTTTAACAAAAATTTAATTTCTATGGAATATTTTGTCGAAACTATTTCTATAGAAAATTTTATCAAAATTTTATTTCATCAGAATATATTGCCAAAATTTTATTTCTATAGAAAAATTTTGTCAAAAATTTAATTTCTATGGAAAATTATCTGATTATTTGGTCCACAGAGAAAAGGATACACACATATGTACACAAACCCAAGTAGTGTCTTTGTAGTGCTCTTCGTCCAAATGAAGCAGAAACAATTTTGCGGAGACATAAAAGTTCCAATATCCTGTGTTTTTGGTATAATCATCACTAAAACACAGTACTATAGACAATTTTCTAAAAATTTTATTTCTATAGACAATTTCTATAAAAAAATTCTAAAACATTTATTTCTATAGAAAATTTTCTAAAAATTTTGTTAAAATTTTATTTGTATAGAAAATTTTGTCAAAATTATATTTCTATACAAAATTTTATCAAAAATTTAATTTTTATGGAAAATTTTGTCAAAACTTTATTTTTATAGAAAATTTTATCAAAATTTTATTTCCACAGAATATTTTTGCCAAAATTTTATTACTATAGAAAATTTTGTCAAAAATTTAATTTATGGAAAATTTTGTCAAAACTTTATTTTTATAGAAAATTTTGTAAAAATTGATCCACAGAGAAAAGGATACACACACATATGTACACAAACCCAAGTAGTGTCTTTGTAGTGCTCCTCGTCCAAATGAAGCAGAAACAATTTTGCGGAGACATAAAAGTTCCAATATCCTGTGTTTTTGGTATAATCATCACTAAAACACAGTACTATAGACAATTTTCTAAAAATTTTATTTCTATAAAAAAATTCTAAAACATTTATTTCTATAGAAAATTTTCTAAAAATTTTGTTAAAATTTTATTTTTATAGAAAATTTTGTCAAAATTATATTTCTATACAAATTTTGTCAAAATTATATTTCTATACAAAATTTTAACAAAAATTTAATTTCTATGGAATATTTTGTCGAAACTATTTCTATAGAAAATTTTATCAAAATTTTATTTCATCAGAATATATTGCCAAAATTTTATTTCTATAGAAAAATTTTGTCAAAAATTTAATTTCTATGGAAAATTATCTGATTATTTGGTCCACAGAGAAAAGGATACACACATATGTACACAAACCCAAGTAGTGTCTTTGTAGTGCTCTTCGTCCAAATGAAGCAGAAACAATTTTGCGGAGACATAAAAGTTCCAATATCCTGTGTTTTTGGTATAATCATCACTAAAACACAGTACTATAGACAATTTTCTAAAAATTTTATTTCTATAGACAATTTCTATAAAAAAATTCTAAAACATTTATTTCTATAGAAAATTTTCTAAAAATTTTGTTAAAATTTTATTTGTATAGAAAATTTTGTCAAAATTATATTTCTATACAAAATTTTATCAAAAATTTAATTTTTATGGAAAATTTTGTCAAAACTTTATTTTTATAGAAAATTTTATCAAAATTTTATTTCCACAGAATATTTTTGCCAAAATTTTATTACTATAGAAAATTTTGTCAAAAATTTAATTTATGGAAAATTTTGTCAAAACTTTATTTTTATAGAAAATTTTGTAAAAATTGATCCACAGAGAAAAGGATACACACACATATGTACACAAACCCAAGTAGTGTCTTTGTAGTGCTCCTCGTCCAAATGAAGCAGAAACAATTTTGCGGAGACATAAAAGTTCCAATATCCTGTGTTTTTGGTATAATCATCACTAAAACACAGTACTATAGACAATTTTCTAAAAATTTTATTTCTATAAAAAAATTCTAAAACATTTATTTCTATAGAAAATTTTCTAAAAATTTTGTTAAAATTTTATTTTTATAGAAAATTTTGTCAAAATTATATTTCTATACAAAATTTTATCAAAAATTTAATTTTTATGGAAAATTTTGTCAAAACTTTATTTTTATAGAAAATTTTATCAAAATTTTATTTCCACAGAATATTTTTGCCAAAATTTTATTACTATAGAAAATTTTGTCAAAAATTTAATTTATGGAAAATTTTGTCAAAACTTTATTTTTATAGAAAATTTTGTAAAAATTTTATTTCTATAGAAAAAAAATCTAAAAATTTCATTTCTATATAATTTTTTCTAACAATTGTATTCCTATAGAAAATTTTTTAAACATTTTGTTTCTATATAAAATGTTTTAAAAATTTTATTTCTATAGAAAATTTCATAAAAATGTTATTTTTTTAGCAAAAAAATCTAAAAATGTTATTTCTATAGAAAATTTTCTAAAATGTTTATTTCTGTTGTTGTTTTTGATTTCAGCTTAAAACCATGCATTGACTAAACTACAAGTGTAGCTTAACCAACAGAGGAAAAGAATGTTTGTCAAATTTATTTGGGCAAAGCCCTATAACTAAAATTTTGTCAAAATTTTATAGAAAATTTGGTCAAAATGTCATTTCTATAGAAAATTTTCTAAACATTTTATTTCTATAGAAAATTTTGTCAAAATTTTATTTCTATAGAAAATTTTGTCGAATTTTTTTCTTTAGAAAATTTTATTTCTAAGAAATTTTTGTCAAAATTTTATTTCTATAGAAATTTTTTTCTAAAAAAATTGATTTCTATAGAAATTTTTCTAACAATTGTATTTCTATCGAAAATTTTCTAAAAATTTTGTTTCAATAGGAAAGTTTATAAAATTTTTATTTCTATAGAAAATTTTCTCAAAATTTTATTTATTTAGCAAAAAATTCTAAAAATGTTATTTCTATAGAAAGTTTTCTAAAATTTTTATTTCTATAGAAAATTTTGTCAAAATTTTATTTCTATAGAAAATTTTCAAACAATTTTTTTTTCTATAGAAAATTTTCAAACAATTTTATTTCTATAGAAAATTTTGTAAATATTTTATTTTTATACAAAAAATTTTATTTCTATAGAAAAAATTTCTAAAAATTTTATTTCTATAGAAAAAATTTCTAAAAATTTTATTTCTATAGACAATTTTAGAAAATTTTTATTTCTACAGAAAATTTTCTAAAAATTTTATTTCTATAGAAGATTTTAGAAAAATTTTATTTCTACAAAAAATTTTCTAAAAATTTTATTTCTATAGAAAATTTTCGAAAAATTTTATTTCTACAGAAAATTTTCTAAAAATTTTATTTCTATAGAAATGTTTTTTTAAAATTTTATTTCTGTAGTAAATTTTCTAAAAACTTTATTTCTAAGAAAATTTTCTAAAAATTTTATTTATATAAAAAATTTTCCAAAAATGTCATTTCTATAAAAAAAATGTTCTAAAAATGTTATTTCTATATTTCTTTTTATACATTTCATTTCTACACAGAAAAAAATATCACCAAAATATTTCCAATTAAAAAGTTAATTGAAGTTGAAAATTTTTTCAATTAATAAATTAATTGACACAATTAACTTTTTAATCGTGATAGAAACATTAAGTTAATTAAGTCAATGATTGAAAATTTTAAAATTTTTAATTAAAAAATTAATTGATACAATTAACTTTTTAATCAAATTAGGAAGACTAATTCAGTTTAAAAAAGTGCTGATTTTTTTTTTTAATTTTTAATTAAAAATGTATTTCAAACAATCATTTGTTAATCCAAATAAAAACTCTAAGCCACTTCAGAAAGTAATTAAAAATAGTTACCTTTTTTAATTAATAAATTAATTGAGTTTTGCAATCAACATCATTAAATTTTTAATTGAATCAAATAAAAAATAAATTGAAATTTGCTGAAAAAATCAATTAATTTTTTAATCAAGAATTTTTTCTATGCCCAATTAAAACTGTGATTGATACTATCATTTTCGTGATTGAAGACATTTCAATTAAAAAATTAATTGCATCAATTAATTTGGTGATTGAATCAGAAAAAAAAAATTTTTTGTGTGTATGGACAATTTTCTAAAAATTTTGTTTCTAAAATATTTTTCTGTCTTGGCATGACCTTTATAAAAATTAACCTTTGCTCTTTTTGTATGCTTCACTGTCTACTAAGAGCTAACCAAATGAAAAACTCAACTCAGCAATTGAGACACATGTTTACTAAGGATTCATGGGACTCTTGTGTACTACAATGGCTAAATGTCTTTCTTCAATCTTCAATCCTGTTCATACGGTTTTCTGTACCACCTTCATACCCCCTGATGAATGTCGATTGAGTAATGATAACTTCATCATCTACTATCCAAGACAAAAGACAAACTTTACTCTAATGTTTTGATTGGATATTGGACAGTATATATGGGGAGGGAGGGTATGTTGCTTGTGTTTCTTTTTTTTCTGTTTTCTGACGAGTGACAAATTGGATACTTCGCCAAAATGCAAGAGACATCATGTTTACAAGTCATTACTGGTAAGGATAACAAGTTTTTTTACTGCTACAGGGACATCCGTCGATGGAAATATGCATGATCACAGGTAGGATTCAAACAATTTTGAGGAAATTTCATTCTATTTCAGATAGTCGATGATAACCTTAAAGTCATTTTTGGGGGAAAAAAGTAGCAATGGAATGGAGGAACTTCGCTCCGGTCGACTATCGTGAGAGGCTGATTTTATGATTTATATAAATAGATTTTTGACAAAATTTCTATAGAAATAAAATTTTGCAAAAATGTCCTAAAGAAATAAAATTTAGGAAAAATTTTCAATAGAAATAAAATTTTGCCAAAATTTTCTACAGAAATTAAAATTCTGACAAAATTTTCTATAGAAATAAAATTTTGAAAAATTTTCTATAGAAATAACATTTTGAAAAAATTTTCTATAGAAATAAAATTTTGCCAAAATTTTCTACAGAAATTAAAATTCTGACAAAATTTTCTATAGAAATAAAATTTTGAAAAATTTTCTATAGAAATAACATTTTGAAAAATTTTTCTATAGAAATAAAATTTTGAAAAATTTTCTATAGAAATACTGTGAATTTTGTTTATACAAATAAAATTTTGACAAAATTTTCTATAGAAATAAAATTTTGACGAAATTTTCTATAGAAATAAAAATTTTGACAAAATTTTCTGTGGCAATAAAATTTTGATAAAATTTTCTAGCAACAAAATTTTCTATAGCAACAAAATTTTGACAAAATTTTCTATAGCAATAAAATTTTGACAACATTTTCTATAGAAATGAAATTTTGACAAAATTTTCTGTAGAATGGAATGGAGGAATGGAGGAACTTCGTTCCGGCCGACTATCGTGAGAGGCTGATTTTATGATTTATATAAATAAATTTTTGACAAAATTTCTATAGAAATAAAATTTTGCAAAAATGTCCTAAAGAAATAAAATTTTGCAAAAATTTTCAATAGAAATAAAAGAAACAAAATTTTCTATAGAAATCAAATGTTGACAAAATTTTCTATAGAAATACAATTTTGTAAAAATTTTCTATTGAAATAACATTTTGAAAAAATTTTCTATAGAAATAAAATTTTGAAAAATTTTCTATACAGAATAAAATGTTGATAAAATTTTCTATAGAAATACTGTGAATTTTGTTTATACAAATAAAATTTTCACAAAATTTTCTATAGAAATAAAATTTTGACGAAATTTTCTATAGAAATAAAAATTTTGACGAAATTTTCTATGGCAATAAAATTTTGATAAAATTTTCTATAGCAATAAAATGTTGACAAAATTTTCTATAGCAACAAAATTTTGACAAAATTTTCTATAGCAATAAAATTTTGACAAAATTTTCTATAGAAATAAAATTTTGAAAAAATTTTCTCTGGAAATAAAATTTTGCAAAAATTTTAATAGAAATAAAATTTTGACGAAATTTTTTATAGAAATAAAATTTTGACGAAATTTTCTATAGAAATAAAATTTTGACAACATTTTCGACAGAAATAAAATTTTGACAAAATTTTCTATAGAAATAAAATTTTGCAAAAATTTTCTATAGAAATAAAATTTTGACGAAATTTTCTATAGAAATAAAATTTTGACAAAATTTTCTATAGAATTAAAATTTTGACAAAATTTTCTATAGAAATAAAATTTTGAGAAAAATTTCTATAGAAATAAAATTTTGAAAATAAAATGTTATATTTTTTTTTTTGGCTCGAATGACAGCCGTACCTGAAGTGCCCCCCATAACCTTTCCTCATTAATGTTGGCAATATTTTCCCTTCTCACTACTGGGATAATTGTATCTGTGTCATTTTACATAAAATATTTTATGTATGATATATACTCGTAGACTCCTAGCAATTTTCATAATTATGAATATCCTTGTGGCCTTTAGGAACTCTGGCTAGCCACATAATTCATTTCAATGGCCTCGCCATCATGGTTTGCTTGTGCTTTTCTCCAGCGACCATTTAAACAAATTAAATATATTTCCGTTTCCACACTAACGCAAGAGAGAGAGAGAGAGAGACAAAAGCACACAAACATAGACCATAGTCACAATAACCACTGAGATTTCCCAAGGGCATAAGACATAGTAGAGGGCAAAAGCTGTTCTCATTGAGGCATAAATAATGTTCTAGCATTTCCATCTAATGAATAGCCCATTTAAATGGTACAAGAAATTATTGGAGAGATACTATGAGCATCTTGGTATCTCCCCATTTCTATGAAATTCAAATATACACAGTAACGCAGTAAATATACAACCAAGTGCTAATGGACCTCTTTAAAATATAATTTTCGCCATATTGATAACCAAATTGGATGATTAAAAAATGAGACAAATTAAGTGGCCCCTGAACATAAATATGAAATGGAGTTAAGAAAACTGGTCCAATAGTCTTGTGTCGTTAATATTATTATTATTAAAATTATTTTTAATAAAAATTTATTTAATATTGCCATCCTACTCGTATGTTAATGTCATTACCTTATACCAATTTTATTTTATTGAAAAATGTATTAATATGAAATGTTCTCCATTTTTCAAATATCGAAAAACTACAACCCTATTTGTTGGAGTTTAATTCCCATGTAAATGTTTTCTTGTTGTGAAAAAAAATTTTGTTGGTTAACCCATCACCATTATTGGCTTGTCCGCATTATCAATTCAAATTTGGTGGCTATATAATCGTTTGATAATAGAAATAATATTCAAAATGTTTAAACCCTAATTTCGAAGTGAAAAGAGCCCTACAACAAATAAGGAAACCTTAAAATCATATTCCCAGCACGTTCATGAAAAAAAAAAAAAACAAAACAAAAAACGTTTATCTTTGAGATATACACTAGGTTTGAGTTTAACAATGAAAAGACGTTTATGAAACGAAGTATAAAAACTCCCAAGGGTGGTTAAACGAGAAAATAATTTTCTTGTCCTCGATCATAAGATGGAAATTATATTAAATTTGTAAATCATTTTGTAATTCAAGGCACTGTAGTAAGATTTCAATTTTAACAACATTTTCTATAGAAACAAAATGTTGGCAAAATTTTCTAGAGAAATAAAATTTTGGCAAAATTTTCTATAGAAATAAAATTTTGGCAAATTTTTCTATAGAAATAAAATTTGGAAAAAGCTTCTGAAGAAATAAAATTTTGACAAAATTTGCTATAAAAATAAAATTTAGAAAAAAAATTCTATACAAATAAAATTTTAACAAAATTTTCTACAGAAATAAAATTTTGACAAAATTTTCTATAGAAATAAAATTTTGACAAAATTTTCTATAGAAATAAAATTTTGACAAAATTTTCTATAGAAATAAAATTTTGACAAAATTTTTTATAGAAATAAAATTTTGCGAAAATTTTCTATAGAAATAAAATTTTGCGAAAATTTTCTATAGAAATAAAATTTTGACAAAATTTTCTATAGAAATAAAATTTTGACAAAATTTTCTATAGAAATAAAATTTTGACACAATTTTCTATAGAAATAAAATTTTGACAAAATTTTTTATAGAAATAAAATTTTGCGAAAATTTTCTATAGAAATAAAATTTTGCGAAAATTTTCTATAGAAATAAAATTTTGACAAAATTTTCTATAGAAATAAAATTTTAACAAAATTTTCTACAGAAATAAAATTTTGACAAAATTTTCTATAGAAATAAAATTTTGACAAAATTTTCTATACAAATAATATTTTGACAAAATTTTCTATAGAAATAAAATTTTGACAAAATTTTTTATAGAAATAATATTTTGACAAAATTTTCTATAGAAATAAAATGTTGACAAAAATTTTCTGTAGAAATAAAATTTTGCAAAAATTTTCCATAGAAATAAAATTTTGACAAAATTTTCTATACAAATAATATTTTGACAAAATTTTCTATAGAAATAAAATTTTGACAAAATTTTCTATAGAAATAATACTTTGAAAAATTTTCTTTAGAAATAATATTTTGACAAAATTTTGTATAGAAATAAAATTTTGCGAAAATTTTCTATAGAAATATTTATTTGTGAATTTTTTTAATTTGGTAGTCATTACATGGAATTTGTTTCTTATACCCAAATATGCGCCTTGACGTACCTCATATTTGTGCCGTTTAATTTGTGCTGCGTCATTCCTAAGTCCTAAGGCAGTTACATTGTTTTCAAATTCCCCAGAATTTCTTTTTCTTTTTAATTTTACTTATGCTTCACCTTAGGTGGCTTATGAAAGGTATTTCAAATGAATTATTTAATACTCAAAGCAAATCAACTTTCGCCTGCACCACCACTTCAACCCATCCAAGTACAAAGATCCTTCATATGAAACGAGAAGGAAAACAAAGAAAAATTCACTTTAACCTTGAAAATTGATTAAATATTTTTTTGTATCTCTTGGGTACCGGAAACACACGGAAGACAGGTTTTTTGTTTTCTTTTTTCTCTTTTCCGTTTGATTTTCGGTTTGTGAGACGAATCTGTCATGGGAAATCAAAAACTAAACTGTGCAAAAGCCTTTACTGATATCGACTCTCCGACAAATGATTTGAAATAATGGATATGTCACAAATATTTCAATCGCAGCCTTCGGCATCATTACTTACAATTTACAACGAAACAAACTAGAAACCACGCATTAGTCGGGAAGGAAATACTTAAAAATTTCATTAGCATTGCTGAGAGACGACTAAGCATCCAGTAAAAATTGGCTTTAAAGAAAATGCCATGAATCTACAGTTGCCAAAAATAACACTTTATTTCTATAGAAAATTTTGTCAACATTTTATTTTCCATATAAAATGTTGTCAAAATGTTATTTCTGTAGAAAATGCTGACAAAATTTTATTTCTTTAGAAAATTTTGTCAAAATTTTATTTCTATAGAAAATTTTGTCAAAATTTTATTTCTATAGAAAATTTTGTCAAAATTTTATTTCTATAGAAAATTTTGTCAAAATTTTATTTCTATAGAAAATTTTGTCAAAATTTTATTTCTATAGAAAATTTTGTCAAAATTTTATTTCTATAGAAAATTTTGTCAAAATTTTATTTCTATAGAAAATTTTGTCAAAATTTTATTTCTGTAGAAAATTTTGCCAAAATTTTATTCCTATAGAAAAATTTGTCAAAATTTAATTTCTGTAGAAAAATTTGTCAATATTTTATTTCTGAAGAAAATTTTGACACAATTTTATTTCTATAGAAAATTTTGTCAAAATTTTATTTCTATAAAAAATTTTGTCCAAATTTTATTTCAAGAAAAAATTTTGTCCAAATTTTATTACAAGAACAAATTTTGTCAAAATTTTATTTCTATAGAAAATTTTGTCAAAATTTTATTTCTATAGAAAATTTTGTCAAAATTTTATTTCTATAAAAAATTTTGTCAAAATTTTATTTCTAGAAAAAATTTTGTCAAAATTTTATTTCTATAGAAAATTTTGTCAAAATTTTATTTCTATAGAAAATGTTGTCTAAATTTTATTTCTATAGAATATTTTGTCAAAATTTTATTTTTATAGAAAATTTTGTCGAAATTTTTTTTCTACAGAAAATTCACCTCACCGAACTTTCGTCCGTATATACTTGTTTTATACTCTAATCTTAATTCTGACGCAACCTAACTTCTTCGAATCTTTTAAACTGTAATTCCCTCAGTCTTAAAACCTCGATGAGGAAAATTACTCCTGACAAGTGGAATACAGAAATTACATGCTAAGCTGGCATAAAGAATAAATAAAACATTTAATATTCATAATAATTTTTAAATACACATAACAACTAGGTAAGATTGTTATAATTGTTCGTGTAAGCATTTCACAAAGAGTTATAATAAACTTTTCATCTTTTGTAACCAGTTTTTGTTTTGTGTTTTTTTTTTTTTTCATATAATATCCACTTTTTATTTTTGTGTCGTTCAACTGGAATTTTTTCTGCCCTGGCATTGTAGCTCTATTTGTTATTTTTTTGCATAGCTCTATGAGTTCATAATTATTTCATTCCATTTGAAGAAACCATGCTCACTGATACACTCAGTGCCATGTGATTCGGTGAGTACACAACAGACATATTTTGAGGGAAAAAATGAATCCGTTTTTAAGCTCCGAGTTATTAAAACGTGTCGACATTCAATGGAACTTCGTCATTCATCAAAACAAGGTTCCCCTCCATCCCCATCTACCACGTCATCTATTCCATGCACTTTGCACTTTACATAATTGCATGCGTACTACGTGAATTTTAAAGGACTTTTGGGCTGGTACAAACACATGTCTCTGTGGGTGACTGTGTACTATTTACACAACTACATACGTATTCGAATAACATTCTCTGGTGTAATTTACATGCAAATTTTTGTAGGAGAGAGCGAGATTGTTTTTTTTTCGTATGCTTACTGAACCTATTTGCTTGTAATGTGTTTGGGAACATAGGAAGAGGGTGTTTTCAAGTGCGTAGAATATTGATACTTTTTATCATAGAATGATAGAGTTACCAAATTATAATTCCGTTTGTAGAGCTATAGAAATACAATTATTTTCGATAGAAATAAAATTTTGAGAAAATTTTATATAGAAATCCAATGTTGCAAAAATTTTCTATAGAAATTAAATTTTGCAACAATTTTCTATAGAAATAAAATTTTACAAAATTTTTCTATAGAAATAAAATTGTGCAAAAATTTTCTATAGAAATAAAATTTTACAAAATTTTTCTATAGAAATAAAATTTTGCAAAAAATTTCTATAGAAAAATAAATTTGCAAAAATTTTCTATAGAAATAAAATTTTGCAAAAATTTTCTATAGAAATAAAATATTGAGAACATTTTCTACAGAATAAAATTTTGAGAAAATTTTCTAAAGTAATAGAATTTTGCAAAAATTTTCTATAGGAATAAAATTTTGATAAAATTTTCTATAGAAATAATATTTTGAAAAAATTTTCTATAGAAATAAAATTTTGAGAAAATTTTCTATAGAAATAAAATTTTGCAAAAATTTTCTATAGAAATAAAATTTTACAAAATTTTCCTATAGAAATAAAAATTTGCAAAAATTTTTTATAGAAATAAAATTTTACAAAATTTTTCTATAGAAATAAAATTTTGCAAAAATTTTCTATAGAAAAATAAATTTGCAAACATTTTCTATAGAAATAAAATTTTGCAAAAATTTTCTATAGAAATAAAATATTGAGAAAATTTTCTACAGAATAAAATTTTGAGAAAATTTTCTATAGAAATAAAGTTTTGACAAAATTTTCTATAGAAATAATATTTTGACAAAATTTTCTATAGCAATAAAATTTTGACAAAATTTTCTATAGCAATAAAATTTTGACAAAATTTTCTATAGAAATAAAATTTTGACAAAATTTTCTATGGAAATAAAATTTTGAGAAAATTTTCTATAGAAATAAAATTTTGACAAAATTTTTTATAGAAATAAAAATTTCACAAAAATGTCTATAGAAATAACATTATGTGAAAATTTTCCATAGAAACAAAATTTTGAGAAAATGTTCTATAGTAATAAAATTTTGCAAAAATTTTCTATAGAAATAAAATCTTGAGAAAATTTTCTACAGAAATAAAATTTTGAGAAAATTTTCTATAGAAATAAAGTTTTGACAAAATTTTCTATAGAAATAAAATTTTGACAAAATTTTCTATAGAAATAAAATTTTGAGAAAATTTTCTATAGAAATAAAATTTTAAGAAAATTTTCTATAGAAATAAAATTTTGACAAAATTTTCTATAGAAATAAAATTTTGACAAAATTTTCTATGGAAATAAAATTTTGAGAAAATTTTCTATAGAAATAATATTTTGACAAAATTTTCTATAGCAATAAAATTTTGACAAAATTTTCTATAGAAATAAAATTTTGACAAAATTTTCTATAGAAATAAAATCTTTGAGAAAATTTTCTACAGAAATAAAATTTTGAGAAAATTTTCTATAGAAATAAAGTTTTGACAAAATTTTCTATAGAAATAAAATTTTGACAAAATTTTCGATAGAAATAAAATTCTGAGAAAATTTTCTATAGAAATAAAATTTTAAGAAAATTTTCTATAGAAATAAAATTTTGAGAAAATTTTCTATAGAAATAAAATTTTGAAAAAAAAAATTCTATAGAAATAAAATTTTGACAAAATTTTCTATAGAAATAAAATTTTCACAAAAATGTCTATAGAAATAAAATTTTGTGAAAATTTTCCATAGAAATAAAATTTTGAGAAAATGTTCTATAGTAATAGAATTTTGGAAACATTTTCTATAGAAATAAAATTTTGAGAAAATTTTCTATAGAAATAAAATTTAAAAAAAAAAAATTCTATAGAAATAAAATTTGGCAAAATTTTCTATAGAAATAAAATTTTGACAAAATTTTCTATAGAAATAAAATTTTGCAAAAATTTTCTATAGAAATAAAATTTTGCAAAAATTTTCTATAGTAATAGAATTTTGGAAACATTTTCTATAGAAATAAAATTTTGAGAAAATTTTCTAAAGAAATAAAATTTTGAGAAAATTTTCTATAGAAATAAAATTTGGAGAAAATTTTCTATAGTAATAGAATTTTGGAAACATTTTCGATAGGAATCAAATTTTGACAAAATTTTCTATAGAAATAAAAGTTTGCAAAAATTTTCTATAGAAATAAAATTTTTAGAAAATTTTCTATAGGAATACAATTTTGAGAAGTTTTTCTATAGGAATAAAATTTTGAGAAAATTTTCTATAGAAATAACATTTTGAGTAATGTTTCTATAGAAATAATATTATGAGAAAATTTTCTATGGGAATAAAATTTTGCAAATACAAAAATAAAAAAAAATAAAAGATATATGGCGCTTTACTTTGTTGAATTACATATTAGCTACCCTGTTTATCTCGACTTTATCTAAATCTATAAACTATAATTCATAAACTAATGATAGACCTCGTTTAAACTGTCTTGTTATACCCACCACCATAGAATGGTAACGGGGGTATAATAAGTTTGTCATTCCGTTTGTAACACATCGAAATATCGATTTCCGACTATATAAAGTATATATATTCTTGATCAGAGAGACATTCTAAGACGATATAACGATGTCCGATGTCACGCTACAGTCTTCAATAATGAAGCAATCGTGCTGAAATTTTGCACAAACTCGTCTTTTGTCTGCAGGCAGGTCAAGTTCGAAGATGGGCTATATCGGTCCAGGTTTTGATATAGGCCCCTTATAAACCTACCTCCCGATTTGGGGTCTTGGGCTTATAGAAATCGTAGTTTTTATCCGATTTACCTGAAATTTGAAATCTAGAAGTATTTTATGACCATAAATAGGTTGGCCAAAAATGGTGAGTATCGGTCCATATTTTGGTATAGCCCCCATATAGACCGATCTCCCGATTTTACTTCTTGGGCTTATAGAAACCGCAGTTTTTATTCAATTTACCTGAAATTGGAAATCTAGAGGTATTGTAGGACCACAAATACGTGTGCCAAAAATTGTGGGTATCGGTCCATGTTTTGGTATGGTCCCCACATAAAACGACCTCCCGATTTGGGGTCTTGGGCTTATAGAAACCGTAGTTTTTATCCAATTTGTCTGAAATTGGAAATCTAGAGGTATTTTAGGACCATAAAGAGGTGTGCCGAAAATGGTGAGTATCGGTCCACATTTTGGTATAGCCCCCAAATAGACCGATTTCCCGATTTTACTTCTTGGGCTTCTAGAATCCGAAGTTTTTATCCTATTTGCCTGAAATTGGAAATCTAGAGGTATTTTAGGACCATAAAGAGGTGTGCCGAAAACAGTGAGTATCGGTCCATATTTTAGTATAGCCCCCATAAGAACGATCTCCCGATTTAACTCCTTGGGTTTCTAGAAACCGTAGTTTTTATCTGATTTGCCTGAAATTGTAAATATTCTGGTATTTTAGGCTCACAAAAACGTGTATGGGATTAAGTTTTTATCGGTCCATTTGGTAATGGCTCCATATAGACCGACTTCACTTCTTGAGGGTGTTGAAGGCGCACTGATCATGAAAATTGCTTGAAACTCAATGTAAAATTTCCAGATTTTACTTCTACAGATTTAAGGTTTCAAATCAAGACGTTATTTTATAATTTTCTTGCACACTTACAAGAGATGTTAATGATTCCTCTAAAACTCAAACAAAAATGGTTCTTATAAATCCAGAATCTGATATAGTCCTCATAGGTGAAATCTTTAAATTTATCTTCGGGAAGTGTCCTTAAGTCCTCAAGCCCTCCTGAAATTTCAAAGGAAACCCTAATATTTGGTTCATGGTGGTGGGTATTTAAGATTCGGCCCGGCCGAACTTACTGCTGTATATACATATATATTTTAATATATTTCAATATATATTTTTCTGTTTAATCAAAATAATATTTTTTATGCATTGAGTCTCAATTTAATAAAATTAAAAAAATTGCATTTAAAATATACAAAATATACAAAATCACAGCAATGAAATTTACCATCAGAGTTTTTGCACTTGAGAATATTTGTTTCCTGATGTCGGAACTTCAGTGTTTACACAAGCAAAGGAAGCGGAAACTTAACTTTGTGTTATGTTTCGATTTACATTTTTCAACAAGGTTTTTAACTTTTCCATCATTCAAGATTAAACTTTGTGGGAATAATGACACTATAAACCCCGCTGGGTATGGGCGATACATACAGTGAACAAAAAAAGTTTGGAGTTTATACTCCTCGCCCTTTTTATGTGGTTGGATAACTAATAAGGGGAGTTTAGTTTTAATTTTCTACATTTTCTGAAGAGTTCACTTTTTTAGTGTATGGCTTAAAGGACAATGACCATATTTTCATGGAATACCAAGAACTCGTACCTAAACAATATTGCAAGGCTCTACTCTACAAAAGGATATTAGTTATAAAACAAACAAAAAACATGTCAATTATTGTATCTTAGACCATGACCAATTGCATGCATCTTAATTTTAATGCAAAATTTATATTTTCTTTATCAGTTAATTGAATTTGATACCCCTGACGGAGAGTCAAGTGATTGCTTTCATTTTCGTTTATTTTTTTTCCTCTTCAGACTTCAGATTCAACAAAGATTTCGCAACGATCCAATCAATAAGACCAGTAACTACTTTAAACCCTCTCTGCCCTGTCAACAGGCCACACCCTATGGCAATACTACTTGAGATCAACAAAACCGTAACACTTCAAAAAAGAGAATTTTGACGCACAGTGTGTCAATAAACAACTGCCTGTTGTTTGTTCATCATTGACATTATTTAGAGTTGTTGACAAATGCGACATAAACATATGGTAATATTTCCAGAGAGAAAGAGCGAGAAGAGACGAGAGAAAGTTTGCAATGTAAAGAACTAAATACTCTGTGTAAAGGACAGGACTGAGTAACTCTAACCCCTTGTATGTGTAAAGACTTACAGAAGGAAGTTAAAAAATCACGCATGTAAACTCACACTTACACACACACACACACAAGTAATTATAAAATCTTAAAACTGCTTCAGACAAATTAAATCTACAGAAGAACAAGGGTTGAACAACGACCATATATGATGCAAAGCTGTGATGGACCGAATCGTTTGTACTCGCCACCGTGGATTGTTTGTAAAAAATTCAATGTTGTTACATTGAATTACTGCATGTCATGTAGGGATGGATAGATTCCATATAAACCACCAGTAAAGGTATACTAAAAACTAGTGTTTTCTAGACTGAAAAATATTGATAATTGAAATATTTAAATATTAAAATATTAACAATATTAAGGACAAATTTATTTCAAATAAAGAAGTTTTAATTAGCAAGAAAATTCATAATCGCTGCATTAAAATTTTACTTTTTTGTCAAAATTTTATTTCAATAGAAAATTTTCTCAAAATGTTATTTCTATAGAAAATTATTTCAAAATTTTATTTGTATGGTATGTTTTGTCAAAATTTTATTGCTATAGAAAATTTTGTCAATATTTTATTGCTATAGGAAATTTTGTCAAAACGTTATTTCTATAGAAAATGTTCGCAAAATTTTATTTTTATAATAAACTATAGATAATTTTCCCAAAACTTTATTTGTATAGAAAATTTTGTCAAAATTCCGTGGTAATTCCGAAACGTGCGTTCATCCAACTATCTTGTAGTCTATAGGACTTTGCCCAAATAAATTTGACAAACATTATTTTCCTCTATTGGTTAAGCTACTCTTGTAGTTTAGTCAACGCAATGGTTTTTAAGCTGAGATAAAAAAAAAACAAATATGATTGGAGTACAAACCAACAATAACAAAACAAAAAAATTATTTCTATAGAAAATTTTGTCAAAATTTCATTTCTATAGAAAATTTTGTCAAAATTTTATTTCTATAGAAAATATTGTCAAAATTTTATTTCTATGAAAAATGTTATCCAAATTTTATTTCTATAGAAATTTTTCTCAAAATTTTATTTCTATCTAAAATTTTATCAAAATTTTATTTCTATAGAAAATTTTATCAAAATTTTATTTCTATAGAAAATTTTCTCAACATTTTATTTCTATAGAAAATTTTATCAAAATTTTCTTTCTATAGAAAATTTTATTAAATTATTAAAATTTATTATTATATTTTATTTCTATAGACAATTTTGTTAAAATTATATTCTATAGCAAATTTTCTCAAAATGTTATTTCTATAATAAATTTTGTCAATATTTTACTTCTATAGAAAAGTTTGTCCAAATTTTATTTCTATTAAAAAATTTCTCAAAATACTATTTCTATAGAAAATTTTGTCAAAATTTCTATAGAAAATTTTCTCAAAATTTTACTTCTATAGAAAATTTTTGTCCAGAGAAAATTTTGTCAACATTTTATTGCTATAGAAAATTTTGTCAAAATTTTATTTCTATAGACAATTTTTTCAAACCTTTATTTCTATAGAAGATTTTCTCTAAATTTTATTTCTGTAGAAGACTTTTTCAAAATGTTATTTCTATAGAAAATTTTATTTCTATAAAAAAAAATTTGAGAAAATTATTCTCAAAATTTTATTTCTAAAGAAAATTTTCTTAAAATTTTATTTCTATAGAACATTTTCTAAAAATTTTATTTCTATAGGTTAGGTTAGGTTAGGTTATGTGGCAGCCCGATGTATCAGGATCTCTTAGACTATTCAGTCCATTGTGATACCACAGTGGTGAACTTCTCTCTTATCACTGAGTACTGCCCGATTCCATGCTAAGCTCAATGACAAGGGACCTCCTTTTTATAGCCGAGTCCGAACAGCGTTCCACATTCCAGTGAAACCACTTAGAGAAGCTTTGAACCCCCTTAGAAAACCCTCTATAGAACGTTTTCTAAAAATTTTATTTCTATAGAAAATTTTGTCAAAATTTTATTTCTAGAGAAAAATTTCTCGACATTTTATTTCTATAGAAAATTTTGACAATTTTTCTATTTTTATAGAAAATTTTCTGTCTATAGAAAATGTTCTCAAAATTTTATTTCTATAAAAAATTTTCTCAATATGTTATTTTTATAGAATTTTTTCTTTCAAAATTTTATTTCTATAGAAAATTTTGTCAAAATGTTATTTCTGTAGAAAATTGTCTCAAAATTTTATTTCCATAGAAAATTTCATTTGTCTCGATGAGCCACTGTTCTCTTCTACATGATTCACTGTAGTTGAAGTCGACAGAATGTAATTTAGGTGTCAGCCTACAATTGCGGAAACAAGGAACCCATAACAACAGCAACAATGAAAGTTAAGGACCGTCTATACTCGAATGACTGAAAGTCTTCAGCATACAAGGCAGCATCAAGAAGAGCAAAAGCATGAAATTGCATTCCAAGTCGCAAAAGTCCTTGTAAAAAGTCATTTCGCTGGTGAAAAAAAAAAACATTATGTTCAAGGATGCTATGTGTGCGTGTACGTTTGTTTCGTTCTCTAAATAACCCTTGTATAACGCTCGCTTTTCATTATTATGGTTGTACATCGTCATCATATAAAAAAATTATAATAAAAAATATTGAGGGTTGAACTGACGAAAAACACTTTAATATTTTGACAACGACGACATTTGATGACAACATGATCATAAATTTATTTAATTTTTTCTCTTTTTTTGGCATAACAAAATTGTTATTACAAAAAAAATATGAAATATGTTGCTTCCAGCTTAATGACCATTAAAAAGAAATTTCATAACTGCACAACCCATCAATGTGAAAATAGAGTGTATATAGATGTATACGCAAAGTAGGTATATGGAAGCCACAGAGAGCAATTGTTAGCATGCCCGCCTTGCATACAAGTGGCTATGGGTCCTAGTTTTGACGAAACATTAAAAAGTTTTCAGCGGTGGTTAGGCCCTCTCAGTAATGCTGGCGACAAGTGCTTCACTTCAATGTGTGATTTGGACTTGACTATAAAAAGGAGGTCCCTTTTTATTGGGCTAAACATAGAACCGGGCAGCATCCATAAAAGAGATAAGCACCCATGTTCCGATATCCACTTCAATTCCACTTCCACTATTCACGTCAAATCCACGAACGTGAAAATTTGGTGTTCTTAATTCCACGTTCTTTTTTGAACTTTTCTGTAACCAGCCGGGTTGCACAAACCACCCAAAAATTCACTAAGGCGGAAATCAAAAAAAGTGGAATCAATAGGCTTATTATAATTTATTATTTTTTTTTTTAATGAAAAATGACGCAGTTTTAATAAAACTCATGTATTAAATATAAAACATTTCACATTTTTTACGCGAGTACTTTTTTTTTAACCGGAAATACACCCATCTTGGACATAATTCAACTTTCACCAAGACTTTTGCAAGTGAATTGATTTCACGAAAATTCCGGTGAATCGTGGAATTGATTCACATTCACCTGAAAGTGGATTTGGAAACACGTGCAAAGAGATAATTTCACCACCTATTAGAGCATCACAATT
Organism: Haematobia irritans; assembly: GCF_050003625.1. Lineage (NCBI taxonomy): Eukaryota > Metazoa > Arthropoda > Insecta > Diptera > Muscidae > Haematobia > Haematobia irritans. Next base: position 8,628,926 of record NC_134400.1, read on the forward strand.
GTCTTAATTGTCTAAATGACCCTAAAATAGCTGGCTGCTTCTGTAGTAGATGACGTCTTTAATGCTTTGTTTACTCCCAAACAACGTGTCCATTGAATTTGTTTCAAAAATCCAATATCCATTTATCGATAGTTTAAATATATGCCTACTTTAAATATGTGCCACCTTTTAACATACAGATGTTTTTCTGTCTTCTCCGGGTTCACATTCAGCCCTCTATGTGCTGTTCTGTAAGACGACATCCTTAGAGCTTGTTCTGCGTTTGTACAGAAACTTTTAAGAGCCATAACCCAAAGAAGACCTATAACATCCTCTAGTTAAGAGGGTTAATTTCTTAGATCCGTTTGTAGCAAAAATGATAGATTGGCATACACCAAAAAATTTTTTTCTGATTTAATCACGAAATTAATTGATCCAATTAATTTTTAATTGAAATGTCTTCAATCACAGAAATGATAGTATCAATTAAAAAATTAATTGAAGGTCAATTAAAACGTTAATTAATCCAATTAAAAAAATTAATTGATACTATTATTTTTTCGATTGATTTTTGTTTCAATTAAAAAATTTGTTGAATCAATTAAATTTTTAATTGAATATTTTTTAAAACTCAATTAAAATTGTAATTGGAAAATTTTTCGTGAAATTTTTGTTTGTGTGTAGATTAGTAGAATTTTTGATGTTTTAGTAGAGTTTGCAAAATATTTCGCTCCAACTAAGAGATATTTCTCAAATTTTCTATAGAAATAAAATCTTCACAAAATTTTCTAAGGAAACAAAAATTGAAAAGTTTTCTATAGAAATAAAATGTTGGCAAAATATTCTATAGAAATAAAATTCTGACATAATTTTCTGTAGAAATAATATTATGACAAAATTTTCTAAGGAAAACAATTTAATAAATTTCTATTAGAAATAAAACTATGGCAAAATATTCTATAGAAATATAATTTTGCCAAAATTTTCCATAGAAATAAAATTTGCGAAAAATTTCTGTAGAAATAAAATGTTGAAAGTTTTCTAGATGAATAAAATGTTGACAAAATTTTCTGTAGAAATAAATTTTTGACAAATTTGTTCTGTAGAAATAAAAAAATTCGGACAGTTTTCTACAGAAATAAAATTGTGACAAAATGTTCTATAGAAATAAACATTTGAGAAAGTTTTCTATAGAAATAAAATTTTGACAAAATTTCCTGTAGAAATAAAATTTTGACAAAATTTTCTATAGAAATAAAATTTTGACAAAATTTTCTATAGAAATAAAATTTTGACAAAATTTTCTTAAGAAATAAAATTTTCATAAAAACTTTTAAGAAATAAAATCTTGGCAAAATTTGCTATAGGACTAAAATTTTGACAAAATTTTCTATAGAAATAAAATGTTGACAAAATTTTCTACAGAAATAAAATTTTTACAAAACTTTCTGTAGAAATAAAATTTTGGCAAAATTTTCTATAGAAATAAAATTTTGACAAAATTTTCTATACAAATAAAATGTTGACAGAATTTTCTATAGAAATAAAATGTTGACAAAATTTTCTGTAGAAATAAAATTTTGACAAAATTTTCAATAGAAATAAAATTTTGACAAAATGTTCTTAAGAAATAAAATTTTGACAAAACTTTTTGTAGAAATAAAATTTTGGCAAAATTTTCTATAGAAATAAAATGTTGACAAAATTTTCTATAGAAATAAAATTTAGACAAAATTTTCTACAGAAATAAAATTTTGATAAAACTTTCTATAGAAATAAAATTTTGGCAAAATTTTCTATAGAAATAAAATTTTGACAAAATTTTCTATAGAAATAAAATGTTTAAAAAAATTTTCTATAGAAATAAAATTTTGACAAAAATTTCTATAGAAATAAAATTTTGACAAAATTTTATATAGAAATAAAATTTTGACAAAATTTTTCTATAGAAATAAAATTTTGACAATATTTTCTTTAAAAATAAATTGTGAGGAAATTTTCTGTAGAAATAAAATTTTGACAAAATTTTCGAAGGAAAACAATTTTAAAAATTTCTATTAGAAATAAAATTTTGCCAAAATTTTGCATAGAAAAAAAAATTGCGAAAAAATTCTGTAGAAATAAAATGTTGAAAGATTTCTATAGAAATAAAATGTTGACAAAATTTTCTGTAGAAATAAATTTAAGACAAATTTTGTCTGTAGAAATAAAAATTTCGGACAGTTTTCTACAGAAATAAAATTTTGACAAAACTTTCTGTAGAAATAAAATTTTGGCAAAATTTTCTATAGAAATAAAATTTTGACAAAATTTTCTGTAGAAATAAAATTTTTACAAAATTTTCGATAGAAATAAAATGTTGACAAAATTTTCTATAGAAATAAAATTTTGACAAAAATTTCTATAGAAATAAAATTTTGACAAAATGTTATATAAAAATAAAATTTTGACACAATTTTTCTATAGAAATAAAATTTTGACAATATTTTCTTTAAAAATAAAATTGTGAGGAAATTTTCTATAGAAATAAAATTTTGACAAAATTTTTTTGTAGAAATAAAATTTTGACAAAATTTTCGTAGGAAAACAATTTAAAAAATTTCTATTAGAAATAAAATTTTGGCAAAATATTTTATAGAAATAAAATTTTGCCAAAATTTTCCATAGACATAAAATTTGCGAAAAATTTCTGTAGAAATAAAATTTTTACAAATTTTTCTGTAGAAATAAAATGTTGACAATATTTTTAGAATATTTTTTAGAAATAAAAAAAATTATGGCAAAATTTTCTTAGGAAATAAAATTTTGGCAAAATTTTCTATAGAAATAAAATTTTGACAAAATTTTCTACAGAAATAAAGTTTTGACAAAATTTTCTATAGAAATAAAATTTTCTGTAGAAATCAAATTTTGACAAAATTTTCTATAAAAATAAAATTTTGTTGTTTTTGATTTCAGCTTAAAACCATGCATTGACCAAACTACAAGTGTAGCTTAACCAACAGAGGAAAATAATGTTTTTCAAATTTATTTGGGCAAAGCCCTATAGACTGCAAGATTGTTGGATGGACGCACGTTTCGGAATTACCACATTCCTCATCAGCACACTCTACTTCCAGCAAAACTAGCAACCAATTATCAGAATAAATTCAGGCAGTTCACTAAACCCAAAAGTGAACCACACTTGAACCTTCCGAAGCAGACAAACATTTTTTTCCTCTGTTGCTTAAGCTACACTTGTAGTTTAGTCAATGCATGGTTTTAAGCTGAAATCAAAAACAACAACAATGATTAAAGGAAAAACCAATAATAACAAAACAAAACGAATGAAAAAAGAGGAAACACTCTCAATATAAACCCAGCCAACTGCACTCAAATCGATGATTTGACGTGGAAAAGGAAAAGAGATATGTTTGTATGAATTTAGTTCGGCATTAGCCGGCTATCGTATAAACCTTTTTTCGGGAGGTTCAAGTGTGGTTCACTTTTGGGTTTAGCGAACTGCCTAAATTTATTCTGATAATTGGTTGATAGTTTTGCTGCTAGTAGAGGATGCTGATGAGGAATGTGGTAATTCCGAAACGTGCGTCCATCCAACCATTTTGCAGTCTATAGGGCTTTGCCCAAATAAATTTGACAAACATTCTTTTCCTCTGTTGGTTAAGCTAACATACACTTGTAGTTTAGTCAATGCATGGTTTTAAGCTGAAATAAAAAACAACAACAATGATTAAATAAAAAACCAACAATAACAAAACAAAACGAATGAAATAAAATGTTGACAAAATTTTCTATAGAAATAAAATTTTGACAAAATTTTCTATAGACGTAAAATTTTCTATAGAAATAAAATGTTGACAAAATTTTCTTTAAAAATAAAATTGTGAGAAAATTTTCTATAGAAACAAAATTTTAACAAATTTTTCTGTAGAAATAAAATTTTAACAAAATTTTCTGTAGAAATAAAATTTTCTTTAGAAATAAAAATTTGACAACAGTTTTTTTATAGAAATGAAATTATGAAAAATATTTTTTAGAAATAAATTTTTGGCAAAATTTTCTATAGGAAAAAATTTTACAAAATAAGATGTTTTGTTTGGTAGTTTTTTGGTAAAATTTTATCGAAATTTTGATAGAGTATTTTTGGATTGAGTGGCAATCGTGATTAATAGTCACCAAAAATAGTGGCGATAGCATTATTCCCTGTGGATCTTCTGTATCTTGCTTTTCTCTGGTCTTTTATAGATCCGGTCACCTGAAACTGCTCTCAGTAATTTATTTCACCGTGGTGCAATGGTTAGTGGATTTAGTTCCAGCTAATTCCAATAGAATAGGGACCCCTAATTGATATGAGAGAAGAGTTCACCAACTGTGATATCACAATGGACTAAATATAAATAGCCTTAGCGAAGAAAGGGGCCTAATTTGTGATCTCCCAAAAAAAATCCAAAATTCTATCCAAATAGTGAAAAAGTTAAAATGTTTAAATGAAAAACTTATTTTGTTCATATATGCAAAAATATACCTCCTAGAGCGAAAAAGGGCATAATTCGAGGTTACTCCCACAAATTCCAAGAATTCTATCCAAATCCTGAAAAAATCCAAATTTTATATGAAAACTCATATTCCCCAAAATATAGGCCCTAGAGCGAAAAAGGTCCTAATTCGTGATCAGTGTTGCCAGTATTGGGGATTTTTCCCCAAATTGGGGATATTTTTCGTGAATTTTTCGTGGGGATTTTGTGGGGAATTTCCATAAATTTGAGGTTTTTGGTGGGGATTTTTTGAGAAATAGGTTTAATCTTTTTTCACAAAATTCTATTTCTATAGACAATTTTACCAAATTTTTATTTCTATAGAAAATTTTAACAAAATTTTATTTCTATAGAAAATTTTGTCAAAATTCTATTTCTATAGAAAATTTTAACAAAATTTTATTTCTATAGGAAATTTTGTCAAAATTCTATTTCTATGGAAAATTTTGTCAACATTTTATTTCTATAGAAAATTTTGCAAAATTTTATTTCTATAGAAAATGTTGTCAAAATTTTATTTCTGTATAGAAAATTATCTCAACATTTTACTTCTATATAGAAAATGTTGTCAGAAATTCATTTCTGGTAGAATTCTACCAACTTTGGCAACGTGTATACCACCTAATTTTACTGCTTGAATATTTAGAAGTAAATTTTCGTTCATAAACACAAGATGAGCGAACTCCCATTTTCATACCTCATGCCTCCAGTATTTTGAAGACGATCACCAGTCTCGTGGTATTGTGGTTCGAAATCTTGATCTTATTGCAGCTTTCTGGATTTTACAGAATTTTAATTTTTAAATTATATCTGATTTTCTACAGCACCCAGAGAAGGAATATGATCACCTCAAACATGTTTTAAGAGCAAAATGTTATTTTTGGGTGGTGACCATGTTATTTTCTCGGAAATCATGTATCTGATTTCGGCAAGCAGGTTATATTTGACGAAAAAATAACATTTTAGTGACAAATATGTTACATGGTCACCATACAACAAAAATAACATTTTGCTCTTGAAACATGTTTGAGGTGATGATACTCCTTCTCTGCGTGAGCAGAGCCTTTTGCTTTATTTACTTATTTTTTTTTTTTTTAACCCTGGACAGTCATCCTTATTTTTTGTACACTAACGTCATCCTTCGTCATTTTGACTACGGCTTATTTCAAGATGCTATAACTTGCACTGTGAGCAAAAATGTGAACCAAAATTTAATTTATTTTCTTACTCATTTTGTTCTTAATTAGTATACAACAAAAATTCATAAAATATTTGCATTTGTATAACTTAAATTTATCATTTCCCAATCGACTAAAATGCATTTTAGATCGAAAATGAAATTACGCGTCGTCATTTTGACGAAGGATGACTGTCCAGGGTTAAATGTCAAAAGTGTTTTGTGGATTTTTGTGAGGAATTTAAGTTTAAATTGGGGATTTGTGGGGACAAAAGCATCATACTTTGGGGACAAGAGCCAGAAAAATACTGACAACACTGTTAGTGATAGCCCCAAAATAATACAAAATTCAATCCAAATCCTGAAAAAAATCATAATTTTTATATGAAAAATATATTTTGCTCATATCTACTAATCTACTAAATTTATGATCATCCCCCAAAAAATCCAAATTCTATTCAAATCCAAAAAAAAAAAAAACATTTACATATGGAAAACTTATTTTGCTCATATCTACTAATTTATACATCCTAGAGTGAAATGGACGTTAATTCGTGTTCATCGCAAAAAAAAACCAAAATTCCATCGAACTCCTGAAAAATCGATTTTTTTTTATAAAAACCCTATTTTGCTTATATCACCTAAACTAGAGCGAAAATAAGGAGCTTTATTCGTGATAAAGCTCCTAAATTCTATCCAAATCCTGAAAGAATTAATAAGTTTTATATCAAAACTTATTTTGCTCATATGTCTTGTACTATGCGTTCTAGAGCGAAAAGGAGCTTAATTCGTGATCACCCCAAAAACTTCCAAATTCCATCATAATTTTCTATACCATATAGCACCTGATGCATTTTCTTTGAATTTCATTTTCTTACTGCGCAAAAGAGAACATCAGAAAACCCATAATAACCAATCCCTCTTGCAGAAACTCAAAAACAATTTAAATTGTCCCCTAGACAAATATGACGAGGAAAGGAAATAATCACTTTCGATATACAAAATTATTCCAGAGAGAGGATATGGAACTGTTTAAGGAAATCGACATGATTTGAAATGAATTGGAAAAAAGGATTTTAATATTACATTACAAGGGAAATGAAACAAAATAATCGTAAACATTATATGAGTCATACAAAAATATAAAAGAAAAGGTTAGAGAAAGGAAAAGGGGAAAAATTGCAAGTCATGCCAATCATTTAATATATGTGGATACCTAGTAAAATGGGGGCCAGTGGCAAAATAGAGACTTTAAAGTCTGCATACCAGGAAAACTGGAAATCAGAACAAAAATTTATGTAAATTACATGGAAATGGACATGGTCATTGAGCGGTTGTCCTCTCATCCCATCATGCCCTGAATTTTTCCATTTAAATCACAATAAATTCCATACACACAAAAAAATTTTTTTCTGGTTCAATCACGAAATTAATTGATCCAATTAATTTTTTAATTGAAATGTCTTCAATCACAGAAATGATAGTATCAATTAAAAAATTAATTGAAGGTCAATTAAAAAATTAATTGATCCAATTAAAAAATTAATTGATCCAATTGAAAAATTAATTGATACTATTAATTTTTGTGATTGATTTTTGTTTCAATTAAAAAATTTGTTGAATCAGTTAAATTTTTAATTGAATATTTTTTAAAACTCAATTAAAATTTTAATTGGAAAAATTTTCGTGAATTTTTTCTCTGTGTAGAATTCATAACCTCATTCCCTCAGATAATCTTGGCAAGCAACTTATCCCATCTATTGTAATTAGTAGGTGCATCACAGTGATTTCCAAACCCAATGACCACCGCCACCACATCCACGTAGTACACGTGTGGCAACTTTAATAAGAAATAAAGGGAAGAAAAACATCAAAGCAAGTGGATTGTGCCAAGGCTATTGAATATCCCATAATTGTCGGAAATCAGAAGAGCAAAAAAAATTACTGTCGAACAATAAGTCTTGAATAACCGCTTAAGTGTAGACACGGGCGTGTATTGAGCAAAAAGAGGTAGCACGTGTAGGTAGCAACTTCAAAGACCATGTTAAGATCATTTGCTAGATGAATTGCATTAGCGGTCACAAATCAATCATACCAACGAAGGTGAGATGATGGAATAATGACTTCTTAGAGCAAGAAAAGGCTACAATCATACAATTATATAATCATCAGTAGCCTATGCCGGCACGAAAAAAAAACATGTTCTAAAGAAACAAAATTTTCTATAGAAACAAATTTTTGACAAAATTTTCTAAAGAAATAAGATTTTGCTAAAACTTTCTATAGAAATAAAATTTTGAGAAATTTTTCTAAAGAAATAAAAATTTGAGAAAATTTTCTATAGAAATAAAATTTTGCGAAAATGTTCTATAGAAATAAAATTTTAAGAAAATTTTCCATAGAAATAAAATTTTGACAAAAATTTTCTATAGAAATAAAATTTTGCAAAAATTTTCTATAGAAATAAAATTTTGTGAAAATCTATATATATAAAATTCAATCTATGTTTGGTTGTTTGTTTGTATGAACCGAGTTGGCTCCGAAACGGCTAAACCGATTTACTTGAAACTTTCAGAGATCATAGGGGACGTTCATGTGGTGAAAATAGGGTACCTCATTTTTTGACACCTGGTCGCGGAGGGGGACCTCCCCTTTGTCGCACTTTTTGAAAATTGGACCAAAGTTGACCGATTTGCTTGAAATTTTCATTGAAGGTTGGGGTTGGCAACTAGACAAAGATCCGCTACTTTATATTTCGATATTTGGTGGCGGAGGGGGACCTCCCCTTTGTTCGACTTTTTTTAAAGTACAGTGAAAAAACTAAAATTCTCTAAATTATCTGAGATTTAAAGAGAACATGCGGTGAGGTTATGGAATTAATATGGGGTACCTGATGATTTCATATGCGGACGGGGAGGGGGACCACCCCTTGCCTTACTTTTTGAAACTTGGAACAAAATTATGCGATTTGCATGCAATTTTCATTGAATGTAGGGGTTGGCATCTAGACAAAAATCCGCTACATTATTTTTCGATATTTGGTCGGGGAGGGGGGCCACCCCTTTGCCCGACTTTTTTTAAAGTACAGTGAAAACAAAACTAAACTCCCCCGACTGAAATTTTACGGAAAAATGGGTGAGGTTATGGAATTTATATCAGGTTCCTGATTTTTTAATAAAAATAAAAAGGCATTGGGAGACATCCGTTTCTCTTAAGTACATACAGAGAAACAATTAAACTTTACCGAGTTACTTGAAATTTACAGAGGACTGGGGAGAGATCGTAACCTCTGTCAACCGTAATAGTTGATACCTGATTTTGTGATTTATGGACGGAAGAGAGGCCGCCCCTTTAGGCTTATAATTTGCTTGACATTTTCTGGGACGTTTACAAAATATACGCTTTTCGACATTTGGTCGGGGAGGAGGTCCTCCTCTAAAACTGCAAAAAAAAAATGGCTCTATTAACCATGTTCCTTAATCTATATCTGTCCATAAAGCTCGAAAAATAATTGTATAATTATATATAATGCATTTGGACGTCAATTGCCTGTTTCGGTATCAGGCTAACATGAAATATAAAAAAATTTAAGTTTTCTTGAAATTTACAAAGGAAGCGGGGGAAAAGGTTATAAATGAAGAGGCAACCTTCATTGCCCCACACTTGAAGGAAAGTTTCAAGAATTTTCAGGGAAGGTTAGGGTGCTATTCACTACGGTGTTTGTCGATATTGTATCGGGGAAAGTGGCGTCCCTTTAAAACAATAGAGCAAAAATTAAACATCTCCGATCTACTTGAAATGTACAGAGAACGTGGGAGGAGGTGATGAAATTTATACATGATTTTTAAATTAATATATGATTTTTCAATATCTGGTTGGGGAAGGGGAAAATTGAAATAAACTTTGTCGATTTACTTCGATAGAATTTATAGGGAGTAGTTGCGAAATTAATATAGGGTACGTGATAGTCCGATAACAGGTCAGAGTGGAGCGAAGGTGGGGAGAGAGTTCTCTTTTGTCGGTTTTTTTTTTTTTCTTAAATTGAAAGTAGAGGGTTTTCTGTAAATGGGAACTCGATACATAATTTTATGACATATTTTATGCACAGGCTTCTGCCAGACTTCTTTTTAGTAAAGAACTTAAATTTACATGAAATTGGCAGCCAACGTAGAGGGTGCATTATTTTCCAACATTTTAGCAAATGTTAATGTGGTAAAATTTTTTACTACTTTTGCTTTTTCCGATTTATTGGATGGGAAACAGTAATTCTTTATATGTTATTATAATGTAGTGCTCAATTTTCAGATATGTTGAGAAGAAGGATACCTTTCCTTGACAAACCACACTTAAAATTCACAAGAAATATAGAAGGTTGTCCAACTACTTGAATACAGAACATTATTTAAAAAATTTGGAGGAAAGGGTACACCCTCTCCCCGACATTTTTTAAGACGAACCGTTTTACATATGCATATCCGTCGTATTTGTACCTATAAACGAAAAAGCACGTAGTCGGATTTGTTTGAAAGAATTCAAATCTTTTCGAATTTGTTTTCAGCACGAAGGATATGGTTGACTAACTTAACGCAAAATATTCCTACAAATACGCTTTGGAAGGCGCAGCGAAGCGGGCCGGGTTACGCTAGTGTTCTATAGAAATAAAATTTTAAGAAAATTTTCCATAGAAATAAAATTTTGACAAAAATTTTCTATAGAAATAAAATTTTGCAAAAATTTTCTATAGAAATAAAATTTTGTGAAAATTTTCTATAAAAATAAAATGTTGATAAAAAACTTCGACATTTCGGCCAGACTGCTATTTACTGCTTTGTATTTAAAAAAAACAAAATGAATCCATGTATGATTGGTCTTTTATTCATTTTTGCATTGAAATCTCTTTGTTATTGTTAATTTGTTTGTTGTTGTTGTTTTTTTTTTTTTTTAAGTAAACTCATAAGTACTTTGTTATTCAAATTTATTGAGTAAATACTATTGTATGTAGCCTTAGTGGTTCACGGAATTTCCTCGATTTTCAATACTAAGAACCCCATAGTGGAGTGATATTGATGACGATGTGTATGAAGTCTTTCACAAATGATTGAAATCTCAAGGATATGAATTTCCTGAAATGGAATATGTGAAATATTTTGCAATTTCCTTTCATCAATTGTATTCAAAATACGATACAAATACTTAATAACAAAAAAAATCGAACACAATGTCAAACATACGGTTAGATAAAAAGGATTTGGTATGCCAGTTGGAAGCTGATAAGAGATATATTGTTTCACCAGATATTGAAGGAATAATCCAGAAATATGACCTTATATAGAGGGGAAAAATTGTCCTTGGTCGAATCATAGGTAGTTTTTACCAAGTGTCTTAGGTGAGCATACAAATAGACTGAACTGTATCATGGCGTTTTCGGTTTCTTAAATGGCTTCTGCAAGCAATTGAAATTTTCAATACAATTCGATAAAAGGACCCTAATGGTAATGACTGTGCACCTCTTCAGCTCCAAATTTTTTTGTAGCACTTTGAAATGATGAATATCAATTTAATGCACCACATTGTAAAACTAAATAAATGACTGCATTTTTCTAAGCTTACAATAACTCACAACAGTTTTAACAAATCTATTCAACATTGTGTAGAAACTAAAATCAAACTTCAACTGATATCTACCTCTAGCAACATTCCTCAAGCCATACAACACATGACTTTAAATGATGTTGGTGATGATGTTGTGCAAGGATTCCCTGCATTTTCCTCCATTGTCCGTCGCACCAGGTTTCATTTTATTATTATTTTTGTTTTGTGTATGTGATTGTTTCAGCTGTCAGTGGCAGAGATGAAAAATAACTTTGTTCTTTTACTAAAAAATACTGTTGGCTGAATTATTTTTTCACACTCATCTATAGCAGGGAAGGAGAAAAACCGTCTTCTCATCTGTAACAATGAAAACTGGTAACTGGCAAACTCTTCACTGTGAATGCCACTGATGAGTGGCAGTGATAGTTTTGTGATGGAATTCACATGAAATCTAACCAACCAATGTTGCATGAAATACTTGAAGTTGTAATGGTTAATAGGGTGGTGTGAGATCTCAATAATGCAGAACAAAAGTTCATTTCTATAGAATATTTTGTCAACATTTTTTTTTCTATAGAAAATTTTGACAAAATTTTATTTCTATAGAAAATTTTGTCAAAATTTTATTTCTATAGAAAATTTTGTCAAAATTTTATTTCTATAGAAAATTTTCGCAAAATTTTATTTTTATACAAAATTTTTGCAAAATTTTATTTTTGTACAAAATGCAAAATTTTATTTCTATAGAACATTTTCGCAAACTTTTTTTTTTCTATAGAAAATTTTTGCAAATTTTTTCAAAAATTCAAAATTTATTCAAAAAATTTTCACAAACCTCTACCTCTTAGTAGAGGTGTGCACGTGACACGAAATTGTCGTGACTCCCGAAAATTTTCGTGATTCGTGCGTGAGTCGCGAGGCACGCTCATGACAACAACGTGAGTGTGCATGAGCGTGATTAACAAACCAAAATGTCGTGCGTGAGTCACGAAAAGAATATCTTCGTGAGTGTGCATGAGTAACGAATTACCCTCACGAAAATATTCCTGATCACCAACATAAAACGCTTAAGAGTTAAATTTAATTACAATTTTAGTGACACCTGAGACGTTACGAGTTTAATAACACGCTCGATTTTAATAATGCTCATATTTTCAAACACTTCGGTAAGATAACTTAATCATAAAATTATTCGTGCGTCACGATATTTTTCGTGAGTCACGGTATTTTTCGTGAGTCACGACATTTTTCGTGAGTCACGGCGTTTTCGTGACTGAGTGTGCGTGAGTACAAATTTTCTTTTCGTGAGTGTGCGTGAGCGTGAGTCCTACCACAAAATATCGTGCGTGAGTATGATTTTTCAGTCGTGAGTATGCGTGAGCGTGAGTAAACTATTACTCACGTGCACACCTCTACACTCAAAAAAAAAGTGAACTCTCTATTTCACTAAAGCCAATTTAACTTTATTTTAGTTCATGGAATTATTATATTTGGAGAAAGTTTCCTTTACCCTAATAATTTTTTGTGTGCGTTAGTTAAATTAACTAAAACCGAGGAAAAAATATACTCAAATGAAGCATAAAGATTAACTAAATTCGTGTCTTCCACAAAATAGTTCAGAATTTCTTTAAATTTGTAAATTTTACCAAAAATGCGTCCATCATGAACTTCGTATGTCACTAAAGACATTCTTGCAATTTTGAACTCCAAGTTTTTCCTTCAAACTACAAAATTTTCTTTAACAAGTGAAAAAACTTAGTTATGTCTAATAAATTTTCTTGAATTTCTCGAAAAATATTTACTTATTTTTATGACATCGGTGTGATGCCAACGTTTGTGATATTGTTTAGTTAAAATTTTCTACAAATATTCAAAATTTTCTAAAATTAACCGAAAGTTTTCTTCCTGGTGGGTTCACTGTTTTTTCAGTGTACCTCTTAGTTGGTGAGGAATATTTTGTAAAATCTTCCAAAAATTTTTTCAAAATTTTATTTCTATAGAATATTTTATCAAAACTTTATTTCTATAGAAAATTTTGTTAAAATTTTATTTCTATAGAAAATTTTTGCAAAATTTTATTTCTAAAGAAAATTTTGTTAAAATTTTATTTCTATAGAAAATTTTCGCAAAATTTTATTTCTATAGAAAATTTTGTCAAAATTGTATTTCTATAGAAAATTTTGTCAAAATTTTATTTTTATACAAAATTTTTGCAAAATTTTATTTCTATAGAAAATCTTCGCAAAATTTTATTTTCATACAAAATTTTTGCAAAATTTTATTTTTGTACAAAATTTTCGTAAAATTTTATTTTTATAGAATATTTTCGCAAACTTTTATTTCTATAGAAAACTTTTGCAAATTTATTCCAAATAGTAAAAAGTTTTTACAATATTTTATTTCTAGAGGAAATTTGTTAAGTACCTCTTAGTTGGTGAGAAATATTTTGTAAAATCTTCCAAAAATTTGATCAAAATTTTATTTCTATCGATATTTTTGTCAAAATTTTATTTCTATAGAATATTTTCACAAAACTTTATTCCTATATAATAAGTTTTGTCAATTTTTTTTTTTCTATAGAAAATTTTCTTAAAATTTTATTTCTTTAGAAAATTTTCGCAAAATTTTATATTTTTTAGATAACTTTCGCAAAATTTTATTTCTATAGAAAATTTTCGCAAAATTTTATATTTTTTAGATAATTTTCGCAAAATTTTATTTCTAAAGAAAATTTACTCAAAATTTTATTTCTATAGAAATTTTGTTAACATTTTATTGCTATTAACATTTTTGTCAAAATTTTATTGCTATTGAAAATTTTGTCAAAATTTTATTTCTATCGAAAATTTTGTCAAAATTTTATTACTATAGAAAATGTTTGCAAAATTTTATTTCTATAGAAAATTGTGTCAACATTTTATTTCTATAGAAAATTTTCGCAAAATTTTATTTCTATAGAAATTTTTCTCCAAATTTTTTTGCAAAAATTTTATTTCTATAGAAATTTTGTCAAAATTTTATTTCTATAGGAAATTGTTGCAAAATTTTATTACTATAGAAAATTTTTGCAAAATTTTATTTCTATAGGAAATTTTGTCAAAATTATATTTCTATAGAAAATTTTGTCAAAATTTATTTCTATAAAAAATTGTTGGAATATTTTATTTCTATCGAAAATTATTGCAAATTTTTTTTATAGAAATAAAATTTTGACAATATTTTTTATAGATAGATATAAAATCTTAACAAAATTTTCTATAGAAATCAAATCTTGATAAAATTTTCTATAGAAATTAAATTTTGACAATATTTTTTATAGATATAAAATCTTGACAAAATCTATAGAAAAAAAAAAACTTTGCAAAAATTTTCTATAGAAATACAATTTTGACAAAATTTTCTATAGAAATAAAATTTTGCAAAAATTTTCTGTAGAAATAAAATTTTGCAAAAATTTTCTGTAAAAATAAAATTTTGACAAAATTTTCTATAGAAATAAAATTTTGACAAAATTTTCTATAGAAATAAAATTTTAACAAATTATTCTATAGAAATAACAAAATTTCTATATCAATTAAAAAACTTTATATCAGAGGAAAACGACTTCTATGTTAAGAAAAATTTGCAAGAAATCTTTCCCCTCTCTAAAATATATTTTTAGTGTCCATTTCATGGAATTTGTAAAAAGGCTTTATTTAACCGATAAAAGGCATGTGCATCAAAATGTCAACTATAAACCATAGATTTTTTTCGCTACCATGAAAATGACATTTGGCCTTAAAAGAATCCACAACATGATTGGTTTATGGAAAGTAAATGTAGCTTTGGTTAACTACCGCACCGTTCATTTCATTTACATTCATTTCCACTATGTTACAGGCTATTGTGTTATTTGGCAATGCCGCGTGTCCTTTTTGCAACCAATTCAGATGAATGATTGATGTTTGGCTTCGATGGACTGCTCAAGCCTTTTAGGTTAATTGTTGTTGTGTAAAAGTGTTTAAATGGGCCATTGCCAAAAAATGATGGTCAAACTGCAAATGATTGGAAGGGAAACAAAACAATGTGATGCTCAAAATCAGGAAATCCACACAGGCATTTGAATTATGAAACAAACCAAACCAGGACAGGTTTCTGTTTTTCCGACAGTTTGCAGAAAATGGAAAATATTCTTTACACTGGAAACAAAAAATAGTTTTTTCTTCCGGCACAAAATTAATTGATTAATTAAATTGTTGTGATTTTAAAAAATTAAATTTGTATGATTTTTGTATTTATTAAAATTGATATTGAAACTATCAACAACGTCAATTAAAAACTTAAATGACACAATTAATTTTTGTGATTGCTTTTTGTATTGATTAAAAAATTTATTAAATCAATTACATTTCAAATTAAAATAAAAATTTTAATTTGAACAAAAAAAAATTGCTGGTATGGCCACCGTCATTAATATTACGCCAATTTTTTATCTTTCCTCCGAAATGATTTTTTTTTTTCACAAAAGAAATTCCTTTTTGACACACACACATCTCTTCTGTGTGGGAAACGGAAGTCTTGTCAATCAAATGCATTCCCTTCCTCTCTTTTTCAAAGTCTTACAACATGAGAATGTAACTGTTTCTAACACTCTGATTCCATTGCTAGAATCTGGCCAACAAATGTAATTTCCGGTTGCATACGGTAAATAACCTTGATCCTACTGAAGATTTGAAATTAAATAAATATGTTTACACACACAGAAAAAATAATTCATTTATGTTATGATATTGTTCAAAATTTTCCAATGATGGCATTCATAAATTGTATGAACAAATATTGTAAATTACAAAAATTTTGACTTTGAATGGCCACGTATGCATTTTATTTATAAAGGGTGGTTAAATTGTAAGGGCCGATATTGAATGTGAACCACACCTAAACGCCAAGTTTTTTTTTCGAATTTTATTTGACATTTCTCTATTTCAGACTTACTCAATTTGAACCATGGATTATGTATCTCAATCCAACAACGTGTTAAATGGTTCCAAGAAATGGCAACAGTGCATGATCAATTTTCGAAGAAAATCATCTTCAGTGATGTGGCACATTTTCACCTCAGTGGATTCGTCAATAAACAGAATTGCCGCATTTGGGCGAATGAGAATCCAAGAGTGATTGTCGAAAAACCAATGCACGCACAAAGAGTGACTGTTTGGTGCGGTTTATGGGCTGGCGGCATCATCGGGCCGTATTTTTTCCAAAGTGAGGCCGGTCAGGCAGTTACTGTGAATGGTGTTCGCTAGCGTGAGATTATAACGAACTTTTTATGGCCCGAATTGGAAGATATGGATGTGGACGATATGTGGTTTCAGCAGGATGGTGTCACTTGCCACACAGCTAACGAAACAATGGCTCTTTTGCGCAACAAATTCAATGGCCGTGTTATTTCACGTAATGGCGATGTCAATTGGCCGCCAAGATCATGTGATTTGAAAGAAAAGGTGTACGTCGATAAGCCAGCAACAATTCAAGAGCTAAAGGATGAGATAATTCGGCACATTAACGGCATAGAACCTCCATTATGCCTCAGCGTCATCGAAAATTTGGACCATTGGATGAAGGTGTGCCACCGAGGTCGCGGCGCCAATATTTCCGATATTTTGTTCCATACATAATTGAGTAATACCAATATATCATAATAAAATAAAATTACAATAATTTCCTAAATAGTTTGTGTTTTATTCAAAATCAACATTGGCCCTTGAGATTTTAACCACCCTTTATAAAATTTTATTTCTATAAAAAATTTTGCCAAAATTTTATATCTATAGAAAACTTTGCAAACATTTTATTTCAATACAAAATTTTATTTCCATAGAAAATTTTGTCAAAATTTTATTTCTATAGGAAAATTTGTCAAAATTTTATTTCTATAGAAAAGTTTGACAAAATTTTAATTCTATAGACAATTTGGCCAAAATTTTAATTCTATAAGCAATTTTTTCAAAATTTTATTTCTATAGAAAATATTGTCAAGATTTTATTTCTATAGAAAATTTTGTCAAAATTTTATTTCTATAGAAAATTTTGTCAAAATTTTATTTCAATAGAAAATTTTGACAAAATTTTATTTCTATAGGAATTTTTTTCAAAATTTTATTTATATAGAAAAATTTGTCAAAATTTTATTTCTATCGAAAATTTTGTCAAAATTTTGTTTCTATAGAAAATTTTGTTAAAATTGTATTTCTATAGAAAATTTTGACAAAATTTTATTTCTATAGAAAATTTTGACAAAATTTTATTTTTATATGATTTTTTTCAAAATTTTAGTTCTATACAAATTTATTTCTATAGAAATTTTTGTCAAAATTTCATTTCAATAGAAAATTTTGTCAAAATTTTATTTCTATAGAAATTTTTTTTTCAAAATTTTATTTCTATAGAAAAATTTGTCAAAATTTTGTTTCTATAGAAATTTTGTCAAAATGTTATTTCTATAGGATTTTTTTTTCAAAATTTTGGTTCTATACAAATTTTTTCAAAAATTTATTTCTATAGAAATTTTTGTCAAAATTTCATTTCAATAGAAAATTTTTTTCAAAATTTTATTTCTATAGAAAAATTTGTAAAAATTTTATTTCTATAGAAAATTTTGTAAAAATTTTGTTTCTAAAGAAAATTTTGTCAAAATTTTATTTCTATAGGATTTTTTTTTTCAAAATTTTAGTTCTATTAAATATTTCCAAAAATTTATTTCTATAGAAATTTTTGTCAAAATTTTATTTCTATAGAAATTTTTGTCAAAATTTTATTCCTATAGAAATTTTTTTCAAAATTTAATTTCTATAGAAAAATTTGTCAAAATTTTGTTACTATAGAAAATTTTGTCAAAATTTTATTTCTATAGGATTTTTTCAAAATTTTAGTTCTATACAAATTTTTTCAAAAATTTATTTCTATACAAATTTTTGCCAAAATTTCATTTCAATAGAAAGTTTTGTCAAAATTTTATTTCTATATAAATTAATTTCAAAATTTTATTTCTATAGAAAAATTTGTACAAATTTTATTTCTATAGAAAATTTTGTCAAAATTTTTTTTCTATAGAAAATTTTCAAAATTTTATTTCTATAGGATTTTTTTTTCAAAATTTTAGTTCTATACAAATTTATTTCTATAGAAATTTTTGTCAAAATTTCATTTCAATAGAAAATTTTGTCAAAATTTTATTTCTATAGAAATTTTTGTCAAAATTTCATTTCAATAGAAAATTTTGTCAAAATTTTATTTCTATAGAATTTTTTTTCAAAATTTTATTTCTATAGAAAAATTTGTAAAAATTTTATTTCTATAGAAAATTTTGTAAAAATTTTATTTCTATAGAAAATTTTGTCAAAATTTTATTTCCAAAGGTTTTTTTTTTCAAAATTTTAGTTCTATACAAATTTATTTCTATAGAAATTTTTGTCAAAATTTCATTTCAATAGAAAATTTTGTCAAAATTTTATTTCTATAGAAATTTTTTTCAAAGTTTTATTTCTATAGAACATTTTTTCAAAATTTTATTTCTATAGAAAATTTTGTCAAAATTTTGTTTCTAAAGAAAATTTTGTCTATTTTATGCAAAGAAAAATTAAACATCGCTATCACAACACATACTGCAGTCAAGCCAGACTGCTGACTTTGACAATGTAAAAATATTGGACAAGAAAAGAGGAGAGAGAAAGAGATTGATTATAGAGAGCTTAAGAATACAAGAGAAAACAGAAGAAACCATGAACAGAAAAGAAGACACTGACAATAGAAGTGCAAGTTACAAAGTTTCATTAAAAAACAAAAAGTGATAGCTGGATATGCTGTGTGTTCGGAAAAGTCGTTTATTTATAATAATAATATTAATTTAATGTAAAAAATACATTTATCGTTGTATGTTTTAAATGCTTATAAAATATTCAGTAATAATGTGTTTTTAATTTTTTTTTTTTCAATTTATAGACAATAAGAAATTCCTTGATAATGTCGACATACATCGACGAAACGTTTGGGAGACATGTAATTAAAAATTGTTTTTATTTACATCAATGCGCTAGGCCCGATTAGCTAAAGGAACATCATCCAAAAAAGTATATATTAAACATTTATGTATAAATTTATTTTTATACCCTCCACCATAGGATGGGGGTATATTAACTTTGTCATTCCGTTTGTAGCATGTGTTACAAGACCCCATAAAGTGGTGAAATTCTGAGTCGATCTGAGCATGTCCGTCCGTCCGTCCGTCTGTTGAAATCACGCTAACTTCCGAACGAAACAAGCTATCGACTTGAAACTTGGCACAAGTAGTTGTTATTGATGTAGGTCGGATGGTATTGTAAATGGGCCATATCGGTCCACCTTTACGTATAGCCCCCATATAAACGGACCCCCAAATTTGGTTTGCGGGGACTCTAAGAGAAGCACATTTCATCCGATCCAACTGAAATTTCGTACATGGTGTAGGTATATGGTCTCTAACGACTATGCAAAAATTGGTCCACATCGGTCAATAAGTATATATAGACCCCATATAAACCGATCACCAGATTTGACCTCCGGAGCCCCTTGGAAGAGCAAAATGCATCCGATTCGGTTGAAATTTGGTACGTGATGTTAATATATGGCCTCAAACACCCGTGCAAAAATTGGTCGAAATCGGTCTATAATTATATATAGCCGCCACATAAACCGATGCCCAGATTTGACCTACGGGGCCCCTTGGAAGAGCAAAATTCATCCGATTCGGTTGAAATTTGATACATGATGTTAGTATATGGTATCCAACAACCATGCAGGAATTGGTTCATATAAGTCCATAATTATATATAGCCCCCATATAAACCGATCCCCAGATTTAACCTCCGGTGCCTTTTGGAGAAGCAAAATTCATCCGATCTGGTTGAAATTTGGTACGTTGTGGTAGTATATGATATTTAACAGCAATGCCAAAAGTGGTCCATATCAGTCCATAATCATATATAGCCCCCATATAAACCGATCCCGAGATTTCGTTTTGGAGTCTCTTGGAGGAGCAAATTTCGCCCGAGTCAGTTGAAATTTGGTACATTGTGTTAGTATATGGCCGTTAACAACCATCTAGGTCCATACCGGTCTATAGTTATATATAGCCCTCGGATAAATCGACCCAAATCACACAAAAATTGGTCCATATCAAGTTCATATTTCATATTTCAATTCTGGTTCTCTACCACGTATAGACTAACTCACATTTAGAAAACGATGTTAAGAAGTTTCAATATGACAGTCTTTCGTAGAAGTTTCTACGCATTGTTTTTTTTTTTTTTGTGTAGGCATATTTTTCTATAGTTCTTCTATGTGAATTTACGCATCTGCGTACACAATTTTTTTGGTGTTACCATTTAAATTTACTCCATCCTCATTTGAATGGTCATCCTATGGATATACCACACATAGGTAGGCTATGAACCATGTTAAGCTAACCTTCACAACAACAGAACATTCTGGAGAAATGCATACACAATCATGCAAGAAGGTGATGGAATAGATAAAACCTTTAAATTATACAAAGGATATGTCTTTTTTTTTTTCAAATTATGGGAAAGGAAACCCAATTTAAGTTGGCAATCACATGGGTAATTTGCGAAGAATTTGGAAAAAATTGCTGCAATTTTTCCAACTAAATTTAGATTTTGAGCTCTTGTTAGATATTCATTGATTGATTAACTTTAACAATTCAGGTCCCTCCAACTAATGCCAAGTCGAGATAGCACACTATGGCATTAAGGGATGGTTATGCCACATAATTCTGTTGAATAAGTAATTTTTGAGGATTATAATGCGTTGTATAACATGCAAATTGGTTTACCCTCGAGGGAATTTTTTTATTCCTTTAATTATGAAATCGATGGAATATTTCCAGTGGTTATAAAAGTAGGGGAAATAAATGGAAAAATATTTATAGGTGACGAAGGGGATCTTCTCCAATTCCTTCAAACACTAAACACGAGCCAGCCCTTTTTATACCCTACACCATACACAGAAAAAAATTAAATTAACACTAAATTTAACTTATGTTTATTGCAAAAAAAAAACTATTTGTTTGTAGTTAAATTTAATTATGTTTGTTCAAATTTCGCACGAGTTAATTCATTCTTTCTATAAAACAGTTAAGGCTTTTTTCTGTCCTTATTAACCCTTGTTAACCCTCCTGCCCCAGATTCGATCTCATCCTCCATTAAATTATCCAATCAATAATAAAATGATTAATTGCGCGAAAAAAGTATTTGAAAAATATTTCTATCTCTTGGTAAAACTTTATCGTAGAAATTTCTGACATCTGAAGACTTAAATTAGCAGAAAATTGTTTCACCTTAGGCTATAGCAACCAAAGCAAAAAACAAACAACCATCTTAAAGTTAATATTAATCCACCATCTCAAGATGTCAGAGTCTAAAGGCATTATTATATTTTTATGGAATGAAAACCATGGCAATCTATGGCGGCAATATTGATTTAACCCTAAAGTAATGAGGATGTGTTATTCTTGGCATCATTATCGACACATCATTAGAGAAATTATATTATTATTAAGTTCACGATGTATGTATGTATGTACTATAAGCTATGATAGTTCTCCTCAAACTGTTTGTTTTATCACCTTGTGTTGTTATTAATACACTCAAGGAAACATGTCAATTCTATGGTGAAAATTTTTATTTCTAAAGCTTTTGTCAAAATTTTATTTCTATAGAAAATTTTGCCAAAATTTTATGTTTATAGAAAATTTTGTGAAAAATTTATTTATATTAAAAATGTCAATTTTTTTATAAAAAATTTAAAAATTTTATTTCTATAGAAAATTTTGTTAAAATTTTATTTCTATAGAAAATTTCGTCAAAATTTTATTTCTATAGAAAATTTTTGCAAAACACAAAATAAAATTTTGACAAAACAGAAATTAAAAAAAATTTTTTGGTAAAAAACAAAATTTTCTAAAGACATAAAATTTAGCCAATATATTCTATAAAACAATAATAAAATTTTGTAAGAACTAAAATTTTCTATGGAAATAAAATTTTGACAAAATTTTCTATAGCAATAAAATTCTGACAAACTATATAAAAATACAATATGAACAAAATTTTCTATAGAAATAAAATTTTGACAAAATTTTCTATAGAAATAAAATTTTGACAAAATTTTCTATAGAAATAAAACTTTGACAAAATTTTCTATAGAAAAAAAAAATTGACCAAATTTTCTACAGAAATGAAATTTTTAAAAAAATTTCCATAGAAATAAAATTTTTAAAACATATTCTATTTCTATAGAAAATTTTTGCAAAATTTTATTTCTATAGAAATTTTTACAAAATTTTATTTCTTTAGAAAATGTTGTCCAAATTTTATTTCTATAAGAAATTTTGGCAAAAATTTTATTTCCATAGAAAATTTTTGCAAAATTTTATTTCTATTGAAAATTTTTGCAAAATTTTATTTCTATAGAAATGTCAAAAAAAAAAATTTCCATAAAAATTTTTGTCAAAATTTTATTTCTATAGAAAATTTTGCCAAAATTTTATGTTTATAGAAAATTTTGTCAAAAATTTATTTATATTAAAAATGTCATTTTTTTTTTTATAAAAAAAAATTAAAAATTTTATTTCTATAGAAAATTTTGTCAAAATTTTATTTCTATAGAAAATTTCGTCAAAATTTTATTTCTATAGAAAATTTTTGCAAAACACAAAATAAAATTTTGACAAAACAAAAATTAAAAAAAAATTTTTGGTAAAAAAAAATTTCTAAAGACATAAAATTTTGCCAATATATTCTATAAAACAATAATAAAATTTTGTTAGAACTAAAATTTTCTATGGAAATAAAATTTTGACAAAATTTTCTATAGCAATAAAATTCTGACAAACTATATAAAAATACAATTTGAACAAAATTTTCTATAGAAATAAAATTTTGACAAAATTTTCTATAGAAATAAAATTTTGACAAAATTTTCTATAGAAATAAAATTTTGACCAAATTTTCTACAGAAATAAAATTTTTAAAAAATTTTCCATAGAAATAAAATTTTTAAAACATATTCTATTTCTAAAGAAAATTTTTGCAAAATTTTATTTCTTTAGAAAATTTTGTCCAAACTTTATTTCTATAAGAAATTTTGTCAAAATATTACTTCCATAGAAAATTTTTTGCAAAATTGTATTTCTATAGGAAATTTTTGCAAAATTTTATTTCTATAGAAAATCTTTGCAAAAATTTTATTTCTATAGAAAATTTTGTCAACATTTTATTTTTATAGAAAATTTTGTCAAAAATTATTTTCTATAGAAATGTAAAAAAAAATTTTTTTTTCATAAAAATGTTTGTCAAAATTTTATTTCTAAAATTTTATCGAAATTTTATTTTTATAAGAAATTTTGTCAAAATTTTATTTCAATAGAAAATTTTTATTTCTATAGAAAATTTTGTTGAAATTTTATTTCCATAGAAAATTTTGTGCAAATTATATTTCTATAGAAAATTTTATTTCTATAGCCAATTTTAACACAATTTTATTTTTATAGAGAATTTTGTTTTGTTTATAGAAAATTTTTGCAAAATTTTATTTCTATAGAAAATTTTGTTAAAGGAAACATGTCAATTCTATGGTGAAAATTTTTATTTCTAAAACTTTTGTCAAAATTTTATTTCTATAGAAAATTTTGCCAAAATTTTATGTTTATAGAAAATTTTGTCAAAAATTTATTTATATTATAAATGTCAATTTTTTTTTTATATAAAAAAATTAAAAAAATTTATTTCTATAGAAAATTTTGTCAAAATTTTATTTCTATAGAAAATTTTTGCAAAACACAAAATAAAATTTTGAAAAAACAGAAATTAAAAAAAAAAAATTGGTAAAAAAAAAATTTCTAAAGACATAAAATTTATTTCTATACAAAATTTTGTCAAAATTTTATTTCTATAGAAAATATTTGCAAAACACAAAATAAAATTTTGACAAAACAGAAATTAAAAAAAAATTTTTTGGTAACAAAAAAAATTTTTCTAAAGACATAAAACAATAATAAAATTTTGTTAGAACTAAAATTTTCTATGAAAATAAAATTTTGACAAAATTTTCTATAGCAGTAAAATTCTGACAAACTATATAAAAATACAATTTGAACAAAATTTTCCATAGAAATAAAATTTTGACAAAATTTTCTATAGAAATAAAAGTTTGACAAAATTTTCTATACAAATAAAATTTTGACAAATTTTCTATAGAAATAAAATTTTGACAAAATTTTCTACAGAAAAAAAATTTTGACCAAATTTTCTATAGAAATAAAATTTTTAAAACATATTCTATTTCTATAGAAAATTTTTGCAAAATTTTATTTCTATAGAAATTTTTACAAAATTTTATTTCATTAGAAAATTTTGCCCAAATTTTATTTCTATAAGAAATTTTGTCAAAATTTTATTTCCATAGAAAATTTTTGCAAAATTCTATTTCTATTGAAAATTTTTGCAAAATTTTAATTTCTATAGAAAATTTTGTCAAAATTTTATTTCTATAGAAATGTCAAAAAAAATTTTTTTCCATAAAAATTTTTGTCAAAAGTTTATTTCTAAAATTTTACCGAAATTTTATTTTTATAAGAAATTTTGTCAAAATTTTATTTCAATAGAAAATTTTTGCAAAATTTTTATTTCTCTAGAAAATGTTGTTCAAATTTTGTTTCCATAGAAAATTTTGTCCAAATTTTATTTCTATAGAAAATTTTACCAAAATTTTATTTCTGTAGAAAATTTTAACACAATTTTATTTTTATAGAAAATTTTGTCTTTTTTTGTTTTTGTTTATAGAAAATTTTTGCAAAATTTTATTTCTATAGAAAAGTTTGTTAAAATGTTATTTCTATAGAAAATTTTGTCAAAATTGTATTTTTATAGAAAATTTTGCAAAAATTTTATTAGATCAATATTTGTTTCAGTGAAGTTTTATTATTAATTCAACTTGACTTCATCCTTTCGTTACTGGTTCCTTCCTTGGCCAACTTAACTAAAACATTTTTCCTCGAGTTTATCAACCAAACAAAAAATAAACGAAAAAGGAAATATCTTCGTAACATTGATAATAATGAACGTTGATGCTTTACACGCTAGATATTGATAAAGTTTATGATTCTGTTTATTTAGGACTTTGGGTGGATGGTAGAACTGCCACAAAACCACACGATGCCCAAGGGCAACAACAATAGCTTCAAGGAGAGCAACACAAAACATTTCTCGACAGGATAAAACCGTAATTCTCATTACAACTCAATTAGTCAGACCTTCAACAAGATGCGACTGATGTTAATAAGGATGGTAATGGAAATGTCGATGATGTTTATGACGATGCCGATGATGATGATGGTCCATATACAAATCAATCAATGGCCCCTAAAAGAAGATAGTCCACAGGATAAACTAACAATATCCCTCCCAGAGAAAATTAATTAATTTTCTTGGGGAAAATGTTATGGAGAAGATGAATTAAATTAAATGCTTTAGAAGTTGTTTTAGTAACCTGACAATACCTATATATATATATATTGGCGAGGGAGGATGACTTGTGACATAGGGGCAAGGTAGTGCTATATTTGTTCGGCTTTCAATAATCTCTTGGAAAAACTAATTTTAAAGTCTTGCCCAAATTCTTTGTCTCCAAATTTAACTTTTGATCCCTAGTCGAGGGTTTATGAGGGTGACAGCAAACAAACATTGCCCAAGGCACGTGCAAATAAATCCCGTAGACACTATGCCGCAGGGGAGATTTCGTTTTTTGTATCGTCATCACAAATAATTCAATTTATCGATTAGTCTGTAAGATAGTCCAATCATTGTTAATTGTACTTACCTGATGTATATGTAGAATGACAAAATAAAATTTTCCATGAAATCCTCATCATCGAGTTTTTATTCATAAAAGTAGCTTAGCCAAATTTGGTTATTACTCTCATAGAAATAATACTGGAAAAAAGGATAAAAGCAAACACAGACTGTACAATTTTAAACAATTTTCTATAAAAATAAAATTTGGACAAAACAAAATAAAACAAAATTTTTTTTGATAGAAATTAAATTTTCACAACATTTTCTAAAGACATAAAATGTTGCTAGTATATTCTATAGAAAATAATAAAATTTTGTTAGAAATAAAACTTTCTATAGAATTAAAATTTTGACAAAATTTTCTATGAAAATAAAATTTTGACAAAATTTGCTATGAAAATAAAATTTTCACAAAATTTGCTATGAAAATAAAATTTTGACAAAATTTTCTATAGAAATAAAATTTTGCAACAATTTTCTATAGAAATAAAATTTTGACAAAAACTTTCTATATATAATAAATATAAATTTTGAGAAAATTTTCTATAGAAATAAAAATTTGAGAAAATTTGCTATGGAAATAAAATTTTGACAAAATTTTCTATAGAAATATAATTTTGCAAAATTTTCTATAGAAATCAAAACTTTGCACAAATTTTCTATAGAAATAAAATTTTGACAAAATTTTCTATAGAAATAAAATTTTGCAACAATTTTCTATAAAAATAAAATTTTCTATAGAAATAAAAATTTGACAAAAACTTTAATATATATAAATTTTGAGAAAATTTTCTATAGAAATACAAATTTGAAAAATTTTCTATGGAAATAAAATTTTGACAAAATTTTCTATAGAAATAAAAATTTGAGAAAATTTTCTATGGAAATAAAATTTTGACAAAATTTTCTATAGAAATAAAATTTTGCAACAATTTTCTATAGAAATAAAATTTTGACAAAATTTTCTATAGAAATAAAATTTTGACAAAATTTTCTATAGAAATAAAATTTTGCAACAATTTTCTATACAAATAAAATTTTGATAAAATTTTCTATAGAAATAAAAATTTGAGAAAATGTTCTATGGAAATAAAATTTTGACAAAATTTTCTATAGAAATAAAATTTTTCTATAGAAATAAAATTTTGACAAAATTTTCTATAGAAATCAAAACTTTGCAACAATTTTCTATAGAAATAAATTTTTGACAAAAACTTTCTATATATAATATATATAAATTTTGAGATTTTCTATAGAAATAAAATTTTGACAAAATTTTCTATAGAAATAAAATTTTGACAAAATTTTCTATAGAAATAAAAATTTGAGAAAATTTTCTATGGAAATAAAATTTTGACAAAATTTTCTATAGAAATAAAATTTTGCAACAATTTTCTATAGAAATAAAATTTTGACAAAAACTTTTTATATATAATATATATACATTTTGAGAAAATTTTCTATAGAAATAAAAATTTGAGAAAATTTTCTATGGAAATAAAATTTTGAGAAAATTTTCTATGGAAATAAAATTTTGAGAAAATTTTCTATAGAAATAAAATTTTGACAAAATTTTCTATAGAAATAAAATGTTGACAAAATTTTCTATAGAAATAAAATGTTGACAAAATTTTCTATAGAAATAAAATTTTGACAAAATTTTCTATAGAAATAAAAATTTGAGAAAATTTTCTATGGAAATAAAATTTTGACAAAACTTTCTATAGAAATAAAATTTTTCTATAGAAATATAATTTTGCAAAAAAAATCTATAGAAATAAAATTTTGACAAAATTTTCTATAGAAATCAAAACTTTGCAAAAATTTTCTATAGAAATAAAATTTTGACAAAATTTTCTATAGAAATAAAATTTTAGCAAAATTTTCTATAGAAATAAATTTTGTTTGTTATTGTTGGTTTGTACTTCAATCATATTTGTTGTTTTGATCTCAGCTTTAAAACCATTGCATTGACTAAACTACAAGAGTAGCTTAACCAACAGAGGAAAAGAATGTTTGTGAAATTTATTTGGGCAAAGCCCTATAAACTGCACGATGGCTGGATGGACGCACGTTTCGGAATTACCGCATTCCCCATCAGCATCCTCTACTTGCAGCAAAGCTATCAACCTGTTACCAGAATAAATTCGGGTAGTTCACTAAACCCAAAGTGAATCACACTCGAACCTTCCGAAAAAAGGTTTATGATAGTTGGCCTTTGCCTAAATAAATCTTTGTGCAAACATCTCTCTTTTCCTTTGGCACTTTCAAATCATCGATTTGAGTGCAGTTGCAAAAATTTTCTATAGAAATAAAATTTGGCAAAAAATTTCTATAGAAAAAAATGTTTAAAAATTTTTCTATAGAAATAAAATGTTGACAATTATATCTATAGAAATAACATTTTGAGAAAATTTTCTATAGATATTTTGCGAACATTTTTTTTAGAAATAAAATTTTGCAAAAATTTTCTATAGAAATAAAATTTTGCAAAAATTTTCTATAGTAATAAAATTTTGTAAAAATTTTCTATAGAAATAAAATTTTGCAAAACTTTTCTATATAAATAAAATTTTGACACTATTTTCTATAGAAATATAGTAATACCCCGATTTTTGAGTCAGATATTAACCATGACATCCCAATTAAAACACTATAAATTAACTTAATAGTAGTTTTGTTTTTTTTTCTTATTTTTTTATAACAAATGTACAATGAAAATCTTTTTGTTCTTACCATATGTATCTTAATTCAATTTTTTCTCTCGGAAATTCAAGTTTTGCAATTTTTCTTCTTCCAATAATTTCCTTTTAAGGCAGTATTCAATTACATGACTTAATTAGCTTTGGGTGGGACATGAAAGATAGACTTGGGAATTATGTATGTAGCCATTACAACTATCCTCTGTAAACAACAATCCATCCATCCAATATATCCAGAAGTATTGGGAAATCAACACATCGCGGGGCCAGGCAGCCACCAAAAATGTCTCTTAAGAAAATTAATCCCATATATATACCTAACGAATTTAGAGGCTGGTAAGAGACAAATGACAGCGGAATATGGGAAATGAAAAAGCACATTGTCATTTACTGGTTAATGGAGGCGTTACTGGTAATGTGGTAGCCGCTGGCGTCGCTTTTAAACCTTCATCACTATGTGTATGTGTTGATGAACTCGATTTACTAGAGGCGGAACTGGCTGATATTGATGACATTGTCGACTGGCTGTTGATATTTTGGGATATGCATGTTGGTATCATAGAAGAAGCAGGGGCTGGTGATTTTAAAATATGGACGGATACGGATGATTGTGTGTGATGCTTTTGTATAAGACCATCGGCAGGTTGTGATTGCATATCATTCTTATTAGTTGGTGGTCCACTAATCGAAGCAGACGATTGTTGTAAGCCTATAGAATTGGGACTGCTTGTTTCTGCCGTGGTTTTTGGATTTTCTGTAGTGCTATTTGCGACAGAGGCATTATTGTTATTACGTTGTGATAGTTTTGGAATTTGAAATTTTGAATTGAATCCCTTCATGAAACCCTCCATACTTGCTGCCATAGTTGGTGAGGCATATTGCAAGATTTTCAACATATCAGCCTGATGATCTAATCTCGAGGCCGGCTGTGATTGTGATGATGACGATGAGTAGGGTGTTTGTAATGCTGGTGAAGTGCACGCACTATGCGATCTCTTTGAGGAGTTTCTAGAGCGATAATCACCAAATGAATTTGTACTATGACTTTTGGAGAGACCATATCCAGATGACGATGAATTTGAAGAGCTAGAATGTAATTTTGTACTCAGACTACCAGAGGAATTAGATTTTTGAAAACTATGCCTATTAGATGATAACGATGATGATGAACTGCTCGTGGAGGAAGATGATCTGGAAGAACTGGAGGAGGATGAAGATTTCTTAGAAGCTGGACCACTACTAACACCGGGCTTAAGTCCTGTATGTACCTTTTTGCTGGATCCCGTAGAGGAGTGATGGCCAGATAGAGATCCCGAATTCTGTTTAGATTTCGTTTGGGATTTCGAGCTAACCGATGAGCTTGAATTAGAAACCTTAGCTAATGTCGTACTGGTTTTATTGATGGTCAATTTTAAACCCTCTTGACTGGACTTAACCATATATTCACTATTGTTATTAAGAACACTGCTGCAGCCACCGCTCTTACCACCGATATTATTCTCAGTTTCCAATACTGAACTGACCAATTTAATCTTTAGAGATTTATCCTCATTGGTGCCAGGGAGAGAGGTTAGAGCTTGTGGCGGCCGCTGCTGTTTGACCTTGCCCTGTGGCTCCAAGGACGACTCCGCCTGGGACGGGTGAGGTGACGACACCAGGGATGGAATTGACGCCTGTGATTTGGATATTGTTGCCATAGTTTGTGTCGACGTCATCAAACTAACCTGACAAATGGGATTTTTTTGTTGTAGTATCGTTGAAATAAATATGGCGCAAAAAGGAAGAGAAAAGAAAACAAATATTTTGCATTGATGACAACGAGATTTTTAAGGGCATTATTTTATTGATAGCAACAATTTAAACAAAATTCGAAGAGATCTACAAAAACTATAATAAAATTTAATCATGTATTAGTCAAGCATATAAAATATAATTCAACAAAACAAAAGGTCAAAAGCTAAAACATTTTATATTCATTTAATATTTCCAAAAATAGAGCAACAATGGTATAACAAGAACTTTTCAACCGGAAAACTCCAAAAAGATAATTTCGAAATTCGTTTTGCTCGTATAGACAAAAGAGAGAGATAACAGTATGCAACGAAAGTTCTCTATGGTATGTAATTTCTATAGAATATTTTTCAAAATTTTCGTTTCTATAGAAATTTTGACAAAAATTTTATTTCCATAGAAAATTTTGTCAATTTTTCTTTTTATGGAAAATTTTGTTAAAATTTTCTTTTCTATAGAAAATTTTGTCAAAATTTTATTTTTATAGAAAATTTTTTCAAAATTTTATTTCTATAGAAAATTTTGTCAAAATTTTATTTCTATAGAAAATTTTGTCAATTTTTTTCTATAGAAGATTTTGTCAAAAATTTCTTTTCTATAGAAAATTTTGTCAAAATTTTATTTCTATAGAAAATTTTGTCAAATTTTTTTTTCTATAGAAAATTTTGTCAATTTTTTTTTTCTATAGAAAATTTTGTCAAAATTTTCTTTTCTATAGAAAATTTTGTCAAAAATTTTTTTTTTCTATAGAAAATTTTGTCAAAATTTTCTTTTCTATAGAAAATGTTGTCAAAATTTTATTTCTATAGAAAATTTTATTTCTATAGAAAATTTTCACAAAATTTCATTTCTATAGAAAATTTTATCAAAACTATTTGTTATGTTATTGCTGGTTTCGTTCTTTAATCATTGTTGTTGTTGTTTTTGATTTCAGCTTAAAACCATGCATTGACTAAACTACAAGTGTAGCTTAACCAACAGAGGAAAATAATGTTTGTCAAATTTATTTGGGCAAAGCCCTATAGACTGCAAGATGGTTGGATGTACATTCCTCATCAACATCCTCTACTTGCAGCAAAACTATCAACCAAATATTTCACTAATAAAACAAATTTTTTTTTACTCAGAATCAAAGCTCAATAACTTTGCTAAAAGTGAACCTATAAAGGTTATACATCAATCGAAAGGCCGGAATATAGGCTTTCAAACTATGTATTATAGTTGAAGACTTTTTGCGATACAACGAAAATAACAAAAATTTCATACGATACCAAGATTGTTCAGATAGGTCAAGAAACAAAGGAGATATATCAAGTTTTTCTTGACCCTTTGGAGGGCTATATCTCAAGACACGGGCATTTCCGGGACAAAAATTTTACCTTATTAGAATCAGTACATCAACCTACATAACATATATTAATTTCAAGGAATTTGGTGAGGGGCCCATAAACTGCAGTTTAGTCAAATTTTATTTCTATAGAAAATTTTGTCAAAATTTTACTTCGATAGAAAATTTTTTCAAAATTTTATTTCTATAGAAAACTTTGTCAAAGTTTTATTTCTACAGAAAATATTGGCAAAATTTTATTTCTATAAAATTTTGTCACATTTTTATTTCTATAAAATATTTTGTCACATTTTTATTTCTATAGAAAAATTTGTCAAAATATTATTTTTATAGAAAATTTTGTCAAAATTTTACTTCGATAGGAAATTTTGTCAAAATTTTATCTCTATAGAAAACTTTGTCAAAATTTTATTTCTGCGTCACTAGCAAATTTCTTTGGGTGTACTGGCATATTATTAGTCCTCAATGGTGGTATAGTGTCATTGTAAAGTTATTGCAAATCCTAAAGTTTGACAAGGTTATTTATATCTTGCTAGCAATTTTTATCGAAATCGGCATAAATGATCCCAAAAGTTAATTTTGAAAAGACCAATAAAAATTTGTAAAAGGCAACGTTTTATTCTGATTGTAGTTTCCTTGTATACGCTACTCCATACTATTCGTACCGAGTGAAGAATCTTTTTATTATAGAGCATTGTAGTTGGCCCACCCTATACATTTTTATCATACACTAGAAAGGCCATGTTTACGAAATTTTAATTTTACAACAAAACCAAACGAACAAGGACAATAAATTAACATGCATTACTCTAATTAAAACTTTACCCTTTGGCCCTTTGGTCAAATCGAAAGCATTGAGCATTCTGGATGGCTGTGGGTTAAATGCGCATAATTTTAAATCAAACTACCACAAGATTACAAAAACCAAAAACTATGTAGGAGAAAGTGAAGAGGAGGCCAATATTAACAAATAAAACAAACAAAAATATGCAGAATTTTTCGAGACAATATTAATTGAAATAGACTACAAGTAAAAGCTTTTAAGTATAAGTTTGAAAAAGTTTAAATATTTGCATTAAATATATTTTGGATTAAATCAAATTATAAAAACAATTAGGTATCAGTGTACATTGTATTTTGAGCATGTGTTTGTCTATATAAAAATTGTTATGACTATTACCGATGGGAAAGAGCTAAAAGATTTGGGAAACTTACAAACAAATGTTGGGGGAGGAAAACAAACCAAAACATATGGAAGTTAGGATTTGGAACAGTCAGGTTATACTAAAATACGGGAACTCAATGCAAGCCATACAAGGGGTTGTTTTGGACGTGTCTATAAAACTGAAATGGGCTGACTTACCGCAGCGGCAACACCTTTTCGCATGGCTGAGTTCAAATCCAAACCACTATTGGACCCACCGGCAAAGTTAGATGCGGCCGCCGCCGTCATTATATTTAGACCAGGCAATGATTTCATTTGTTGCATTGAGGTTACACCCATACTGGATTTGACAGCGGCTGCAGCAGCAGCTTTTGCATTAGCTGAAGATGAGGAGCTTGAAGATGACGATGAACCTGAACCAGACGACGATGAAGATGATGACGATGACGTTGTCAAAGACCTTACTAGAGCAGCTGAACTAAGTACAGATGAGGCAGACATAGGTGATGAGTTCGATTGTTTCTCCTTGGGACTAGCAGCAGTGGCACTTTTTAATGTAGACATGCTGGGTTTCCCTGAAGAACCATGTTTGGGAGAATGTGTTCCAAAGGGAGATTTGGGGCTGTTTGAGGCAGTATTGTGTTTGGGGCTACTGTAGACAGGCGAGTGTTTAGGACTAGGTCTAGTCGAAAGCGAAGATCCCGATACCGAAGAAGCCAGTAAGCCTCCTGATGAGCCTTTAGGTGATGAGGAGGGCGATGAAAACTTTCTAGCCACTGCTGTGGCTGCAGCTTCACTAGAACCAGCAGGAGAATTTTGTCGTGAGAATATCTTTTCCGGAGGCCCCATTGGTGAGTCATCTCTTCTCTTTTTACGCTTCTTATCTTTTTGACCATCACTAGATTCCAATGAACGTGTAGTATTCGTTGAACCCATACTACTCGACGATGATGAAGTTGATAGTTTTTTGTCTTTTATGCCAGAAATCAAAGAGGTGGAACAAGCAGTAGTCGATACCGTGGAAGAAGATGAGCTTGTATTTATGGGAGTTATGGTAATGGTTGTGGAACTATTATTCATGGAATTCGTTGCATTGGATGCTGAATTTATAGATGTATTAGATGGAGTTTGTCCTGTTAGTGGTATTATCTCAATGCCACCAGTACGTTTGACATCTAGTGGCGAAGGATTGGAGTTTTCCCCATGGATTGGCGTAATACTCACAGTATTTTTTAGATTGGTTTTATCCTTCCAAATGTTTTTGTATTTATCGGCAATATCATGGTCAGCAATCTGTTGTTCTAATTGTTTTTGTTGTTGTTGATGATGATGGCCCAAAGAGTTCAGTTCTAAATTAGATTGCATTAAATTCGAACCAGTCATAGAGTCTGTAGCTGTTAAAGCTGACATTGTTGTGGGTTGACTCTTTGGGCTCTCATGAAAATCCTCTTGCTTGATTTCACCACTCTTGTACTTGGAAAAACTGCTAGAGGCTGCCGGAATCTGAGAAGATAATCTTTGTTGGGCAACAATCGCATTTGTTTCCATTTTTATGTTAACACCCCCCTGCAAACCACAACCACCACCTCCGCCACTAGCTGTGGACATTCTGCCTAAGCCTCCTCCGGGATCATTAGAGGGTCCTGTTATATTAAAATGACCATACGAGCCATGCGTATTGCTTCCCATACCAGAGCCACCGGAAGCACCACTTGATATATTAGATGACCCTCCTGTACTTCCAATTGCCGCAGAATTTCCACTTAAACCACGTTGGAACATTTTCATACGTTCCTGGTCCCAATACTTAAGAAGAGCCCGTATTGTCACCGGTATAGAGAGACATTTTTGGGCTATATTGGTTAACTTAATGGACAATAAATCGTAGTTCTTACTAAGGCTAAAGATACTGCATTGAGGCATGCCACTACGCAAATCGAATTCCACAGTGGCCATTGATTCTTCATAGGGATGCTGTAAGGCAACAGAAATTTGTTGAAAGGATATAGCATTAACTTCAAGGACCGTGGTAGAATCCATATCTAGGAAAGAAAAAGAGAAAAGTTAAGCAGAACTCTACGCGTAGTTGATATCATGGCTTACCAATTCCCATTTTTGTTTGAGGCCTTACACAGCTTGCCAGCAATGAATAGAACAAAGCCATTTTCTTTAAAAATTCCAGGATTTTTTGTACTTGCGAGGGTTCAGTAAACGGAACCGAGTGTATCAAAGTAGACTTTAATAAAGAAAAAAACGTGGAATTACTTTAATCCCACCCAAGAAAGATATGTAAGTATTAATCTACCTTCATGAGTTTATTTTCTGTAAAATAATAGCAATGAGTTTGATCTGGCAAACAAACCAGCAATCCCTTCTGATTGGACTTAGTCTGCTGCTCCGAAGCCGTTTGTATAACTAAATTCATGATGTTGTCAATGACGGGTGGTTTATTCTGCGACTCCAGAGATGACGTAGCGCTCATAGAAGGATTGCTATCCATACCGGCTGTTGCCATGCATAAACCCATGGCTCGCATGGTATTGTAACACACCGGCAACGGCTTATTCAGTCTCAAAACAAATGTGGCAGGCAAGAGCATAGAGTTCATTTGTGTCAAAGGGGCAAAAACTGGTGTATCCATACCAGTTTGAGGATCTTTCGAAAATGTTACTGTCGGCATTATTTGCAATTTATTGGCCGAAGAGGCTTCCAAGTTGACCGTAACACTAAAACCAATCTTCTTGTTGCTGAATGTGTCCAGGGTAATTGGTTGCAAGCTCTTAGTCTCCAGAGATATCAAATCATAAGGAGACACAAAGTAAACAAGCCTCATGGGATGTCCACCACGTCGTTGCATCACAATGCCTACAGCTGAGTCTTGTAAAACTTGGCCAGTGTCCTTTGAAAAGTTTTGCATTTGGAAAATATTGTACAAATCTGTTTCCATAGCCAGCATGGCATCATAGGCCTTAATCTTAACTTTCGATTCAGCATTGAGTTGATATATGGAGGAGAACCCCTCCAATTGTGCAGTGAAATCGGCAAAATCACCCCGATTCAAACAGTCCACCAATTCGCTACATGATTGCTGTTCCACTTTGGATTCATGATGCACCTTGACATCTGTGAGTGAACCATTCGAGTCCAAGATTATTTCCAAATAGAACATGTCAGTCGAAATGAATAAAGCCTTAGAGTCATCGGAGAATTTCAAGCTCAATTGTCGTGACAAACTTTCCAGTCGTTCAACCAGACCCTGTCGAGAGGTCACCTTTATACAATGCTGCATATTATCCAAACATTTTTGTAAATTGGATTTCTCTACAGCGTCCAAGGGATAACGTTTCTCCAACATGCCCATACGCATGCCTTTGGATAGTTCCTGAAATGTTTTGTGTTGCGAAGAATGCGACCGTATACGTTCCATCAATAATTCTCTTTGCCATTGTTTGTTCTTTTCAGTGGTGGAAGGCAAATTGGACAATAAATTGACATTTCCTGGAAGGTAAAGAGAAAGCTTTCCATATGTACACCATCGAAATTATACTCATAACTTACCTCCACCCACTGTTGTGAGCGGCTTAATATTTAACGTTGCCATAGAGTTTGTACATGTGAGTAATTATTTGGAAACTGACCAACTTGGTTGGTTGGTTTTCTATTTACACCCCTTTTTCTCTAAGAATAAATTGCCACTATGGATTCCAATTCACTCAAATATTCTTGATATTGGACAATTAAGAAAACCTACATCATATTCACGGATAAATTTTACTACAGGACGCAAAGAAACAAGTAGTGTTGGGAAAGTAACGAGTACACACAACGATGACACACAAAATGACACCAGAGTCTTGCGCCAGCCGATTTCAAGCCGGCTTCGGCGAGCCGCCCACGATATTTACGAGCCGCCGCCGCCGAGCTTTCGACGGCTGGAAACGGCTTAAAATAATCCGCAGAACGAATTCACAAAGTCGCCGAAGATTTTCATAAAAATTCGTTTTTTCGCAGTTTTTAAAAAAGCGTAAACTCTAAATTGTTTTATAAGTTCGCAGAAACGTTTTTAATTATTTATTGTCCAGTTTTAATGCACACCTTTTTCATTTACTGTAAGTACCGTATTTGCAGTACTTACTTATAAAATTTGGCAACACTGTCATGAACAGCTGAAAGCAAAAAATAGTTCCCAGGAAATAATTAAATTAATTGTAATAAAGTGCATTAAATTTTCACTGTTGTCAAGTTTTGAAATACTCATTGGACAAGGATCATCTGGATATTGGAGGTTTTCAATAGTGTGTGAATTTTGTGGTTTTCTGCCATACAACTGATACATAACAACAACAATAAGAAAGCGTTGGTTTGCGCTTTTATTGATTGACCTGCTGCGTGGACGATTTTCTTACCACTATCTTGCTGTTGGGTTTGTAGCTGCTTATATCATTTTTTTGTGTGAGTTTGGATGGTTGATGTGGTATATGGATGTGCGTTGCTTGGCGGTTTTGACTTTATTTCGAACATATGTTTTGATCGCCTGTGGTGTCTCACTTTATTTGGTGTGTTGCAGAGCTGGTTATTTTCAATTACTGGAGATTTTCATTTTTCAAAGATCTTTAAGTATGGCATCAAAAACAAAGAAATATGTCTGTCCTAAATGCAAAAAAGGAGTCCAAAATCAACATAGCCTAGGATGTTGCATCTGTGATGCATACTACCATATTGCATGTATAAATGTCTCGTTATCACAACATGCTTTTCTATACAAGAAGAAATCTTTTTTATACAAATGTCCGTTGTGTGTTAAAAAAAAGATAAGTTTCGTTGAAACTAACTCTGATGAAGAGGTTACAGTGCAACAAAATATAACTCTCAATGCAAATGACACCCTAAGTTCTAACGTTGATGCTGTTAGTGAACTTCATGATAGATTTACTGCTTTCGCAGCCTCTATTGAGAGTCAGCTCGAAGACTACAAACGAGAAATCCAAGACAGAGTAAATGGACTTGAAAAAAGTATGGAATCTTCAAACAAAGCAATGCAAGCAGATCTCACTACATCCACGAAGAAGTTGGAGGAACAAATTTTTAATTGTTTGGCGGTTGCTAAGCAGCTTGAAACCGACCATAACACCGCCATTTCTGAAATTCAAACACACAACGATGTACTTCAGAGAAGATTAAATAGGGCAGACATAGTAATTAATGGCTTACCTGAAGGTATAACTGACCTAAGGGTACCCATAATAAAGATTGCTTCGTTATGTAACATAGACCTCCCACTGTCCGGTATACAACACTGTTGTTATATGGGCAAATCTGTTTTATTGAAACTTAATTGCATTTACACCCGGGATGTACTCATGGCAAACTATTATAATGGCGATCCATTATTACTTTCTACTGTTCTTGGAGAAAATACTGCTGGAAGAGTGTTCTTAAACGATCATTTGCATCAAGCTGCGTCAAAATTGACATACATATGTCGGAAACTTCGTAGGCAGAAAAAAATTACAGCATTTAAGCTTATAAACGGAGATCTGCCTAAAGTTGTCGTTAATCTTCCAAATGGTACGAGGACGACTCTGGATACCCGTGAATGTGCTGACTTACTTGATGCAGTAGACCGCACCAATATCACATCCAATCCTTTTAGTAGTAGTGGATTTTCCACCTGACCTCTTTTAGTAGTTCAATTTCAATTTAAATTACCTGCCATATATAATCCTTGTTTCATTTTTTGTATTTTTTCTATTTTTTTTTATACTAACTATACTTCATCCTAAAAGCTGATATCAAAATTCAATTTTAGTAGGTTTTTGTTTTTTGCTTTTCTTTTAAAACTTAGTTTACTCTTCGTATTTCAAGTATTTGATAATTATTTTTGATGTCTGCTTTTAGATAGTAGTTATAATAATTTCCTGGTAACGTTACTTAATGAATGAATTATATTTTCTAACAATTATATATACATATTTATGGATCTTAGTAATTTAGGTGATATTATCCATGACAATTCATTTTTACGTTCCCAATTGTCCTCTTTTAATAACAACCTAAATTTTGCTCATTTTAATGCACAGAGCTTCAATATTAAGCCAACGTCAACAAAATTAGCAGAAATTCGAAGTATTGTTGAGGGTAGTCTACTCGATATAGTCGGCGTGAGTGAGACATGGCTTAAGGGCCAAAATTCTAATGTCGTCAAAATATCTGGTTATTCTTCATACAGAAATGATAGGCCATTTCGGAGAGGAGGAGGTGTTGCCTTATTTATTTCCAGTCGACTTACGGCAAAGGTTGTACATTCTGGTCTTAATTATGGTGTGGTGGAATGCCTTTTTGTGGAAGTGGTAGTTGGGAGGGAAAAAATTTTGGTTGGTGTTGTTTACCTTCCAACTGGGGACTTCGAGTCGCTCGAGTCAGAACTTTCTGATTTGCTGGTACGCTATTCTAACATTATAATAATGGGGGACTTCAACAACAATTTATTTGACGTCGCTAAGTCGTACAACCTGAGACGTGCATGCCTAAGAATGGGGGTTTCCTTGGTTCACAATAATGTACCAACGCATTATGACGCATTTCATCAGTCGTCTTCCCTCATTGACTATTTTCTGATTTCTTGTCCAGAACGTAAGCGTGCTGGTGGGCAGTTTATTTCACCTGGTATTTCAAAGCACGCTTTCATTTATTTATCGTTAGATTTTAGTGTTCGCCAAAGCAGCGACATCTATGAGTATTTTGATTACAACAATTATGATGATCAATTGTTGCGAAATACTATCTCGTGTGTTGATTTCTCGAATTTATACTTAACCTCCGATGTCGATTTGCAGCTGCGTGTGCTTATGGCTGGAATTGACACAATACATTCTGCTTTTCCTAAAAGAAGAGCAAAGTTTTTCAATAACAGTCGTGATGACTGGATTAAGTCTCCCCTTGTACGCTACCATCAGTCATTGGCTGATATAGCTTATAAAGCTTATCTTCGTGACAGGAATCAAGAGAATTGGTCAAATTATTGTAGGGCCAGAAATCGGGCAAAAGCCGTCAAAAGGAGGTTAAAGAGGAATTGTCATGCCGCTATGTTTGATCGCTGTGGACACCCTAAGGAATTTTGGAACATAATTAGGGATAACGGCATAATTGGTGGTGAAGTATCCCCTATTCGCACAGATAATGTTAGTAGTGTCGATGACCTGAATGATGGATTTGTAAGTAACCAGTTAAATGTCGTGGGGGATTTTGGATCGTTTTTAGCATCTTCACTTGGTGAAGCGGGATTTTCATTCAAATGTGTTACTATTGACGATGTCATCTGTGCTTTTTCGTCCGTTAAGTCTAATGCTTCTGGAAACGATGGATTTCCACTCAAATTCTACAAAATAGTAATACCACATATCGCCGACCACTTCCTTCATTTGGTCAATACCATTATCATGACTTCTAAGTTCCCTCGTGAGTGGAAAACGGCAAGAGTGTGTCCGATTAAGAAAAAGTCAAGTCCGAATTGTCATGAGTATAGGCCGATAGCGCTAATGCCTGTTTTATCTAAGGTATTCGAATATATTTTGAAAAAGCAACTTAATGATTATCTAGAATTTAATAAGTTACTTTCTGATTGTCAATGTGGCTTCAGAAGTCATAGAAGCACAACAATGTTACTGCTTGGCCTAACTGATGCTATAAGGGGGAGTTTCACGCATGATAAAGTATGCGTTTTACTTTCATTAGACTTAGAAAAGGCCTTCGATCGCGTAGATCATTTCATATTGGTAAAAAAGCTTCACCAATACTTCAGCTTCGGCTTTAGTGCCTGCAAACTTATTGCTTCATACCTTACAGGTAGAAAGCAATATGTGCAGATCAATGGAGAAAGATCAAATACTTTGTCGGTAAGGAGTGGAGTCCCACAAGGCTCAATTCTTGGGCCTATGCTTTTCATACTTTTTCTTAATGATCTATTTGCGAATCTTGATATGT
Organism: Haematobia irritans; assembly: GCF_050003625.1. Classification (NCBI taxonomy): domain Eukaryota; kingdom Metazoa; phylum Arthropoda; class Insecta; order Diptera; family Muscidae; genus Haematobia; species Haematobia irritans. The sequence continues at coordinate 8,670,086 of NC_134400.1, forward strand.
TTTGCTCCACTTTTTCGTACGCCGATGATGTTCAGTTGCTTTTTCGGGGGGATGTTAATAATTTAGATGTCTTACAAGCTAAGATTGATTTTGTAACTAATAGTTTATACAGTTGGATGTGTCTCAATAATCTTTCCGTCAATGGTTCTAAGACAAAAGCATTAATTTTTTCATCTCATCCTGATATTGGACTAACTCTTTCTTATAATGGGTGTGATATTGAAGTCGTCCACCATTTAAAATGTTTGGGGGTTACCATTGACGATAGACTTTCATTTGATCTACATATAGACAATGTTATTAGTCAAACGAATTTGACTCTACGCCAATTGTACAACTCTGATTTGATGCTGCCTTTTTCATTCAAAAAGAGACTTGTACATGCTTTGGCAATGCCCAATATTCTATACGGCATTGAGGTTTTTTGTGGCACAAATGCTGGTAACATAAGGAAAGTTAAACTAGCAATTCATAGAATAGTCCGTTATCTACATTCATTGCGTCGATATGACCACATATCTCCTCATGTCCAGGATTTCCTGGGGTGCCCATTTTCGAGTTTTATTGACTTCAGATCACTTGTTCTTTTCCACAAAATTTTCAGTGCTCAGTCACCTCGATTTCTCGTGGACTTATTTTCATTTGGCCGATCGCGGCGAAATCAGATTGTTGTACCTCTTGCCAGAGGTCATATGGACAAGTCATTTCAGGCTAGAATCGCCAGATCTTATAACTGTCTCCCTACTAATTTAAAGGACTTCTCGATTTCTGATTCGACATATCGTAAAAGATTACTCGATCATCTTGGATCACCTGCATGAAGCTTATCCAAACTCGAGTTAGTAGTGCTGCTTTGTTGTGCTTGTTTGAGTAAATAATATTTTCTTATTTTGTCTTTTTTCAATCATAATGGGAACTAAAAATGTTTTGTCATATTTCATTTTTTTTATTTTTTTTTATCATATTATTAATTATAATTGTCATATTTCATTTTTTGTCATATCATTAATTAATCTATTTTATACCTCATATATGTAATTATACTTTTTATATACTCGCATATATTTTTACATTGTCATAACTTCAATTATACTTTAGTCACGGTTAGTAGTCCATTGTAATTTACATAAATTGGCCGCTATGTGGCTTCAAATTACATAATGAAAATAAATAAATAAAATAAAATAAAAATTCTACTGTTTACGGAGAGCACGCACTTACGCACTGTATTTTCAGTTTTTCAGTGTTCTGAAAACACTGCAAAGGACGAACTTCTCTCATTTATAGCATCAACTTCAAAAGAGGCAGAACATAATAGCCTAGACCTAGAGATAAAAAGATATTTCGATGTGGAATCGATGTGGAAGGTATATATGGGAGCTATATCTAAATATGAACCGATTTCCACCAAATTTGGCACGCATAGCTACAATGCTAATTCTACTCCCTGTGCAAAATTTCAATTAAATCGGAGTAAAAGATTGGCCACTGTGGTCATATGAGTGTAAATCGGGCGAACGATATATTTGGGAGCTATATCTAAATCTGAACCGATTTCAATAAAATTTAGCATACTTGACTACACTACTAATTGTACTCCTAGTGCAAAATTTCAACCAAAATGGGGTAAAACTCTGGCTTCTGGGAAACATATGCACTAACTTATAATACCCTGTTCCACAGTGTGGCTCAGGGTATAAATATACATACCCCCTCCACAAGTGCTCTTATAGTATTAGTTGAGAGTAAAATATTGATTCTGCACATCATTATCAGGTGATTCCCCACAAGAGTCCATTTCAGGTACATATTCCTGGGCGTTTTCATTAAACTGCTCCAGCGGACCTGTAATAGCAGCAGCTGATTACAATCAGCTGAACTATTTCGCTTGGGGGCATGAGATAGGAAGTGGTCGCTGCAAACACCATGTTTGCTGTGACAGTGTTCGTGTCGCACATATCCTAAATATTGGCTACAATATAAGTTATGCTCGAATACATAATTGATATTGCTTCTTGTTTATCGATCTTGTTGATCGATAACAAATTTATTTTATTTTTATTATATATTTATTGATTAAAAATAACCAAGCTATAGACCAATAGAAAATGGTTACAAAAATACTAAAAAATAACTTTACATATATAAATATTTAAACAAAATAAATATTAAAAAAGCTAGAAATCATAAGTTCTATTCGAGAAAAACAAAAAATAAGTAAAGATACATATTTTTAAAAATGAGAAAAAAAAAACTATTTTAGTGATTTAAGGTAGGTACTATGTTCGGTTTCCGAAGCGAAATCCCATACAAAACCAAAAATGCGAAAAACTACCGAAATATTTTTTCATTTGTGGTACTTTGTTTTTTTTTCGAGTTGAAAAACTGACATAAAGTGCATAGTCCCTAATTAGTTCGGCTTTAAATTTTTCCATATGTTGAGATTAGTTAGTTTCAAAACATGGCGCCATTTGTAATGTGAATTAAGAAATAATTGATTTATTCAAATGATTTGTGTTAAATTAGAATACAAAAGTGGTTCGCGTTGTTATTTAAAAATGCAATTCGATTGACGAAATAAAAATAACGGAGTGCTATATGTATATAACATATATAACAGCATCTGGTTCTGTAGCCGTTTCTGCCACAGTAGCGTCTGCCCTCACATCCCTGACACCCACAATTGCAGCCACTACATCAGCTACAGTGAACAACTCCAACATAGCACCCTCAACGCCTGCCACGACCACAGTGGCTGTGACCGCAAATATTGTATTGCAACAACCAAATACAACGGCCGCCCAAGTAGTGAGTGGTCCCATTGGGGTGGCAGCAAATACTCCAACATTAGCCACTATTACTAATTCTTCAAATGCAATATCGACTGTTGCTGCCGTTAGTAATACAAATGCAATACTAATGCAATGGTGGTTTCACAATCATCCACAATAGTATCACCAGCAGCTGGATCGAATATTGTTGTTCCCACCACTACAATGGCTTTAGCAGGAGCTACCGTGGGACTTAAGTCTGGTCCAGATATTACAATGACATTGAACCGTATAAATACGGCAGAGAATGAAGTTGATGTGGAGGAATGTTTACCAGGTGATGTTGTTAAATTGGATTTTGCTGGCGAAGAAGTGGCTGGGTGAAATTTTACCCCTAAGGAATGTCTTCTAGGAGTTTCCAATCGGCGACCGGTGCCCGTTGGAAACTCCGCCTATTACAACAGTACCATCATCGCTTCAGCCATCAGCAACAATAGCATTCCATCAGCGTCATATTGTAGAGATACAACCAGGCCACCATTTATCATCATCCCCTGCTAATTTAGAATTGACTAATGTTATGCAACATAATGTTTGCACAGAACACGAAGAAGTAGAAGAAGCTAATTGTCATAATACTGCAGATGTAATCGATGAAGATTTCTTTTTTAAAATATGCTTAAAAACGATTTCGTCTTATCTCTGTAAACCCAGTGCTTCTACATTCAACACCCATTTTTTACAAAGAAATGAATTGTACTTTTTTTATTATTTTACCGCTCCTCGTAATTGCTCCCTTTTCTATTTGTTAAGCGAGCTCGTTTTTTGTGTGTAAGAGGCGTAAATGAATGAGAACTGAACAAAAGAAATGTTAATGCAATTGTAATTTTTAATGGAAACAACATGAAAGCTAAATATGAGAAATGATAATTAAAAATTTTTAAATATAACAATATTAATGAAAGAAAGCTGATAGTCCAGAAAAGAAAACATTGTGTTCTAGGGTCTTTAATTAGTGTATAAATGTACAAATTAATAAAAACTCATAATAAAATTATAATCGAACTTGTCTTATTTTTATATACCGGGGTATAGGTAATTGGGTGGTCTTATACGTTTTATACTTTTTAATATAAAATTAGTAAATTTTTCTGAACAAAGTTATATCCAAAATAAATGTTTATAGTAAATAATTAAATAATTTTTATTTAAATAGCAAAATAATTTTCTTGTATTCATCATTTGTCCAAAATGATTGCGATAGGCTGGAATGAAACGATTTAATTTCGTTGTGGCTTTTAAATTTCAGTTAGCGGCATTCTTGCATTTTATCAATTCAAAACACTGGTTGAATTTCATAACGTGACTGAAATAGTTATTGGAACTTATACATTGGGAGAGTATAACATCCTTCAGTAAACCAGCCAATTGCTTCTCAATGTATTAATTTCAGTCAACGAAGAGTCTGGTATAGAACACTAACATCCCTTTGTGACGAAATATAAGTCGGGAACAGTGACTTTGGCTTAGGAACTACCCTTGAACTTGAGTTATGGGCTTAAGTTGGTTGTTCCCCCCGATGTAACAATATTGGCAAATGAAATGGCGTTATTATCCTTTGTGGGAACTGTGGTGGTGACCACTGGAGTTGAAATTGCTAGTGAGGCGGCAACAGCATGTGCATAAGTACACTCTTGTCCACTGTTAATGCAATGCGATTATGTAGATATTGTGGACACCAACGAATTAAGTTTGTTGCTGAACGAATTATGAACCCATTGCTGCGGATGATGTAAAAGATTGCATAACACCGGAATTATATGTTTTTTTGATGTGCGTTACAAATTGACGGTATCCATTTGGAAAAGCTGAAGAAGACAATGTACCACATGTTGTAAAAGCTGTTGCAGAATGTGGTAAGACACCAGGAGTAGAGCGGCTGGAGCTTTATTCTTAACAATTATTAGTGTCCAGTGCTGTATGAGATTTTTTAGCAAAACAATCCAAAAACTGGTAGAAAAACACTTTTCAAAACAATTATCATGAATGCGTGTATGTAAACAATCAGCTGCTGCGTATGTATAAGTAAAAATAGTATGACATTTGGCGATGTTGTCAATTAAATTGCAGAGAAATAAACGCGGAATAGCTCCAAAATAGCTGTTTTCTTCGTTCGAAATGTATTGTCAACACTCTCATTTTTCAACGCGAAAGAATGGTTAAGTGAAGTTTTTTTCGTGCCAACAAACATAGTACCCACCTTTAGAAAAAAAGTGCGAACAACTACTAAAAAACAATGGACAGATTATACTGATATATTAAATAAAACTTATTACTACTAAAATATCATTACTACAAAATGTGAGTTTTTAACAATAGTTGTGTTTTAAGTATTAACCCAATAAACACAAACGTTTGAAAAATACTAAAATTCAATAATTTTTCAAACATTTTTTCAAAGGATTAGGGTAATATTCAAGTTGAGAAATTGTTGAGAAAATCGCGTTCTCAACAAAAAACAGACATTACCCTCAACAGTAAAATTCAACACAATAGCAATAACTTCTCAATTGTAATCCTCAAATTGAAATGCATCGCTACTCAATAATTTCTCAAACAGTTTTCAATGTGATAAAAATAAAAAAATAGCATTGTTGCGAATACTTTCAAACCACAATTTGTATGAAAGTCAATCCTAGTTCTAACTGAAAGTCAATACTAAATTTCTAGAGATTTTGTAAATTTTATTATTTTTTTCGTTAACAAATATAATAATCTTAAAAATAACATTAATAATATATAAAAATAATAATATAATACCAATCAAAATGTAATTATCTTATTAAACGTATTAATAAATAAAACTATGAATACAACTTTAAATATCTTAAACATTTTTACATGTATAATTCCATTTCCTCCATAATGTTGGTGTCAAATAACTATTAATTAATATCCTGGCAATTTGAAATAATTACTATCGAGGAACTTGCTGGCTTGTGTGTTAGAATAGATTCCAGCAAGAGGAAATCACAAAATATCAAACTGATGACGGGATGTAAATTGATGTAATGCACATTTTCATCCAGAAGTTCTTGATATAGGAATTGTTGCACTTTGTTTTAATTGGTTGCACCTTGTAAGTTTTCTGAAAACTTTTCTTTGTTGTTCCCTTCATCGGTTTTTCATCGGCCAACATCTTCCAAGAATATACCATCCAATTATTTTAGTTTTCTGCAAAACAATCGAGTTTTGTGATTTCCATTATGTTTTCATTTCACTTTTTATTTTGACTTACCAATTTGTATTTCTTCCAACTGACCACGTACTTCGTGTTTTCCTCAAGAACGTTGGTTTTACAAAATTGTTGTTATTAAAATACTGGCAATTTTCAGGAACTTGATGACTAGATAATTGGAATAAATTTCCAGCAATTTCAATTCACAAAATAACAAATTAAACCGATGATGCGATGTAAATTAAACTATCGATGTGATGCGAATTATCATCCAGTAGTTGTTGATATGGAAAAGAATAAATACCACGTGTTTTTGGTTGCACTTTGATTTATGGAAACTTTCTCTTCTCGATATGCCACTATCATTTTTCATCGGCCAGTCTCTTAATGTGTCCAAGAATCAGCATCCAAATATTTTAGTTGTCTGCAAAGAGATTTGATTTTAGTGACTTCCTTAAAGTTTTCATTTCGTGTTTTAATTTTACTTACCAATTATTATAAGCAATTTCAATTGATTATTAAAAAATTTCCACATTTTTTTATTTCTTCCACGAACTTTGTTGTCCAAAGTAGTATTGAAAACCATGTGGTTTTTTCGTCAACAAATAAGAACAAAAAAAAAAAACAAACAACAAAACTTTAAATATCTTAAACATTATTAGTAAACACTTTTGCATTTATAATTCGATTTCCTTCCTTTTGGTTCCTTCCTTTTATTAACATGCGAGCAATTTGAAATTAGGAACGTTCTGGACCGCGTGTGAGAATTGATTTTCAGCAGAAGGAATTCACAAACTATCCATTTTAAACTGATAATAGCATATGAATTAAACTGACGATGTGATGCACATTTTCATCAAGAAGTTGTTGATTTCAACAATTTGTTGTTTTTAACAATTTTAATTGGTTGCACTTGTAATGTTTCTGGAAACTTTTTCTTGTCGATAAGCTACTCAATTTTCATTGGTCAGCTTCTTATTGTTTGCAAGAATGTAGCATCCAAAGATTATAGTTTTCTGCAAAGAGATTTAAATTTAGTGACTTCTTTAAAGTGTTGATTTAATTTTTCGTATTGACGTACCAATTATTATAAACTATTTGAAGCAGTTCCAGTTAATTGTCCACCTTTTTTTCATTGGTCAGCTTTTTAATGTTTTCAAGAACGTATAATCCATAATTTTAGTTTTCTGCAAAGAGATATACATTTAGTGACTTCCTTAAAGTTTTATTTCATTTTTTATTTTCACTTACCTATTTTTATATACTATTTGGTTATTTGTCTAAAATTTTCCATTTTTTTTTATTTCTTGCAATTGACCACGAACTTCGTTGCACAAATAAGTATTGAAAACCACATGGTTTTTTCGTTGCATTTTAGGGTAGTGTTTTGTCAAAGTTTTCTCATATCATCTTCAACACCTTTTCAAAGATTTCGTCAACATTTTGGCAAATTGGAAGTAATTCGCAAACAATTTGAAGATGTATTGCAGATGAGCTATTTCAAGTCAAGTTGAATTTATGTTGAAAATTATATTTACCCTCAAACTGAAAAATTGTTGCATTTGAAAAACGCTCATCCTGTGTTTATTGGGAAGCTTTAATAATAATAACTTATAATATTTTACTTATCTTATTTTATTTATTTTAATTTTTGCTTTTGTTTTCTTTTTTATGTTTTCCAATTCATTTCTTAAGGCTGTTCAAAAACAAAAAAAAAGAGAACAAATGACTGTTTTATCTATATTCGCATACACCAAAAATTAAAACAAAAAGAAAATGTGAGCTAATAGAAAAAAAAGAGAATTATGTTATGTCATATTATAAGTTACTCAACATCTATTGAGTACAAAATAGTCATAAATTAAAGTCCAAAGTTTGCATCAATAATTCTATGAAAATGAGAAATTTCTTAACGAAACATTCAACAATTCTTAGCGTTCGACTACACTACAAGATTCTTTACAAACGTAGACATTCCGTCCGAAAAAATGTATATTTTGGACGGCGCAGCGTTATCGTACTGCATTTCTATAATAGTTTGCAATATTTTTACAATACTGTCATAGATCTTGAAGACTTTTAATATTAATATATCAATAAAGAAAGAAAGACTAAATAATCGGCAAATGTGTTATCGATCCCATAAACATGCAGCAGAATCGATTATGCCTTCGGACTTAACTTATAATGTGCACAATATATGAGATATATTCGACACGAGCAGTGTCGTCCGGAATAACTGATAGTCTGTAAAGCATATGAAACTCATTAATTTGAATAGTGAATAATTATTTTTCTGAATGGGTCATTAAATTCTATGATTTATCGATAAACGATTTGCTCTAGATATTGTGCTATCGATTGTTAGTATTTGGAAATGACATTTTTCAATTAAGTAACGTAGGCAACACTGTTTCATAAAATAGTCTTTCAATTCTGCACAAATCCCCTTACCCGTCAGAAAAATTAGGTAAAATTTATAAAAAATTTTCCATTGAATGAAGTAATTAGAATCCAATTGGAGTGTAATATAATACGAATAATTTATAATTAAAATATAGTCGCCTATTTTCAAACGAGTCGCTATTCTATTAGTAAAATGTGAAGCAATGGCAGTTTCGTTGCATGTGTGCGTTCGTCGTGTAGTGGTTGCCTCTTATTTAGTTGGTTCGTTTCTCTAGGGGGGAAAGCAGGGATAGGGTATGCACTTTTATAAGTGTTCAATACGTTGACGGCGACGTCATACGGGCAGATTGAGAAACGGAAGAAAAGTAAAAGTCTTCATTTACAATCCTAATACCAACCGTGTAAGCTTACATCAATAGCCCATATTCAATTGGGCTATTGGTTATTGGGATATGAAAATTGATGTCTTATTCTGTATAGAAATATGATCTAACCACACCCCGTATCCACATTTACCTCTTTCCCCAGTAATGATGAAATGTAATTAATTTTTAATTCCTTTTTACAGCATCAAAATGTCTACCACACATAGGCATCGATATAAAAATGCTGGCATGGATTCTTCCGAGATGCGTAGACGTCGAGAGGAGGAGGGCATACAGATCCGTAAGCAGAAACGGGAGCAACAGCTTACAAAGAGACGAAATGTTGTACTTGAAAATCCCTCAAATAGCATGATAAATAATATGGATAGTGATCTGATGCAGGTAAAGAGCAATTGTGGGTAATAAGTTAAGAACGTTTTCTATGGTCATTTATTCGTTCACAGGAATCTGACATGAACCAAATTTGCAATGATATGCAAACAACTGCCGAAGGCACTTTAAACTTAAACCAACTGGATCCGATTTCGCAATTGCATCAAATACCTCAGACGGTGCTGAATCACCAACAACAGCAGCATCAACAACAAAATCACAATGTTGGCTCCCAACAGCAAATGCAAAATGCTACGACAACTAATATGGTTATTAAAAAGGAAATGATCGATGCCCTGTACAGCGATGTGGAGAGTGTGCAATTGGATGCAACTCAAAAATTTAGAAAACTCTTGTCGAGGGATCCCAATCCTCCAATAGAAGACGTGATACAAAAAGGCATTGTACCAAGATTCGTTCAATTTTTGAAGAACAGTAACAACGCTTCTTTACAGGTTCGAATTTAATTTATATCTTTGTATTTATTGTTGTCTATGTGTTGAAAAAAAAAAAAAAAACAATCACGATCAAAAATATTTTGTGCATTTGCTTAAAATTTTAGTTTGAAGCTGCTTGGACCCTAACGAATATTGCTTCTGGTACTTCGCAACAAACCAAGATAGTTATTGAAGCCGGTTCAGTGCCAATATTTATTGAATTACTCTCAAGTCCACACGATGATGTTCAAGAACAAGCCGTATGGGCATTAGGAAACATAGCCGGAGATTCTCCATCTTGTCGAGATCATTTATTGAATTCCGGTATAATGCAACCATTATTGCAGTAAGTATCGTAAAATAATTATACATATACAAAAATCATAATCGTTTCTTTTCTTACAATCTTAAAAGCGTTTTAAGTACCACCGAACGACTGACAATGATCCGCAATGCTGTATGGACTCTATCGAATCTTTGTCGTGGTAAAAATCCTCCAGCTGATTTTACAAAAATTGTTCATGGCTTACCCATATTGGCAAGACTGCTCAATCATACTGACACCGATGTTCTTACCGATACTTGCTGGGCCATAAGTTATCTCTCCGATGGACCAAATGATAAAATCCAAGCAGTTATAGATGCTGGCGTTTGCAGGCGCTTAGTAGAGCTATTAATGTAGGTTGATCAACAAGTTTTTCTTATTCTAAATAGTTTTACTTGAATACTTTAATTATCTTGTATAGGCATCCTCAAAATAATGTGGTGACGGCTGCCCTTCGTGCCGTTGGCAATATTGTAACCGGAGATGATGTTCAAACTCAAGTCATTTTGAATTGCAATGCATTGTCATGCATTAGTCATTTGTTAACGTCTCCAATGGAAACTATAAGAAAGGAAGCCTGCTGGACAATCTCAAATATTGCGGCTGGAAATCGTCAACAAATTCAAGCTGTTATTGATGCAAATATCTTCCCCATACTTATAAATATTATGCTACAAACAAACGATTACAAGACGAGAAAAGAAGCAGCATGGGCTATAACAAATGCAACTAGCAGTGGTACAGCTGAACAAATCAGATATTTGGTAAGAAACAGATTTTTTTTATTACAAATGAATACAACTCTTATATATGAAAAATTCTGTGCGTGTATAGAAAAAAAAATACCACCACAATTATTCCAATTAAAATTTTAATTGAATTTTAAACAATATTCAATTAAAAATTTATTTGGTTCGACAAATTTTTTAATTGAAACAAAAATCAATTACAACAATTAAAATTTTAATTGACTTTGGTGATTGATACTATTAATTCTGTGATTTAAGACATTCATTTCATTTCATTTATTCATAAATTATAATACAAAAGCCTATTGGCCAATAACGTATTACAAAGCAACATCATACCTAAGTAATATAAAATAATTCTTTGTATGACAGAAAAAATATATATATAACAAAAAATATATGTCTTTAAATTTATATATAAATAAATCAGTGATAACTTTAGTATTGGTTCCCCAATCATAATCAAACAAGTAACAGTATCTAAAATTTCATTCCAATTAAAAAATTAATTGGATCAATTAATTTCGTGATAGAATTAGAAAAGTTTTTTTGTGTGTTGTGAAAGTTATATTTAAGATTATTATATTGATTATTTGATTTTTTTTAAGGTACATGTTGGTTGCATTTTCCCAATGTGCGACTTTTTGACTGTGGTTGATTCTGATGTTGTCCAAGTTGCATTAAATGCTTTAGAAAATATACTCAAAGCTGGTGAGAAATTCCCCGAACGACCAAATCCATATGCTATGGCCATAGAAGAATGTGGAGGTAAGTGGAATTTCTTTAGGTTTTTTCATTCTATATACCAATTCAAATATACTAATTCGTTTTCCAGGCTTAGATAGAATTGAATATTTGCAATCGCACGAAAATCGCGATATATATCATAAATCATTCTATATTATTGAACAATATTTCGGTAATGAAGAGGAAGATGAACGTGTGGCACCCTCCGTTGATGGCAATCAATATACGTTTAATACGGATTTAGGTGCTCCCCAAGGAGGTTTTAATTTCTAGCCTTGTTATACAAAGCTAACAAAAAACGAACATCAACAACAGAAACAACCTCAAAAACATGTTATAATGATGATCATAATAATGGCTTTTATGATAACGAGAAGCACGAAATCAGCATCAACATCAACAATTTAATTAATTAACTACTGGCTGCAAGGACACATTGAAAAGTTTTCCATCTATACTATTAACTAACATAAACGTCATTGATTTCCTATAGAAACCCCCCCAGATTTTAGAAGATCATCATCATCATCGATAATGTTAATGGACTCTAGTTGCTATGCTTTTAACAAATACGTATATGCTATACCAATGGAATAGACCCTTATGTCTGTTCTGGTTTACGTATTGGCAAAATGCTAAATTTTTCTCAATCCATGCAGTAGAAATTACAAATGAATTATACAAAATTTTGAAACAAAAAGAAACCGGTTCGAATAGAAAAATCGAATGAATTGAGAAGTTTTTGGGAAAGTAAAATTTTGCAGTTTGCCAATATGGAAACCAGAACACCTAGGAAAGAGTAAACTTATATAGATTTGCTCTAAAAAAAATCTAAAAGAATTTACTTCCAATAGCATAAAAATCTAGTGACAATATTGTGTGGGCAATATATGTTGCTGTTCCTTGAATATTTTTGTGGTTTTTATTTTTTCATTTTACAAAACTGCATTTTGTTTTTTTTCAACAACAATCAACTCAAGTCTTTTCCCCCCACCCCAATAAAAATTGAAATATTTTTTGTTTATTTTTTTCTATTTTTTATAGTATTATGTCAATGGTGCATAATATGTACGCGAATGCTTTAGTTATTCTCTCTTCTATGATTTTTATTCATAATTATTTCTGCTTTTCATATATGATATACTTTTATAGATTCGCTTTCATGTTTTGCTTGCTATGTAAAATGTACATATAGTTTTATTATTATTATTGTAATATTAAAAACTAACAAAAAAAATATATTCAAATGAAAAAAGAAAGAGGAAAAACAGTTTAAAACGAAACAAAAAAAATATAATTTTAAAATAATCTATAGTTTAACAAAACCAACCTTGAGAAAAAAACGAAAACTGTGTTATTTTAAATATGATTTTTTCTTTATGTATTTTTTATATTCGGTTTGTTATCTCTTTCATAATGTTTGATCCTTTTTCCCAATGCATTCATTAGAAGCGTGAAAAACAAAACTCATATTAAAGAAGAATAAAAAGTCCCTAAAAAGGAACAAAAAGATTAAAAATTTTTGTTTTATGTAATACTATATTTAGTGAGTAGAGTTTTTTATATATTTCCTATTAAAAAAAACGCTTCTTTACCACCATCAGATGTCCATCTGCAAATCTTTGAGGACGATATTCATGGTAGGTGGAGAGCTTGACACCGAAATGGTCCATCTTATTCTTTCACTTCTACAGCAACTTCCAAAAAGGCGAAAGTGTTAAGTCCCTCCTTCGAAAAAGAGAGGATCGAATAAATAAATAAAAAATTTCGTGATGGAATATGAGTTTATTGACATGAGAATGTGGTGTAGCTTACAAAAAGCTTTCTTTCACTGTATCGCGTTATATAAAGGATTAAATTGTACGCAATCAATGCCTTAGCACTTTTCAATCCACTTTGTAGCAATTTGTGGTATTTTTACACATTTAATTTTGAGTTTTATAAAAAACAAATTTTGAAAACGTCGAATGTTCAATTCTCATTACCATCCGGCTGCTGAAAGTTACCCTATTTGATGATCTCCCTGGCAGAGCAAGTTGATGACTACATTTTACAAGATGAATATAAATTTTATTTCATTTATTAATACTATAATTATATTTTACAAGCTATTTACAAATACCAACGTGACTTGATACAATTATTGTAAGCAGTACAAGGAAAAAATGGCATCTTAAGAGCTTCTTTCAAAAATAATGGAAATGTAAAAAAAAATATAACAAAGCCATCTACACAGAAAAAAAATTTCACGAAAATTTGTCCAACTAAAGTCTTGAGCTTTAAAAAATATTCAATTAAAAATTTAATTGATTCAGCAAATTTTTCAAAATTAAACAAAAATTAATAGTATCAATTAATTTTAATTAATTATTCTAATTAATTAATTGATATTATCATTTCTGTGATTGAAGATATTTCAATTAAAAATTAATTGGATCAATTAATTTCGTGATTGAAGACAAAAAATATTTTTATTATGTGTATGATTCTTGAACATAGATTTTATGTGTTATCGGCCCAAGTTCATCCAAAAAATCAATCATATTTATATATTGTAGATGTTTGAAATTTATTAACACAATCTCATCATCGTTGGCATAGGTATTTATAAAAATTAATTGCTTGGAGAAGATACAGAATCGGTTGTTGCCTTTAAAATAGATTTCCGCAATTCATACAGTATTAAAGTTAAAGCTGAGGCAACATTCAAACTGTCGCAACCTTCAGCTATTGGTATATTTAAACAAGTTCCTCGGGAACCGACTGTAGACATAAATCTAAAAAGAAAAAAAAAAAATAGGTTATGAAGAATTACTGCAGATGGTATAAACTATTATGATAATGTAACATACTTATAAGCTATTTCTGAAACGCCATGACTCTCGCCACCTATAATGACAACATTGTGAGATCCTGTCCTTTCAATCATGGAATAATCCACAACATTTGGTATCCTTAGGTCTTTAAGTTTCTTCCAATTATTTTCAGCAATGAAAACAAAACAGTCATCAGCCACTTCTGGTGGTATTGTCATGGCTATATCTTGCCATTCGATATTATCACGTATGGGAACACGAAAATGTCCACCACAACCTCCACGCAAAGCTTTCGATTCCCAGGGATCGCAACAGCCTTTGGTGACAATAATCTGGAAGCATGGTAATGCGGCACAAGTGCGTATAATTCCACCCAAATTATTTGGTTCTCGTATATTATCACATACTACAGTCAAGGGCAGTGATGGTTGTACTATTCTATTCACAATATAGTTTAGCGATGGTCTTTCGAATAGTGTCATAACACCTGGTGGTGTTGTAAGAGTAGACCAAGTTTTCAAATTATGATGGGGAACTTTATATACCTGTATTCTGGGATTTTCTTTAAGAGCTTTGGTAATTTGTTCTTTAATATCGATCAATTGCTCCTTTTGACTGAAAATTACAGTGTTGAGCTTAAGACCACTCTGCAAAGCATCCAAAATCAAACGTCTTCCCTCTACAACGATTTGGCTCTGCTTGTCTCGTTTCCTTTTCGAGCGAGCCGATATCATTAATGAACTAAAACGAGGATCATTTAGGTCAAGTTTAAGATACTCGAAGCCTAAATCTTTATCCTTTATTATCTTGGATTCAGATTTCCGTTCTTCACGAGTTTTCTTAATAAATGCGGAAGCAGCCGTTGAAGATAGAGAAGTCTTCCTATTTTGTTTCTTTTCTGTACCAACTCCATGTGTTTTTTTAGTTTTCTTGAGGAGTTCTTCTGTTGTAACCGGCTCATATTTGATGGAGGAATGCTCGAAGAGACTAGATTCAATTTTTATAGCTTCTTCTTCTTCATTGACGTAACGTTTATGGACAACATTTTCTTTGCTGATGTTGGAACACAATTGTCTTGCAATTCCATGTGTACTCCGTATCTGGCTTGTATTGTATAACGTTTTTAATAAGTTTCCCCACATTTTTAATTGATATTAGTTGAAAATGTAAACATTTCCCAACACAATGAATTTAACCTAAAAGTCAAATTATGATGTTGGTTGCCAACAGCGTTTACAAACTAAGCACAATGAAGACGTTTTTACTTAAGTGGCGATTTGCACTAATACTAGAATCTTTTATGTTTTTTATATTAAAATATTTTAACCTTTATAATAAGAAATGCTGTATTTTCGATTTTAAAACAAATGCAAATTAATTTCGCTATGCAATTATATAGTTGACCAACGTCGCTGCTTCAATTACATCCGTTAACAGCCAACAGTCTGTATTGCGTTTTGCCAATCAAAAAGAATGATAGCAAAGACAATACAATCAGCTGATCATAGTTTTGACAGCCGTTCTCTTTTACTTCAGCGTCATATGTTCTCATTGTATAATTTCAACAGTTCATTCGATTTTAGTGATACATTGTTCATGGTGATTATTTAAGATATATTCGAATATACAAATCTTTATTATATTTGATATTTTTATTCCAGATGTTCCTCCGCTCCATAACCACTCCGTTTCAGCTCTCTCGCCGTTTCATTAGCTCTAGCTCTGTTCTCAAACAAGGAATCAACAATCACCAACCCAACAATTTGGAAAAACGTTTCTTAGTTTGGACAGGAAAATATAAGACAGTGGAAGAAGTTCCCAATTTCGTTAGGTATGTATAGGATGAATGGCTTCGTTATGTACGAGTGGAATTAATCACGCATTTGTTCATATTGTGAAATGAATGATGAAATTGTTGTGTTATCATATGTGCTTTTGGTACATCTATCAGATGGAGGAATTCTGCGACTAAAATGGGATGCCTCGTTAGGTTTGGCTAACGAAACATTGACGCTTCTATCAATCGCTGATAGGTAGAATTTGAGTCGGCTGGACTTGCCTGA
Organism: Haematobia irritans; assembly: GCF_050003625.1. Taxonomy (NCBI): domain Eukaryota; kingdom Metazoa; phylum Arthropoda; class Insecta; order Diptera; family Muscidae; genus Haematobia; species Haematobia irritans. Next base: position 8,686,396 of record NC_134400.1, read on the forward strand.
TCTTAGTTGGGCTAAAAAAACCTCAACTGCCGAGGGTGGTCTCTTTCAACCAGTGCTATGTGCGGTAGTCGAAGTCCGAGAACAGAATTAACAGTACCCTAATGAATTCTGTACAGACTTAAGCTGAGTACTATGTTCCGTTTTCAAGCTGAAAACCAGCTTGTTTTCACGGTTACTTTTTTTAATTAACTAATTTAGAAATATAAAATTATTTGCAATCAATTCCTTGGATCTTTTCCATCCATAATTTGCAGAGACTTGATAAAAATGTTATCGTCTTCATATATATTTTTGCACTTTTAATTTAGTGTTTTGGTGAAAAACTCGAACATAGTACTCACCTTTACATGGTATGCTGCCTGATTTAGAGGCTCTGTTTTGTAAGGTTGGATCTCGCGCATTGAATAGTGAAGATAAATTCTGGGTAGGTGATATGTCTATCAATAAGATGATGGTTTGGGTGGTTATTGCAGTAACAACACAGGAGATACTGCGCATGGAGAGGATATTAGTCTTCATATAAAGATGATCCTGGGGTGTACTGCGGAGACATTCTGTCACAGTTCTAAGAAGAGCATTCTCTATGTTATTCCACTGCGTACCACTTATGGTATGTTCACATATTGTGACAAAATTTTCTATTGCGATAATATTTTGACAAAATTTTCTATAGCGATAAATTTTTGACAAAATTTTTTATAGAGATAAAATTTTGACAATTTTTTATAGAGATAAAATATTGACAAAATTTTCTATAGAGATAAAATTTTTACAATATTTTCTATAGAGATAAAATTTTGACAAAATTTTCTATAGAGATAAAATTTTGACAAAATTTTCTAAAACTTATTTTTTCTTGTATTCGTTCTTCGCACATTACAAAAAATATGTCCCTAAACATTCGTCCATTATAATACTAATAATTCTTTCTCTCTTTCTTTTAGTCGTGATGTTATGGAACGTACCCGCAATAAAGTACGCATACGTATAGCCAATATTATGATGGCTCTGACCGTTATTGGCTGTGGTATTATGGTTTATAGTGGCAAGGAAGCAGCTAAACGTGGCGAAAGTGTGACAAAACAAAATCTTGATTGGCACAAACAATATAACGAAAAATACTCTAATAAGGAGGCGAAGGAATAGAAAAATGGTATCACAAACTTTTGTTTTTGAAACTACTTATTTTTTTGCAATAATAATCGTTTTCACATTAATGTACAGAAGACATTCGTACGATTGATATTGTTAGTAATAAATATTTGTAAATTGTAGAATAATTGAAAGTTGAATTCAAGCCATCATCAAGGGTTTGTTTTTACTCAAAAGTGTTTTGAAAATTCGATAATGCTATTTTCATCTAGAAAATAGAGGCCCGATTAGCATATCGGCAAAAAATTAATCCTGAGGTGAGAAATTTTATTCACGCACATTTTATTTTTCACGTGATTCATGCGTTACATGACAATTTCTCGTCCCTGGCTATAGTATCAGTTTTTCGGGAAATAAAAATGCCCCAGCACCCCGCCTATTGTACTGCAACTTTCCTTGGACTGAGTATTTGTGAAAATTAGAAGGCATTTCAGATATTCATCCTGATTTGCTGGGCTATGTTGTGGCTATAGGTTGTATTTGTGATAGCACAGTGACAATCTCGATTTGGGGTCGGGAAATAAAAATGCCCCAGCACCCCGCCTATTGTACTGCAACTTTCCTTGGACTGAGTATTTGTGAAAATTAAAAGGCATTTCAGATATTCATCCTGATTTGCTGGGCTATGTTGTGGCTATAGGTTGTATTTGTGATAGCACAGTGACAATCTCGATTTGGGGTCTCTTTTTTAATATTCGAGTCCATAGCATTTCACTGTAATGTGAAATTCCATTACGGTGCAACCACTTAGAGAAGTTTTGAAAACCTCAGAAATGTGACCACCATTAACATTAAGAGGTTAAACTGGGATTTAATCCATTGTCCTTTATATACAAGGCGGTCAAGCTAATCATTGCACCACGGTGTCTAGCTGAGACCTACTAAATCTTTCGGAATAATAATACAAGTCTTTAACACTTTCCAGTCTTATATTAATCTATATAGTTTTATTGATAGAACTTATTTAAAATCTATGTGTGTGATAAATGTCAATCTTTCTCTGATATGGCCGGGATCTGGTCAGTGCAGTTGTTCGGGATCTTAAGAATTCTTCGATTTATAATTGATCGGGAACTAGTGATGGGCAGTTGAGCTCTTCGGTTTGATGACTGATGAGAAATTCCATAATGGGTCCTTGATGAGAACTTCTTCATTGTCAGATGATCGGTTCCCTATTGAAATAAAATTTTTGACAACGATTTTTATAGAAATAAATTTTTGTAAACATTTTAAAGAAATAAAATTTTGTCAAAATTTTTTATAGAAATAAAATTTTGCCAAAATTTTTTATAGAAATAAAATTTTTACAAAATTTTCTATAGAAATAAAATTTTGACAATATATTCTATAGAAATAGAATTTTGACAAAATTTTCTATAGAAATAAAATTATGACAAAAATTTTCTATAGAAAATAGGAAAAGAGATATGTTTGTTTCGAATTTATTTCGGCATAAGCCGGCTATCAATGTAAAACCTTTTTTCGGAGGGTTCAAGTGTGGTTTTTGTTGGGTTTAATAAACTGCCTGAATTTATTCTGATAATTGGTTGATAGTTTTGCTGCAAGTAGAGGATGCTGATGAGGAATGTGGTAATTCCGAAACGTGCGTCCGTCCATCCAACCATCTTGCAGTCTATAGGGCTTTGCCCAAAAAAATTTGACAAACATTCTTTTCCTCTGTTGGTTAAGCTACACTTGTAGTTTAGTCAATGTATGGTTTTAAGCTGCAATAAAAAACAACAACAAATAAAATTTTGACAAAATTATCTATAGAAATAAAATTTTGACAAAATTTTCTATAGAAAATAAATTTTGACAAAAATTTTCTATAGAAATAAAATTTTGACAAAATTTTCTATAAAAATAAAATTTTGACAAAATTTTTTATAGAAAATAAATTTTGACAACATTTTCTATAGAAATAAAATTTTGATAAAATTTTCTGTAGAAATAAAATGTTTACAAAAGTTCTATAGAAATAAAATGTTTACAAAATTTTCTATAAAAATAAAATTTTGATAAAATATTCTGTAGAAATAAAATTTTTACAAAAGTTCTATAGAAATAAAATGTTTACAAAATTTTCTGTAGAAATAAAATTTTTACAAAAGTTCTATAGAAATAAAATGTTTACAAAATTTTCTATAGAAATAAAATTTTGAGAAAATTTTCTGTAGAAATAAAATTTTGACAAAATTTTCTATAGGAATAAAATTTTGAGAAAATTTTCTATAGAAATTTCAATAGAACGAACAGCAGCACACGAACTCACGTTAGTTATTTTCATTAAATTATATCTCAAATAATATTTGTGATTTGTGAACATTAAATGTAATTTAATTTTTGTATTTTTATGTAGATACAAAATCCCAGAAGATGGTTAGCGGCACTAACCGAAATATTGGAAATAAATATTAAAACAAATCAATAATCGATTGTTTTTATGACCTCAAGCCGAACAAAATTAAAAATCAGTATAGAAATAAGATTTTGACAAAATGTTCTATAGAAATAAAATTTTGACAAAAGTTTATATAAAAATAAAATTTTGACAAAATTTTTGTATCGAAATAAAATTTTGACAAAAGTTTATATAAAAATAAAATTTTGACAAAAGTTTATATAAAAATAAAATTTTGACAAAATTTTCTATAAAAATAAAATTTTGACAACATTTTCTATAGAAATAAAATTTTGACAAAATTTTATATAGAAATAAAATTTTTACAACATTTTCTATAGAAATAAAAGTTTGACAAATTTTTCTGTAATTTGGACACAAATTTCTATAGAAATAAAATTTTGACAAGATTTTCTATAGAAATAAAATTTTGACAAAACTTTCTATAGAAATAAAATTTTGAGAAAATTTTCTATAGAAATAAAATTTTAACAAAGTTTTGTATAGAATTAATATTTTGAATTTTTGGTAAAAATTTTCCAAATTTTCGTAGATATTTTTTTGGCTCGAGTTGCAACCATTGTTCTAAATCAGGATCTTGTGTAGTCACCGAGATCGCTTGTGGATCTGTTGTTGCTGAGGTCTTAGGCTTTCAGACGTTTTCGGTAGGGTGTAGTTGATATTTCGTGAAAGTGGATTAGCCTCAGCGTCGATAACGGTAGTTGTGTAGTCGAGTTCCGTAGAAGCTTCAATCGGTAGTGGGTTTGGGGCAGTAATAGCTTCAGGTTGGTGAAAATTTCAGATTATGTAGTAGTTATGGTTTTAGTGTTACTGACGGTTTTATGTCATCGACGAAGATATGATAGACCAGAAGAACTCAGTGGAGGGCTAGTAGATTCCAAGATCTCAGTGTGGGTGCAGTAGATCCAAAGGGATTAGTGTAAAGCCGAAGAACTCAGTGGGGAAGCTATAGATCTGAAAAACTAAATGGTGGAACTATGCATTCTAAAATCCGTAGCTAATAATGAAGTCTAAAATTTTTAAGAATTGGGAGGTGGGATGGGAGCCTTAACCTTAAATAACTAAAAAGGAATAAATTTAAATTAAAATAATTTAATTGAACCTAAATTAAGATACATAAAAAAATAAATTAAATCAATTAAATTTAACTTTTAAATTAAATCAAATTTTCAATTTTTGAAGTTTTTTCATGGGCTTTTTGGTAGTTTTTTTATTTTTTAGTAAAATTTTATTAAAAATAATTTAATCACTTGTAATATTATTTTTCAACAATAGACTATTTTTGGTAATGCTATGTAGAAACTGGTATTTTGTTTTTAATCCTTTTGTAGATCAAGTGCTAACATTAACTTCGGTAAGCTAGCTTTATGACGTCATTTATCACTCATACAGCTAGATAACCAAAGAGAACATAACACCTTTGAAAGATTAATTTCATATAGGGTTATAGATGTGAAGTGTTTTTCATTATTGGATAATTTTTACACTTTTTCATTCTGTATTTTAGCATGTCTATTAATTTTGTTATTATTTGTTTGTAATTAATATTTAATCAACGTAATTTCGTTGACCAGTATACACTTCTCTAAAAATATACCATACTCATAGTATGCTAATCGGAATTTTGAATCACTAAACAATCATTAATTCACACAACGTATTGACCAACGAAAATAAAACTAAATCATTTTTTAAAGCTAATTGGGAAATTACACATGCACACATATCTGGACTTAAGCAAGCACTGGAAATATACTATGGTACATGTTGATAATTTTTGTTGTTTTTTAAGAAAGAAAATATATACACCGTATATAAATCTATGTGAATATAAAACTCTTATACATTCTTACTTACATTGATTTAAAAAACGTGTAGTGAATGACCAAATTGTGACGGAGGATCAGCCCCCTCAATGACTTACCAATTAGCCGAAAACGCCAACGCATCGTATGAATTATGAGTCAGGGAGCTATGATGGTGGTGACTGGTGACTGTAAAATCATGAAACAATTGAGCTCGTATGGCTGGTCTTGATCATCTTGACGAGGTTTTCTTTGACTGCCAAAGATGGTAGAGATGATAATGCACGATTTGAAAGTTTAAACATTAAAAAAACCAAATGTGTGTGCGGCTATGGTGATTCCCTTTGAATGTTTATGAGGCCATTAAATAAAACAAATGATTTGAGTTGGAAAATTTATAAAAACAATATACCCAAGCAAAAAAACAAATGGCCTTTAGTTTTTAATGATTTCTTTTTTGGGGTTATGAAAGTTATCCAATCAATACCTTTAAATTTTAATTTAAGTTAAATGCTTATGAAGGTAAATTTTATTTATTTATTTATTTATTTATTCAATATTATTTTTATAAACATACACTTTTATGGATAATTCTTAAAAAAACGAAAGAATATATCTACATCTCGATAATTATTTTTTATAAAACAAAAGACTTAAGACGCAAACTTTTCCTTAAATTACCTTCGTTTAACCAAATGCAATCCACCATACAAAATTTAATAATAAAAATTGTTATAATTTTAATTAATTTAAGTTAACTGCTTAAAATTTAAAAAAAAATAAGAAATTTAATACTTTTTTATAAAACAAAAGACTTAAGACGCAAACTTTTCATTGGCCCATTATACATAGCCGCAATTATTTAACTTACCTTTGTTTAAGAAAATGCAATGCATAATATACAATTTAATAAAATAAATTTTATATAATTTAATTTAATTTAATTTAATTTAATTTAATTTAACTAATTAGTTAAAAAAATAATAATTTTGTTAAAATATATTATTTAATTTTAATTTTTTTAGTTTAAAATAATTAAAGAGATTATTTATTTTGATTTATTTTAATTTAGTTTAATTAATTTAATTTAACGTAATTTTATATAATTTAATTTATTAATTTACTTAATCGATTTTAAGTATTTTTTTTTATAAAACAAAAGGCTTAAGATGCAAACCTTTCATTAACCCATTTAACATAGCCGAATTTAATTAAAATACCTTCGTTTAAGAAAATGCAATGCACCATATAAAATTTAATAAAATAAATTTGATATAATTTTAATTAATTTATTTTAACTACTTAACATTAAAAAAATAAAATTTAATAATTTAAAATATATTATTTAATTAAAATTTGTTTAATTTAAAATAAGTAAATTAATTATTTATTTTGATTTATTTTAATTTAGTTTGATTAATATAATTTAACGTAATTTTATATAGTTAAATTTTTTATTTTACCTAATCGATTTTAAAATTTATCAAAGTCGATTTTGAAAAACACCAATACTTAAATTTGGAAATGACTTATAAACCGTTTTTTACAAAAAGGCATTTAGCCGAATACTGTGTTTACGACTTTTTGTGAAACATAAAAAAAAAACATTTTTTTTAATTGTAGCATACTGAGAAGGGATATGGGAAGATATTTTAGCAAAGAATGACTACTTTCCTAGCTTTCAGCAAACTTTTGGCTGTTTTAGAAGATATTTCTGCAGATTCTAAATTCTTTGAGTGTAGTTTATTTAGTTTAAGCGATTTTTTTTTATTTTACTTAAATGTCTCTTTGTTATATGTTTATAAATATTAATTGAGTAAAAATTAATTTTAAACTAATGGATTTCGTTCATAATACCAAAAAAAAAAAACAAAGGACTTAGGGTACATACTTCTTTCGAATGGATTTCGTTCATAATACCAAAAAACAAAAGACTTAAGGTGCAAACTTTTTTCGAAATCCTTTTGTAATCATTTTTCCAATAAAATTTTTTGGAGCAACGAAAACCATTGTTTTCGTTAAAGTTAAAGGCACACAGAACTCGTTGGAGACAAATGTAACAAGGAAGTTAAACTTTGTTGCATTTATTAATATGTCTTCATTACTGTACCATTCCTTTTTTATTTAGATTTATCTTTTCGAAAATCATATTCTTAAAATGTTTCGGTCAAGTGGTCAAATAATTGTAACTGGAACGTTTAAGGTGCGGTATTGCCAAACCCCAGGTAATAGCAAATGCAGCCAAGGCATTTTGCATAGTCTGATAAAGCCTAGATATATATGGGCTATTACCATCAAGCTGGATGTATCCATATAGCAATCTACATTCATTGTCATAATACTTGGATATAGTGAACTTTGATAGCGATATTAATGGTAGTGGTGTTGATGATGGTGGTGATGGTCAACCAACCAGTCAACCCAACCCAATTCAAGCTACCAATTCCAATGTAGTTTTGCTGTCTTGCATTTTGAAATAGTGGCGTTTCCCTCATTTTCATAAAACAATAAAAAAAAAGAAACAAAACGAAAACCCACAACCACGAAAAAATCCAGCCACATACACCTAGACCGGGTTGTTGGAAGAAAACTTAAGCATAGTGCGGGCCAATAGACCATGTCATGCATAGGAAAGAAATGAAGGAAAAATTTCCCACAATTACGTGAACCACATACCAAAAAGCAGATCATTATTCTGATGATAATGATGATGACAATGATGTCGTTGTCGTTATGGATTGCTTCACTTACTTTCAATTGGTCTGTTTTACTGGTTCACAGTCACAGACACAAATAATTTCTTGATACATTTTTTCCTCACCCATTCAGTTTATACTGTTTGAAGGAAAAGACTTGCCATCTTCAAGAGGAAATATTTCAAAATTTTTATGGAGGTCATCAAAAATTATACACTTGTTAGTGAATGTTTGTGTGTGAGTATGCTTCTTTCCCAACCATCAACATTCTTTGGTTATGGGTAAGTTGCTTTTTCCGCATATTTTCTTGGGGTGGGATTCATTTAATGTCCAGACTTATGACTTGAGACTAAATTGTTTGGAAATTATTTAATTAAGAGCAAAAGAATTTACTCACTGTAATAATTCAACGAAATTTGGTAGAGTTTTTCTTGGAATTGTATTTATTTTCTATGGGTGAATTAGAAATATTAAATGTGTGAAAATATTTTAAAAATAAAAGGAGTGATGTGAATTTCTTTGTCTTCTAGAGAAATTTTAAGTCAATTATACTTAATTTTGATCAAGAAGTGGTCTGATATGGTCCTTGTTTGAAGTTGAATGGGCGGAGCGAAGGACGTATATCAAAATTTTATTAATTACAATTTTAATGGAAATCGGTTATATATTCAATTAATTACTATATTATTTGATTCATTAACCGAAATAATAAATTTTACATCTCTACATTTTTTTTTCATCGTGAGTTCACTTTTTTCTGGTTGTATGAGCATCACTACCCTCAAACGAATTTATTAGGAAATGCAGAAAAATCTGATGAAACTGCTAAAAAAAAGTCTTTCAAAAATGAACTTGATTGATTAATTAAATCAAATAAAAAATTTAAAATACGTTTTTTAATAGGGTTTTTTTTTTTAATTTACGTACAATAGCAATCCGGCCAAAATACCGAAAAATTGAATTTGTTAAACTTACAAGAAAAAAAATAGTCATTTGAATCGAAAATAAAAAAAAAACACTCTAAACAATTTCTAATAATTTCTTAGAACTTTCGAAATAATTCTCAAGATGATAAAAATAAACTTACATCTCAATAGAAAAAGACACACTAACTAAATGATTCACATATTATTTGATATGTAAATAAATTACAAATATTATGAATTAATAATTAACACCGTCCCCCCTTTATGGCATTGTTATAAACAAAAAAACAGCGGGAAAATAACAAAACAACTGTAAAACTACGTCTAGAGATTCTAACCATATACGGAGATATTGAAATTCATCCGGTTTTGTTTATTTCAATGAAACAACTTGGTATGGCATTTAAATAAAATGTATATATGTGAATATTTAAAAAAAAATAGAAAAAAAGCTTTAATTAATATCATTTCTAAGAATATAAAAAACATAGAAATATATATGTACATATTTACACAAAACGAAATCTTGATATGCGTTTTAAGATTGAATAATTAGAAAACCGGTATGAGAACGATAACGATTAAAGAAAGGTTAGAGTCGGCTTTAGTCGACTATATGACATGATAACATAAGACAGGTAGAGTCAATGTAGGTAAAGCCACTGCAATATATATTAGATAAAGTGGTAACAAGGTAAAAAAAAGCAAACGATATCAGGAATTCATCATCTTGTAGCTTTATTTTCCTAATCTTAATTAATAAAATTTTAACAAAATTTTCTATAAAAACAAAATTTTTGGCAATATCTTCGAAAGACATTAAATTTTGACGAAAATTTCTATAGAAATAACATTTTGACGAAAATTTCTATAAAAATAAAATTTTGACAACATTTTCTATAGAAATAAAAAATTTTGCAAAAATTTTCTATAGAAATAAAATTTTGCAAAAATTTTCTATAGAAATAAAATTTTGCAAAAATTTTCTATAGAAATAAAATGTTGCAAAAATTTTCTATAGAAATAAAATTTTGATGAAATTTTCAATAGAAATAAAATTTTGACAAAATTTTCTATAGAAATAAAATTTTGATGAAATTTTCAATAGAAATAAAATTTTGACAAAATTTTCTATAGAAATAAAATTTTGACAAAATTTTTTATAGAAATAAAATTTTGACAAAATTTTCTGTAGAAATAAAATTTTGACAAAATTTTTTATAAAAATAAAATTTTGCAAAAATTTTCTATAAAAATAAAATTTTGGAAAAATTTTCTATAGAAATAAAATTTTGATCATCTATGATGCGCATTTGAGACTGCTGTTGTACGAAGTACTTTATTGTACTCCAGTACATGTAATGATATTACGGCTCCTATATGAGCCTATCATTACTCATTACTTATTATGATGTTATGGAAAGGCAAAAATTTGTCCAAATTATTTTGATTTGGCTCATATAAATATAATCATTCCTATTAAGCCAAAATGACATTATTCAAATCACAGGAAATTTTTTTTGTTGCATAGTGCCTTATTTAAATTTAATCTCCGTTAATTATAAATATATATATATTTACATATGCAATATATCTTATCTATGGCTGTATAAGTTGAAATAGCTTTCTCCTTCTTTCAATGGCGAATAATTTACTCTGAGCTTCTTACTCTCTCTCTCTCTCTATTTTCCTTATATTTTTGTGAGTGCTGGGTAAACAACTTTTAACATTTATCAGAGCACACGGTTTCACACAATTCAAATCAAATAACTGAAGAAAAATGTAGAAAAAGTTCTCATTCTATATCCATATGTATTTCTATAGATACTTTCAAATCCATATAACAACCACATTCCCATGCTCTCATCGACAACGATAAATCTCTTAAGCAAAAAAAAAAAAAAACAGAAAAAAGCGCGCGTACGCAAAAACTTGTCGTCATCAAACGCTGAGTCGATATCTAACTTTGACATTTTGCGTTGTATGCATGAAGCCGGATGTAAGCAACTATCGACAAATCAATAATAAAGTCTATACGGCGATATTGAGGTAAAAGTAAATAACGTTTTTGATTTATTTTGCAATACGAGAAAATGCATTTTAATGTTTATAGCTATCTATGTAGTAATAGAGACGAATAGTTATACTAGGTGACTTCAAAGTTAGCGGCCTTTACTTATAAACTAGAGGTGTGTTCGTGAGTGAAATTGCACCCACGATCATGCAAATTTACGAGGGAAAATATTTACTCCCGTACGATCTTCTTTACGCACGAACGTTTTAAGGCTTATGTCTTCCCACGATTCACGAACAACATTTAAATCGTGAGTTTGAACCTGTGTTTGATTGTGAGAGTAAGTGAGCGTGATTTAAAAAAATATATTACTAACAGGGTTGTAATTTTGGTCCGATCAGACAAAAATTGGTCCAAAAATTTATTAATTTTTACATTTGGTCCGATGGTCCGACCAAATAGAATTTGTTTGATTTTGGTCCATTTTCTTCAAATCTGTAATTTTTTCAAAATTTTATACAGAAATCAAATTTTGGGAAAATTTTCTGTATATATACAAAATTATTCAAAAATTTTGTGCAGGAAGAAAATTTTGGAAAAATTTTATATGGAAATAAAATTTTAGAAATAAAAGTTTGACAAATTTTCTATGGAAATGAAATTTTGACAAAATTTTCTATAGATATGAAGTTTTGACAAAATTTTTTATAGAAATAAAATTTGGACAAAATTTTCTAATGAACTAAAAATAAAGTTTTGACAACAATTTTCTATAGAAATAAAATTTTGACAAAATTTTCTATAGAAATAAAATGTTGACAAAATTTTTGATAGAAATGAAATTTAGACAAAATTTTCTATAGAAATAAAATTTTGACAAAATTTTCTATAGAAATAAAATTTTGACAAACTTTTCTATAGTAAAAAAGTTTTGACAAAATTTTCTATAGTAATAAAGTTTTGACAAAATTTTCTATAGTAATAAAGTTTTGACAAAATTTTCTATAGTGATAACAATTTCAACAATTTTTCTATTGAAATAAAATTTTGACAAAATTTTCTATAGTAATAAAGTTTTGACAAAATTTTCTATAGTGAAAAAAATTTCAAAAATTTTTCTATTGAAATAAAATTTTGACAAAATTTTCTATAGTAATAAAACTTTTGACAAAATTTTCTATAGTAATAAATTTTTGACAAAATTTTCGATAGAAATAAATTTTTGACAAAATTCTGTATAGAAATAAAATTTTGACAAAATTAGAAAGATAGAAATAAAAATTTTGACATTTTCTCTCGAAGTAAAATTTTTGACAAATTTTAACTTTTAAATGATATTAATATAATTTGGAAAAATGGTCTGCTGGTACGAATTTTGGTCCAATTTTGGAAAATGTTGGGCAAAACAAAAAAAATCATTGTGGCAACTCTGATTCCAAAACCCATTTTACTTTTCACTCATTAGTCTTACATTAATTTTTATTCACTTCAAAAATTTCGTGTAAATCGTACACATAACAAAATATTTGTAAATTAAAATTTTGACTCTGCTGGAGGGAACCCATAGAAGGGAAAAATTAATCAGAAAAGACAATACAATACGTAGGAGAAACCTTCGATAAAAAACTGAATGGGATATGCCCTATCGCAGCGAGGTCTGAAATGTCTCACAGGTACCGGATATACAAAAGAGTTGGCATCAATGGAGAAAAAGTACTACATCCGAATATTAACAAAGACCTATTTGTTGTCTCTGATTATGTGGGTCATTGAGAGCCACTTTTATAAGGGCATTGGAGACTACAGAATGAAAAAATGCAGAGGACGAACCATCAGATTATATTGCCGACAATAGTTGGAAATGCTACTAATTCAACAGTAGTACAAAAGTGAATTTCAGAAGAACACTCACTCCTACAAAGAAATGGTCTTTTTGAAACGATATTTTAGGCTATTCAGACCATTGTGATGGAGAATACTTATCAATGAAAGGAAGGGATTTCCTTTCTATAGCCGAATCCTAATATTGGTAGGAAATACAATTTTTTGATATTCGGTCGAAATAGGGTTTGAACGCACGACACTTTTTAAGCAAGATGGGCAAGCTAACCACAGAAGAGTTTTCTGTTCTGAGGAACGAAATTTTAGACATGCAAAGTTTTCTTTTTTTCTTTATCAGCAAACAAAACAGACAGGACAGGACAGATAATCGTTTAATTTCTTATTATAAATTTGGTTTTATTTGCTCTTAAAGAAAATCTTTTATAAGAAAGGGGAATTTCGTTTATCTAAAATTTCGTTCTGGGGGAAAATATTTTTTTTGATGCATAACATCACTTTTGGCCCCGAAATTGAAAAGATGCTAAATAAAAAATTTTAAAATTAATTTTATATATTAAAGAAAATATCAATTGAATTGATTAACTATTGGTAATTTTTTGCATTACTTAGCATTTGGTTTTCAGTAATTTTTTGTAATTATATCACAAAATATTTTTTAGGGTTTTTAGCTTTGATTTCAGTTAAAAAATATTTTTCGGAAATTTTCAGGCGAAAAATTTCCGAGAAATATGTTTTTTTTTTAAACAATATTTAATTCTGAATTATTAAAAAATTTATTGGTTTGCTTACTCACTCTTATACCATTTAAATGGTAATTGTTAAACACATTTCGGGGATTTTTCAAAATCACTCTTATCGATGACAAAATTTTAAAACATTTTTTTGAAGTTTCTTCCCTTCCTTACCATCACACTCTAGTCTTTAGCACATTTTAAGTATCCTGTTTTTTGCATTTTAATACACTGTACTTTTTCTTTCTCTACATTTTGCCTCTGTATTGTTGGGTGTTTTTTTTTTTCTTCAAGCCGCTACGTGTAATATAGCGTGCTATAATCAGTCCAAATTCGTTCATTCAGACGAAAAATCAAAAATTCCTTAGGCGAGGCCTAAAAGTTTCGAACTGATTTTGTTGATTGTGTCAAATGGAAAAAATCTTCGTTTGAAATTTTCAATTGGAACCACTAACGTGTTGAAAGCAACAACGACTATGGCCAAAAAGATGACGACATCTTATCTGTCTTTGCCGTTTCTTTTTTTTTGCTTTTTGAAATTTCAATGATGTCTTCGTATTTTTGAGTTCTAGTGTAGGCACATACACGCACACAGACCTTTTGTGTTACCAAGTTATTTTAATTCGTTTTTTTTTTGTTGGATTTTTCATTTTTGTATTTTTTTATAAAATTTATTTAGTACAGCTTTGAAGTTTACTAACGTTGTGTGTAGGGGAGCGGTGGATTTCGATTGGTGTGAACTTAGGAATTTCTTGAAATTTTTGCCGGTACCAAAGATCGAGAGCTCTGTTCACGGTAATGTCCGTTTTCAAACTGATCGTATGTCTAAAACGTGTTGACTTAGCTGATGGTATGGCTTATACTAACGTTATTAAAATTTGGCTGGTCCCATAAGCCGCAAACATTTGATTTCTTCAGTTTTACCTGATTTTCGGGTTTTTCCCTTTACTTCTTGTTGTTGTATTACCTACGTACATTATTGCGCCAGTTCTCTGCTACTATCTTAAAGATGTGGTAGTGTTGTCTCACTTACCTCAACCCTATATCTTTAACATGTTAAGAGTTATTCTCATTCTCTTTTGGCTTAAAATGCTATTCCACAGCCGCCTCTGCTACTTTAGTTCACTGACTTGATTAACTACTCGCACCATACATATGCACATACATACAACTATACACAATATATATTTACATTGAAACATATTTATTCAACTGCACACTAGCCCCATGTCGGTGTCTTACCTGTATTTTTACCTGCTCTTTTCTGTTTTATTCTCTCCCTCTCATTTAATAAGATGTGCAAGTGTATAGATAGAGAAGTACACACAGGGTGTTTAATATTTCACAAGTGACATTGCTTTGCTAAGATCAATTCAGTGACTGTGGTTTCAGCCTTTCTTGTGTAATCTCACCCTCTCTCTTTTGTTTGTTGTCTATATACCGACGATCACCTTATCACACATCAACACTGTGATTTAGAGATATTTTTGTGATATATCGAGATTATTGATTATGTATAAAAAATATACATAATATAATGATACATAATAATTTTATCTTATAGAAATAGCAATCATTAAAGCGTTTTTACCAATTTTAAAGAAATGTTTTGAAATTATAGAAATTCTCTCATTTCCATGCCCAGTAAAAAAGTGAACGCATCACGAAAGAAAATGTAGGTTTATATTAGAAAATTTTAACTAAAATATTTTAGTAATTGCAACATGATACAAATATGTTAATTTATTTTGTTTCTTGTTTGATCTTTTATTTATTTTGCCAAATATGTTAATAATTTTTGTGATTGGACAACATTTATTAAAAATAATATATTGAACTATAATCAACTAATTTTCGTGAATTAAAATAGAGTTAAATGGGCTATAAAAATGTGGTTTCTTTTTACTGGTTAATAAAAAAATAATAAATATATGAAATAATAATATCTTCATTTGCCATACAATTTCTAAGTTTTTGGTGGATAGTGCTAAAAACTTCCTATAAAATAGTCAGGGATGAACTAAAATAAAGTTAAATAGGCTATAGAAATGTGGTTTCTTTTTACTGGTTAATAAAAAAATAATAAATATATGAAATAATAATATCTTCATTTGCGATCCAATTTCTAAGTTTTTGGTGGATAGTGCTAAAAAATTCCTCTAAAATAGTCAGGCTAAGGCTAAGGTCACACTATGCAAATATTTGATCAAACTGAGTGTCAAACATTTTTCCAGAACCAGTTTCCAAATATCTGAATACCGTTTTTGGAAAATAATCCTACCATGATGTTATATATCCAATATGAGCTTAATATGTTATCTGGTTTGGCTGTGGCGACTGATTCTTTTTTGATTTCTGTAAATTTTTTGAGCAGGGTGACCATAGCATAAGGCTTTAACTGGTCAAAGAATTTCTTTTACCCGCCTTGAAAACGTCCCGATTTAGTTTTAATCATAGTCTCTAGGGAAACAAAAGCCGTAAATCGATTTTTTGTCAAAAAAAGATGAAATCGCCTTTGACAATGTTCAAAATATTTCTATTGTGGTCAAAATCGAACGAAAAGTCAAATTTGAATTGAAAAGAAATGTAGCTCTCTTTATGATGAAGGAAAGTAGCTCTCTTTATGATGAAAATGCACCAAAAAGTAAAAAAATGAAAAATCATCTTTTATAAATTTGCAAAAAGTCGGAAAGTTAACTTTTGGAAAAGTCGAATAATAAACAAGTCGAATAATATAAAGCAGTAAATTCGGCCACCACCATGAATCAAATATGATTTACTTTTTACTTTGAAAACTCTTCGTCGTAGTGGATTACTTGATAATATATAGAATTGTAGGGGGTTTGATGACAAATCTTCTCCCAAGCATGTCAGTTCCCGAAGACAAACTTTCTACCTATGAAGACCAGATCAGATTCTCGATTTATGAGAACCAATTTTGTTTGAGTTTTAGAGAAATTATAAACATATCGTGTATATGATTAAATTACGCCTTGATTTAAAATCTTAAATATGTAGATTTTTTCCGCCAGACAGACAGACAGACAGACGGACATGCTTATATCGTCTTAGAATTTCTCCCTGATCAAGAATATATATACTTTATATAGTCGGAAATCGATATTTCGATGTATTACAAACGGAATGACAAACTTATTATACCCCCGTCACCATTTTATGGTGGCGGGTATAAAAATCGACATTTTGATTCTTATTTTGACAAAATTTTCCATAGAAAGAAATTTGGACAAACTTTTGTATAGAAAAAAATTTGACAACATTTTCTTTAGAAAAAAATTGAGAAAATTTTCAATAGAAATAAAATTTTGACAAAATGTTCTATAGAAATAAAATGTTGACAAAATTTTCTATAGAAATAAAATTGTGAGAAAATTTTCTATACAAATAAAATGTTGATAAAATTTTCTATAGAAATAAAAATTGATAAAATTTTCTATAGAAATAAAATTTTGATAAAATTTTCTATAGAAATAAAATTTTGAGAAAATTTTCTATACAAATAAAATTTTGAGAAAATTTTCTATAGAAATAAAAATTGATAAAATTTTCTATAGAAATAAAATTTTACAAAATTTTCTATAGAAATAAAATTCTGAACAAATTTTCTATAGAAATAAAATTCTGAAAAAATTTTCTATAGAAATAAAATTTTGACAAAATTTTCTATAGAAATAAAATTTTGACAAAAATTTCTATAGAAATAAAATTTTGACAAAAATTTCTATAGAAATAAAATTTTGACAAAATTTTCTATAGAAATAAAATTTTGACAAAATTTTCTAAAGAAATAAAATTTTGACAAAATTTTCTGAAGAAATATAATATTGACAAAATTTTCTATACATATAAAATTTTGTGTACATACATGTAGAAATACAATTTGGATAAAATGTTCAATAGAAATAACATTTTTACAAAATTTTGTATTTACTCTTTGTTGGGTATGATATTTTTGTGATTGTAAATATATGAAGTAAACCACTGTGCATTCAGCATCATCAACCACTTTTCTTGATACAAGGAATAAAAATACGAAACGACTCTTTGCCTTTAAGTCGTCGATCAATCAATTTTTGTTGTTGTTGTCGATTGTGTTATGGTTCATACATAGCTGGAAGGCTGCTTTGATCTGTTTGTTCCTTTTGTCTTTTCATTTTCTCTTTGTTGGCCTATGTCATGCCTTACCTTGCTTAGGCTTATTTAACTGTTTGATGATTCTGCCTGGTATAATGCCTTCCTGAACACAATTTTTAATGATCAATACATGTTTAAAAGCGCGAGCATCATAAAAACACACATACGAGTATATACTACATAACATTACATACAACCTAAAACGAATGACTGACTACAGGTATTCTTTGATATTCTTAGATTTTTTTTTAAAAAAATCCGTTCGGGATTCGAATGCATTGTTTCATGATCTGTTTTTTCAAATCAGACATAGGGGGACAAAAGTTAAAAAAAAAACAATTGTGATAACTCATTATAGTCAGTTTTTTGTTATTATATTGATTTTCCTCCACCTCTTTCTATTTTGTAGTATTCATTATTTTATGAGCTCAACCACCACCAATATTCTTGGGCTACAATGGGGGAGTTTTATGTTGTTGTTTTTGGTTGGCTTGTTTGCGTCAGAGACAATGAATTGTTAAGAAATGAGAATATCGGTAGATAGCTCAGGTAGAGATCAAACCATAACACGATGTGTTTTGCACATCAGGGGTACAGGGTGCTCCAAACCGGAGCTTTATCTATTCTTCATTTTAACACCTGAACTTAACATTTCAGATTTTCAATGAATTTTATGGCTAAATGTTTGTTTTACCTTTTTAAAATGCCAACAGTATTTGCTACATTGTTTAGTCACTCCACGAGGTTTGTTCTAAGAATTTTATTTATTCATCAATAAGCTGGTATTTGTTCTAAGAGAAAAATTCCCACACTGGTTAATACTTGTGAAATTATTACCATGCGAATTGTTGTTTTTTGTATTTACAAAAAAAAACTGGGATATTCTTATAAAAACACGGTAATATTTTAATATTTTGTGAGCATCAATCGGTTAATTGAATCAGTCGAATAATTCAGTCGTATGTTCAATCGCTTAGTCATTCATTTTAAATTGTATGCATAATTATTTTCAAACTTTCACTCTGATAAACATTTAATACAAGATAAAATTTTCATACGATTTGCCTGAAATTTGAAATACCACACACATTAAAATATGTCTTTCTTTTGAAACGAAAATAAGTTAATACCCACAAAAGAAGTTAATTTTTGACTGCGACATTTTTTTTCTTTTGAAACGAAAAGAATTTAATTCCCACAGAAGAAGTTAATTTTTGACTGCGATACGCCTATTTTCCTAGATAAGATTTTTTTCATGTGCGAAAAGGGATTATTTAAATATAGAACGGGAATTTCTGGAAATCTGTATAGAAGACATTGGCCAATTGGTTGAACATATGTTCCAAAACAAAAAAATTTGAGAAACAAACATTTGTCTCTCATTGAGGTGTGAGAAAATTGAGATTTTTCAAGCAAAACGAAAGACTTAAAGAACAAACTCTTGTCCCAAAATTTCCTCCCAGTATCGAAAACAAAAGATTTAAGAAACAAACATTTGGCTGTCATTGAGATTTTTGAAGCATAACGAAAGACTTGAGGAACAAACTTTTGTCTCTAAATGTCCTCTCAGTATCAAAAATATGTTGCATATCAAAAGATTTAAGAAACAAACATGTGTCTCTCAAAGAGTTTAAATGAGAAAATTGTGACAAAAAAAACTTAAGTAACAAACCCATTACGTTGCTTCTTTTCAATGTTGGTTGAGACGTATTAATGAAAGACTTAAGAAACAAACATTTCTTTATTTACCTAAAACAACGAAAAAACAGTAGTGACTTAATTTTACACAAAAAAAATAAAATATTTTCTAAAATTTTTTTGGCTAGACTATATCTATACCCAGTAAAAACAAGTAGTGACTTAATTTTACACAAAAAACCAAAAAATTTTTTCTATAAAATCTTTGGCTAGACAATATCTACACCCAGTAAAAAAGTAAATTAAATGTAAACCAGTTTAACTGTCTATGTGTGTGTTTTATTTTTTATAAATTTCATGTGAGAATAAGAACATGTTTTTGGTCAACACATGTATGATATTTCACGCTGGGATCGATAGCAATTACAATAACAATAACAAGAGATCATGAATATTTCAATGAGAACAAAATAAATATAGGAATATTTTTGAATGATCGCATGAATTAAAATGGGGAGAAAGGTGAATTTTTACACATTTGGCCACGGTAACCACACTCAAAACAAGTTGGATCCAAAGATTTTGACCTTCGCTTAAGGGGTTTGTTATTGGTTGTGAGCCAAAGATGTGGCTTCTTTAAAATAAAGACATTTTTTAGAAATCTATCTCGCTTTAAATCTAGGATCAATAAAAAATTATGATACAGATCTAATTTATCGAATGTTCAATATCTTTATGAGATATATTAATAAATCTATTCACGTACAAACAAATACAAAATCCTTAAAATAAGTATCTTGTACGTTAAAATTATTTTGATGCGTTGTTATCTTAAATCTCAGGATTCAAAGTATCAGTTGAATTAAAAACGATTTCATTAAATCAAACATGGTTTTCTTTGCTTTAAAGAAAATTTACCTTAGTTCAAAGACATACAACTTTAACGTACAACAAAATTCGTGTGCTAAATTTAACTAAATTTAACTAATGCCCAAGCCCGCCTTTAGGCGGTCTTCATTGAATAAGGAAGCTTTTAGTAAAACACACCTTAAGACAACAAAAATGAGCAAAATAAAAACAAAACTTATTTAAAACTATTCAAGAGGCTTTGCAGCATATGCTGAATTTTACGGTATAAATTTTTCTTGCCTAGTTCTCTTGCTTTTTTGTCGTAAACATTGTAAATTTAATCAGATGGCAAAAAAATTGAGGCATTAGAGGGTTAATGAAAAAATTTGTGGAGGAAAGATTTCAAACTGTCTTTTAATTAAAATTGCATTATTTTAAAGAAATTTGTCCCTAACATTGTGTAAATTGCGTGTCCTAAAATTTTCGTTGCATAATTTTCATATTAGGCTAGTGTAATAAGTTCGGTTCAATTCCAAAAACGTTTTAAACGTTGGCTCAAACGCACGACTTTTTTTAGCAAATTTTCATGTTCATGCACACTTACGAAATGAAAACCGATACTCTCTCGTACGTTTAAATTAATTTCCCTATCGATAAAATGGTTAATTCATTAAACATGGAACCAAAAGGGTGGATTACTCCTAGATTGTTTTAAAAGTTCCGAA
Source organism: Haematobia irritans (assembly GCF_050003625.1). Taxonomy (NCBI): domain Eukaryota; kingdom Metazoa; phylum Arthropoda; class Insecta; order Diptera; family Muscidae; genus Haematobia; species Haematobia irritans. The sequence goes on from NC_134400.1 coordinate 8,707,351, forward strand.
TATTGATACCATGGAGTCCACATTTCGACAACATAAGATACAGGATTTTCTCGTTTATATTCTAAACATATTGTGATATTTAATTATTTTGATGTTCATACACAAATAATGTATGGCAATATATATTGGTATAATCACTCACTAAACGTACATACATACACATGAACATATAAATTTATTTCATGCTATGTATGTATGTAATTCAATGCTGAAATGAATTTTTACTTTTAGTTATTTTGTATTTTAACGCTTGTATAAAGAAATGTGCGATTTTTTATTTCCCTCGATATATGTATATGTACAATATTTATATATAAAAATATGTATACATGTGTGTACATATAAAAATTTTACATAAATTCATTTAACTTCATATAAAAAAAATGTGTTATAAGTATGAGCCAAAGTAAAAGTATGTTGGGTAATCAACGTAAACGTAGCTGCTTGTGCATACAATATATACGTGAACATGTATACGTAGAGAAGCGCATATACAAATTTGTACGAGGGAGGTATAATCATAGGTGTTCATTTATTAAATTTAATATATTGAAGAAAGAGCTAATGTTAGGCCAGGCTAAGCTCAAAAATATAGTTTTTCTCGCCAACATATTTATGTTTTGTCAAAAATTTATTTCTCTAGAAAATTTAGTCAAAATTTTATTTCTATAGAAAATTTTAACAAAATTTTATTTCTATAGAAAATTTTGTCAAAATTTTATTTCTATAGAAAATTTTGTCAAAATTTTATTTCTATAGAAAATTTTGTCAAAATTTTATTTCTATAGAACATTTTAACAAAATTTTATTTCTAACGAAAATTTCGACAAAATTTTATTTCTATCGAAAATTTAGTCAAAATTTTATTTATATAGAAATTTTTTTCAAAATTTTATTTTTTTTAGAAAATTTTGTCAAAATTTTATTTCTATAGAAAATGTTGTCAAAATTGTATTTCTATAGAAAATGTTGTCAAAATTTTATTTCTATAGAAAATTTTAACAAAATTTTATTTCTATAGAAAATTTTTTCAAAATTTTATTTCTATAGAAAATTTTGCCAACATTTTATTTATATAGAAAATTTTTTCAAAATTTTATTTTTTTTAGAAAATTTTGTCAAAATTTTATTTCTATAGAAAATTTTGTCAACATTTTATTTCTATAGAAAATTGTATCAAAATTTTATTTCTATAGAAAATTTTGTCAAAATTTTATTTCTATAGAAAATTTTGTCAAAATTTTATTTCTATAGAAAATTTTGTCAAATTTTATTTCTATAGAAAATTTTCGCAAACACTGAAAAAACAGTGAACCCACCAGGAAGAAAATTTTCGGTTAATTTTAGAAAATTTTGAATATTTTTTGAAAATTTTAACTAAACAGTATAACGAACGCTGGCATCACGCCGATGTCATAAAAATAAGTAAATATTTTTCGACAAATTCAAGAAAATTTATAAGACATAATTAAGCTTTTTAACATGTTAAAGAAAATTTTGTAGTTTGAAGGAAAAAATTGGAGTTCAAAATTGCAAGAATGTCTTTAGTGACATACGAAGTTCATGATGAACGCATTTGTAGTAAAATTTACAAATTTAAAGAAATATTGAACTATTTTGTGGAAGACACGAATTTAGTGAATCTTTATCCTTCATTTGTGTATATTTCTTTCCTCGTTTTTTGTTAATTTAACTAACGTACACAAAAAATTATTAGAGTAGAGGAAACTTTCTCCAAACATAATAATTCCATGAACTAATATAAAGTTAAATTGGCTTTAGTGAAATAGAGAGTTCACTTTTGTTTGAGTGAAACTTTATTCCTATAAAAAATTTTGTCAAAATTTTATTTCTATAGAAAATTTTGTCAAAATTTAATTGTTGATGAAAACGGACCAAAATCAACCAAATTCCATTTGGTCTGACCATTTGGACCACCTTTGTTCCGATCGGACCAAAGTGGCAACCCTGATTGGGATAATAGAATGTTGAAAACATTTTACAAATGTTGGAAGATTCGTCGGAAGTTTCTTATTCTTTTCGATCTTCCCTCCTAACACACCAAACAAGTACATATCTACATAGCTACTTTTACATTTTAAGTATGTGAGTATCTGAACCTTTAAAAAAAATCACTACAGACTATCTTGCCTTATTGTCTGTTGTTCTTTGTCTGTTTGTCCGTACATATATCAGTCTGTACATTTACTGCTTGTCTTCTTGTCTGTCCATAGTGTGTCTGTCTTTCAGAGCCAAGGTAGGCTGATGACTTGTTGTTTGTCGATGGGTTGACTTGTTGAGAAACACACACGTTTTACATTCAGGCGTTTTATGTACTACAAGAATACGTCTGTCCACCTCGATTCGTTCGCCCGTCCGTCCATCCGCCTGATTGTTGATTCTTTTTGAGACATGGTTGAGATTGCTGAAACTGCTGTTGGTGCTGCCGCTGCGTAAAAGAGTACCATGGAACTGCTATAATACAGTTTCATTGTTGTTGTTGTTAGTGTGATTATGGCCGTGTCTGTGTCCATGTTTGCCGCTTTGTTGTTATGCCTGGCTAAGTGAAGGGTAGGCGTGAGGTGTATAGGCATGCGTTTGTATCTGTGGAGTAAAGCAAATGGACGATGGTCAAAATGAATTACTGTTGAAGTAAGCCTCCACCGGCATGGCTTATTTGGTTGTTGTTGCTGTCGATGTTATGCTGGGGTCTTTCAGAGCAATTGAACTGAAACTCAAACTAAATGACAATGTGGTTCGGTTCATGTGGCGACCCAAGAGCTATCTCAAGACAACCAAACACCACATCGTTAACCAGCCACATAGATTACCATTAAGGCAAACGTCGAACGCAGAGTCAGACGTTTTAAATCATGGTCTTGGTAACATTTATAATCAAGGGGTTGTTGCTGCTGCTGTTGTGGATGATGATGATGATGACTATGGTGTTGTTCTCAATGTTGACTATTTTTTTTTTTCATCTCCTTCTTGGCGGTGGTTAGGAGTATGATGATGCCATAACTTGGCTCGATGTTGAAACATTTTGACCACCAACTGATGGCCAGAAATAGTGAGGAACTCTCGAAGTTAATGTTGAAATTGAAAAGAATAAGATATAGAATACTGGCTGGTTGTGGGAGGCAATTTACCACCACACATTTCTGTGAAATATACAAGTATCACACATTTTTAAGTTCTTACAAAAAAGGACTATAGGAAAGAAATAGAAGAGATCAAAACTTTGAGATTCTTTCTTACAAAAAATTGCAATTTTTCTCCCAATAATAAAATCGAAGTTCAACAATTAGCAACGGGCAGCTAATTTCTATAGAAATAAACTTTTGAAAAATTTTTCTATAGAAAAAAAAAAATTGACAAAATCTTCCATAGAAAAAAAAATTGACAAAATTTTCTATAGAAATAAAATTTTGACAAAATTTTCTAGAGAAATAAAAATTTGACAAAATTTTCTTAGAAATAAAATTTTGACAAAATTTTCTATAGAAATTATATGTTGACAAAATTTTCTATAGAAATAAAACTTTGACAACATTTTCAATACAAATAAAATTTTGACAAAATTTTCAATACAAATAAAATTTTGACAAAACTTTCTATAGAAATAAAATTTTGGCAAAATTTTCTATTGAAATAAAATTTTGACAAAATTTTCTATAGAAATTAAATGTTGACAAAATTTTCTATAGAAATAAAACTTTGACAACATTTTCAATAGAATTAAAATTTTGACAAAATTTTCTATAGAATAAAAATGTTAACAAATTTTTCTATAGAAATAAAATTTTGAAAATTTTTCTATAGAAATAAAATATGGACAAAATTTTCTATAGAAATAAAATTTGGACAAAATTTTCTATAGTTTTTTTTTGTAGAAAATTTTAACAAAATTTTTTTATAGAAATAAAACTTTGACAAAATATTCTATAGGGATAAAATTTTCTATAGAAATAAAATTTTGACAAAATTTTCTATAGAAGTAAAATTTTGACAAAATTTTCTTTACAAAAAATTTTTCTATAGAAATAAAATTTTGACAAAATTTTCTATAGAAATAAAATGTTGACAAAATTTTCTAGGGAAATAAAAAAAATCTATAGAAATAAAATTTTGACAAAATTTTCTATAGAGACTTAATATTGACAAAATTTTCTATAGAAATAAAATTTTGACAAAATTTTTTATAGAAATAAAATTTTGACAACATTTTCTATAGAAATATAATTTTGACAAAATTTTTCTATAAAATAAAATTTGTACAAACATATTTAAAGAAATAACAATTTGAAATAATGTGCTATAGATTTTTTTGTTGAAGTAAAATATGGACTAAATTTTATACAGAAATAAAATATGAATAAATGCTGGAGTGCTTAAAGAAACCTTATCTTAGGTTAAGAATCAGACTTGTCTATGTTTCGGAATCTTTGAATCTAAGCCGACCCTACTTGTTTTTAGTGTTTTTTTTTTTATTTAATACACGTAGTTTTTTTCTCAGCGTATAATGTGTTTTCGTGATTGAATGAAAACAGTACACTGCCTAAATGTCCGGTAAGTGTTTAAGTGATGCTCTAGGCAGTTTTGTTTTTCAAAGATGAAATGGCATAAATGAAAAGACTACAGCCATAGCACATTCAAGCATAATTTCCATTGTTGCTTTATTTTCGACAAGTCATGATTATTATGAAATCTTGTACATAAGATTGACGAAATATGATGAAGATGACGACAAACTGTGAGTTAGTGGTTTGATGATGGATGCCGCACATCGATGGGATGGAAATGATGATTATAACGATTATGATGCTGGCAATGGTGGCAAAAGTTAAACTTTTTTTTTAATAAATGACCCCCATGTTAAACCAATATATCGAACTTAAACAAAAACAAAAAAAATATATATATATATATGGACTTGACAAAGGTCTAAAGTCTGGTGGTACTATATGAAACCCTAGATCATCATAAGTTCAAAAGATATCCGTCTCTTGGACTTATCCACATTTCTAGTAAATATTTTGTAGATGAGGTAGATGTTAATTTTGGAGACAGAAATTATTCAAATTTGTTCTCAAAACCATATGGTTGTCGCCAGGGTCGGTCAATTGAGACTGCATTGTACGAACTCGTAGTCCTTATTGATGGCTCACTATCTATTGACTTTTCTAGTGGTGCAATAATGTATTCTCAACTTTAAATGTTGACCAAGTTATATAGGAGTTGATATCACGGTTGTCACAGTTGGTAGAATTCGACCAAAATTGGTCGACTTTTTACTGTTTGGTAGATTAGTAGAATTCTTGATGTTTTGGTAGATTTTGCAAAATATTCCTTCCCAACTAAGAGCTACCTCAAAAATTTTCTATAGAAATAAAACTTTGACAAAATTTTCTATAGAAATAAACTGTTGACTAAATTTTCTATAGCAATAAAATTTTGACAAAATTTTCTATAGGAATAAAATTTTGACAAAATTTTCTATAGAATTAAATTTTTGTATAGAAATAAAATTTTGAAAAAATTTTTATAGAATTAAAATTTTAACAGAATTAATTAAAATTTTAACAGAATTTTCTATAGAAATAAAAGTTTGACAAAATTTTCTATAGAAATAAAATTTCGACAAAATTTTCTATAGAAATAAAGTTTTGACAAAATTTTCTATAGAAGTAAAATTTTGAAAAAATTTTCTTGTCGCAACTCTATGAATTAAAGTAATTTTTCTTAATGTAAACAAAAACATTTGTAATTTAAAAAATCTTTAAACTGAGATATTTAAATTTTGCATTAAAAGCACTGGCAAATTGTTCAGATACAAATAGGGGATATCCTTTTCTAGTGGTGCAATAATGTATTATCAACTTAAAATGTTGGCCAAGTTATATAGGAGTTGATATCACGGTTGCCACAGTTGGTAGAATTCTACCAAAATTGGTCGACTTTTTACTGTTTGGAAGATTGGATTTGGATTCCTTCCCAACTAAGAGCTACCTCAAAAATTTTCTATAGAAATAAAACTTTGACAAAATTTTCTATAGAAATAAACTGTTGACTAAATTTTCTATAGCAATAAAATTTTGACAAAATTTTCTATAGAAATAAAATTTTGACAAAGTTTTCTATAGAATTAAATTTTTCTATAGAAATAACATTTTGACAAAATTTGTATAGAATTAAAATTTTAACAGAATTTTCTATAGAAATAAAATTTCGACAAAATTTTCTATAGAAATAAAGTTTTTACAAATTTTCTGTAGAAATAAAATTTTGAAACAATTTTCTATAGAAATAAAATTTTGACAAAATTTTCTATAGAAATAAAATTTCGACAAAATTTTCTATAGAAATAAACTTTTGACAAATTTTCTATAGAAATAAAATTTTGACAAAATTTTCTTGTCGCAACTCTATGAATTAAGGCTAATTTTTCTTAATGTAAACAAAAACATTTCTAATTCAAATCTTTAAACTGAGATAGTTAAATTTTGCATTAAAGGCACTGGAAATTTGTTCAGATACAAATAGGGGATATCCTAAAGAGAGTCCTTCGAATTCCTCAGAATGGGGGAAGAAAAACAGACCCAGATTAACGCCTATTTACATGCGTATACTTAAGATTGTACCTAGTAATGTTTTTTTTTTCTCCAGATATTTTTTCATATGCACAAAACCTGACCACATATTAGCTTAATTTATAAATAAATGAATAAATATAAGAACAATTTTCATTTGTTTGCATATTCAATAAACATTCATTGCCTATGGTGGAAGAAGAAAGAATGACTGCAATCAATTTACTTACAGAAATTCTATAAAAAATAAATAATCAAATTTACCAGGCCAGCCACTCATATTGAGTTAGTCATATACGTAATACTGGAATTTCCCATTATTTTAAAATTCACATCGGTAACGTCGTTCACTCAGCAGCCACAATTGTAGTAGGCACTCATCACGACCAACCCAATTACAAACAACCAAACAATCGATTCTCACTGCTTGAAAAGTACTCATCAAAGTATCGTCTCTTATGTAGGGATGTCGTAAAGCGTAAAAAAGTGTGATTCGTGATTTTTCAGTCTCAAAAATGTAATATCCATGAGGAAAAATTATTATTTTCGATATCTACGTTTCACGAGGTCAAAAAGTAGTCGTCAAAGGCGACTCTGACGCATCGAAAAATATCTATTTATATCTTAAGATGTAACATACAATTAATATTGTGCATTATGTTTGGATCACCCTTTACATTCGAACATATTTATGCATATCTGAGTGTGGGGCTGTTTTTGCCTTTGACAGATATATCTTTTTCGTTTTATTATTATTCTCTGCAGAATTCATTTTTATTGAATTTATTGTTCCTTTCTTTTGTATGGTTGCTTGCCCTCTTTTTCGATGCCTTTGGCAAAGTGTTTCACCGAAAATAAAATAAAAAAAAAAACAGCCACCAATATGGACTATGAACAAAATTCCCCCGAAAACAACTGCATTCAATTGCAAAAGAGAAAGACTTAAGGCACAAACTTGTTTGCATAACAAGATTAAGAAATACTTAAGACACAAAACCACTTGGATTCTTTCATTTCTCTTTAACTTTTCGTTTTTGAACCTCAACTAAGGAATGTGCAATATTTTTAATGACTTTTTTGTCAAGTTGTTGCCAGAAGGGAGTTTTTTGTTTAATTTGAAAAGTTTATTTTAAAATGAAATCTATACGAGCATGCTCTAGTTGTTTTTTTTTATTCTTTTCCAGAAGCCATAAATTAAGAAACCATTTAGGTGGCCACTAAAGTGGTGAGTTGTTATCAACATTATCAGTGTCTTCAAAATGTAAATTAGAATTTTTAATGACTATTCAAGTTTGTTTTTTTATTTAGTATATTTGTTTATTTATTTTAAAAGTTGAGCTATTTGTTAGAATAACGCACATACCAAACTACACAGAAAAAAATTTCCGTAATTAAACTAACGCTAAATTATTTTTATTGGAAAATATTTATTTGCTTGTAGTTAAATTATATTATTTTTATCGAAATTTTCCACAGCTTAATGAAATCTTACTTTGTTTAAGTATGTCTCAAAAATTTTATGAACTAAACGTGAGTATAAAGTTCAATGACCGTACACATAAGTTCAATATGAACTAAGAATGAACTACAGTATGATTTTCTTCTTTACTTTTAGTTAATTTTTTCTTTTATGAGATGATGTAATTTCGTGAAATGCAGTTAAAAAGTACAACAGGGCATTAAAATTTCCTGGTTTTAACAACGCTTTGTGGAAATCTCAAAATGTGGAGTAAAATTTAGTTTAATTTTCGTGCGAAGTAGTTTATTTTTCCTATAAAACAGTTCACTTTTTTTTCGGTGTAAAAAAAAATGTGATTTCTATAGTGAATCTGTGGTATTTGCCCCTAGAAAAAAGTTTATTTCTCTTCATGGAAATTTGTTTCAAGTAAATTTTGGCAAATGTAAATGTAACTTATTTCAAATATTTTTTATTTACTTTTAAGACATGAACTAAAAATTATAAAAAAGTTCAATACAAAATTTTACTTAAAGGTGGGTATTAAGTTCGAGTTTAGCCGCTAAAAACGTCATTTTTTCACGATTACTTTTCTTTAATAATCCATTTTAAGGAATACAAACTTTGTGAAAATTTGCTCTGGGCTATTCCCCATCAAGTTCTAATAAAATTTGCAACAAATACGTATAATTTCATGTATTTTTCTTACTGATTTAGTTTTCACTTTAGCGATTTTAGCGGCTAAACTCGAACTTAATACTCACCTTAATACGAAAATAGTTTGCATATTTCCAAAATGAGCAAACTTTGCTAAAATTGTGTGTGGAAAATTTTGTATCTGTCTTGAACTTCATATAACGCTAAAGATATTTTACCAATTTTAACTATATATATATTTTTTTTTTCAAATATGAAATTTTCTTAAACAACAGAAAAAATTGTATTGTGTTTAATAAAATATTTTTGTTAACATTTTCTAAAATTGATCTAAATTTTCTTTCATCATGGGTCATTTTTTTGGGTGTAAGATGAGGCTTTCAACTAAAAAAAAAAAATAAAATAAAAATAAATTATAACAAACAGAAAAAATTTGAGGAAATGTCAGCACGGTTGCATACACTGAAAAAACAGTGAACCCATCAGGAAAGAAAATTTTAGTTAGTTTTAGAAAAAATATATTAATTTTAGAAAATTTTAACTAAACTGTATTAGAAACGCAGATGTCACGCCGATTTCACAAAACTAAGTAAATAATTTTCGATAAATTCAAGAAAATTTATTAGATATAATTCATTTTTTTCACTTGTTAAAGAAAATTTCCATGTTTGAAGGAAAAAATTGGAGTTAAAAATTGCAAAAATGTTTTTAGTACCATACGAAGTTCATGATGGGCTCATTACTGGTAAAATTTACAAATTTTAAGAAATTCTGAACTAATTTGTGGGAGACCCGAATTTAGTTAATCTTTATGCTTCATTTGTGTATAATTTTTTCCTTTATTTTAGTTTTTTATCGAACGTACGCAAAAAAATATTAACGTCGTTGAAACTTTCTTAAAACTTAAATTAAACTTAAATTAAATTAAATCAGCTTTAGTGAAATATAGGGTTCACTTTTTTTTGAGTGTAGTTGCTGGAATTATACCCAAAATGGTAGATTTTTTATTGGTTGGTAGATTTGTAGAATTCTTGATGTTTTAGTAGATTTTACATCTTTGAAAGAAGTAAAATTTTGACAAAATATTTTATAGAAATAAAATTTTGAGAAAATTTTCTATAGAAATAAAATTTTGACAAAATATTTTATAGAAATAAAATTTTTCGAAAATTTTCTATAGAAACGAAATTTTGACAATATAAATAAATAAGAAATACAATTTTGACAAAATTTTCTATAGAAATAAAATTTTGCTGAAATTTTCTATAGAAATAAAATTTTGCGAAAATTTTCTATAGAAATGAAATTTTGACAATATAAATAAATAAGAAATACAATTTTGACAAAATTTTCTATAGAAATAAAATTTTTGACAAAGTTTTCTATAGAAATAAAATTTTGCTGAAATTTTCTATAGAAATAAAATGTTGACAAAATTTTCCATAGAAGTAAAATTTTGAGAACAATTTTCTATAGAAATAAAATGTTGATAAAATTTTCTATAGAAATAAAATTTTCGGAAATTTTCTATAGAAATAAAATTTTGACAAAACTTCCTGTAGTTTTTTTTTTTGTAAAATTTTCTCCTAACCGTAAGCGTCATGATGAAAAGTCACCTGGGATCTTCTTGCCCTTGACTATATTTTTTATGCGTGCATTTTTATACCCTCCACCATAGGATGGGGGTATATTAACTTTGTCATTCCGTTTGTAACACATCGAAATATTGCTCTAAGACCCCATAAAGTATATATATTCTGTGTCGTGGCGAAATTCTGAGTCGATCTGAGCATGTCCGTCTGTTGAAATCACGCCAACTTCCGAACGAACAAGCTATCGACTTGAAACTTGGCACAAGTAGTTGTTATTGATGTAGGTCGGATGGTATTGCAAATGGGCCATATCGGTCCACTTTTATGTATAGCCCCCAAATTTGGCTTGCAGACCCTCTAGGAGAAGCAAATTTCATTTCATCATGCTGAAATTTGGTATATGGTGTTAATATATGGTCTCTAACATCTATGCAAAAATTGGTCCACATCGGTCAATAATTATATATAGCCCCCATATAAACCGATCCCCCGATTTGGCTTTCGGAGCCTCTAAGAAAAGGCTCCGAAAGCCGATTGGTCCACATCGGTCCATAATTATATATAGCCCCCATATAAACCGATCCCCCGATTTGGCTTGCGGATCCTCTAAGAGAAGCAAATTTCATCCGATCCGGCTGAAATTTGGTACATGGTGTTAGTATATGGTCTCTAATGACCATGCAAAAATTGGTCCACATCGGTGCATAATTATATATACACTGAAAAAACAGTGAACCCACAAGGAAGAAAACTTTTGTTTAATTTTAGAAAATTTTGAATAGTGATATCGGCGCTGGCATCACGCCGATATCACAAAAATAAGTAAATACTTTTCGACAAATTCAAGAAAATTTATTAGACATAAATAATTTTTTTCACTTTTTAAAGAAAATTTTGTAGTTTGAAGGAAAAAATTGGAGTTCAAAATTGCAAGAATGTCTTTAGTGACATACGAAGTTCATGATGGACGCTGTTGTAGTAAAATTTACAAAATTAAAGAAATAATAAACTATTTTGTGAGAAGTACGAATTTAGTAAAACTATTTACTTCATTTGTGTACAATTTTTTACCGTCTTTTAGTTCATTTAACTAACGTACGCAAAAAATTATTAGAGTAAATGAAACTTTCTCCAAATATAATAATTTCATGAACTAAAATGTAGTTAAATTGGCTTTAGTGAAATAGTGAGTTCACTTTTTTTTGAGTGTAGTCCCCATATAAACTGATCGCCAGATTTAACCTCCGGAGCTTCTTGGAAGACCAAAATTCATCTGATTCAGTTGATATTTGGTACGTGGTGTTAATATATGGCCTCAAACACCCATGCAAAAATTGGTCGAAATCGGTCCATAATTATATATAGCCCCCATATAAACCGATCCCCAGATTTGACCTCCGGAGCCCCTTGGAAGAGCAAAATTCATCTGATTCAGTTGATATTTGGTACATGGTGTTAATATATGGCCTCAAACACCCATGCAAAAATTGGTCGAAATCGGTCCATAATTATATGTAGCCCCCATATAAACCGATCCCCAGATTTGACCACCGGAGCCCCTTGGAAGAGCAAAATTCATCCGATTCGGTTGAAATTTGGTACGTGATGTTAGTATATGGTATCCAACAACCATGCAGGAATTGGTTCATATCAGTTTATAAATATATATAACCCCCATATAAACCGATCCCCAGATTTGACCTCCGTTGCCTTTTGGAGAAGCAAAATTCATCCGATCTGGTTGAAATGTGGTACGTGGTGGTAGTATATGATATTTCACAACCATACGAAAAGTGGTCCATATCAGTCCATAATCATATATACCCCATATAAACCAATCCCGAGATTTGGTTTTGGAGCCTCTTGGAGGAGCAAATTTTATCCGAGTCAGTTGAAATTTGGTACATTGTGCTAGTATATGGCCGTTAACAACCATGCCTAACTAGGTCCATATCGGTCTATAGTTATATATAGCCCTCAGATAAATCGATCCCCAATCACACAAAAATTGGTCCATATCAAGTTCATAATTGTATATAGCCCCCATATAAGCGACCCCCATATTTCAATTCTGCCTTCCTACGTACCGTGCAAAAGTCCATATCGATTCGTAATTATTTGTAGAATTACCTACACGTACCTTTTTTGTCTAATATATACCACGTATGGACTAACTCACAATTTAGGAAACGATGTTTCTACGCTATCCATGGTGGAGGGTACATAAGATTCGGCCTGGCCGAATTTACGGCCATATATACTTGTTTTATTTATAATAAATTAATTATTATTTATTTATAATATTTGTTTTTTTTATTTATAATAAATTTTTTATAACCCCCTTCTGGTCCAACACAGAAAACAAATTCCGTAGTTAATTTAATGCTAAATCTTATTTTTATTGCAAAAAAATATTTTTTTTAGTTAAATTTTAGTAGTCTTTCCGAATTTTTCCACAGCCCAATGAAATTTTCCTTTTTTAATTATGTCTCAAACATTTTATGAACTAAACGTGGGTATAAAGTTCAATGACCGTACACATAACTTCCATATGAACTAAAGCAATGGGAGCCACCGTGGTGCAATGGTTAGCATGCCCGCCTTGCATACACAAAGTCGTGGGTCCTGCTTCGAACGAACACCAAAAAGTTTTTCAGCGGTGGATTATCCCACCTCATGATGGTGGTGACATTTCTGAGGGTTTCAAAGCTCCTCTAAGTGGTTTCACTGCAATGTGGAATGCCGTTCGGACTCGGCTATAAAAAAGGAGGTCCCTTGTCATTGAGCTTAACATAGAATCGGGCAGCACTCTGTGATAAGAGAGAAGTTCAGCAATGTGGTATCACAATGGACTGAATAGTCTAAGTGATATACATCGGGCTGCCATCTAACCTTATTATGTTATGTTATGTTTGTACAAAATTTCAAGCAAATCGGTATAAAACTCTGGCACGGTATAATCGGTATAAAACTCTGGCACTAAAACACGACCATGTCAAAAGTGGTCCATATCAGTCCATAATCATATATACCCCATATAAACCAATCCCGGGATTTGGTTTTGGAGCCTCTTGGAGGAGCAAATTTCATCCGAGTCAGTTGAAATTTGGTACATTGTGCTAGTATATGGCCGTTAACAACCATGCCTAAGTAGGTCCATATCGGTCTATAGTTATATATAGCCCTCAGATAAATCGATCCCCAATCACACAAAAATTGGTCCATATCAAGTTCATAATTGTATATAGCCCCCATATTTCAATTCTGGCTCCCTACGTACCGTGCAAAAGTCCATATCGATTCGTAATTATTTGTAGACTTATGTACCTACACGTACCTTTTTTGTCTAATATATACCGCGTATGGACTAACTCACAATGTGGTATCACAATGGACTGAATAGTCTAAGTGAGATACATCGGGCTGCCACCTAACCTAACTAAAAAATTTTCATATGATTCCCAAAAGTAGTAAGAATGAACTAGATTATAGTTAAAATGGTCATGATTTGACGCCAATGATTTTTTCTTTACTTTTAGTTAATTTTTTCTTCTATGAGAGGGTATAATTTCGTGAGTTGTAGTTAAATTCAAAATAAATCGGATGATGTTAATATCACACATATCTTAATCACTTTTGAATTTGAATTCTACATATTTTCTAAAGTGAGTCTATTCAAATCAAATAATCATTCCCCCCAATCTAAGAGCCCACACATACTACATACTGGGGCGGCGACATAGGCAAGCGCAAATAAAGAGAAAACAAGTTTGTGCCTTAAGTCTTTCGATTAAATACATACACTCTTCTCTATAGGAAGCTGCATAGCAATGGCCGTATATATGTGGTATATACATGAATACATTTGGTTATGGTTTGGTTGGTAACACCCTGAGAAGCTATTCATTCAGATAAACAACATTTTTGCTCTTTTGGTAGAAACACACACCACATTAAGACTAATTCAAATATGATGGATAAAGTGGAATGGTGTATGGGGAGGGGGGGGGGGCAATCATGAATCATCAATCAATGTAGCATAGACGCATGAAAATTACCAACTTCAAGGCTCACATATCGGTAACATAATTCAATACAATACTAAGTCCAAAATCACAATTTTGGTTATTATAATATATTTGAAATATTTAGGAAATTTATGATTACTTTACTATTCTAATTTTTTATTTTATTAAATCTTATCATGTTCTTTGTATTCCAAGATCATATTACACTTAGCATAATCTGAAGTTAAGGCGTTAAAATGTATTTACTATGCAAGCACTATATGCGATATATTGTGGCATATGACATTTGATGTTTTTTTTCTTTCGTCTTAAGAATAAAGGCTCATAAACTATGTGGCAATTTTTTGTTAATATTTTTTGTTAATGATAAAAACTGTTTCAACAGTTTAATTAATTACTTGGTTTTTATGACTTTTATGAATACCTTTGTATATGTCAAACTCATTAGTAAGTTTTTATTAAATTTTTAAAAATTATAAAAAAGCTAGAATGAAATTCTAACCCAATTATTTTATACACAGAACAAAAAGTAAATTGTTTTATCGGAAGATTAACTAACTCGTACACAAATTTAACTAAATTGTACTCCGTATTTTGGGATTTCCACAAAGCGTTGTTAAAACCAGGAAAATGTAATGCGTTGATGTACTTGTAAACTGCACTTCACGAAGTTACACCCTCTCATAGAAGAAAAAAATGAACTAAAAGTAAAGAAAAAAATCATTGGCGCCCAATTGTGACCAATTTTAACCGTACCATCATAGTTCATTTTTACAATTTTTTGGAATCCTTCGAATATTTTCTTTTGTTTTAGTTCATATCGTTTAGTTCATAAAATGTTTGAGACATAATTAAAAACGGAAAATTTCTTTGGGCTGTGGAAAATTTCGGTAAAACTACTACACCCTCAAAAAAAATCGCTTCTTTAACATATGTTCCAAACATATTTTGCAGGAAGCACATATATTATTGGATACTGCCGAAATATTAATATGTTTGTTTTATGTGAACATATTATATGTTTGGAAGCATTTTGAGCCCAAAAATATTATATGCTTGGAAGAATTTTCCCCAAAGAAGATTGTGATCATTCCCTCACATAATTTTCACTTCCACGAAATTTTTAGTTCTTGGCACCTTTTTTTGTAATACAAATAATGTTGAAGAAATTATTCAATTTTATAATTTTTTTTTTTTAATTTTACCTTTCGCCTGGGCGGAGAATCGAACCGAGGCCCATACAGTTTGTAAGCCAACACACTATCCACTGGGCTACGTAGTAGTTATAGTCACCAGTAGACAATTATCGTTACAAGTTACATTTATATAGCATACTTTGCAGCGCCCACGAGCCCATGCAAACATAACATTATTTAAAAGAAACATACATTTGTTGGCCACGTGGAGCAGTGGTTAGCATGTCTGCCTTGCATGCAAAGGGTCGTGGGTTCAATTCTTGCTCCGACCGAACCAATTTTTTTTGCAATTTAGACATTTATACTATATTAAATTTTTATAATGAAACTTCGAAATGTGGGTTATTAAAAATTTACAGTCCCCACATACATAAAATTCTCCTCTCAAGGCGAAAACACATGCTGTTTTTTTTCAAATCTCTATGCTCTTGGTTCCGAATGTCTATTCTCTTTACTCCGAATACTCATTCTAATATTCAAATTAAATAATATTTAGACTTAAGCATATAAAATTTTTGGCCTTATCATAAAGCAGTTTTCCGAAACAACATACAACCGTTTCACAGAAATTGTAAACATATATATGTTTGCTCGAAATTTGTAAATTTATATATGTTTACATTCACACATATTATTTTTATGAAACATTCATACCCCAAACATAATATATTTTAACATATTAACATATGTGTCCCAAACATTTAGTGTTAGTTTAGGAACATTACATGTTGGCACTTAAATATATTGTGTTTAAAAATTGTGCCCGAAACACATTTTGTTTATATCGGAACATATGAAAAACATATTTTTCTAACAGTGTAAAATTTAACTACCAAAAAATATTTTTTTGCAATAAAAATAATTTAGATTTAGGGCTAGTTTAACTACGGATTTTTTTTTCGGTGTTGAATCAGAAGGGGGTTATAAAAAATGTATTATAAATAAATAAAAAAATTATTATAAATAATATATAATATAATAAATTTATAATAAATAAAAAATGCACGCATAAACAAGTAAGGAAAGCCTAAAGTCGGGCGGGACCGACTATATTATACCCTTCACCACTTTGCAAATACACATTTTCGATACCATATCAAATCCGTCCAATGTGTTGGATGCTATATGCACCCATACACATATATTCTGTATATCTGACTAGATCTGGACAGAGTTCTACAATACTTATAGATTTTACATTAAAGTCGGCTAATGCGCTGAGGTGGAACACAATCAGAGAATGAAGCCGACCCATTTTTGTCGGCGGCGGCTGACACTAAATATTTGCCTCCGGCGGCGGCGGCTTGACGGCTAAGCCGATAAAAAATTATCTATTCGGCGGCGCAAAATTATCTATTATAAAATCAATTTGAAGTTTTCCGAATTGTTATGAGATTAGTTGTACAACCAATCCTACAATCAAATTTACATTTCATTCAAATTTTTTGAGCTGAATTTTTGTAAAACTATTATAGCAACTTGATACTAATTCATTGAAGGTGGAAAGTTCAAAATTTTGGCAAAAACTATAACAAATATTATTAAATTTTTCTGATATAAATCAATATTTTAGATTAATTGGCGGCTAAATTTGAGTCGAGATGAGTCGACATATTCGGCGGCGGCGTCGACTGCTAAAAACGGGTCGGCGACGGCTAAAATCGGCGGCGCGACTCGGCGGCTTCATTCTCTGAACACAATGTTAGTAAAAAATATAGGAAACATTTAAATATGAACCAATTTTGAGGCAACTTCGTAAACTTGTATTTATGATTTATCGGTCGATAGATGTGTATTAGAGTAATAGGACAATTTGAGTAATTTTGATAAGTTTTCGACAGTGGCGATTTGATAGGGAAAATGTGGGTATTTTAGCCATTTTTGCCAAAATAGGAAAAACATATATATATATAAAGGGTGATTCTTTTGAGGTTAGGATTTTCATGCATTAGTATTTGACAGATCCCGTGGGATTTCAGACATGGTGTCAAAGAGAAAGATGCTCAGTATGCTTTGACATTTCATCATGAATAGACTTACTAACGAGCCACAACGTCGAATTTTCAGTGAATGGGCCCTAGAAAAGTTGGCAGAAAATCCGCTTTTTTATCGACAAATTTTGTTCAGCGATGAGGCTCATTTCTGGTTGAATGGCTACGTAAATAAGCAAAATTGCCGCATTTGGAGTGAAGAGCAACCAGAAGCCGTTCAAGAACTGCCCATGCATCCCGAAAAATGCACTGTTTGGTGTGGTTTGTACGCTGGTGGAATCATTGGACCGTATTTTTTCAAAGATGCTGTTGGACGCAACGTTACGGTGAATGGCGATCGCTATCGTTCGATGCTAACAAACTTTTTGTTGCCAAAAATGGAAGAACTGAACTTGGTTGACATGTGGTTTCAACAAGATGGCGCTACATGCTACACAGCTCTCGATTCTATGGCCATTTTGAGGGAAAACTTCGCAGAACAATTCATCTCAAGAAATGGACCGGTAAGTTGGCCACCAAGATCATGCGATTTGACGCCTTTAGACTATTTTTTGTGGGGCTACGTCAAGTCTAAAATCTACAGAAATAAGCCAGCAACTATTCCAGCTTTGGAAGACAACATTTCCGAAGAAATTCGGGCTATTCCGTCCGAAATGCTCGAAAAAGTTGCCCAAAATTGGACTTTCCGAATGGACCACCTAAGACGCAGCCGCGGTCAACATTTAAATGAAATTATCTTCAAAAAGTAAATGTCATGGACCAATCTAACGTTTGAAATAAAGAACCGATGAGATTTTGCAAATTTTATGCGTTTTTTTTTAAAAAAAGTTATCAAGCTCTTAACAAATCACCCTTTATATATATATATATATATATATATATATATATATATATATATATATATATATATATATATATATATATATATATATATATATATATATATATATATATATATATATATATATATATATATATATATATATATATATATATATATATATATATATATATATATATATATATATATATATATATATATATATATATATATA